>NC_134095.1:24493742-25693742 GCF_000715075.1 Nicotiana tabacum
TGGGTCGGGTTCAAAAACGGGTTGCTGAAAGAGGTCCTGAGCCGTTGGATCGGCTAGGACGGACGGCTCAGATTGATTTGCCTGAAACGACGTCGTTTCAGGAGGTTCCTGGGCAGGCCTGGTCTGGACCGGGTCAGATCGTTGGTTTGGGCCTTTTTTTTTGTTTTATTTTTGGGCCCAAATTGATTTCAACTTTCTTTTGTTTTCCAATTTAAAGAAAAATAATAAAAATAATAAAAAAATAAAAATAACTAATAAAACAAATGAAATTAAAACAAATAACAATATGGCGTTTCAACATAATTATCATACCAAGTAAGTTAAATCACAACCTAAAACGGACGATGCACATATATTTATATTTTTTTTTTTTTTTTTGAATTTTCTTTTAACGCCACATATATTTTTTGTATTTTTGTTTGATAATGACTAGATGCAAAATGGACAGACTCACAAACGACTAACAACACATGTCACGGAAAGATCGAAAAATTGTACAGCGAAGCCTTTTGCCACTATTTTTATTTTCTTTTGGAGCGATTGTCCGTGAAGCAAAAATCACGTGCTTACAAGGATTATTGCCAGACTCAAGGATTTTACAGAAACTGATTAATTGACACCACTCATTAATCGACCGACTAATTACCATAATTGACAAACAATCAGTCTTCAAGTAGATGAACAGGCTGTGTCAATCAATATTAGTGGCAATAAGAATTCACAAAACAACTAATCGACGAATTTAATCGAGTCGATTACACATATTATAAACAATCATAATCAACAGAAACAATGATATAATTCTGATCAACTAATCGAGTACGAGGTAGAATCACAGAATTAACTAAACAGATATGAAAAATTAAACAAGCTACTGAAACAGGCAATAATTTATACATAGGATACAAAAGAAATCAGAAGAATACCTTTGAATCTTCAAATCTATACGGACAAAAGCTTAACTTTGAATTCGGATCTTTTTGAGGTTGAACAGACTTTATTCGAGGTATTCTCAATTGAGAATACCTCGATTAAATTCTCTTAGACCTCAAACCTTTAATTAACTCGGACAAATTCCACGAGTTGGTATTTCAGTGTTTCACTTTTCTCAGATTTAGGGTTCGACCAAATTTGGGTAGATTCGAAGGAAACTAAGGATGACTCAAGGGTGAGGGAGGCCTAGGGGTCATTTGGCGTTAGTTTGGAACTGATTAGAATGGCGTCGCCACCAGGGTATTTCATGGCGGCGCTAGGGTTCTTGATTTTGATTCGATATTTGAGGGGTTCCAGGCTGATTCGAAGGAAACTCATAAGGCTCTAGTGGTGAGAGAGGTCCGGAGGTTGAAAGGTGTGAGTTTGGTGGCTATTAGATGAACTAGGTTTTGGACTGCATCTTCGATCGGAGATTTGAAGACGTTGGCTGATATTTGGAGGATAAGGTTCAAGGATCTAGGATCGGGAAGTTGAGGTGAGTTCGAGGTGTGAAAATGGGGAGGTATGGTCACCGTTCGCCGCCATGAGGGCGGTGGCTTGAGTTCCGATCTTTCGAGACTCGGGGAAGAAGAAAGGAGAGGGGGGGGTCTTGCCTGGGGTGTGGGGTGGGACTTTTGAGCTTATATACTAGGGTAATTAGTGGATCTTGGCCGTTAGATCAAATGCAATTTACGGCTGGGATTGCTTATTGAAATGAAACGACATCGTTTCATTTCCTTTAAGACCGGATCGGTCTCTGACGGGAAACGGGTCGGGTGGAAAGTAATGCTTTCGGACCGTTGATCAATTTGAAATCAACGGCCTTCATCAAAGTTTCCCAAAACGGCATCGTTTGGGGTATCTTTGAGACGGACCGGACCTGGGGTCGTTTGGATTGGGCTGTGGGGGGGGGGGTAACTTGGTTTGGGTCTGGATTTTAATCCAGGTCCGATGTTTTTATGTTTTCAACCTATTTTTCATTTCCTAAATTTATCCCTAATTATAAAAAAATCCTAATAAAAATTATAAAACAATTTCAACCTTACAAAAATATTAATTACCTTTTAACAATTATTTAACACATAGACAAAGCGTTAATCACATAATGAAACATTTGAAATAGAACCAATGCATATTTTTGTGATTTTATTTTGAATCAATTATTAAATGCATAATTAAATCCTAGATATGCATGAAACATATATTTTTATTTTAATTTTCAGTAAACATTTACGGACATAACACAAATATTTAACACCACGCAAATTCAAAAAATTGCACACTAAAAGAAATTTATTTTATTTTTGATTTATTTTGGAGTAGTTTTCGTGAGGCAAAAATCACGTGCTCACAGCTGCCCCTCTTTGTGCGGAAACTCGAAGAGTTTTCGTGCAAAGATAAAGTGAGCGGATACGAGCGATTTTTTGCCCGTTTAAATACTCCGTAGGAAGCATTTTTTGAAATATTTGACCGAACCTCTGCTTCAAAGGTTTCCTACATATCCTTGGCTATAAAGGAATCAGGTCAATGTAGTTCGGGAAGTTTTGGGTAGCTGGGACTACCATGGGACTGTGATGTTACTGCTGTTTCGTGCTGCTTTTTACCGCTTGCTGACCTCCTTATTACACCTTGTTTCAAAGGTAATACAAAAAGCTAAACTAGACTATGGTACATGAATTATAAAATCTTATCTAGATCATGCCCTTGCGTTTCTTGTTGTCTTGATATCTTGGTGACTCTTGGGCATTTGGCTTATTCCGTATTCCTTTTCATTGTGTCCCGTATTTTCTTCATCTGTTTGGGACTCTTGTCGTTTCCTGCTAGGGACTTTGTTAGATCCCTCTGCTTTATTGATTCTAAGTGTGCTCCTTTCTCATATGAGCGGGCTTTTGACTTCAATACTTCAATTGTATTCCCTTGTTCTTCCAGGTGGGTGCCTGACTGCGGATTCATCCTCATTCTCCAGGTGGACGCCTGACTTCTTCAATTCTTTGTCCTCATTATCCAAGTGGACGCCTGACTTCTTCAATTCTTTGTCCTCATTCTCCAGGTGGACACCTGACTTCTTCAATTCTTTCATCCTCATTCTCCAGGTGGACGCCTGATTTCTTCTTAAATTCTTTGTCCTCATTCTCCAGGTGGACGACTGACTTCTTCAATTCTTTGTCCTCATTCTCCAGGTGGATGTCTGACTTCTTCAATTCTTTGTCCTCATTCTCCAAGTGGACGCCTGATTTCTTCTTTTCTTTGTCCTCATTCACCAGGTGGACGCCTGACTTCTTCAATTCTTTGTCCTCATTCTCCAGGTGGACGCCTGATTTCTTCAATTCTTTCATCCTCATTCTCCAGGTGGACGCCTGATTTCTTCAATTCTTTGTCCTCATTCTCCAGGTGGACGCCTGACTTCTTCAATTCTTTGTCCTCATTCTCCAGGTGGACGCCTGACTTCTTCAATTCTTTGTCCTCATTCTCCAGGTGGACGCCTGATTTCTTCTTTTCTTTGTCCTCATTCTCCAGGTGGACGCCTGACTTCTTCAATTCTTTGTCCTCATTCTCCAGGTGGACGCCTGATTTCTTCAATTCTTTCATCCTCATTCTCCAGGTGGACGCCTGACTTTTTCAATTCTTATCCTCATTCTCCAGGTGGACGCTTGACTTCTTCAACTCTTTGTCCTCATTTTCCAGGTGGACGCCTGACTTCTTTTTAATCCCTCATCCTCATTCTCCAGGTGGACGCCTGACTTCTTCAATTCTCATCCTCATTCTCCAGGTGGACGTCTGACTTCTTCTTTTCTCATCCTCATTCTCCAGGTGGACGCCTGACTTCTTTTAACTTCTTCATCCTCATTCTCCAGGTGGACGCCTGATTTCTTTAATTCCTTGTCCTCATTCTCCAGGTGGACGCCTGATTTCTTCAATTCTCATCCTCATTCTCCAGGTGGATGCCTGATTTCTTCAATTCTTTGTCCTCATTTTCCAGGTGGACGCCTTATTTCTTTTTCCTTTGTCCTCGTTCTCCAGGTGGACGCCTGACTTCTTCAATTATTTGTCCTCATTCTCCAGGTGGACGCCTGATTTCTTCAATTCTTTTGTCCTTGTTCTCCAGGTGGACGCCTGATTACTTCTTTTTCTTTGTCCTCATTCTCCAGGTGGACGTCTGACTCCTTCTTTTAATTCTTTTCATCCTCATTCTCCAGGTGGACGCCTGATTTCTTTAATTCCTCATCCTCATTCTCCAGGTGGACGCCTGACTTCTTCAATTCTTATCCTCATTCTCCAGGTGGATGCCTGATTTCTTCAATTCTTTGTCCTCATTTTCCAGGTGGACGCCTGATTTCTTTTTCCTTTGTCCTCGTTCTCCAGGTGGACGCCTGACTTCTTCAATTCTTTGTCCTCATTCTCCAGGTGGACGCCTAATTTCTTCAATTCTTTTGTCCTCGTTCTCCAGGTGGACGCCTGATTACTTTTTTTTCTTTGTCCTCATTCTCTAGGTGGACGCCTGACTCCTTCTTTTAATTCTTTTCATCCTCATTCTCCAGGTGGACGCCTGATTTCTTTAATTCCTCATCCTCATTCTCCAGGTGGACGCCTGACTTCTTCTTCTAATTCTTTTCATCCTCATTCTCCAGGTGGACGCCTGATTTCTTCAATTCTTTTCATCCTCATTCTCCAGGTGGACGCCTGACTTCTTCTTTTCTTTGTCCTCATTCTCCAGGTGGACACCTGACTCCTTTTTTTAATTCTTTTCATCCTCATTCTCCAGGTGGACGCCTGACTTTTTCTTAACTTCTTTATCCTCATTCTCTAGGTGGACGCCTGATTTCTTCAATTCTTCATCCTCATTTTCCAGGGGGGACGCCTGATTTCTTCAATTCCTCATCCTCATTCTCTAGGTGGACGCCTGATTTCTTCTTAATTCTTCATCCTCATTCTCCAGGTGGACGCCTGATTTCTTTAATTCTTTTCTTCCTCATTCTCCAGGTGGACGCCTGATTTCTTCTTTTCTTTGTCCTCATTCTCCAGGTGGAGGCCTGACTTCTTCAATTCTTTGTCCTCATTCTCCAGGTGGACGCCTGATTTCTTCAATTCTTTCATCCTCATTCTCCAGGTGGACGCCTGACTTTTTCAATTCTTATCATCATTCTCCAGGTGGACGCCTGACTTCTTCAACTCTTTGTCCTCATTTTCCAGGTGGACGCCTGACTTCTTTTTAATCACTCATCCTCATTCTCCAGGTGGACGCCTGACTTCTTCAATTCTCATCCTCATTCTCCAGGTGGACGCCTGACTTCTTCTTTTCTCATCCTCATTCTCCAGGTGGACGCCTGACTTCTTTTAACTTCTTCATCCTCATTCTCCAGGTGGACGAGTGATTTCTTTAATTCCTTGTCCTCATTCTCCAGGTGGACGCCTGATTTCTTTAATTCTCATCCTCATTCTCCAGGTGGACGCCTGATTTCTTCAATTCTTTGTCCTTATTTTCCAGGTGGACGCCTGATTTCTTTTTCCTTTGTCCTCGTTCTCCAGGTGGACGCCTGACTTCTTCAATTCTTTGTCCTCATTCTCCAGGTGGACGCCTGATTTCTTCAATTCTTTTGTCCTCGTTCTCCAGGTGGACGCCTGATTACTTTTTTTTCTTTGTCCTCATTCTCCAGGTGGACGTCTGACTCCTTCTTTTAATTCTTTTCATCCTCATTCTCCAGGTGGACGCCTGATTCCTTCTTAATTCTTCATCCTCATTCTCCAGGTGGACACCGGATTTCTTTAATTCTTTTCTTCCTCATTCTCCAAGTAGACGCCTGATTTCTTCAATTCTCATCCTCATTCTCCAGGTGGACGCCTGATTTCTTTAATTCTTTATCCTCATTCTCCAGGTGGACGCCTGATTTCTTCAATTCTCATCCTCATTCTCCAGGTGGACGCCTGACTTCTTCAATTCTTTTTCCTCATTCTCCAGGTGGACGCCTGATTTCTTCAATTCTTCATCCTCATTTTCCAGGGGGGACGCCTGATTTCTTCAATTCCTCATCCTCATTCTCTAGGTGGACGCCTGATTTCTTCTTAATTCTTCATCCTCATTCTCCAGGTGGACGCCTGATTTCTTTAATTCTTTTCTTCCTCATTCTCCAGGTGGACGCCTGATTTCTTCTTTTCTTTGTCCTCATTCTCCAGGTGGAGGCCTGACTTCTTCAATTCTTTGTCCTCATTCTCCAGGTGGACGCCTGATTTCTTCAATTCTTTCATCCTCATTCTCCAGGTGGACGCCTGACTTTTTCAATTCTTATCATCATTCTCCAGGTGGACGCCTGACTTCTTCAACTCTTTGTCCTCATTTTCCAGGTGGACGCCTGACTTCTTTTTAATCACTCATCCTCATTCTCCAGGTGGACGCCTGACTTCTTCAATTCTCATCCTCATTCTCCAGGTGGACGCCTGACTTCTTCTTTTCTCATCCTCATTCTCCAGGTGGACGCCTGACTTCTTTTAACTTCTTCATCCTCATTCTCCAGGTGGACGAGTGATTTCTTTAATTCCTTGTCCTCATTCTCCAGGTGGACGCCTGATTTCTTTAATTCTCATCCTCATTCTCCAGGTGGACGCCTGATTTCTTCAATTCTTTGTCCTTATTTTCCAGGTGGACGCCTGATTTCTTTTTCCTTTGTCCTCGTTCTCCAGGTGGACGCCTGACTTCTTCAATTCTTTGTCCTCATTCTCCAGGTGGACGCCTGATTTCTTCAATTCTTTTGTCCTCGTTCTCCAGGTGGACGCCTGATTACTTTTTTTTCTTTGTCCTCATTCTCCAGGTGGACGTCTGACTCCTTCTTTTAATTCTTTTCATCCTCATTCTCCAGGTGGACGCCTGATTCCTTCTTAATTCTTCATCCTCATTCTCCAGGTGGACACCGGATTTCTTTAATTCTTTTCTTCCTCATTCTCCAAGTAGACGCCTGATTTCTTCAATTCTCATCCTCATTCTCCAGGTGGACGCCTGATTTCTTTAATTCTTTATCCTCATTCTCCAGGTGGACGCCTGATTTCTTCAATTCTCATCCTCATTCTCCAGGTGGACGCCTGACTTCTTCAATTCTTTTTCCTCATTCTCCAGGTGGACGCCTGATTTCTTCTTTTCTTTGTCCTCATTCTCCAGGTGGACGCCTGACTTCTTCAATTCTTTGTCCTCATTCTCCAGGTGGACGCCTGATTTCTTCAATTCTTTCATCCTCATTCTACAGGTGGACGCCTGATTTCTTTAATTCTCATCATCATTCTCCAGGTGGATGCCTGACTTCTTCAATTCTTTGTCCTCATTCTCCAGGTGGACGCCTGAATTCTTCAATTCTTTGTCCTCATTCTCCAGGTAGACGCCTGATTTCTTCTTTTCTTTGTCCTCATTCTCCAGGTGGAGGCCTGACTTCTTCAATTCTTTGTCCTCATTCTCCAGGTGGACGCCTGATTTCTTCAATTCTTTCATCCTCATTCTCCAGGTGGACGCCTGACTTTTTCAATTCTTATCCTCATTCTCCAGGTGGACGCCTGACTTCTTCAACTCTTTGTCCTCATTTTCCAGGTGGACGCCTGACTTCTTTTTAATCCCTCATCCTCATTCTCCAGGTGGACGCCTGACTTCTTCAATTCTCATCCTCATTCTCCAGGTGGACGCCTGACTTCTTCTTTTCTCATCCTCATTCTCCAGGTGGACGCCTGACTTCTTTTAACTTCTTCATCCTCATTCTCCAGGTGGACGCCTGATTTCTTTAATTCCTTGTCCTCATTATCCAGGTGGACGCCTGATTTCTTCAATTCTCATCCTCATTCTCCAGGTGGACGCCTGATTTCTTCAATTCTTTGTCCTTATTTTCCAAGTGGATGCCTGATTTCTTTTTCCTTTGTCCTCGTTCTCCAGGTGGACGCCTGACTTCTTCAATTCTTTGTCCTCATTCTCCAGGTGGACGCCTGATTTCTTCAATTCTTTTGTCCTCGTTCTCCAGGTAGACGCCTGATTACTTTTTTTTCTTTGTCCTCATTCTCCAGGTGGACGCTTGACTCCTTCTTTTAATTCTTTTCATCCTCATTCTCCAGGTGGACGCCTGATTTCTTTAATTCCTCATCCTCATTCTCCAGGTGGACGCCTGACTTCTTCAATTCTTATCCTCATTCTCTAGGTGGACGCCTGACTTCTTCTTTTCTCATCCTCATTCTCCAGGTGGACGCCTGACTTCTTTTAACTTCTTCATCCTCATTCTCCAGGTGGACGCCTGATTTCTTTAATTCCTTGTCCTCATTCTCCAGGTGGACGCCTGATTTCTTCAATTCTCATCCTCATTCTCCAGGTGGACGCCTGATTTCTTCAATTCTTTGTCCTCATTTTCCAGGTGGACGCCTGATTTCTTTTTCCTTTGTCCTCGTTCTCCAGGTGGACGCCTGACTTCTTCAATTCTTTGTCCTCATTCTCCAGGTGGACGCCTGATTTCTTCAATTCTTTTGTCCTTGTTCTCCAGGTGGACGCCTGATTACTTTTTTTTTCTTTGTCCTCATTCTCCAGGTAGACGCCTAACTCCTTCTTTTAATTCTTTTCATCCTCATTCTCCAGATGGACGCCTGATTTCTTTAATTCCTCATCCTCATTCTCCAGGTGGACGCCTGACTTCTTCTTCTAATTCTTTTCATCCTCATTCTCCAAGTGGACGCCTGACTTCTTCTTTTCTTTGTCCTCATTCTCCAGGTGGACGCCTGACTCCTTCTTTTAATTTTTTTCATCCTCATTCTCCAGGTGGACGCCTGACTTTTTCTTAACTTCTTTATCCTCATTCTCCAGGTGGACGCCTGATTTCTTCAATTCTTTGTCCTCATTCTCCAGGTGGACGCCTGACTTCTTCAATTCTTTGTCCTCATTCTCCAGGTGGACGCCTGATTTCTTTATTTCTTTGTCCTCATTCTCCAGGTGGAGGCCTGACTTCTTCAATTCTTTGTCCTCATTCTCCAGGTGAACGCCTGATTTCTTCAATTCTTTCATCCTCATTCTCCAGGTGGACGCCTGACTTTTTCAATTCTTATCCTCATTCTCCCAGGTGGACGCCTGACTTCTTCAACTCTTTGTCCTCATTTTCCAGGTGGACGCCTGACTTCTTTTTAATCCCTCATCCTCATTCTCCAGGTGGACGCCTGACTTCTTCAATTCTCATCCTCATTCTCCAGGTGGACGCCTGACTTCTTTTAACTTCTTCATCCTCATTCTCCAGGTGGACGCCTGATTTCTTTAATTCCTTGTCCTCATTCTCCAGGTGGACGCCTGATTTCTTCAATTCTCATCCTCATTCTCCAGGTGGACGCCTGATTTCTTCAATTCTTTCTCCTTATTTTCCAGGTGGACGCCTGATTTCTTTTTCCTTTGTCCTCGTTCTCCAGGTGGACGCCTGACTTCTTCAATTCTTTGTCCTCATTCTCCAGGTGGACGCCTGATTTCTTCAATTCTTTTGTCCTCATTCTCCGGGTAGACGCCTGATTACTTTTTTTTCTTTGTCCTCATTCTCCAGGTGGACGCCTGACTCCTTCTTTTAATTCTTTTCATCCTCATTCTCCAGGTGGACGCCTAATTTCTTTAATTCCTCATACTCATTCTCCAGGTGGACGCCTGACTTCTTCAATTCTTATCCTCATTCTCCAGGTGGACGCCTGACTTCTTCTTTTCTCATCCTCATTCTCTAGGTGGACGCCTGACTTCTTCTTTTCTCATCCTCATTCTCCAGGTGGACGCCTGACTTCTTTTAACTTCTTCATCCTCATTCTCCAGGTGGACGCCTGATTTCTTTAATTCCTTGTCCTCATTATCCAGGTGGACGCCTGATTTCTTCAATTCTCATCCTCATTCTCCAGGTGGACGCCTGATTTCTTCAATTCTTTGTCCTTATTTTCCAAGTGGATGCCTGATTTCTTTTTCCTTTGTCCTCGTTCTCCAGGTGGACGCCTGACTTCTTCAATTCTTTGTCCTCATTCTCCAGGTGGACGCCTGATTTCTTCAATTCTTTTGTCCTCGTTCTCCAGGTAGACGCCTGATTACTTTTTTTTCTTTGTCCTCATTCTCCAGGTGGACGCTTGACTCCTTCTTTTAATTCTTTTCATCCTCATTCTCCAGGTGGACGCCTGATTTCTTTAATTCCTCATCCTCATTCTCCAGGTGGACGCCTGACTTCTTCAATTCTTATCCTCATTCTCTAGGTGGACGCCTGACTTCTTCTTTTCTCATCCTCATTCTCCAGGTGGACGCCTGACTTCTTTTAACTTCTTCATCCTCATTCTCCAGGTGGACGCCTGATTTCTTTAATTCCTTGTCCTCATTCTCCAGGTGGACGCCTGATTTCTTCAATTCTCATCCTCATTCTCCAGGTGGACGCCTGATTTCTTCAATTCTTTGTCCTCATTTTCCAGGTGGACGCCTGATTTCTTTTTCCTTTGTCCTCGTTCTCCAGGTGGACGCCTGACTTCTTCAATTCTTTGTCCTCATTCTCCAGGTGGACGCCTGATTTCTTCAATTCTTTTGTCCTTGTTCTCCAGGTGGACGCCTGATTACTTTTTTTTTCTTTGTCCTCATTCTCCAGGTAGACGCCTAACTCCTTCTTTTAATTCTTTTCATCCTCATTCTCCAGATGGACGCCTGATTTCTTTAATTCCTCATCCTCATTCTCCAGGTGGACGCCTGACTTCTTCTTCTAATTCTTTTCATCCTCATTCTCCAAGTGGACGCCTGACTTCTTCTTTTCTTTGTCCTCATTCTCCAGGTGGACGCCTGACTCCTTCTTTTAATTTTTTTCATCCGCATTCTCCAGGTGGACGCCTGACTTTTTCTTAACTTCTTTATCCTCATTCTCCAGGTGGACGCCTGATTTCTTCAATTCTTTGTCCTCATTCTCCAGGTGGACGCCTGACTTCTTCAATTCTTTGTCCTCATTCTCCAGGTGGACGCCTGATTTCTTTATTTCTTTGTCCTCATTCTCCAGGTGGAGGCCTGACTTCTTCAATTCTTTGTCCTCATTCTCCAGGTGAACGCCTGATTTCTTCAATTCTTTCATCCTCATTCTCCAGGTGGACGCCTGACTTTTTCAATTCTTATCCTCATTCTCCAGGTGGACGCCTGACTTCTTCAACTCTTTGTCCTCATTTTCCAGGTGGACGCCTGACTTCTTTTTAATCCCTCATCCTCATTCTCCAGGTGGACGCCTGACTTCTTCAATTCTCATCCTCATTCTCCAGGTGGACGCCTGACTTCTTTTAACTTCTTCATCCTCATTCTCCAGGTGGACGCCTGATTTCTTTAATTCCTTGTCCTCATTCTCCAGGTGGACGCCTGATTTCTTCAATTCTCATCCTCATTCTCCAGGTGGACGCCTGATTTCTTCAATTCTTTCTCCTTATTTTCCAGGTGGACGCCTGATTTCTTTTTCCTTTGTCCTCGTTCTCCAGGTGGACGCCTGACTTCTTCAATTCTTTGTCCTCATTCTCCAGGTGGACGCCTGATTTCTTCAATTCTTTTGTCCTCATTCTCCGGGTAGACGCCTGATTACTTTTTTTTCTTTGTCCTCATTCTCCAGGTGGACGCCTGACTCCTTCTTTTAATTCTTTTCATCCTCATTCTCCAGGTGGACGCCTAATTTCTTTAATTCCTCATACTCATTCTCCAGGTGGACGCCTGACTTCTTCAATTCTTATCCTCATTCTCCAGGTGGACGCCTGACTTCTTCTTTTCTCATCCTCATTCTCTAGGTGGACGCCTGACTTCTTCTTTTCTCATCCTCATTCTCCAGGTGGACGCCTGACTTCTTTTAACTTCTTCATCCTCATTCTCCAGGTGGACGCCTGATTTCTTTAATTCCTTGTCCTCATTCTCCAGGTGGACGCCTGATTTCTTCAATTCTCATCCTCATTCTCCAGGTGGACGCCTGATTTCTTCAATTCTTTGTCCTCATTTACCAGGTGGATGCCTGATTTCTTTTTCCTTTGTCCTCGTTCTCCAGGTGGACGCCTGACTTCTTCAATTCTTTGTCCTCATTCTCCAGGTGGACGCCTGATTTCTTCAATTCTTTTGTCCTCGTTCTCCAGGTGGACGCCTGATTACTTTTTTTTTTGTCCTCATTCTCCAGGTGGACGCCTGACTCCTTCTTTTAATTCTTTTCATCCTCATTCTCCAGGTGGACGCCTGATTTCTTTAATTCCTCATCCTCATTCTCCAGGTGGACGCCTGACTTCTTCTTCTAATTCTTTTCATCCTCATTCTCCAGGTGGACGCCTGATTTCTTCAATTCTTTTCATCCTCATTCTCCAGGTGGACGCCTGACTTCTTCTTTTCTTTGTCCGCATTCTCCAGGTGGACGCCTAACTCCTTCTTTTAATTATTTTCATCCTCATTCTCCAGGTGGACGCCTGACTTTTTCTTAACTTCTTTATCCTCATTCTCCAGGTGGACGCCTGATTTCTTCAATTCTTCATCCTCATTCTCCAGGTGGACGCCTGATTTCTTCAATTCCTCATCCTCATTCTCTAGGTGGACGCCTGATTTCTTCTTAATTCTTCATCCTCATTCTCCAGGTGGACGCCTGATTTCTTTAATTCTTTTCTTCCTCATTCTCCAGGTGGACGCCTGATTTCTTCTTAATTCTTCATCCTCATTCTCCAAGTGGATGCCTGATTTCTTTAATTCTTTGTCCTCATTCTCCAAGTAGACGCCTGATTTCTTCAATTCTCATCCTCATTCTCCAGGTGGACGCCTGATTTCTTCAATTCTTTGTCCTCATTTTCCATGTGGACGCCTTATTTCTTTTTCCTTTGTCCTCGTTCTCCAGGTGGATGCCTGACTTCTTCAATTCTTTGTCCTCATTCTCCAGGTGGACGCCTGATTTCTTCAATTCTTTTGTCCTCGTTCTCCAGGTGGACGCCTGATTACTTTTTTTTCTTTGTCCTCATTCTCCAGGTGGACGCCTGACTCCTTCTTTTAATTCTTTTCATCCTCATTCTCCAGGTGGATGCCTGATTTCTTTAATTCCTCATCCTCATTCTCCAGGTGGACGCCTGACTTCTTCTTCTAATTCTTTTCATCTTCATTCTCCAGGTGGACGTCTGATTTCTTCAATTCTTTTCATCCTCATTCTCCAGGTGGACGCCTGACTTCTTCTTAACTTCTTTGTCCTCATTCTCCAGGTGGACGCCTGACTTCTTCAATTCTTTGTCCTATTTTATTGCCTTGGAATGGTTGAAAAAGACTGTTTTGTCCTTGTAATTGATCCTTGACTATAGGATTCCCCTCTGTATGTTTTCCTTCAAAACCTTTTAAAAAAACCTTTTAACCGTAATCATATGTCTCTCCTGACATTGCTGATCCACTTTTGATTTCACTTTTCTTCCTCCCATATCTTATTATTTTTATCTCCCGCCTTTCATGGCCGTATTTTGCATCATGTGATCTTGAATCTTGGTAGTATACCCTGACATTCCTTCTTATTTGTTTGGAATAAAACTTATCTCAAAGCTTTAGAAAAGTAAGATTATTAGTGACGAAACACGCTGATTTCGACAATTATAGAATGAAAAGAAAAATCCAAGTTTGGATGACTGTTGGAGAAAGAATAAAAACTTATCTGATTGGAGTTACTGGAGCCAATGATCAGGGTATGCATTTCGGATTAATCAACCCAGTCTTTTAATCAATCTCCTTTTAATTGTCTCATTTTGTTTTCCCCAAAATTTCCATAACCCAACTTCATTTCTCATTTTACAGACATGTTTGACTTGTAATATCTCAAAGAGTTTTCACCGACAAACCTTCCTTATTCATTTTCGCCTTATGGTGCCTGCGAAGGTTTTCACCAATAAGACTCTCTCATTTTACTTTCTCTCAACTTTCGTCATCTTATGGTGCCCGTGTGGGTTTTCACCTATAAGACTCTCTCATTTTACTTTCTTTTCTTGTTTGTACCAGAGTGTTATGAATCATCTTCATTTGCTTGACTCAGCATTTTTCTAAGATTGATCGAAAGGTCTTTTTGGTGTGTGGTTGGAAATGGAAAGGTATCAAAAGCTAAACAGTTTTGGTATGTGTTTAAAATTACAACTCTTGGAATCTTTTTCTTATTTCCAATACAATTCTTGCCCCAGTTTCTTGATTGGGGTCGCTTGATGTTTCTTTTTGTGCACATTATGTATATTGTGCACGCTATGACCGAACCGTGAGGCGCCTACGTATCCTTCTTTGAGGAATCAGGTCAAACGTAGTTCACTAAATAATAGTGATTTTTTTTATTAATATTATTTCATATTTGATTTTCATTGATTCCAAGAGAGGGTAGGAAAGAAACAAATATGGCTCAAAAGGGAAAGCAAAGGGTATAGTGTTTGGATAGCAGAATAAATTGCCTTTGTCATTCCAATCTTCGAAATAATTCTAAATACAAACATTCAAAGAATTATGCAAAATATCTCTTTACCGCGTCAGAATTGATCTCCATGTCTATGCATTTGCCTTCAATATCTGTTAAGCATAGTGCACCATTCGATAATACTCTGGTCACAATGAATGGTCCTTGCCAATTCGGGGCAAATTTGCCTTTTGCCTCAAACTGATGTGGAAGAATACGTTTCAGCACATGTTGACCCACTTCAAACTTCCGTGGACGTACCTTTTTGTTGTATGCTCTGGCTATTCTTCTTTGATATAATTGACCATGACATACTGTGGCCAATCGTTTTTCATCAATCAAGTTTAACTGTTCCAGACGGGTTTTGACCCATTCATCATCATCAATCTTTGCTTCGGCGATGATCCGAAGGGAAGGAATCTCAACTTCTGCAGGAATTACTGCTTCAGTGCCATATACCAACAAATAAGGAGTTGCTCCTACTGAAGTGCGAACAGTAGTGCGGTATCCCAATAATGCAAATGGTAATTTTTCATGCCATTGTCTTGAACCTTCTACCATTTTCCGAAGTATCTTCTTTATGTTTTTGTTGGCTGCCTCGACTGCTCCATTTTCCTTGGGCCGATATGGGGTAGAGTTGCGATGTGTAATCTTAAACTGTTGACATACTTCCTTCATTAAGTTGCTGTTAAGATTAGCACCGTTATCTGTGATGATCACCTTTGGGATTCCGAATCGACATATGATATTTGAGTGGACAAAATCGACCACAGCTTTCTTGGTCACTGATTTGAATGTCTTGGCCTCAACCCATTTGGTAAAATAATCAATGGCTACCAGAATGAACCTGTGCCCATTGGATGCTGCCGGCTCAATTGGTCCAATCACATCCATGCCCCAGGAAACGAAGGGCCATGGTGCCGACATTGTGTGCAACTCGGATGGTAGAGAATGAATCAAATCTCCGTGTATTTGGCATTGATGACACTTGCGCACAAAACTGATACAATCTCGCTCCATGGTAAGCCAATAGTAACCAGCTCGGAGGATTTTCTTTGCCAACACATATCCACTCATGTGGGGTCCGCAAACTCCTGAATGTACTTCAGACATGATAGTTGTAGCTTGTCTGGCATCTATGCATCTTAATAATCCAAGATCTGGTGTTCTTTTATACAAAACTCCTCCGCTTAAGAAGAATCCATTTGCCAATCGCCTAATGGTCCTCTTTTGATCTCCTGTGGCTTGTGCGGGATGTATCCCCATCCTGATATACTCCTTGATGTCGTGGAACCATGGTTCACCATCAAATTCTTCTTCAACCATATTGCAATAAGCGTGCTGATCGTGGACTCGAATATGTAGTGGATCCACATAAGCTTTGTCTGGATGGTGCAACATTGATGCCAAAGTAGCCAATGCATCGGCGACCTCATTATGGATCCTTGGAATATGCCGAAACTCCACTGATTGAAACCGCTGACAAAGATCATGTAGACATTGTCGGTATGGTATGAGCTTTAAGTCTCGGGTTTCCCATTCTCGTTGAATTTGATGTACTAGAAGATCCGAATCTCCCATGACTAAGATTTCTTGGATACCGATGTCTGCGGCTAGCCTTAAACCCATAATACAAGCTTCATATTCAGCCATATTATTGGTGCAATAAAATCGCAGTTGAGCCGTAACAGGATAGTGATGCCCTATTTTAGAGATGATTACAGCTCCTATCCCGACTCCTTTCATGTTAGCGGCTCCATCAAAGAAAAGTTTCCAGCCAGGTTTTTCAATTCGCTCCACCTCGTCGATATGCATTATTTCTTCATCAGGAAAATAGGTTTTCAATGGCTCGTACTCCTCGTCGACCGGGTTTTCAGCTAAATGATCAGCCAGTGCTTGGGCTTTCATTGCAGTCCGAGTTACATAGATGATGTCAAACTCTGTGAGCAAAATCTGCCACTTCGCAAGTTTTCCCGTTGGCATCGGCTTTTGGAAAATATATTTCAATGGATCCAGACGAGAAATGAGGTAAGTAGTGTAGGATGACAAATAGTGTTTCAATTTTTGAGCTACCCAAGTCAAGGCGCAACATGTCTTCTCTAGATGAGTATACTTAACCTCATAAGCTGTGAACTTCTTGCTAAGGTAGTAGATGGTCTGTTCTTTTCTGTCGGTGAGGTCATGTTGCCCCAATACACAACCAAATGAATTTTCCAAGACCGTCAAGTAAAGAATCATAGGTCTTCCTGGCTCTGGCGGGACCAACACGCGTGGGTTTGACAGGTATCCTTTTATCTTGTCAAACGTCTCCTGACACTCGTCGGTCCATTCGACCGCAGCATCCTTTTTCAACAATTTGAAAATAGGCTCACAGGTTGTTGTAAGCTGAGCAATAAACCTGCTGATGTAATTCAACCTTCCCAACAAACTCATTACTTCAGTTTTGTTCCTTGGAGGTGACAATTCTTGGATGGCTTTGATTTTTGATGGGTCTAGTTCGATGCCTCGTCAACTGACTATGAATCCCAGCAACATTCTAGATGGAACTCCAAATGCGCATTTGGCAGGGTTAAGCTTGAGGTTGTACCTGCGAAGTCTTAAGAAGAATTTCCTCAAATCCCCAACGTGGTTGGCCTGATGCTTTGATTTTATGATCACATCGTCCACGTATACCTCAATCTCCTTGTGTATCATATCATGAAACACCGTGGTCATCGCTCTCATGTAGGTTGATCCGGCGTTCTTCAAACCGAATGGCATTACCCGGTAGCAATAAGTTCCCCATGGTGTGATGAATGCCGTCTTTTCTGCGTCTTCTTCATCCATTAGAATTTGATGATACCCGGCATAACAATCCACAAAAGACCCTATATCATGCTTGGCACAATTATCGATCAAAATATGGATATTGGGTAATGGGAAATTATCCTTCGGACTTGCTTTGTTGAGATTGTGGTAGTCGACGCATACTCTAATTTTGCCGTCTTTCTTTGGTACAGGAACGATATTAGCTAACCAAACAGGATATCGAGTGACTCGAATGACCTTCGCTTCCAACTGTTTGGTAATTTCTTCCTTAATTCTCACACTCATATCAGGCTTGAATTTTCTCAGCCTCTGCTTGACAGGAGGCACCGTTGGATCGGTGGGCAATTTGTGAACCACTAAATCAGTGCTCAGGCCCGGCATGTCGTCATATGACCATGCAAAAACATCTTTGAATTCTATGAGTACTTTAATTAACTCTTCTCGGATCCTTGGTTCGAGATGGACACTTATTTTATTTCCCGGACATTACTCGTGTCCCCTATATTGATGTCCTCGGTATCACTCCAGTTATGTTTGATTTTTTCCTCAAAGTGAATTAACTCTTTACTAATCTCTTCAAAAACCTCATCTTCATCATATTCTGATTCATAATCACAATATATTTCTTGAATTATTACTTCGGAACCAGATTGATTTTTAAGACTGAGCTGAGGATTCCTCATGCATGCCATATCACTAGAGCGAGCGTAAAAAGAACTGTACAAGAAAGAAGAAAAAGAAAAGAAAACTATCAGGAATGATAATAAAAAGGAAACTGCTTTTTATTGGATGATGAAAGATAACAAGGTTTTGCACACTTCAAACAAACTGTAAGATAAGCTTTGGGATTACAACTCTGAAGTAACCCAAACAAACTGAAAGAAAATCAAAATAAACTACCAAGACTCCTTTCGAATGGGGAGAGGAGTGTCTTTCCAATTATTAAGCTTTGTTTCTGGCCCAATGAATTGAACTTCTGCGTTGCTACGCCCTTCTCCGCTTTCCAACATATTCACATCATTAAACAATTTCTCGAATCTTTCGATTAATTCCTCCTCAGGATTGACCCGGGATTTAGGAATTGTTGTTATCGGGCGATTTTTAGCACTGGTCTTGACAAAAGACTTTGATAGATGTGGGACTGGTTTTCGAAGATCCCATGCCTTGTGTTTCAGCTTTCTGGCCTTTTTCACATCGGTGATAGTGGGTATAAATCCCAAACCAAATGTTCCCCAGTTCTCGGGGAGAGATACTGGTTGTATAATTCCTTGCAAAGATGAGCCCAGACCTTTGCCGGGTATAAAACCATTTTTTAACATTTCATAGGCTACCATGACTGATGCAGAGGTTATCTTCGGATTCGGAATGTGCTTCCCCTCTGGAATTTTCTCCACCGATACTGTGTCGGACACTTGGTAAACCCATGGTCCCTGGTCATTTTTCATTCCCTCGACCGGTACAATGGCACTGCTGTGAGAATTTAGACTTTCTTCCCCATGCACAACTATTTCTTGATGATCCTATTCAAACTTGACCGCCTGGTGTAGTGTTGACGGGACTGCTTTAGCAGCATGGATCCATGGTTGACCCAATAGCAAGTTGTAAGAAACAGTTATGTCCAACACTTGAAATTCCATTGTGAATTCAACTGGCCCTATTGTTAGTTCCAACACTATGTTGCCAAATGAATCTCTGCTCCCACCGTCAAACCCCCGTACGCAAATGCTATTCTTCTAGATCCTCTCCTCTTTGATTTTAAGTTTGCTTAAAGTAGAGAGAGGGCAGATGTTTGCACTTGACCCGTTGTCAACCAATACCCGGGTTACTACGGAGTTTTCACATTTCACGGTGAGGTAAAGAGCTCTGTTATGCTCAGTCCCTTCCACAGGCAATTCATCATCAGAAAATGTAATTCTGTTTGCCTCAAAGATTCTGTTGGCTATTCTTCCCAAATGATTTACAGAGATTTTATCGGGAACATGAGCCTCATTCAGGATTTTCATCAAAGCCAGACGGTGCTCCTCTGAATGGATCAGTAATGATAATAATGAGATTTGAGCGGGCGTTTTCTTCAGTTGATCCACAACAGAATAGTCATGGAGCTTCATTTTTCTTAAAAACTCTTCCGCTTCTTCTTCCGTCACAGCTCTCTTTATTGGTGTTGGATTATTTTTAGTTTTTCTTAACTCTTCGGGAGTAAAACATCTTCCCGAACGAGTCAAGCCTTGCACCTCACAGACTTCTTCCTTGACTTCTTTTCCCTTGTACATTACAGTCACCCGTTCATAGTTCCATGGAATGGCTTTGTTGTTGATCACTGGTAGCTGGGTTACAGGTTTGATAATAACCCGATCTACACGGGCTCCTTCCACGACTATAATGGGTTTACTGGCAACCCCTAGTACTATCACTTTCAACCTTTCTTGCTTTATGGCAACTTTGCTCGATGATTCCTCCTCGACTATCATAGATGGTTCATCACCATTTCTGTTTTGCTTAGGTACCGGCTTCTCCTCTGTTAACTACTTATCTGGCTTGGCTTCATGAGACTTGATCATCATGACAGTTTGTGACGGCTTCTTTGTCTCCCCATCAGCTTGTATGATTTCTATCATATTGGCCTCTTGATGGGCTGGCATTGGATTTCTATTGATATTGGGAGCTTCGGGGGTTTGAACCTCGATTTTATTAGTATCAATCAGCTCTTGTATTGCATTTTTCAAATGCCAGCATTTCTCCGTATCATGGCCTGGTGTACCGGAGCAATACTCACAGCTAATGGTGTAATCCAGATTCTTTGGAGGAGGATTGGGTAGCTTGGATTGTATTGGTCTTAGCATGTCCAGCTGTCTCAGCCTGTGGAACAGACTGGTGTATGATTCTCCCAATGGAGTGTAGGTTTTCTTTTTCTGTTCCCTTTCTCCCCTGAATGCTGTCCTCAGCCTTAAACCTGGTCCGGTATAGGCTCGTGGGTAAGTACCTGGTATGGCAGGAGCACGCCAATTAGCGTGAACAGGTGGCTGATTGTATGCTTGTGCATGGTTAATGGAAAAATGAGGCGCTGAAGGGTGATAGTAGTGTTGGGATGAATCGTGGTGGTAAGTTGATTGGCGAGGTCGTTGTTGATTATAGTAAAGCGGTGAACCTCTGTGTCCTGACCAAATTCCTGAATCAACTACTGCTGCCTCTTCCCTCTTCTTTCTTCCGATTCCTCCTACCCCGCCTTGAATAGCTTGAGTAGTCGCCTTAATCGCTGAATAGCTCATGATTTTATTTGTCTTGAGGCCTTCTTCCACCATACCTCCCATCTTTACTACTTCGTTGAATGATTTCCCAACCGCTGAAACCAAATGGGCATAGTAAGTTGGTTCCAAGGCTTGGAGGAAGTAGTCTACCATTTCACTCTCCTTCATAGGAGGATCCACTCTTGCTGCCTGTTCTCTCCATCGAAAACCATACTCTCTGAAACTTTCATTGTGTTTCTTCTCAAATTTTGTCAAAGATAGTCGATCTGGGATGATTTCCAGATTGTATTGGAAATGGTATGCGAATGCCTGTGCCAGGTCATCCCAGGTGTACCATCTCCCATGGTCCTGGCGTGTATACCACTCCAAAGCTGATCCGCTTAAACTTTGACTAAAGTAAGCCATCAATAATTCGTCCTTTCCCCCAGCTCCTCGCATCTTGCTACAGAAACCCCTTAAGTGGGCTACTGGGTCGCCGTGCCCGTTGTATAGGTCAAATTTGGGCATCTTGAAGCCAACTGGTAATTGTACATTTGGGAATAAGCACAAATCTTTGTATGCTACACTGACTTGCCCACCTAATCCTCGCATGTCTCTGAACGATTGTTCTAGACTCTTGACCTTCCTGAACATCTCTTCTTGTTCAGCATTTTTGGCTGGCTTGTCAATTTCGGTTGGGAGATCAAAACGAGGAGCAGTTGAATGGATTTCGGAGGCTTTGAGGGTGGGCTCCGGGGGTAATATTGGTTGTCCTGGGCCTGGAATGTAGGCTCACTAGGAGATTTGTGGAATGTAGACGGGGGAGGTGCTACGAAAACAGGAGTCATAGGTGGAGGAAAATATGGAACTGGTTTCGAGGGTGGAGACTGTGGTGTTTGAGAGGTGGTGCCTCGGTAGTGCTGGTAAATGGGGAAACTTGGGGGTAATTCAGTGGTAAGATTATCCTGAGTTTGGGTCATTGATGGAGCAGGGTTAGTTGGGTGAGATGGGGGTGACTGCCCTGTAGACCAGGCCTGGTACATTTCAGCCATTTGCTGCTTGAGTTTAAACATCTCTTCTTTCATTTTCCCGACATCCATCTCTTCTAGCTCAATACCTGTGTCAACATCTGGGATAGACATACTCTCGGGTATTGGTCCTTTTGATCTTGTGTGATAATGATAATATGTCAGTATACTCTTTAGAGAAACTAACTGCTTGAATTCTGGAAATGAACAAACTTGTTAGTTTTGAGAGTTTAACGCATATATAATTACACGTTGAGATGCAATGCTCTTAGACAAGTAATCCCTTTCTATTATGCATTTGCTCGGCTGCTTGTGTCATCCCAGCTTTCTTGAAATTTTTATTGTTATTCACTTTTAATTTTATTTATTATATATATCTTTTATTGTGGTGGTCGAATCTTATAAAAATTGCCTACATATCATGCCCCCGCATGAATCAGACCTTGCGTAGTTCGGACATAAGGCAAACACTTTTATTCATTATATAAAGATGAAATTACATTTGAAAACTTTAAGAAAATGGTTTGAAATACACATACTTAAATAAAATAAAGATACAATTCTTAACATCTCACAACATGCCCCACTTTCCACTTTTGTTGTCAATTATTGGATTATCTGCTCAATGTGGGGCTTGACCTGGATGACCTCCCAGCATACGATACATACTTTCCAACTCCATTGCTAGATGACGAGCAAAAATGGGTGCATGCTCTGTAAACCTTTCATAATCCATTCCTTGGCAGTTTACATAACTTTGAGAGGTGTAGACCGCCAAGTCGTGGATTTGTGCCCTGAAATCCTGGAGATGTTGGTCTTGGTTCTACAATTGCTGCTGGCGAGTGGTGGCTATATCTCTGACACGGTTTTCACGATCTAGAGCTGACTCTAATAGAGCTCGGAGTCTGGCCTGCTCTAATCTTGCCTGCGCTCTTTCCTTGTTGATGTCTGCTTGTTGATGTTCTCTGTTGCATCTTCTTGCCTCTTCTAGTTGTGCACGAAGTTGGTCTTCTGATCGTATCCAATGGTCTTTTTCCTTCTTGAATTGTGCCTTGTCTTCTTCGGATTGCCTTACTTGGCGTTCCTTATTAGATCTGGCCTCTTCGTTTAATTGTTGGATTATTTCTTTAGCTTTGCTCAACGCCCTTTCGTTTTCCGCAAGAATGGAATTATAATCTTGCATTCTTTCAAAAAGATTGGCGATGGTTTTTTGATCCTTCCAACTCCTCTTTGGTGTTTCAGAAACTCTTTTCATTTTTTGAAATCGAGCATGAAGATTTTCATTCTCACAAGCCAGACTCTTCTTCTCTCCTTCAGCTTCTTGTGCTTGCAAATCTTTCTCCAAACTGAGGCTCCTCAGATTTTCCTTTAGGGCATGGATAGTTGCTTTTTACCCTTTTTCCTTTTCTCCCCAAATCAACCGCTCTTGGATTTTATCATTAAAGCTTTGAACATGGGGTCTTTTTGTTGGTCTATTTAGCTCGGTTTCTGGTACATCATCCACGCGAGACCGCTTTCTCAAACCACCTTACATATCCAGGATTTATCTTACCCCTTGTAGTATCTGGGACTTGAGTATCACTTTTCAAGTATCGACATCCATTCCACATCTGCTGAATTAGAGCCTCGGGAATAGTGGCTTCAGGGTGTAATTCGATTACTTGTATACTCAAATCTTCATCATCAGGAACTACTTGGTATCTCCCTAGTTGTCTTAGAACTCTTAGTGGCGCATATGGCTGGATGCTTCTCAATCCCAATAATAGCAAATAACTATTTGAGGTTGACATGTGTATCACTTCCTTCATCGGGAGCCATCCCAAAGTCCACTCAATTTGATTTGATGTTAAAGCCCTTAGATGAGATACCCAGGCTTCTATCCCTTCTGGGGACTTATAATTTTTCATTCTCTCCTCATAACTTTCGATGAAATTATCATTGCTTGTCCCATACTGTATGATCTTGGGCTGTTGTTGGAGATGTTCAATCACCCACATTTGCAACAAAATTTTGCATCCTTCGAAGACTTTCGCTCCTGATTTACATAAAGTCAACGCCCGATAAATATCTGAGAGAATGATGGGGACAAGGGTGTGATTTTTCTTGGTGGTGAGGACCTGTACAACTTTTGCGATGCGAATATCAATTGTTAGCTCTTTGTTTGGGAAGACCATGATTCCCAGAAAAGCCACCATGAAGGCGAAGCGACGGTGAATCTTCCAAATGTCTTTGTTCTGCTTGTTAGTAAGGCCTTTCTCATGAATTTCAAATCCATCTGGCTTTCCGAACCTTGAATACAAGAAGTTGAAAGAACAACATCCATTGATGACATTGCTTTTCCTGATTTGACTGTTGATGTTTAAAAGACCGAAGAATCGATGCACCGAGGGAGCCTTTGTGAATATCAGGCTTTGATTTCTTAGCTTCCGTCAAAACCAGCATATCCAGCTATCTCCTCTAATGTAGGAGTAAGCTCGAAATCAGAGAAGCGAAAGACATTGTGAACAGGGTCCCAAAAAGTTACTAACGCCGCAATCAGATCATCACGGGGTTCAACTTTCATAATATCCGTGAGATTTCCCAAATGTTTGACGACCCATTTTTGACCATCTTTGCCTAATTCATACCACCATATTTGAAGCTGAAACAGAAACTCGTATGTACTCGTGGATGAGGGGCTTTGTGTGGTGCTCATTTTGTATCTGAAATTTAATTTTAATAAAGTCAAAACTCATTTTGAAAATTTACACTAAAAAAAAAATCATTTTCAAATTTTTTTATTTTTTTTATTTATTAAACACTTTTTATTTCAAGATTTCAAAACTATTTTTTGCGATTTTTTTTTTAAAAAAAATAACCCATTTTATTCCTCGAATCTCAAAAATATTTTCAATTTAGCTGGTCAACAAGCAAATCCGAGGCAAATGAATGCACAGGTAGCAAGTAGGATGCATCAGGATGGTCTTTTCATATTGGGTTCACCTGTCCTAGACAGACCCAACCCCTGTGTTGAGTCTCCAAGGCCAAATGCATGATGCAAATAGACGTTCCTACTAGGGATCCGGTACATGGCTGAGTTATTCTAGGTGAAAAACCTGAGGTTGATTGTTCTAAACATGGCTTACCCAAACGGACAGT
The DNA here is from genome assembly GCF_000715075.1 of Nicotiana tabacum. Taxonomy (NCBI): domain Eukaryota; kingdom Viridiplantae; phylum Streptophyta; class Magnoliopsida; order Solanales; family Solanaceae; genus Nicotiana; species Nicotiana tabacum. Next base: position 24,518,316 of record NC_134095.1, read on the forward strand.
TTGAGCCGAAGCGGGGGCAACGTACCGGGAGCACGAAAGTCTACCCGGCCTTGTTACTTGTCTCAACTCCGTCTTATTTGGTATGACTTTAACAGAAAGGTGGGTCACGCGCACGTGTACACCATAAATTCAGAAGACTCAGAAAGAAGGGGGTTCCGTAGTAGTTGTATATATTCACAATTCAAATAATATTAAAGCGGTAAAAAAATTTTTTAGCATGTTAAGCATATAAACATTTGAAAATCATATAGTAAATAAAGCCAATTATCGCAGTTATTTTAAGCTCGAATTCTTTAAACCCTGAACCAGAGATTCTGGGTTCGTTCCCCAGCAGAGTCGCCAGAGCTGTCGCACCTCCTTTTTCCGCGCCCGCGGGGTGCGTGGGAGTTTTCTCCAATTAAAGGACAGTCGAAATGGGATTTATTTATTTTGTTTCAGAGTCGCCACCTGGGAATTTTAAGGCGTCCCAAGTCACCAATTTTTAATCCCTGAATAGAGGATAATATGACTCTGTTTGTTATTCTGCGAACCAGAAATCCTGAGTAAGGAATTCTGTTAATCCGGAAGAAGGTGTTAGGCATTTCCGAATTCCGTGGTTCTAGCACGGTCGCTTAACTGTTTTTATTCTTGGCTTATCTTGATTTTTACATTTTTTATAGCAGGATTTTGTCACCGCTTCTATTTATTGTTTATAATTATATAACGAATTACGCATACGTATATTCGTATTATATACCTTTTATAATTACAGAGGATCGTGCCACGCATACGTGTACACAATAAAATTGACCATGTTATAGTTTTTATTAAAAAATCATATGTTCAAAATTTAAAATAAAATCAAGAACATCATCACCCTTGTATTTAGACAATGAACTGCACATCTCGGGTTATATGAAATTATTTTAACATCCTTGGAAAAATCCTTTTATTAAATATTCGCTCGAAATTGTGCGTATGCATAATCCGAATTTGCTTTTAAAAATATAATCAGGGTACGCGAACGCATCCCTAATCGCGTAAAATATTTGTAATGGTATTATGGATTTTCCACAAATTGTTTATTATATTCATACATTTTTATGTGAAAATCATGAGAAACTCCCATTTTAGAGGCCCTTAAATTCTTTGAAAAGAATTCACAATCTATTAAATGTTTACAGCTGATTATATTTCCACATATGAATTATATTCTTCCGAGCCATTCAAATTTTAGGAGTAAAATAAACAAAGTGTGATTAAGAATACCATTTTTCTCGTAAATACAATATATATATATACCCAAAAATGAATTGCATATGAAACTAAAAAAATGATTTATAAAGGGAAGAGGTATTTTTGAAAAATTTTCATTATTTTTATTTAATACAAATTCTATTTCTACTTACAATTGATATAAAATGTTGCAATTCGTGCTTATACATCTCATCTCATTCTCATATACTTATTTTTAATCTAATAGGCAAAATTATTTTAATTAATTTGTTTACGATGGTAGATAGGCATCAAGTTGATAATAAAGGTAATTATTATACAAATCGATTCAATAATATTGCCTTACATGCAACATAGTTGTACGTCTGAAACATTCATAGCACTCTAACATCGTAATGAGCTATATCAACTCACCTTCCACTAATGGTTCTATATATACCTGTTATCATGCCATATATGAACGTACAACTTACATCATTCAATCCACAACTAAATCAAGTATTAGAATAAACTAGCAATATGGTTTTTGACATTTTCATACTATTTTTTATTCAACTAACAACTCCACAAGACTTAGTTAATGGCCAATCTTTATGCCATATTTTCCTATCTTGGCAATTCAAATATAACCATACTAATGAGATTTCAAAATGGATAACATTATTACAAAACTTTTATACGAATTTCAAAAATAAGACAATTAACTTATAGCCATCGTGTTGAACTTACTACTAGTTAATCAACATGAAACAAAGCTGAAATTTAGACTGAACTTTGAATAAGTAAAAAAATATAATTATCATCCCAAACTTCATTTTTCCTTCCAATGTTCTTTTCACAACATGAATCTTAAAAATATGTACCTGAAAATGAAGGTAGAAGAAGTAGATTTCAGCAGTAGCAGCAGTAACAAAATACCGGCAAAATATACCAATAACACAGCACGTCTGAACAAGACCCGTTAACCCAGATGAACAGTGACAAAAACTTGAGAAAAATTTCAGATTCAAACTGAACAATATCCACACACAAACAACGGACAGATTCTAGAAGAATAACATTTTCAGATTTCAGTTTCTTTCCTGTTTCAGATTCCTATTTCTGATTTTTTTTTGTTTCTGCTTTTTAAGATTGTGTGTGTGTGTGAATGTTCTCTTTTCTATTTCTTTTTATGCTTTCTTCCTCTCTTTCCTCTTCTTACAAAATAATCTGAGTTCTTTTCAAATTCCCTCTAAATCGGACCTCTAAACCTCCTTTAAAATCTCCCAATATCTCCTAAATTTTTCTTCAAAATCTAATCCAAATCTGATCCTAAAATCCCTCTTCTTTTTCTTAACAACTCTCTCTTCAAAATCTGACCCCTAAAAACTCTCTGAAAAAAAACTGATCTCTAGTCCTTCAAATCTGATCTCCTAAAAATCTGTTTGCTTCCTGTATTTATATAGGTCTGTCCCTTTCTTTTTTAAGTGCTGCCTGGACCCTTTTCTTTTTTTAAAAATCAGAAAGTTCCATTAAAAACTGCTTTTGAATACTTTAAATCCTATTAAGTGATCTTATCCTGATTTTAAGCAACCCCATTACTCTTTGTTTCCCATTATCACATTAAACTATAGCCATTAACATTCCACTTTCAGCCTACTATACTATCACATTACCCTTACTGTTCTGTCCCAGAAATGCCCCAGAAATCCTATTGTAATTACTGTTATTACTGCCTTTAACTAAAATCTGATACAAAACAGATTTTAAAGTCTGTTTAAGCAACTATAACCAATCCTATGATTAACACAGATAAAAGAAAAACATTGGATACCATGTCAGAATTATTTTTACAGAGTTTAATAGGGTAATTAACAATCAAAAATTAAAACCAAACAGAATGTTGAAATGATTCAGTTTATACAGACAGACTAATCAATGAAACTTAATCAGATGATTATAGTTGACATTGATCAGCAAATAATGAAAGCAAGCAAATCAAATAACTTTAGGATTATTGCCAGACTCAAGGATTTTACGTAAACTGATTAATTGACACCACTCATTAATCGACCGACTAATTACCATAATTGACAAACAATCAGTCTTCAAGTAGATGAACAGGCTGTGTCAATCAATATTAGTGGCAATAAGAATTCACAAAACAACTAATAGACGAATTTAATCGAGTCGATTACACATATTATAAACAATCATAATCAACAGAAACAATGATATAATTCTGATCAACTAATCGAGTACGAGGTAGAATCACAGAATTAACTAAACAGATATGAAAAATTAAACAAGCTACTGAAACAGGCAATAATTTATACATAGGATACAAAAGAAATCAGAAGAATACCTTTGAATCTTCAAATCTATACGGACAAAAGCTTAACTTTGAATTCGGATCTTTTTGAGGTTGAACAGACTTTATTCGAGGTATTCTCAATTGAGAATACCTCGATTAAATTCTCTTAGACCTCAAACCTTTAATTAACTCGGACAAATTCCATGAGTTGGTATTTCAGTATTTCACTTTTCTCAGATTTAGGGTTCGACCAAATTTGGGTAGATTCGAAGGAAACTAAGGATGACTCAAGGGTGAGGGAGGCCTAGGGGTCATTTGGCGTTAGTTTGGAACTGATTAGAATGGCGCCGCCACCAGGGCATTTCATGGCGGCGCTAGGGTTCTTGATTTTGATTCGATATTTGAGGGGTTCCAGGCTGATTCGAAGGAAACTCATAAGGCTCTAGTGGTGAGAGAGGTCCGGAGGTTGAAAGGTGTGAGTTTGGTGGCTATTAGATGAACTAGGTTTTGGACTGCATCTTCGATCGGAGATTCGAAGACGTTGGTTGATATTTGGAGGATAAGGTTCAAGGATCTAGAATCGGGAAGTTGAGGTGAGTTCGGGGTGTGAAAATGGGGAGGTATGGTCACCGTTCGCCGCCGTGAGGGCGGTGGCTTGAGTTCCGATCTTTGGAGACTCGGGGAAGAAGAGAGGAGAGGGGGGGTCTTGCCTGGGGTGTGAGGTGGGACTTTTGAGCTTATATACTAGGGTAATCAGTGGATCTTGGCCGTTAGATCAAATGCAATTTACGGCTGGGATTGCTTATTGAAATGAAACGACATCGTTTCATTTCTTTTAAGACCGGATCGGTCTCTGACGGGAAACGGGTCGGGTGGAAAGTAATGCTTTCGGACGGTTGATCAATTTGAAGTCAACGGCCTTCATCAAAGTTTCCCAAAACGGCGTCGTTTGGGGTATCTTTGAGACGGACCGGACCTGGGGTCGTTTGGATTGGGCTGTGGGGGGGGGGTAACTTGGTTTGGGCCTGGATTTTAATCCAGGTCCGATGTTTTTATGTTTTCAACCTATTTTTCATTTCCTAAATTTATCCCTAATTATAAAAAAATCCTAATAAAAATTATAAAACAATTTCAACCTTACAAAAATATTAATTACCTTTTAACAATTATTTAACACATAGACAAAGTGTTAATCACATAATGAAACATTTGAAATAGAACCAATGCATATTTTTGTGATTTTATTTTGAATCAATTATTAAATGCATAATTAAATCCTAGATATGCATGAAACATATATTTTTATTTTAACTTTCAGTAAACATTTACAGACATAACACAAATATTTAACACCACGCAAATTCAAAAAGTTGCACAATAAAAGAAATTTATTTTATTTTTGATTTATTTTGGAGTAGTTTTCGTGAGGCAAAAATCACGTGCTCACAATGATGAACGCCTTGTTGATAAGTTTTGATTTGCCACAGAACTTGTGGAGGGGAGCCATTCTTACGGCTAATCGGATGCTAAATCGAGTACCCCATAGCAAAACACAATCCATTCTATATGAAAAATGAAAAAGAAGGAAAACTAACTTGAATTATCTTAAAGTGTGGGGGTGTTTGGCAAAATTGCAAGTTCCTAAACCCAAAAGGATAAAGATAGGACCAAAACTTTTTAATTGTGTTTTCATAGGATATGCAGCTAATAGTAAAACATACCGATTTCTGGTTTATAAATCAGAAAATTCCAATATTCATAATAATATGATTACATAATTAGATAATGCTGAGTTCTTCAAAAATATATATCCGTATAAAATGGAATGTGAATCGATTGGTGAAGTATCTAAACAACCTTAGGAATAAACAAAAGAAAGTACGCCTAATTAGGAAGATCCAAGACGTAGTAAATGTCAAAGAACGTCTACTTCATTTGGACTTGATTTTGTGACTTTCTTATTGGAAAATGAGCCTCGAATATTTAAAGAAACTATGTCTTCTTCGAAATTATTATTTTGGAAAGAGGTAGTCAATAGTGAAATAGAATTCATATTGAACAACCATACATGTGAATTAGTTGATCTTCTTCCTGAAAATAAACCGTTAGGTTCTAAATAGATTTTTAAGAGGAAAATGAAATATAATGGCACTATTGATAAATATAAGGCAAGACTTGAGGTCAAAGGATATAGACAACGAGAAGGTATTAGCTACTTTGATACATACTCTCTAGTTACAAGAATTACGTCCATACGAACACTAATAGCTTTAGTTGTGGTTTATGGTCTTGAAATTCATCAAATGGACGTAAAGAAGGCCTTCTTAAATGGAGATTTGGAGGAAAAAATCTACATGCAACAACCTAAAGGGTTTGTGGTTCCAGGTAAAGAAAAGAAGGTATGTAGACTTGTTAAGTCCCTTTACGGACTAAAACAAGCACCTAAATAATGGCATGCGAAATTTGACCAAACAATGTTGTCAAATGGTTTTAAGATAAATGAATGGGATAAATGTGTGTACATTAAAAATTTTCCAAATCACATAGTCGTTGTTTACTTATATGTGGATGATATACTGATAATGAGTAATGATATTGCAAACATAATTGCGACTAAACATATGCTAACTAGCAAATTTGATATTAAAGACTTAGGAGTTGCTGATTTAATTCTGGGTATTAAGATCCATAAGACTACTCAAGGTCTGGCATTGTCACAATCTCAAATGCTGCTCGTGCTCCTCCATACTACGCGAGTAGATCAAAATGTCATCAATGAAGACAATGACAAATGAATCAATATAAGGCCTGGACACCCTGTTCATCAAATTCATAAATGCTGCTGGGGCATTAGTAAAGCCAAAGAACATCACTAGAAACTTATAATGGCCATATCTAGTATGAAAAGTAGTATTCGGAACATATAAGTCCCGAATCTCCAACTGATGGTATCCTAATCTGAAGTCGATCTTAGAGAATACCCTAGCACCTTGCAACTAGTCAAACAAAGCATCAATACGCGGCAATGGATACTTTTTCTTGATGGTGACCTTGTTCAACTAGTGGCAATCAATGCAGATCCACATAGTCCCATCTATCTTCTCCACAAATAAAACTGGTTCACCCCAAGGTAATACACTTGGTCTAATGAACCCTTTGCTAGCAACTCCTCCAGCTGCTCTCCAACTCTTTCTGAGTCATTCGGTATGGTGGGATAGATATAGGCTGGGTACCTGGAGCCATGTCAATACAGAAATCGATATCACGATCTGGTGGCATGCCTGGAAGGTCAGAAGGGAACACATCGTCAAACTCCTAGACTACTGGCACCGAATCAACCGCTAGAGTCTCTGTGGTACTATCCCGAACATAATCTAGTTAAGTCAAACAACACTTCTCGACCATATGTCGAGTCTTTAGAAAGGAGATAACCTGACTAGATGTACTGAGAGACGAACCCTTCCACTCCAATCTAGGAAACTCTAGCGTTGTTAAGGTAATAGTCTTTGCATGGCAATCAAGGATGGAGTGATTCGGGGATAGCCAGTCCATCCCTAGTATGACCTCAAAGTCGGTCATATCCAGCAATAGAATATCTGCTCTAGCCTCGTAACCACTGAATGTGACCACATAGGACCGATAGATCCGATCCACAATAACAGAATCGCCCACAGGAGTGGACACATAAATAGGAATACCCAAGGACTCACGAGGAATATCCAGGAAATGAGCAAACAGAGATGATATATATGAATAGGTATACCCTGTATCAAATAATACCGAAGCATCCCTACCGCAGACAGAAATAATACTCGTGATCACGGTATCTGAGGCTACTACATCTAGTCTAGCCATAAAAGCATAGAACCTAGCTGGAGCACCGACTGGCTGGCCTCCGCCTGATTGAACAGTAGCCGGTGTACCTTCCCCTACCTGGCCTCCACCTTTAGGATGGCCCCTACCCGCCTGTCCTCTACCTCTGACGGCTAGACAGCTTGACCTGTAATAATGGGATGCTGGCTTAGATGCTCTCCCTTTCTCTGAAGCCTGGGGAAGAACCTTCGCACATAACTGAGATCTCTGCACTCGAAACAACCTCTCGGTGCGGTGATCTGTTGCCTTGAAGTCTGACCTTGATGGCCTGAATACCTACTAGAAGAACCCTGAATATCTGATGGGTGGTATGAACTCTCTGGCATGGCGCTGAAGTAGGCGTTGGAAGAACCCTGAATGGCTGGTGAGTGGTAAGAACTCTCTGGCATGGAGCTGAAATAGGGTCGCACTGGAGCACCCCAAGGAGGTGGTGGTGCTAGATATGTGGGGCTGCTAGGCTGACCCCTTCCAAACTGACCTCGCCCCCTAGCCGGGTCACCTCTAAACTCTCTAGAATAACAAACCCTCTTGTCCCTCTGCATCTTCTCTCTACCTCTTAGACAGTAACCCTCAATCCGCCGAGCTATCTCCACTACTAGATGATAAGAACTTCCCATCTCACCTCTCGGGTCATAGTAGCCTGAATACCTGAGTGCAACCCGACAACAAACCTCCGCACTCTCTTTGCGTCAGTAGGAAGTATCATAAGTGCATGGTGAGATAACTCAGAGAATCTCGCCTCATAATCGGTAACAGACAGTTGACCCTGTTGGAGTTGCTCAAACTAAAACCGCAACTCTTCACTCTAAGAGGGTGGAATATACCTATCCATGAATAGATGTGTAAACTGGTCCCAAGTTATGGGAGGAGAACCTACTGGCATGCCGAGAAGATAAGACTGCCACCACCTATGGGCCAGGCCCTCCAAATGGAAAGTAGTGAAATCCACCCCATGAGACTCCAATATCTTCATTTTGTGCAGTCTGTCCCTGCACCGATTAATGAAGTCTTGGGGATCCATATGTCGCTCACCCCCGAAGACAGGAGGGTGTAACCTAGTTCATCTATCCAATAGGTTTGCGTCTCGCCGACCGTAGTTGCTGCAACTGGCTGGGCTCCACCTACGAGTAGTGTGCTCGGGGTCTGATATAGGGCAGTCGCATGCCCTGGAGCCTAAGCAGTAGGGGTCTGTGCTCCCCCTCCCACCTGAGATGTGGCTGGGTCTGCTGGAAATAAACTAGCCAGAGTCATAGTATTCATGAACCGCAGCATACGACCCATGACCTCCTGAAAGCCCGGTGCTGACATGAAGTCTACCTGGGCTGGCTCTGTTGCTAGCACCTTGCCCTGCTCCTCAATAATGGGATCTTCCACTGGATCCGCTGGTGGTGCAACTGGAAACTCTAGGACGTCCTTATCCCCTACCTCGGGCTGGTGCCCTACCCTAGCCTCTACCTCGGACTCTAGCAACAGGGGGAGTAGCTCCTCTCAGGTCAGGAATATATGTCGTGCCTGTTCTCACCATCTGTGAGAGAATAAGAGAAAGATAGTATACCATCAACTGCACAATAGGAGACTCTATTAGGTTTACCCATAACTTGTGAGACCTACATGAACCTAGTGCTCTAATACCATGTTGTCACGACCCAATTCCATTTGAGGCCGTGATGGCGCCCAACACCGTTGCTAAGCAAGCAGCAGTGAACAATCTAGTGATTCCCCATTTTATAAGTTTTTCAAGTAAATAACTTTCTTAAATTTAAAAGATTTAATGAATAACAGATTTAAAATGATTAAAATGAAAGTAGTTAAATGCAATCATAACCATAGAATTACAACTCAAAATCATAAGTCTACTAGTGTATGCCAAGATCCGGTGTCACAAGTGTATGAGTATTCTAGTAGAATATACAAAATAATTCTAGTCCACTGTCTGATATGAAATAGACAGAAAAAATATAACAAAGGAAGACTTCGGCTGCTGCAGAATGGCTCGGAAGGGCAGCTCACCGTATAGTCTCGTACCAAGAGTCAAGCATGTGCGACGGACGGATAACCAGGTGTGCCTGCCTCAGATCCTACATATTTAAGTGCAGAAGTGTAGTGTGAGTACATAAACAACATTGCTCAGTAAGTATCCAGTCTAACCTCGAAGAAGTAGTGACGAGGGGTCGACTTTGACACTTCCTATGGGCTAACAATGATATATCATAATTATATACTAAGCATGGATTACATGAATAATACTGAAAACTCAATAACAGGAAATAGTAAATACTCCTTTTGCGAATATTAAGTCCCAAGTTTAATTTCATTATTTAACAGTTTATATCCCAAGGCATTTAAGCAATATTAATTATGAATAGTTCCAAAGATTTATCATGGGAAATTTATGCCAAGGTCGTACGGTCCGATCCAACATAATATTTAAACTGTAAACTATCGAGGGTCGAATGACATGAACCATAGATGCATCTATCTGCTACCGAGGTGTTCGGCCCTTACAACTTCTGAAAGTACAAGAGGGGGGTGAATTGTAACTCTTTTAAAAAATAATTGCTTATTAGTTGACTTATTATAATAACAAAAAGTAAATTGCAGAAAATAATTGCAGGAATTAAAGACTCCAGGATTTTATACTGGTTCGGATTCAATGTGAATCCTAGTCCACTCCCCTTGGGTGGTAAGGGAGTTCTCTTTAGTAAATGAGTTTCTTCCGAGTACAGTTGTAGTGAATTTCACTCAATTTCTCTAGCACTCGTTTTGGATACAATGCCTCACCAGTGTTATGCTCTCTTTCTTTCCCTGACCTGTTACACAGCAAATCCTAGTGAACTACAATGCTTGTTTGCAGTAGAATAAAAAGAGTGATTTAGGTTTGATCAAAGTATGAACACTAGGGTTTACAACGAGGTATAAATACTTTGTTGGATGGTAGAGGCTTGACAACCCAAGAGATTTGATCCCTGGAAAGAATTGATTATTTCCAAGAATAAGGAATGAGTCGTTGCTTCTCTTGATTTCTTTCCTTCAGCAGAGATACGAATGAAGATTGCTCCTTGATTGTTGGTTCTTTAAAATGCGGTCGCGTACCAAATCTCCTCGTATCCTTCAATCTTCTGTGATTCTGCCCTTGATTTGTGCCTTTACTCAAGGCTTATTTGATTCTTTCCAACTCAGCTAATCGTTGTTATTGCTTATTGATTTGTTGATTAGATTCTGCCCAGATTTGCGAGACCTTTCCAAATTTGCCGATTGTATGCTAATTAATTTCTTTCCTTATACATCATGAACCACTCCAGCAGTCTTCTTTACTTATTGTAATTAATTTCCTGCATATGTATATTATTTGCATCATTAAAACAAGATCTGACAACTTCAAGTGTCTCATTTACAACTTCAAGTATGTGAAATTTAACCTTTTACAATTCTTTTATCAACCTCTAACATGACTTAAGTAATTACGTTATCAAGTAGGGAAAAACATTGCAGGTATAGCATCATATGGGTCCTAGACTACCCGGATAATAGCATAATTAGTAGCTATGTACGGACTCTCGTCACCTTGTACGTACGTAGCCCCCACAATTAGGTACAAATATTTATTTAATTCACCTATGGGGTTAGTTTCCTCTTAAAATGTTAGAAAAGAGACTTACCTCATCTCAAGGCCTACTTTCCCGTCCAAGATTGTGCTCAAACCCCCAAATTTGGTGCCAAACGACTCGAAACTAGTCAAATATTACATAAAGTAATCAATACATGCTCAAAAGTTCATATTCTAACTATCAAAGTGATTTCCCAAACCTATTTGAAGAATCCCTAAAATTTACCCCAGGCTCACGTGCCCGGATTCCGGAAATTTTCTAAGAAAGTTGTTACCCATAACCCCATGAACTCAAATATATGATTTTCCCTAAATTTCATAACCAATTTGGTGGCTAAATCTCAATTTTATCAAAAACCTATGTTTTCACCTAAACCCATAATTTTCACAAATTTACATGTTATAATCTACCCTTAAACTATGTATTTAACTCACAATTGGTAGGACTCACTTACCTCCAAGTTCTAGGTGAAAATCCCTCTCAAGAAGCTCCAAAAATAGCCCAAAGAGTGAAAGAAATATGTTATAAATGTCTTAAGTCCCGTAGTAAATGAACTTTTCTGCCCAACAATTTTCGCACCTATGGTGCTTTGGCCGCATCTGTGGTACCGCACTTGCGGCATTCCACTTCTGCGAAGCTCTTCGAGCCCAACGTGGGCCGCTTTTGCTGGCGGGAGACCGCTTCTACAGCGAGTGTGTCGCTTCTACGCCTAGGTCCGTACCTGCGCCCTTCCCTTTCACACATGCGCTTTTGTGGGTGCGTACAAAACTCCGCATCTGCGGTCCCTGGACAAATGCTCCAGAACCGCTTCTGCGGCCAAGCCATTGCACCTGCGGGCTCACACATGCGGCCGGCCAAGCGCAGATGCAATTATGACAGCAACTAGGCTTCAACTGTTGCTCCCAAGTTCTAACTTGGTCTGAGCCTCGTCTGATTAGCACTTGGGGCCCCCGAGGCCCCGCCCGAACATACCCACAAATTTGAAATCATAAAATCGACTCGCTCAAACTCTCAGAATGCACCAAACAACGCTAAAACTAAGAATCACACCCCAAACCAATTGAATCAAAACTATGATCTTCAAGTTCTTCAACTTACTCCCAATGCGTTGAAACATACTTAAACTACTCAAAATGACATCAAATTTTGCGTGAAATACTTAAATAACATTACGGAACTATTCCCTATCTCGTAATCCTATTTAGATCTCGATATCACCAAAACCCTCTCTAAACCAAATTTAAAGAACTTTTAAAATCTTCAAAGAACCAACTTTCACTATTAGGCGCCAAAACACCCCCGAGTCATCCAATACCCGATCCGAACATATGCCTAAGTCCGAAATCATCATACAAACCTATGGAACCATCAAATCCTCATTCCGAGGTTGTTTTCTCAAAATGTTGAACGAAATTAAACTTGCCTTTTTTAGCCAAGCTTGAGGGAACAAGTGTTCTGATTTCAACCCTACCCCTTCCAACTCCTGAACTAGCCATCCCCGCAAGTCATAAAATAGTAAAAGCATGTACAGAAAGTCTTATTTAGGGGAACAGGGTTTTAGAAAGCAAAACGACCGGTCGGGTTGTTACATTCTCCACATATTAAATAAATATTCGTCCTCGAACGGTTTAGATTCATATCTGGAGTGTTGAATAAGTGTGGATATCTGCACCGCATGTCCTCCTCAAACTCCCAATTCGCCTCCTTGACTGGTTGGCCCCTCCACTGAACCTTTACCATGGAAATCCTCTTAGATATCAACTGGCGATCCTGTCTAACAACAATGGCAACTGGCACCTCCTCATAACCTAGTTTCTCGTCTAACTGAATCGTGCTGAAGTCTAACACATGTGACAAGTAGGCATGATACCTCCGGAGCATTGATGCATGGAAAATCATATGAACTCCTGATAGACTGGAGGTAAAGCAAGATCATAGGCAACCTCCCCAATCTCATGATCCCCTTCATCGGTGAAACTTTCAATAGAACCTTCTCGCCCACCATGAATGATATATCACGCGCCTTCTGATCTGTGTAACTCTTCTGTCTAGACTATGCTTTGCGAAGTCGCTCCTGAATCAACTTTACCTTTTCCAAGGCATCCTTTACCAAATCAGTACCATATAACTTAGCATCGTTGGGCTCAAACCACCTGATGGGAGAATGACATCGCCGATCATATAAAGCCTCAAATGGAGCCATTTTGATGCTGGACTGATAATTGTTGTTGTAAGAAAACTTGACCAAAGTTAAGAATCGATCCCACTACCCTCCAAAGTCAATCACACATGCTCTGAGTATGTCCTCCAAGCTTTGAATTGTCCACTCCGACTGCCTGTCGGTCTGTAGATGAAGTGCAGTGCTGACCTCTACACGGGTCCCCAACTCACTCTGTACATCTCTCGAGAAATGCAAAGTAAATTGAGGGCCTCTATATGATATGATGGAAATAGGCACACCATGCCACCAAACTATCTCCTAAATGTAAATTTGGGCCAACCTTTATAATTATACGTAGTCACAACTGGAATAAAGTATGCCGACTTAGTCAACCTATCAACAATGACCCAAATTAGATCAAACATCTGCAAGGTCAGCGACAACCTAACTACAAAGTCCATAGTAATGCGCTCCCATTTCCACTCTGCTATAGTCATCTACTGGAGTAGGCCACCTGGCCTCTGGTGCTCATACTTAAACTGCTGGCAATTTAGGCACCTAGCTACATACTCAACTATGTCTTTCTTCATTCTTCACCACCAATAATATTGTCTCAGGTCGTGATGCATCTTCATAGCACATGGATGAATGGAATACCGAGAATTGTGTGCCTCCTCTAGAATCCTCCCTCTCAAGCCATCAATATTAGGAACACATAGATGACCCTGGAGTCGCAAAACACCATTCTCACTGATAGAAACCTCCTTGGAATCAGCCTATAGTACCGTCTTCCTGAGAACCATCAAATGCGGATCATCAAACTGTCGAGCCCTGATCCGCTCCAATAGTGAAGACTGGGCAATGACGCATGCAAGAACTTGACTGGGCTCTAAAATCCAACCTTACAAGTTTGTTAGCCAAGGACTGAATGTCCAAAGATAGTGGCCTTTCCTCTACTCAATTGAATGCCAAGTTACCCATACTCTCTGTTTTTCTTCTCAACGCATCCGCAACTACATTTGCCTTTCCCGGTTGATAAAGAATGGTGATATCATAATCCTTCAGTAACTCAAGCCACTTGTGCTGCCTCAAATTGCGATCCCTTTGTTTGAAAAAATGTTGCAAGTTGCGATGATCAATGTAAACCTCACAGGACACCCCATAAAGATAATGCCTCCAAATCTTAAGAGCATGAATAATCACGACTAACTCTATATCGTGCACAGGGTAATTCTTCTCATGAATCTTCAGCTAACGTGAAGCATATGCAATAACTCGCCCCTCCTACATCAGTACACAACCCAAGCCAATGCGTGAAGCATCACAATACACCGTATATATCCCTGAACCGAAAGGCAACACTAGAATCGGTGTTGTGGTCAAAGCTATCTTGAGCTTATGAAAGCTTGCCTCACAATAATCTGTCCAATGAAACGGAGCACCTATCTTGGTCAATCTAGTCAAAGGTGTTGCAATGGATGAGAAGCCCTCCACAAACCGGCGATAATAACCTGCTAACTCTAGGAAGCTCCTAATCTCAGTCGCCAAAGTGGAACGAAACCAACTTTGAACTGCCTCAATCTTCTTAGGATCCACCTTAATACCCTTTCTTGATACAACATTCCCTAAGAATGCCACAGAATCTAAACAAAACTCATCCTTGCAGAACATAGCATATAGTTTCTATTCCAGCAAGGTCTGTAGCACCACTATCAAATGTCGTTTGTGCTCCTCTATACTATGCGATTATGTTACACCCCATATTTTCATACATGGAAGTACGCCATAAATAAATTGATGGGAGCTCGAAAAATAAGATGTCACATCCAGCATTTTCGTACGTTAAAGTGATGTCGTAAGTTAATCGATGTAAGTTTGGGAATGAGATTAATTTGAGATTACAAGTATTATGCTATTTCAAGAGATTCATAAGTAAATTCGTGAAGGTGAGAGGGTAAGAAAATCGATGAAAATGAATTTTGTCAAAGTTTGGCATTTTGAGATAAAATACGGTCTGGACTATAAATACATGATATTTTTTATCTACTGTCATACAAGGTATCACATGGCCATAATAATAAGGTGCATGAAGTGTGTTAAAAGTGAGTGGTATTCTAAGTAATTTTGGATAAATCTTAAGTATGTGGGTAATTGGTTAATTAATGGTTAGTGAGAGATTAACAAGTTAATCAGGAAATTAGTGGATAATTAACTAGAATTGTGGATAAGCTTAAATGCCAAAAATGTGTCAGCAAGGTGGATCAATTAAATGAGTCATTATTCACAAAGAAAGGTGGCAAGCTAAAGTGTCACATACTAAACACTAAATCCTTCTATGTGTAAAGACCTAAAGAATTCGCATTTTGGCTTCTTTGGACATTAGATATTCAAGTAGTAATCTGATAATGATTTCTTATTGAAAAGGTTAAAAACAAAGAAAAATTCATAACATCTACAAGAATTCCAACGTTAGAAACCAAAATTCCAACGAGATTTCTTAGCACCTTAACAACATGAGATTTTACGATTCTAAGGGAGTACGGTGCAATCTTTTCCAAGAATATCATACGGATTTTTCCCTACTCAAGGTATGTTAAGGCTAAGCTCTTCCTTCATTTTGGAATGATCTCGCAATTACATGAGTTTGATAATGAGGCATAAAGAAAAATTCATATCTCGGAATTTATGTATATTTCCCTAGTCTTGTAAGTTACAATATTCTCATTATCGGGACATCATATTCCATTGAGTATTTCCTTCTTCCAGTCAAGAGAGCAGAGAGTTTATATATATAGTATTAAAGTATTTTCATTACCATCGAGGTTTAATCGATGGGAAGGCCCCTATTGGGCAACTTTTGATCAGATGGTAAGATATATATCAAGCCTACTGGCCGAGCGCCTATGAGCGAGCCCAGTTGGCCAAGATATAGAGCCTAGTATGGTCGAGCGCCTATGAGAGAGCCTACTATGGAAGAGCAGTTATATATATACCAAGCCTACTGTGGCCGAGAGCTTATTTTACTTACTATATTAAGAGAGTTGATTCAGTATCAGCAGGTAAGCATATCTTCAAATTATGTTTGACTCTCAGTTGCTTTCAGTTATTATATTATCGGTTCAGTTTCAGCTTTCAGTATATTGCCTTACATACTCGATACATTATTTTGTACTAACGTCCCTATTTTAGGGGTGCTGCATTTCATGCATACAGGTTCAGACAGACAGACGGGTAGACCTCCTCATTAGGTGTTGCCCGAGTTCAGCTTGATCGATAAGCTCCATGCCCTTCAGAGTTGCCGGGTCTAGAGCTAAAACTGAACTGAGTAGGTTGGGGCTTTGTTCCAATCACAATATACCCATCAGTAGAGGCTTGTAGACATATCATGTCAGTTAGTGCAGTATGTTGGGCTTGTAGGCCTTGTATGTATATTTTGTCGGTTTGTCAGGTGTACTAGTTATGACGGCCTTGTCGGCCCATCATTATATTGATATTTAGTTCAGCCTTCGCAATTGTCTTGCAATGTGGCCCATAGCCAAAGTATGACATTACATGTTCAGAGTACCTTAGTCGCAAGTTGGTTCGCAAGGGTAGGTGAGGCACCGGGTGGCGGTCTTCCCCCCCCCCCCAAGTTCGGCGTGTGACAAAAGTGGTATCAGAGCAGTTCTGTCCTAGGGAGTCTACAAATCATGTCTAGTAGAGTCTTGTTTATGGGTGTGTCGTGCACCACACTTATAAGCAGGAGGCTACAGGGTATTTAGGACTGTCACTCTCTCTTCTTACTCTAGATCTTGTGGTAGAGCTCAGTTGTAAGAATTCAAACTCCTAAACTCTATCTTATTCATAATACGACGATGCCTACACCCAGAAAGACAGTTGGTAAGAGATATAGCTGTGAAAGAGTTGATCTAGAGGAACTCAATTTTTGCATCATACTTATGATGGATAAATATGAGGTATTCAGCAGACCATGTGTATACTAAGATGTGTAAGCTTCTTGAAAAGGATCCCAAAGGTAAGAATGTCTATCCACTTTTACGGTAAAAAGGAATAAGAGAATCGGAAAGTAGACATAAGTTCCAGCAAGTAAAAGAATCAAGGTGAAAAAGGGTACGAGGTACCCAGTTAATGAAGATTATCGGTATTTTCAACTCAGGCAGAGAGATATAAGCATTTTGAGTTACCTTCAATAGTAACAAAGGTATGTATAATTGGTCATACCCATTCCAGTTATGCCCTATGGGGGTTATCAGAATTAGTATAAGAGAAGGACAAGATATCAAGATCCGGTCGGGGTTAGAGTAACAAAAAATATGGTGAATGGATTGTTTGCATTAGTTGACATTTCTGAAGGATAGTGCAAATATGCTAATAGATCTCCTTGTGATACACCTAGATGGTGCACTCTATAATAGTACAGCTATATATGAGTACTACAAATATAGGCACTGGAAGACTGGAAGGGATAAATATTATATCAGTATGGCTCTGTCCCTAGTAAAGAGAGAATGTTAGGTACAAAGAGCGAGTAGATGGAGCAAGGGGAGCTAAAAGTAAAAGGATGTCTTGTTGGAGTTGCACAACAAAGTGATAGATATAAATGTTAGCAGGGAAATAAGAAGAGAGTTAATGAGGCACTATAAGTAAGATGTGATACATGGATGACAACGGTAGATCAAAAAGATGACAGTATTATAGAGTCTATGATCAAGTGAAGAAAAAGACGAGAGATGACAGTCCTTAAGACAATGAAAGAGTATAGGCCATAAAGTCATATCCTTATTTAGAGAAATAACTTTGTGACTCTAATGCAACTACTAGAAGGAAAAGTTAGACCCCAGAATAATAGAATTCGGTATGGGCTGCTGAATAAGATAAAGTAAACATGAATTAGGGATTGAGTGATTTGATAATGGTCGACATCGTGAGAGTTTCATATTGCATTCCCGCGATAATAGAATGGAAACCAGAAGAAGATTCATAGGGAATTCAGAAAAAGGTCCTTCAATAAAACGCTTCCCTAAAGCAAGCAATGTGAGCAAAGTTAAGCTTAAGGGACTATGTGTGCCAGTTACACTAGGTGTCACCCTTGTAAGTAAGGAATTTCGTTATCCTTGGTACAGAAGGATTACCGCAAGGCGAGTAAGGGTTATGGGTGATGTGAAAAGACACCAAAGATGAAGAGGTAAAACATCTATACGTAGATTATTGTAGCACTAAATCTTAGTACTCCCCTAAAAGGGGATATGGAGTGATATGGCATCAAGTCAGAATTAAGAGGTTCTAATAACTATAGAATAGTAATGGAAGAATGCTATAAAAATGAGAAAGGAATGATATTGCACTTATCTGAATCCTATAGATATACTACGATTCTAGAGCATTATGCGAGCATGACTTCAAGGAAAGGAAGTAAGAGTTTCTGCCGGGGATACTATTGATAGATAAGGAGCCAGTGCGAGACGTAAGTTAAGACAAATGAAAAAACCCAAGAAAGATTACGTGAAATATTGATATGAGAATGGGCCAACAAGTAGTTAATAATTGATTTAGGAAGAGCCTAGTTATGGCTAAGCATGAGGTTACAGACGAGTCAACAAATCATGCAAGATAAACATAATAAAACCCAATATAGTGAATTCAGCCTTGGAGTAACGTCATTGTAATACCTGAGAAATATTCAGATAGGAGTTGGGGTACTTAAAGGTACTGTATGAGTATTATGGAAATAAAAGAGAGTGCCACTAGGAAGACAGTCAAAATATCAGTTCAGAAGCAACCCTACAAGTACAAGGGTGTGGAAGTAAGTAATTATGGCTAATTATAGGTAAGGAAGGACACCAAAAGGTCCGTTGAATATACAATGGAATAAGCTCACAGCTTTACAAGAGTAAGAGGATCCTCCCTAAGTATTACAATGAAAGACTAGCTGGGGAAGTATGGAAAAAGGCTTCAACCTAAGCTCAGTGACCTAAAAAAGAAATTCTCTTATAACAACAGTCTCACAACAAAGTTCTATGTACTCCATAAGAAAGTGGCACCTATTGTGGGCACTAAGATAATTTAAGTACGCACGCAACAAGGTGGCAAAAAGACCAGGAAAAGTAATTGCCTATGTTTAAAGGAAGTTGAGAAGGAATGGAATGAATTATTTGATCAATGATCCAAAGTTAGTTACGTTATGAATGCACTTAAGATTTTGGAGTATTATCCATGCAGCATATATGTTGACAATCATACAGCCATAGGAGACTCCCGTATAAGTTAAAAGAAAAAATTGAGTTCAGGTCATAAACAAAGGATTGAATTGTTAGAAGATTGTATCTTGGATATTCCATAGCGTCCATGAAGAGCTAAAGCAATAACTAAGGCCATGAGACGCAGATTGGAAGATAGCTTAAGCCTACATAAAGGTTGCTCAGAGGGAAAAGGAATATAAAGAGCTACATCAACAAAGTAAATCAGGAGTCTGATTATTGAACCCAGAAAATTATAGAAATCGTGACTGAGGACATTGTAGAATCACTCTTAATATTAGAGGTGCAATAGAGATAGTACAGACTCTACGATAAATCCAGCTAGAAATGAAGTTCTTACCGGATTGTGTATACACCAGAGGTGCAAGTATTATAATAGAACTTCAAGGCGCCAATATGAATTATACCTATGTGGAAAGGAGGTCATGAAGGAGATAAAAGAGGTGATGTAAAAGTTTAAGGTAAGTAAGGACAACGTACGAGATATTCAGATGTAGAATGTTGGGAATAAGCCATACTTCGGATAAAAGGCTAGAAGCACGGGGATTCAGTATCCAGGAATAATAGCGGCATCGTCAGCAGCATATCTTCCAGCTTATGGTTTCTAGGTACCGAAAGATTCCAAGAGAGTAAAGAAGAGTTAGAGACCATGTGATGTCTCGCTTGATGTTCCAGAATAATATAAGGAAATATATGGTGCAAGCAAGTTGAAGGAAGGTTGCAAATAGTTTAAATGGATACATATAAATCGCAAGAGAAAGTATAGTAAATGACAAGGTTTTATGACAGGAGTAAGGATAAGAAAGGGCGAATGAGAAGATGATGAGAATGGATAAGTCCTCGGGATTAAGCCCATAAAAACAAGAAAGCTAATAGTTTCTCTAAGTTATAGAAAGTTCAGTATAGCCTGAATGAACTCAAAGGAATCTAAGACTAATAGCATCTAGAGTGGAATGAGGGCCTGGTAGTGGAATGAGGGTGTGATTGTGATAAGATAAAGGATGATGTTTGGGCCTTCAATTGAGTAATAAGAGGATTTCATAAATTATACGGGATTAAAATACCCATGTAAGGTGAGTGATATTGGGATGCTATAGTATACGATTATGGAAGTATAGTATAGCCCCTAAGTGGATAAATCTAATTACTCCAGATGTCCCCGATGCGACATGAGCCCTAGCGGCAGTATTACATAAGAGATCAAGTTATCAGCGGTAGATGATATATCAACATTAAGGTAAATCAACAATGGATGGACAAAAGTCACAAAGTATAAGGTGAGATAAGGCCATCATTCTTAAGATGAACAGTAATGGGGAAGCTTTAAAGGACATAAATTTATACATATGGGATAAGCAAGGAACGTAACCTAGAGTTTGGTAGCAGACCTCAGTATAGATAAATCGAGGTAAGAGTTATGGTAATTTATGACCTACTTAGATGCAGTAAAGTCATGCGGATAGATAATCGGGCCTATGAAATAAGATATAGCAATATTGGTAAGATCGATAAAGTACCGAGTGAAGAACTTCAGAATACCTATAGATGCTTATAGGGACATCTTATTAAGCTATGTACATGGTTACAAAGTAAGGCCTAGAGATTGGCTAAAAGCTGGAGGAAAAAGGAAAGAAGAGTCTCATAGGCGCACTTATCAAGTCAGAGTCGTATAGGCTGCTGATAAAAGGTAGCAATAGTTACAAGATCGGAAGAATTTCGACAACAAGTTGTGGTGCGAGAAAGAGGCCTAAAGGGGGAAATGCCCTGGACTTTGGGATTCATTCATAGAATAGTTGCCTAGATGGCAAGAGGGGTATCAAAATATTCACAAGATCTATGTGTTATGAGAATGATAAGTGCATCAGTCAACATTCGAGGATGAATGTTCCAAAGGGGGAAATGATGTTACACCCCATATTTTCATACATGGAACTACACCACAAATAAATTGATGGAAGCTCAGAAAATGAGATGTCACATCCCGCATTTTCGTACGTTAAAGTTTCGTTGTAAGTTAATCGACGTAAGCTTGGGAATGAGATTATAAGTATTATGCTCTTTCAAGCGAGTGATAAGTAAATTCATGAAGGTGAGAGGGTAAGCAAATTGATGAAAATGAATTTCCTCAAAGTTTGGCATTTTGAGATAAAACACGATCCGGACTATAAATACCCGGTATTTTTTGACTAGTGTCATACAAGGTATCACATAACCATAATAATAACGTGCATGAAGTGTGTTAAAAAATGAGTAGTATTCTAAGTAATTTTGGATAAATCTTAAGTATGTGGGTAATTGGTTAACTATTAGTTAGTGGGAGATTAACAAGTTAATAAGGAGATTAGTAGATAATTAACTAGAATTATGGATAAGCTTAAATGTCAAAACATGGCAGCAAGGTGGATCAATTAAATGAGTCATTATTCACAGAGAACGGTGGCAAGCTAAAGTGTCACATACTAAACACTAAATCCTTCTACGTGTACAAACTTAAAAAATTTGCATTTTGGCTTCTTTGGACATTAAATATTCAAGTAGTAATCTGATAATGATTTCTTATTGAAAAGGTTACAAAACAAAGAAGAACTCATAACATCTACAAGAATTCCAACGTTAGCAACCAAAATTCCAACAAGATTTCTTAGAACCTTAGCAACGTGAGATTTTGCGATTTTAAGGGAGTACGGTGCAACCTTTTCCAAGAATATTATATGAATTTTCCCTACTCCAGATATGTTAAGGCTAAGCCCTTCCTTCATTTTGGCATGATCTCGTAATTACACGAGTTTGATAACGAGACATAAAGAAAACTTAATATCCCGAAATTTACGTATATTTTCCTAGTCTTGTAAGTTACAATATTCTCCTTATCGGGACTTCATATTCCATTGAGTATTTTCTTCTTCCAATCAAGAGAGCAGAGAGTTTATATATACAATATTAAAGTATTTTTATTACCATCGAGCTATAATCGAAAGGCAGGCCCCTATTGGGCAACCTCTGATCTGATGATAAGATATATATAGTGCCTACTGTGGTCAAGCGCCTATGAGTGAGCCTAGTTGGCTGAGATACAGAGCCTAGTATGGCCGAGCACCTATGAGCGAGCCTACTACGGCAGAGCAGTTATATATATACCGAGCCTTATAAGGCCAGACAACTATTTTACTTATTATTGAGAGAATTGAGTCAGCATCAGCAAGTAAGCATATCTTCAGATTATCTTTGACTCCCAGTTGCTTTCAGTTATTATATTATCAGTTCAGTTTTAGCTTTCAGTATATTGCCTTACATACTCGGTACATTATTTCGTACTGGCATCTCTTTTCTGGGGGTCCTGCATTTCATGCATACAGGTTCAGACAGATAGACCTCCTCATTAGGTGTTGCCCAAGTTCAGCTTGATCAGTAAGCTCCATGCCCTTCGGAGTTGCCAGATCTAGAGCTTTATGTATATATTATTTATATATGTATATATGTTATGAGTAGGTCGGGGCTCTGTTCCGATCACAATATACCCATCAGCAGAGGCTTGTAGACATATCATGTCAGTTAGTGTTGTATTTTGGGCTTGTAGGCCTTGTCTGTGTATTTTGTTGGTTTGTCAGCTGTAGTAGTTATGATGGCCTTGTCGACCTAGCATTATATTGATATTTAGTCAGCCTTTGCAATTGTCTTGCAATGTGACCCATGGCCAAAGTATGACATTACATGTTCAGAGTCCCTTAGTTGCAAGTTTGTTCGGAATGGTAGGTGAGGCACCAGGTGCCGATCTCGCGCCCCCAGGTTCGGAGTGTGACAGAGTAGATCAAAATTTCATCAATGAAGACAATGACAAACAAATCAATATAAGGCCTGAACACCCTGTTCAACAAATCCATAAACGTCGCTGGGGCATTAGTCAAGCCGAAGGACATCACTCAGAAAGTCATAATGGCCATATCTGGTATAGAAAGTAGTTTTTGGAACATCCGAGTCTCGAATCTTCAACCGATGGTACCCTGATCTCAAGTAGATCTTAGAGAACACCCTAGCACCCTGCAACTGGTCAAATAAATCATCAATACGTGGAAACGGGTGCTTGTTCTTGATGGTGACCTTGTTCTACTGGTTGTAATCCATGCACATCCATCTTTCTTCTTCATAAATAAAACTGGTGCACCCCAAGGTGATACACTTGGTCAGACAAACCCCTTTGCTAACGACTCCTCAAGATGCTCCTTCAACTCTTTTGGAGCCATACAGTGCGGTGGGATAGATATAGGCTGGGTATTTGGAGCCAAGTCAATAAAGAAATCGATATCACAATCTGGTGGCATGCCTGGAAGGTCAGAAGGAAACACATTGGCGAACTTTTGGACTATTGGCACCGAATCAACCGCCAGCGTCTCTGCAGTAGTATCCCAAACAAAAGCTAGATAAGCCAAACAACCCTTCTCAACCATATGTCGAGCCTTCAAAAAGGAGATAACCTGACTGGATGTACTGATAGACGAACCCTTCCACTCCAATATAGGCAACTCTGGCATTGCTAAGGTAATAGTCTTTGCATGGAAATCAAGGATGGCGTGATATGGGGATAGCCTATCCATGCCCAGGATGACCCAACATCAGTCATATCCAGCAACAAAAGATCTATTCTAGTCTCTTATCCATAGAATGTGACCACACAGGACAGATAGATCTAATTTACAATAACAGAATCGCCCACATGAGTGGACACATAAACAGGAGTACCCAAGGACACACGAGGAATATCCAGGAAGAGATTATACATATGAATAGGCAGACCCTGGATCAAATAATACGAAGCATCCCTACCGCAGACAGAAAAAATACCTGTGATCACGGGCATCTGAGACCACTACATCTGGTCTGCCGGGAAAAGTATAGAACCTAGATGGAGCACCGACTGGATGGCCTTCGCCGGACTAAACAGTAGCTGGCTGACCTCCCCCTGCCTAGACTCCACCTCTAAGACGGCCCCTACCCATTTGCCCTCTGCCTTTGGGCGGCCAGACAGCTGGTACTGTAATCATGGGTTGTTGGCCCTGCTAAACTGCCTTGCCCCAAAGCTTGGGGTAGAACCTCCGCACATGACTGAGATCTCTGTACTCGAAACAACCTCTCGGTGCTGTGATCTACTGCCCTGAAGTCAGACCTTGATGGCCTGAATACCTATTGGAAGAATTCTGAATAGTTGGTGGGCGGTATGAACTTTCTAGCATGGCCCTGAAGTAGGCGCTGGAAGAACCCTGATGGCCGGAGTACCCACTAGAAGAACCCTGAATGGATGGTGGGCGGTAAGAACTCTTTGGCATGCCGCTGAAATAGGGTCATACCCGAGTACCCCGGGGAGGTGGTTGTGCTGGATATGTAGGCAAGCTAGGCTTACCCCTCCCAAACTGACCTCGGCCCATAGCCGAGGCACCTCTAAACTCTCTAGAATAACGGACCCTCTAGTCCCTCTACATCTACTCTCTACCTCTCAGACGGTAACCCTCAATCCGCCAAGCTATCTCCACCACTAGCTTATAATAAGTGCCCCATCTCAACCTCTCGGGCCATAGTAGCCTGAATACCTGAGTGCAACCCCGCAACAAACATTTGCATTGTCTTTGTGTTAGTAGAAAGTATCATATGTGCATGGCGAGACAACTCAGAGAATCTTGCCTCATAATCGGTCATAGACAGCTGACCCTGCTAGAGTTGCTCAAACTGAAACCGCAACTCTTCCCTCTGAGAGGGTGGAATATACCTGTCCAACAATAGACGTGTAAACTGGTCCCAAGTCATGGGAGGAGAACCCACTGGCCACCACCTACGGGCCCTGCCCTCCAACTAGAAAGTAGTGAAATCCATCCCATGGGACTCCAATATCCTCATGTTATGCAGTCTGTCCCTGCACCGATCAATGAAGTGCTGGGGATCCTCAAGTTGCTCACCCCCAAAGACATGAGAGTGTAGCCTGGTCCATCTATCCAATAGTTTTTGTGGCTCGCCGGCCGTAGCTGGTCTAGGCCAAGGTATAGCTGCTGCAATTGGCTAGGATTGACCCATGGGGTAGTACACCCGATACTGACATGAAATCTATTGGGGTTGGCTCTGCTGCGGGCTCCTCGCCCTGCTCCTCAATAATGGGATCTTCCAATGGATCCGTTGGTGGTGCAACTGGGGCAACTCTAGGACGTCCTTGTCCCCTACCTTAGGCTAGTACCCTCTCCCGGCCTCTATCTCGGCCTCTAGCAATAGGGGAGCACTTCCTACCGGGTTTGGAACGTTTGTCATGCACGTTCTCACCATCTATGAGAGAATAAGAGAAAGAAATCTAGTATACCATTAACTGCACGATAGGAGATGAATAAAGAGTAGTTTTCTAACAGCCTCTCGAAGATAAGTACAAATGTCTCTGTACCAATCCACAAGATTTAACGGATTTAAAATGAATAACAGATTTAAAATGATCAAAACGAAAGTAGTAAAATGCAATCATAACCATATAATTACAACCCAAAATCATAAGTCTACTAGTGTGTGCCAAGACATGATGTCACAAGTGTATGAGCATTTTAGTAGAATATACAAAAGAATACTAGTCTACTATCTTAAATGAAATAGACAGAAAAAATATAACAAAGGAAGACTTTGGCTGTTGCAGAACGGGCCGGAAGGGCAGCTTACCGTATAGTCTCGTACCAAGAGTCAGGCGTGTACAGCAGAAGGATCCTGCACATTTAAGTGCAGAAGGGTAGCGTGAGTACATAAACAACATGTACCCAGTAAGTATCCAGTCAAACCTCAAAGAAGTAGTGATGAGGGGTCGACTTTAACACTTACTATGGGATAACAATGATATACCATAATTATATACTAAGTATGGATTACATGAATAATATTAAAAACTCACTACAGGAAATAGTAAATACTCCTTTTACAAATATTAAGTCCCAAGTTTAATTTCATTATTTAACAATTTGTATCCTAGGCATTTAAGCAATACTAATTATGAATAGTTTCAAAGATTTATCACGTACAATTTATGCCGAGGTCGTACAGTCCAATCCAACATAATATTTAAATTGTGCACTGTCGAGGGTCGAACGACACGAACCATAGATGCATATATCTGCTACCGAGGCAATTGGCCCGCTCCACAAATAGAAAATACTGTAAAGACACACAAATTTTCAATAACAGTCAAGTGTCTCATTACAACTTCAAGTATGTGAAATTTAAACTTTTACCATTCTTTTATCAACTTCCAATATGACTTTAGTAATTACGTTATCAAGTAGGGGAAAACATTGCAGGTATAGCATCATGTAGGTCCTAGACTACCCGGACAATAGCATAATAGTAGCTACGTACGGACTCTCGTCACCTCGTACGTACGTAGCCCCCACAATTAGGTACAAATATTTATTTAATTTACCTATGGGGTTAATTCCCTCTTACAAGGTTAGAAAAGAGACTCACCTCATCTCAAGGCCTACTTTCCAGTCCAAGATTGTGCTCAAACCCCCAAATTTGGTGCCAAACGGCTTGAAACTAGTCAAATATCACATAAAGTAATCAATACATGCTGAAAGGTTCATATTCTAACTATCAAAGTGATTTCCAAAGCCTATTTGAAGAATCCCTAAAATTCATCCCCTGGCCCACATGCTCGGATTCCGAAAAATTTGGAAGAAAGTTGTTACCCATAACCCCACGAACTCAAATATATGATTTTCACTAGATTTTATAACCAATTTTGTGGTTAAATCTCATTTTTATCAAAAACCTAAATTTTCACCTAAACCCATGATTTTCACTAATTTATAGGTTATAATCTACCCTTAAACTACGTATTTAACTCACAATTGGTAGGAATCACTTACCTCCAAGTTCTAGGTGAAAGCCCCTCTCAAGAATCTCCAAAAATCGCCCAAAGAGTGATAGAAATGTGTTAGAAATGACTTAAGTCTCGTAATAAATGAACCTTTCTGCCCAGTGATTTTTGCACCTGCGGTGCGTTGGCCGCATCTGCGGTACCGCACCTGTGGTGCTTGGTCCGCTTCTGCGGAGCTCTTAGAATCTAGCATGGGCCACTTTTGCGGGCAGGAGACCGCTTCTGCGGTCCCACTTATGCGGCGAGCATGTCGCTTTTGCGCCTAGGTCCGCACATGCACCCTTCCCTTTCGCGGGTGCGCACAAAACTCTGCATCTACAGTGCCTGGACAAATGCTTCAGAACTGCTTCTGTAGCCAAGCCATTGCAAATGTGGGCTCGCACCTACGGCTGGCCAAGTGCAGGTGCAATTATGACATTAGCTGGGCTTCAGCTGTTTCTCCAAAGTTCTAACTTGGTCCGAACCTCGTCCGATTAGCACCTGGGGCCCTCGAGGCCCCTCCAGAACATACCCACAAGTTTAAAATCATAAACAAACTCACTCGAACTCTCAGAATGCACCAAATAATGCTAAAACTAAGAATCACACCTATGTTCTTCAAGTTCTTCAACTTACTCCCATTTTGCCGAAACGTACATAAACTACTCGGAATGACACCAAATTTTTTGTGCAAGTCTTAAATGACATTATGGAACTATTCCTGATCTTTGAATCCTATTTAGACCTCGATATCACCAAAAACACTCTCCAAACCAAATTTAAAAAACTTCTAAAACCTTCAAAGAACCAACTTTCATTATTAGGCGCCAAAATGACCCGGGTCATCAAAAGCCCGATCTGAACATACGCCCAAGTTCAAAACTATCATACGAACCTATTGGAATCGTAAAATCCTGATTTTGAGGTCAATTGCTCAAAATGTTAACCGAAGTCAAACTTTCCCTTTTTAGCCAACCTTAAGGAACCAAGTGTTCTGATTTCAACCCGAACCCTTCCAAATCCCAAACTAACCATCCCCGCAAGTAAGAAAATAGTAAAAACACGTATAGGAAGTCTTATTTAGGAGAACAGGGTTCTAAAAGGCAAAATGATCGATCGGGTCGTTACAATTTAGTACATTTGTTGGATGAGGGACTGATCCGTCAGAGATGGCAGACCAACTTCCATAGTCTCTTGAACAAGGAGGGGGACAGGAGCATTGTCTTGGGTGATTTGGAAATCTCCGGTAGTCATTCTAACTTTGGCTATTGTAGGCGGATTAGAGTTGATGAAGTTGAGGGGGCTATGCGTAAGATGAGCAAGGACAAAGCGACCGGACCGGATAAAATTTCGGTGGAGTTTTGGAAGAGTGCAAGCAAGGTAGGCTTGGGGTGGCTTACTAGGTTATTTAATGTCATTTTTACAACGAAAAAGATGCCTAAAGAGTGGAGGTGGAGCACGATGGTTCCTATATACAAGAACAAGGGTGACATCCAAAATTGCAATAACTATCGGGGTATTAAGCTGCTTAGACATACTATGAAAGTCTGGAAGAGAGTGATAGAGCTAGGGGTGAGGAAGAGTGTCTATTTCTGAGAACCATATTAGGTTTATGCCGGCACATTAGACTATAGAAAACATCCACCTTGTTAGGAGATTGATGGAGCAGTATAGCGAGAGAAAGGAGGACTTGCATATGGTGTTCATCGACTTGGAAAAGGCGTATGATAAAGTGTCGAGGGAGGTTTTGTGGAGATGTTTGGAGGCTAGAGGTGTACATGTTGCATACATTAGGTTGATTAAGGACATGTATAATGGAGTAAAGACCCGAGTGAGGACGGTGGGTGGGGACTCAAACCATTTTCTAGTGGTGATGGGGTTGCATCAGGGGTCGGCACTCAACCCTTTTTTGTTTGCTCTGGTGATAGATGTACTGACGCGCCACATCCTAGGAGAGGTGCCGTGGTGCATTCTATTTGCAAATGTTATTGTATTGATTGACGAGACGTGAGATGGTGTGAACGCACAATTAAGTTATGGAGGTAGACCCTGGAATCTAAAGGTTTCAAGTTAAGCAGGACCAAGACAGAATACTTGTAGTGTAAGTTCAGTGGCAAGACTCAAGGATGGGAATGGGAGGTGAGGCTATACTCGTAGGTCATCCCTAGTAGAGGGAGTTTTAAGTACATTGGGTCTATTATTCAGGGGGATGGGGAGATTGATGAAGATGTCACACATCGTATTGGGGCGGGATGGATGAAATGGAGAATCACTTCCGGTATTTTGTGTGATATAAAGGTGCCCCCAAAACTTAAGAGTAAGTTCTACAGAGTGGTAGTCAGACCAACGATGTTGTATGGAGCTGAGTGTTGGCCAGTCAAGATCGCTCATGTCCAGAAGATAAAGGTAGCAGAGATGAGGATACTAAGATGGATATGCGGGCACACTAGATTAGATAGGATCAAAAATGAGGTTATTCGCGACAAGGTAGGTGTGGCCCCTATTGAGGACAAGATGCAAGAAGCGCCACTTAGGTGGTTTGGTCATGTGAGGAGGAGGAGTACAGACGCCCCGATGAGGAGGTGTGAGAGGTTGACATTAGAGGGCCTACAGAGAGGTAGAGGTAGGCCAAAGAAGAGGTGGGGAGAGGTGATTAGACAATACGTGGCACAACTTCAACTGGCCGAGGACATGACCCTTGATAGGAAGGTATAGAGGTCGAGGATTAGGGTAGTAGAGTAGGTAGTCTAGAGTGTTCATAACAGTAGTATTGGTAGGCAGTCTCGCTTTTTGTTGGTAGTAGGTTTTTATGATTAACCATTATTTCTTTCATTATTGATCACCGTACTATCTGGTAGTTTTTATTCTGCCTTTATATGGCTTCTTGGTACTATCCCTTCTTGTCTATATTTTCATTAATGTGGTGTTTATGCTTTCGTATGCTGAGGGTCTATTGGAAGCAATCTCTCAATCCTCATAAGGTAGGAGTAAGGTCTGCATACACACTACCCTCCCCAGATCCCACAGTGTGGGATATTATTGGGTACGTTGTTGTATTTCGCACAATGACATATCGGATTAGTGCTTGCAAATAAATAATATTAATAGATAAAGATTTAAAAATCTGTAACGACCCGGCTGGTTGTTTTGAGAATTTACACCCGGATGCCCTATTAACTGCTTCCCCCGTATCTATTTCTACTACTATGATTTTTTGGGATGATTCATTTTGATTGTCGGAGAGCTTTGGGACACTTAGCTCCTAAATGAGAGCTTAAGTCTTAGAATTTGGACCGTAGTCAAAATAATGTGAAGACGACTCTGGAATGGAATTTTGTTAATTCTATTAGCTCTGTTGGGTGATTTTGGGCTTAGGGGTGTGCTTGGATTGTGTTTTTGAGGTCCGTAGCTCATTTAGGCTTGAAATTGCGAAAATTGAATTTTTAGAGTTTTGGGCCAATCGTGGAAATTTTGATATCGGGGTCGGAATCCGATTCCAGAAGTAGGAGTAGGTTCGTAGTGTTAATCATGAATTGTGTGCAAAATTTTGGTTCATTCGTACGTGGTTTGGTTGGTTTTGGCATCGGTTGTGAAATTTTGAAGTTGGAACTATGGGATGGTATCCCGGGAGATCCCCTGAACATTTATGTTTGGGACTACGGGACGATATCCTGGGAGCTTCCCTATTGCTATCTATGTTATACTAAGTTGTTGTTTTTCTATGATTTCATTCTCGTTAAATGTTAGTATTTATCTTTACTGTGATTTTCATACTATATTATTTTTATTATACATATATACCAGTAGGGCCCAGACCTGATCTCATCACTACTTGACCGAGGTTAGACTTGGCACTTACTGGGTACCGATGTGGTGTACTCATACCCTTTCCTGTACATGTTTTTCATGTGCAAATCCAGGTACCTCTTCCGAGCCATATTTCCAGTGAGGCGAGGCGATTGAAGAGACTTTAAGGTATACCTTCCACGTCTGCAGACCTAGGAGTCCATATCTACTCTTTCGTAAGTTAAAGACTTTCTTGTATTTTTCTTCGTTGATAGTTTCTGGAGTTTAGAAGTACTATTTACTTTTGTAGCTTATGAATCATGATATTCCGGGTTTTGGGAGCTTCGAGAGTGATTATTGTATATGCACAGTGGCATCTAAATTTCTTAGTTGAAGTTATCTGTTAAATTGTTAGTTTTCATGTTTTCGTCTATATTCCGCAAACTAGTAGGCTTACCTAGTCGGAGACATTAGGTACCATCACGATAGTTCACGGAGGGAGAACTAGGGTCATGACAAGTTGGTATTAGAGCTCTAGGTTCATAGGATTCATGAGTCGCAAGCCGGTTTATTAGAGTCTCGCGGATCAGTATAGAGATATCTGTACTTATCTTCGGGAGGCTATGGAACTGTTAGGAAAATTCCACTTGATTTGATTCCTTGTCGTGCGAGATTATTAACTTCGAAATTCCAAATTTTTGTCTTCTATTCTCTCATAGAAGGTGACGACACGTGCTACCAGAGATGACTAGGCACTCGTGCCCCCTACTAGAGCCACCAGAGGCCAGGACCAGGGTAGAGGCCGAGGACGCGCACGTGGTGTAGCCAAAGCACCCGGGCGAGCTGATACAAAGGAGCCACCACTAGCTCCAATCGGAGCCCAGGCACCTGATACACCTACTACTACTACTCCAGCTCTCTAGGAGACCCTTGCACAGTTTATGAGCATATACAACACTCTAGCTCAAGCAGGGTTGATTCCCCTTGCTGCAACCACATCTCAGGCCGGGGGAGGAGCACAGACTCCTGCCGCCCATACTCCAGAGCAGCGGGTTCAAGTCGGTCAGATCCTAGAGGTTAAGGTACCACTTGTAGCCCCAGCTCAGCCCGAGGGTAGGGCAGCAGTTTCAAAGGAGGAGCAGCAGAGGCTTGAGAGGTACAAGAAGTATGACCCTCCTACATTCACTGGTCTAGCATTAGAGGATGGTCAAGGATTTCTTGAGGAGTGTCACCGTATCCTCTACACTATGGGCATAGCATAGTCGAGTGGGGTTTCTTTCACTGCCTTCCAGCTTCGAGGGGCAGCCTATCAGTGGTTGCGTACTTTTGAGTTGGACAGCCAGGTTGAGGCATCTTCTCTTACATGGACCCAGTTCACGGATATTATTTTAAGGGAGTATGTCCCTCAGAACCTCATGGACGCATGGGGTGCATAGTTTGAGCATTTGCGTCAGGGTACTATGACTGTTTTAGAGTATGCTATCCGTTTTAGTTACTTGGCTAGTCGTGCACTGGCCTTGGTTTCTACAATTCGAGAGAGAGTTCACCGGTTTATTGAGGGGCTCATTCCCAGCATCAAGTCTAGCATGGCGCAGGAGTTAGAGATAAATATCGCCTATCAGCAGGTGGTGAGTATTGCTAGGAGAGTAGAGGGCATGTTATCTCGGTATAGGGAGGAAAGAGAGGCCAAGAGGTCTCGAGAGTTGAGGCATTATTCTTGTACCCGTGCCCCAGCTGCAGTTCGTCATGGTAGGGGTTATGTGAGTAGCCCCGTTCATTTAGCGCTTCCATCAGACAGTGGTATTCTAGCTCCTCCTAGATCCAGTCACAGCTGCCACACCCTCCTAGAGCTTGTTTTGAGTGTGGAGACACTCACCATATGGTGAGGGATTGCACTAGGCTTAGGAGGGGCGCACCTCCACAGACTTTTCATCCACAGCGTGCTCCACAAGGTTTCCAGGCTATGATTACAGCACCAGCTACCACCCCACCTACTCAGCCAGCTAGAGGTGGAGGTTGAGGGGTAGAGGTGGACCTAGAGAGGGAGGTCAAGACATATAAAATGCCCTTCCTGCTCATATAGAGGTTGTTGCTTCTGATTCTGTCATTACAAGTATTGTTCAGGTTTGTCATAGAGATGCATCGATTTTATTTAATCCAGGCTCCACTTATTCCTATGTGTCCTCTTATTTTGCCCCACATTTGGGCGTATCTCATACGGCCCCTCCTGAGTTGAAAGAGTTGAAGGAACAGTTACAGGAATTGCTTGATAAGGGCTTTATTCGGCCCAGTGTGTCACTTTGGGGTGCTCCTGTCTTGTTTGTGAAGAAAAAAGATGGTTCTATGTGTATGTGCATTGATGATCACTAGTTGAACAAAGTTATAGTGAAGAACTGGTATCATTTTCCTCGTATTGATGACCTTTTTGATCAGTTACAGGGTGCTCGAGTGTTTTCCAAGATTGATTTGAGTTCAGGTTATCATCAGTTGGAGATTCGGGAGCCAGATATCCCAAAGACTATTTCAGGATTCGGTATGGTCATTACGAGTTCCTTGTTATATCATTTGGGCTGACCAACGCCCCAGCAGTATTTATGCATTTGATTCACAATGTATTCCGGCTATATCTTGACTCATTAGTCATTGTCTTTATTGATGACATTCTGGTGTACTCCCTGAGTTGGGAAGATTACGAGCAGCACTTGAGGACAGTGCTTCAAACCTTGAAGGAAAAGAAATTATATGCAAAGTTCTCAAAATGTGAGTTCTGGATGGATTCTGTGGCATTCTTAGGTAACTTAGTGTCGAGTGAAGGGATCAAGGTGGATCCGAAGAAAGTGGAAATAGTGTAGAATTGGCCCAGACCATCCTCAACTATAGAGATCCGGAGTTTTCTTAGTTTGGCGGGTTATTACTGTCGATTTGTCAAGGGATTCTCATCTATTGCAGCACTTATGACCTGGCTGACCCAAACGGGTCCTCTGTTTAGGTGGACAGAAGAGTGTGAGGAGAGCTTTCAAAAGCTCAAGACAGCTTTGACTATAGCCCCAATATTGATATTGCCTACAGGTTCGGGGTCTTATACAGTCTATTGTGATGCGGCACGAGTTGGCCTCGGCGCGGTGTTGATGCAGGACCGTAGAGTGATTGCCTACATGTCCAGACAACTAAAGGTGCATGAAAAGAACTATCTTATCCATAACCTTAAGTTAGCCGCTATTGTTCATGCCTTGAATACCTGGAGGCACTATTTGTACGGTGTCCCTTATGAGATCTATACTGATCACCAGAGTTTGCAGCATATAATCAAGTAGAAGGATCTTAATTTGCGGTGGAGGAGGTGGTTAGAGTTTCTTAAGTATTATGATATCACTATTTTGTACCACCTGGGGAAGGCCAATATGGTGGCCGATGCTTTGAGTCGTCGGGCAGAGAGTTTGGGGAGTTTGGCTTATCTACCTGTAGCAAAGAGGCACATGGTGTTAGATGTTCAGGCCTTAGCAGCCAGTTTGTGAGATTGGATATTTCTAAGCCAAGTCGAGTGTTGGCTTGTGTGGTCTCTCGATCTTCTCTTTATGATCGTATCAGGGAGCGTTAGTATGATGACCCCTATCTATTTGTCCTTAAGGACACGGTTCAGCACGGTAATGCTAAGGAGCTTACTATTGGGTATGATGGTACTTTAAGGATGCAAGACAGGCTATGTGTTCCTAATGTAGATGGTTTGCGTGAGTTGATTCTATAGGAGGCTCACAGCTCATGGTACTCTATTCATCCAGGTTCACAAAGATGTATCAGGACTTGAGACAGCATTATTGGTGGCATAGAATGAAGAAGGACATAGTAGAGTATGTTGCTCGGTGTCTAAATTTCCAGTAGGTGAAGTATGAGTATTAGCGACCGGGTGGATTGCTTCAGAAGTTAGAGATTCTAGAGTGGAAATGTGAGCAGATCACTCTGGATTTCGTTGTTGGATTCCCACGGACTTAGCGGAAGTTTGATGCAGTTTGAGTGATTGTAGATAGGCTGACCAAGTCGGCTCATTTCCTTCCTATGATGACTACCTATTCTTCCGAGCAGCTGGCTCGAGTTTATATCCGTGAGATTGTCAAACTTCATGGTGTGCCAGTATCCATCATCTCTGACTGGGCCATGCAGTTTACATCACAGTTCTGGAGGGACGTATAGCATGAGTTAGGTACTTGAGTTGCATTGAGCACAACATTTCACCCTCAAAGGGACGGATAGTCCGAGCGCACTATCCAGATATAGAGGATATGCTCTGTGTGTGTGTGATGGAGTTTGGAGGTTCTTGGGATCAGTTCTTGCCACTTGCGGAGTTTGCCTACAACAATAGTTATCATTCCAGCATTCAGATGGCACCGTATGAGGCTCTGTATGGTAGGCGGTGTAGGTCCCCAGTCGGTTGGTTCGAGCTGGACGAGGCTAGATTATTGGGCACAGACTTGATTTAGGACGCTTACAATTAGAAAAAGTTAAGGTGATTTAGGATAGACTTCGCATAGCCCAGTCCAAACAGAAGAGTTATGCATACCGGGAGGTTCGCGATGTTTCATTTATGGTTGGAGAGCGGGTCATGATTTGGGTTTCGGTTATGAAGGTCATTATGAGATTCGAAAAGAGGGGCAAGTTGAGCCCAAGGTTTATTGGTTCCTTTTAGGTGTTGCGGCGTGTTGGGGAGGTTGTTAATAAGCTTGCCTTACCTCTCATCCTAGCAGGAGTTCATCTCGTATTTCATGTTTCGATGCTCCGGAGGTATCATGGTGATCCG
Source organism: Nicotiana tabacum (assembly GCF_000715075.1). NCBI lineage: Eukaryota > Viridiplantae > Streptophyta > Magnoliopsida > Solanales > Solanaceae > Nicotiana > Nicotiana tabacum. The sequence goes on from NC_134095.1 coordinate 24,554,171, forward strand.
TATCACGTGTTGGATTTCCGCTCAGTCCAGTTGGACAAGGATCTATCTTATGTTGAGGAGCAGTAGCTATATTGGACAAGCAGGTTCGAAAGCTGAGGTGAAAGAGCATTGCATCAGTAAAGGTTTAGTGGCGGGGGTTAGCCGGTCGAGGAGGCAACTTGGGAGACCGAGCAGGATATGCGCAGAAGTTATCCTTATCTTTTCACCACTTCAGGTATGTCTCTATGCTCGTTCGAGGATGAACGAATGTTTTAAAAGGGGGGGATGTAATGACCCGGCCGGTCATTTTGAGAATTTACGTCCCGAACCCATATTAATTGCTTCCCCCGTATCTATTTCTGCTATTGTGATTTGTCGGGATGATTCATTTTATGTTTCGGAATGTTTTGAGATACTTAGTCCTTAAATGAGAGCTTAAATCTTAGAATTAGGACCGTAGTTGGAACAATATGAAAACGACTACAAAATGGAATTCCATCGATTTTGTTAGCTCTATTGGGTGATTTTGGACTTAGGGACGTGTCTGGATTGTGTTTTTGAGGTCCCTTAGCTCATTTATGCTTGAAATGGAAAAAATTGAATTTTTACAGTTTCAGGCCGATAATGGAATTTTTTATATCAGGGTTGGAATCTGATTCCAGAAGTGAGAGTAGGTCCGTAGTGTTAATCATGTTGCCTAACTATCAGCAAGTTGGAGGAGCGTTCGAACCCCTGGATCTCTCCCAACTATCATACCAGAGAATCGCTAAATCCCGTAGCCGATAAGAAGCCAACTCTACTGCCTCTGTATCACTAACATGCATAACCCACAGCGTACGATGAACCTAGTCAATAAAAGTCTGCGGGTCCTCCTTGGGGTCTGATCCGGTAAACACTGGAGGGTCTAAATTAATAAAATCATGAACTCTCATACTAACTGGTTTATCAGCAGCACCTGTATTCTGCCTCTGAGCCTGAGCAGCTACCAAGCTAGTCAATAACTGCAAAGCACTCCGCATATTTTGGTCTGTAGTGCCAAACGGAGGAACTGGAGGTGTTGGGTGCCTCCTAATATCCTCTGGAGGAGAGGGGGTAGATGAGATATAAGACGGCATCTCACTCTGAGCCTCACTTTGGCCTGCCCTGGCTTGGGGCACCTGACTGGTACCCTCTCCCGCAGCTGTATCAAGCTGTCTACTAATTGTTTGCTTCCTAGTCGAAGGCATCGCTGAAAGAAAACAAGGTGAATATTAGAGACGAACACTTACGACTCAACTCTACGCACGATCTAGATTCAGGAAGAAGGTAACAACCCTAGATGTCATGTAGCCTCCTGATTATAAATGTGGCGCGCTACACATCCATAATCAAGACTCTACTAGACACAGCTCAAAGACAATCCCTAGGACAGACTTGCTCTGATACCAAGTTTGTCACGACCCAAACTGGAGGGCCATGACTAGCACCCGACCATACTTGCCGAGCACCAACGTACATTTTATCTAACCTTTTTTTTATTATCTTTTAGGGTTGACGAGATCAATATAAATGGTAGACCTGGATCATGGACAACCAGCAATAAAATATGATGGCATGAACATACATAGCAGGGGATGACCAGACAATCAAGAAACTACATATAAGGTACGAGCTACCACGCTACCATGAAAGACTATACAACAAAAACCAGCCGACAAGGCATACCAAACTATACATGAGTCGACACTTGTCTATGAGCCTCTAAATGAACATAAGTGCTGCAACATAGCCGGAACAGGGCCCCGACATACCCATAATGTCTATAACAAAAATGCATACCAAGACCACGGCAAGTCCGGAGAAGGGATCTCGCCAATCACTGCTGAACTGGACAACCTACTGTGGTGGGGGAGCTGCACCTGCCTGTCTATTAGGTCCTGCAGCACGACATGCAGCATCCACAAATAAAAGGATGTCAGTACGAATAAAGTACTGAGTATGTAAGGCAGGGAACCATAAATACGAACAGTAATGTAAGCAGGGATAGAGAATATACAACCTAGAACATCTGAGTACCTCTGAGGGCTACTGACATGAAATGCATGATACATATATATGTATACATAAACTTTTAAAACATACGCCTTTGTGGGCATCATCATCATCATATCATACCCAGCCATAATAGGCTTGGTAAAAACGTACCCGGCCGTCATAAGGCTTGGTAGAATCGTACTCGGCCACGTGAAGCTCGGTAAAACCCAACTGATCAATGGTTGCACAATATGTGTTGTACCCGGCCAACTATAGCGCGGCTCAGTAGAATAAAATAGATACATATATATAATGCATGCTCAACTCATGGAATCACATTCTAAACCTTTCGGAGTGACGTAAGGTCGGTATCCTCTGTACACGTTATTAGGACCAACTCTTCATTATGAACCTTATAAGAATCAGCAAGTACCAACAACATTGATAACATAAGAATAAGAGAAGCAATATTAACATCAATCGTTCCATAAAAGGGAAAGCAATGTAAGTACTGCTAGCTTCTAAGAGTAGAGTATCTTTGGAAGCTCGTTCATTACATTATGTACAATCGGAGTCGTGCAAAAGAAGAAAAGGGATAGCCTCACATACCTTGTATATACTGCCCCAATCACAAGCTATGCAATTGTCATAACTCCTTAGTCTACAATAAGAGAAACGATACTATTGTTATCATTTAAGCGTCATAACTATTATGTATCGACCACAACCTATTTTATGTTGAAACGGACAGCACCTACCCTATATATATGACTTCACACCATTCAAAACAATCACCAAACATCCCAAACAACATCAATAATAAACATATTGAGCCTCCCAAAACAGTCCACGCACAACCTAGTTACATCATACATACGACGACCACCGTAGTCGTGTCAAACGACCCAGAAATGTTATGAATAACTTTCAGCCCAAAACCCTAAATATATATGGTATTCATCCAAACCCTTCCACCTCCAAAACTCCACAAAATAGTAGTAAAACACGCAGCCCAATAGCAACACAAAACAGTCCACAAAATAGTCCGCTACAAGTGAATAACTCGAACTCACAGCTTCCGATCACCGTCCCGTGAGTTCTTATATGTATAGAACGAATTACCATGAATTAAGAGCAGAGAAAAATGTATGAAAGATGGCAGTAACTTACCTTACTTGTTGGATAACTCAGCCCTTCCCTTGGTTCTTCAAACTCTAGGTTTATCCTTCAAATAGAACTTGAAAGAGAGGGAAAATTGATTAGGGTTTGTGTGGGATTTTTGGGGAGGAGTTGCAGGGGTTAACTTTGGTTTTGAGGGTCTGAAATATGGATGAAATAACTGAGTTCATAACCCCTTAAAAGTCCTCTCTTAGCCGACTTAGGTCTTTTAATTTGGTCCTATCATTTTGGCAAGTAGGTGATGCACCTACTTGTCATCTACCAATCTGTGCAGGATTGCGAAAATATGAATATCTATATACTCCTAGATCGTATTGACAAAAAGTTTAATGCGTTGGAAACTAGACTCATAGATATTTAATTTGGTGGGTAGATAACCCCGTAATTCCTTGTAAATTTGGATAAAATCTTATAAACATTTAACCTAATGTTTAAGTAAAATTATGAACCTAAGTTGCGACAACATTTGTCGACTTTTGTTTCATAACTCGTTTGACTTCAATACTTATGATACGGATATTATATGATTCAAATACCTTAATACATAACCTTGATTGTATTAAGAACCTCTAGGTTTACCTGAAAATACGAGTTACAACATCCTTGATTCGTTTAACTTCTAATACTTGTTAATCGCCCTTATACACCCTTGTATCACTTAAGACCAATAGGATTAACTTCTTATCATCTCAAAGTTAATTCCTTCTTGGATTTATGTTAACTAATATATGGCATGAACTAACGCGTGTGGATATGGGTTGTAACACCCTTCCCCCCTAGGAACTTTCGTCCTCGAATGTAAGGGTTCATGGGGAGTTTAAATCATCGTGGATTCCGGTCAAGTTTCTCCCATAAATAGAGGACAAACTTGCAAGTGGTTAACTCAACGTATGTCCTTACAAGAGTATGCAAAGTATTATGTACATGTACATTATCTGCATATCGCCATTTTGTATTAAGGAAGAGTATTCTCAAGTTATTGCTTACCTCATAGAGCCATTTCACCTTCCAATGTATCATGTGTTCCACCAGCATCCTTATTATCTTCATTCTGGAATAGGTACGGGTATTTAGACTTCATCTCCTCTTCTGCTTCCCACGTTATTTCTTCCATATTCTTGTTCCTCCACAATACTTTGATGGAAGCTACATCTTTTGTTCTCAGCTTGCGGGCTTGTCGATCTAATCTAGCTACTGGCACTTCTTCATATGATAGGTCCTCTGTAACCTGTACATCTTTCATAGGGACGACTCGAGAAGGGTCTCCAATACATTTCCTCAACATAGTGAAATACCGGGTGAACAAATTCCAATTCGGATGGCAATTCTAACTCATAAGCAACCTGTCCAATCCGTCGAAGAATTTTATATGGCTCGATATACCTTGGACTCAGCTTACCTTTCTTCCCAAAACGCATAATACCCTTCATTGGTGAGATACTCAGGAAAACCCAATCACCAACCTCAAACTCCAGATCATGACGTCGGACATCGGAATAAGATTTTTGCCTACTTTGTGTCGTCCTCAATCGCTCCTGTATCACTTTCACCTTCTCAATAGCTTGGTGAATCAAATCTGGCACATATAATTCTGTTTCACCGACTTCGAACCATCCAACTGGTGATCTACATCTTCTCCCGTATAGTTCCTCGTATGGGGCCATTTTAATACTGGAATGGTAGCTATTATTGTAGGCGAATTCTATGAGTGGAAGATGGTCATCCCAATTTCCCTTAAAATCTAGAACACATGCTCGTAGCATATCTTCCAGTGTTTGAATGGTACGTTCAGCCTGTCCGTCAGTCTGCGGATGAAATGCAGTGCTGAGATTCACTTGTGTGCCTAAACCCTTCTGAAAAGACATCCAAAAGTAAGCTATAATTTGAGCTCATCGGTCTGATATAATAGATACCGGCACATCATGAAGCCTAACAATCTCCTTGATATACAACTTCACATAATCTTCAGCCATGTAAGTTGTCTTAACTGGCAGAAAATGGGCACATTTTGTAAGTCGATCAATTATCACCCAGATGGAGTCAAACTTATGATAAGAGCGAGGTAATCCAATAATGAAGTCCATATTAATCACCTCCCATTTCCAGGTCGGAATCTCTATATTCTGAAGCAATCCACCGGGTTTCTGATGTTCTATCTTTACTTGTTGACAATTGGGACACTGGGCTACAAATTCTGCAATAGACTTCTTCATGTTATCCCACCAATACTGCTCCTTGACATCATGATACATCTTTGTCAAGCCGGGATTGATGAATCTCATTCATAATCTTCTCTCGCAACCCTGCCACATTAGGCACACACAATCGGCTCTAGTATCTCAGTGCCCCATCTTTTCCGATCTCAAAAGTCGTACTTTTACACTGTTGAATGCTTTCTCTTAATCGTACTAAGATAGGATCTTCATATTGCTGTGCTTTTACCTCGGCTACCAAAGATGATTCTGATGTATTCTGTACAGTAACACCTCCGTCATCAGAGTCTAACAATCTGATTCTCATATTGGCTAGCTGATGAAGCTCTTTAGTCAACCCCCATCTACCTGCCTCAATATGTACAAAGCTTCCCATTGATTTATGGCTGAGAGCGTCTGCCACAACATTGGCTTTACCGGGATGATACAATATCTCGACGTCGTAGTCTTTTAGTAATTCAAGCCACCTACGCTTCCTCAAATTCAACTCTTTCTGCTTGAAGATGTATTATAAACTCTTGTGATCTGTGTAGATGTCAACATGGACACCGTATAAGTAGTGCCGCCATATCTTCAAAGCATATATTACTGCAGCCAATTCCAAATCTTGGGTTGGATAATTCTTTTCATGCTTATTCAATTGTCTTGATGCATAAGCAATCACCTTCCCACGCTGCATCAATACACACCCCAAACCTATACCTGAGTCATCACAATATACCGCATAACCTTCTGTTCCTTCAGGGTGAGTGAGCACTGGTGCGGATGTGAATTAATTCTTCAGCTCCTGAAAACTACGTTTACAAGTGTCAGACCACTGGAACTTGGTAGATTTCTGTGTTGACTTAGTCAATGGTGATGATATAGAGGAAAACCCTTCCACAAACCGCCTATAATACCCTGCTAGCCCTAGGAAGCTGTGGACTTCTGATGGTGTTGTAGGTCTCGGGCAATTCTTTACTACATCGATCTTTTGAGTGTCAACACTAATACCCTCGTCAGATATCACATGGCCAAGGAACTCTACTGAGTTCAGCAAAAATTCACATTTGGAGAGCTTAGCATATAACTTACGATCCTGAAGCGTCTGTAATACTATCCGCAAGTGGCCCGCATATTCCGCCTCCGAACGAGTATATACTAGAATGTCATCAATGATTACAATCACGAACACATCAAGATAGGGCCTAAATATAGTATTCATGAGATCCATAAAAGCTGTTGGGGCATTTGTTAGCCCGAACGACATCACCAAGAACTCAAAGTGCTCGTATCTTGTCTGGAAGGCCGTCTTTGGAATATCCTTCTCCTTAACCCTTACCTGATGATACCCTGAACGTAAATCAATCTTGGAGAAATACTTGGCACCCTGGAGTTGGTCAAACAGGTCATAAATTCTTAGAAGTGGATACTTGTTCTTTATAGTAAACTTATTCAACTGTCGATAGTCGATACACATCCGTAATGACCCGTCTTTCTTCCGCACGAATAGGACTGGTGCACCCCAAGGTGAAGTGCTAGGTCTAATGAAGCCCTTATCCAGCAAGTCCTTCAACTACACCTTCAACTCTCGCAACTCTGCCGGGGCCATTCTGTATGGAGGGATAGAGATCAGTTGAGTGTCAGGCAACACATCAATGCTAAACTCAATCTCCCTTTCAGGAGGAAGGCCTAGGAGTTCATCTGGAAAAACATCTGGGAATTCGTTGACCACGGGGATTGATTGTAAAGTAGGCGGTTTCGCCTCCGCATCCCTAATGCGAACGAAATGATAAATGTAACCTTTTGAGATCATTTTCCTTGCCTTATGATAGGAAATAAACCTACCTTTTGGTGTAGTAATATTCCCTTTCCATTCAATGATGGGTTCACCAAGAAATTGAAACCTAACCATCTTCGTACGACAGTCAACATTTGCATAGCATGAGTCTAACCAGTCCATTACCATTATCACACCAAAATCAACCATTTCTAACTCAAATAAATTTGCCGAGGTTTGATGACTACAAATCATCACATGAAACCTTTATATACCCTTCTAGAAATCACAGAATCTCCTATCGGAGTAGATACCGCAAGGGGTTTACTTATCAATTTAGGTTCAATGCTAAACTTATTAGCCACAAAGGGTGTAACATATGATAATGTAGATCCCGGATCAATCAGCATATATACATCATAAGAAAACACAAATAATATATATGTAACAACATCTGGAGACAACTCGAGATCCTGTCGACCTACTAGAGCATAGGTTCGATTTTGACCACCCCTCAAACTCGGCACTGCACCTATACCTCTACCACGACTTGTCGACTGCTAAAAACCCCGTGCTGGAGGTCGAACTGATGAGGAAGAAGCAGAAACATATCCAGTCGGCTGAGCCATACCATCACCTCCCCTATAGGACAAGCCCACATCATATGGCTAGGTTGTACGCAAGAATAACATGCATCAGAACCTTGACGGCACAGTCCAAAGTGGGCCTTGCCGCACTGATCACAACGTGGTGTTGTGGGTCTCGTCTGACTAGTATCCATGTGATGTTGCGAGCCTGATGCCTGCGAACTCTGACCTGGACTAGAATGGGTAAATCGATCATATCGAGGCCTCTGAAACTGTGGGGGAGCACTAGCTACAGGTGGCGCCGAACTCCTCGAAGACTGGGGCCTGACGCTGCCTCTGAAGTCATTAGAATACCTTGCAAATCTCACCCTCTTTTGCTGGCCCCTATCCTGCTCCCTATCTGCCCTCTGCTGGCACTTACGATCCTCTAGGGTCTGGGCATAAGCCTGAATACGGGAAATATCCATGCCCTCCACTAAGGAGGCTGTCGTGCACTCATTTATCAGATGTGGTCCCAATCTGTTCATGAACAAATGCACCCTATCACTCATCTCGGCCACCATATGGGGAGCATACCTTGCTAAAGAATCAAACTACATATTGTACTCTCGCACACTCATAGTACCTTGTCTAAGGTTCAAGAACTTATCAGCTCTAGCTCATTGTATCTCAACTAGCAAGTAGTGACGAAGAAAGGCCTCAGAAAATTCCTTCCACACAGCTGGAGGAGCGTTCGAACCCCTGGATCTCTCCCAACTATCATACCAGAGAATCGCTAGATCCCGTAGCCGATAAGAAGCCAACTCTACTGCCTCTGTATCACTAACATGCATAACCCACAGCGTACGATGAACCTGGTCAATAAAAGTCTGCGGGTCCTCCTTGGGGTCTGATCCGGTAAACACTGGAGGGTCTAAATTAATAAAATCACGAACTCTCATACTAACTGGTTTATCAGCAGCACCTGTATTCTGCCTCTGAGCCTGAGCAGCTACCAAGCTAGTCAATAACTGCAAAGCACTCCGCATATTTTGGTCTGTAGTGCCAAACGGAGGAACTGGAGGTGTTGGGTGCCTCCTAATATCCTCTGGAGGAGACGGGGTAGATGAGGTATAAGACGGCATCTCACTTTGAGCCTCACTTTGGCCTGCCCTGGCTTGGGGCACCTGACTGGTACCCTCTCCTGTAGCTGTATCAAGCCGTCTACTAATTGTTTGCTTCCTAGTCGAAGGCATCGCTGAAAGAAAACAAGGTGAATATTAGAGACGAACACTTACGACTCAACTCTACGCCCGATCTAGATTCAGGAAGAAGGTAACAACCCTAGATGTCATGTAGCCTCCTGATTATAAATGTGGCGTGCTACACATCCATAATCAAGACTCTACTAGACACAGCTCAAAGACAATCCCTAGGACAGACTTGCTCTGATACCAAGTTTGTCACGACCCAAACTGGAGGGCCATGACTAGCACCCGACCATACTTGCCGAGCACCAACGTACATTTTATCTAACCTTTTTTTTATAATCTTTTTGGGTTGACGAGATCAATATAAATGGTAGACCTGGATCATGGACAACCAGCAATAAAATATGATGGCATAAACATACATAGCAGGGGATGACCAGACAATCAAGAAACTACATATAAGTTACGATCTACCACGCTATCATGAAAGACTATGCAACAAAAACCAGCCGACAAGGCATACCAAACTATACATGAGTCGACACTTGTCTATGAGCCTCTAAATGAACATAAGTGCTGCAACATAGCTAGAACAGGGCCCCGACATACCCATAATGTCTATAACAAAAATACATACCAAGACCACGGCAAGTCCGGAGAAGGGATCTCGCCAATCACTGCTGAACTGGACAACCTACTGTGGTGGGGGAGCTGCACCTGCCTGTCTATTAGGGCCTGCAGCACAACATGCAGCATCCACAAATAAAAGGACGTCAGTACGAATAAAGTACTGAGTATGTAAGGCAGAGAACCATAAATACGAACAGTAATGTAAGCAAGGATAGAGAATATACAACCTGGAACATCTGAGTACCTCTGAGGGCTACTGACATGAAATGCATGATACATATGTATGTATACATAAACTTTTAAAACATACGCCTTTGTGGGCATCATCATCAACATATTGTAACCAGCCATAATAGGCTTGATAAAAACATACCCAGCCGTCATAAGGCTTGGTAGAATCGTACCCGGCCACGTGGAGCTCGGTAAAACCCAACTGATCAGCGGTTGCACAATATGTGTTGTACCCGGTCGACTATAGCGCGGCTCGATAGAGTAAAATAGATACATATATATAATGCATGCTCGACTCATGGAATCACATTCTAAACCTTTCGGAGTGACGTAAGGTCGGTATCCTCTGTACACGTTATTAGGACCAACTCTTCATTATGAACCTTATAAGAATCGGGAAGTACCAACAACATTGATAACATAAGAATAAGAGAAGCAACATTAACATCAATCGTTCCATAAGAGGGAAAGCAATGTAAGTACTGCTAGCTTCTAAGAGTAGAGTATCTTTAGAAGCTCGTTCACTACATTATGTACAATCAGAGTCGTGCAAAAGAAGAAAAGGGATAGCCTCACATACCTTGTATATACTGACCCAATCACAAGCTATGGAATTGTCACAACTCCATAGTCTACAATAAGAGAAACGATACTATCGTTATCATTTAAGCGTCATAACTATTATGTATCGACCACAACCTATTTTACGTTGAAACGGACAGCACCTCCCCTATATATATGACTTCACACCATTAAAAACAATCACCAAACAGCCCAAACAACATCAATAATAAACATATTGAGCCTCCCAAAATAGTCCACGCACAACCTAATTACATCATACATACGACGACCACCGTAGTCGTGTCAAACGACCCGGATATGTTACGAATAACTATCAGCCCACAACCCTACATATATATGGTGTTCCTCCACATCATTCCACCTCCAAAACTCCACAAAATAGTAGTAAAATACGCAGCCCAATAGCAACACAAAACAGTCCACAAAACAGTCCGCTACAAGTGAATAACTCGAACTCACGGTTTCTGATCACCGTCCCGTGAGTTCTTACATGTATAAAATGAATTACCATGAATTCACAGCAGAGAAAAATGTATGAAAGATGGAGGTAACTTACCTTTCTTGTTGGATAACTCAGCCCTTCCCTTGGTTCTTCAAACTCTAAGTTTTACCTTCAAATAGAACTTGAAAGAGAGGGAAAATCGATTAGGGTTTGTGTGGGATTTTTGGGGAGGAGTTGCAGGGGTTAACTTTGGTTTTGAGGGTCTGAAATATGGATGAAATAACTGAGTTCATAACCCCTTAAAAGTACTCTCTTGGCTGACTTAGTTCTTTTAATTTGGCCCTATCATTTTGGCAAGTAGGTGATGCACCTACTTGTCATCTACCAATCTGCGCAGGCTTGCAAAAATATAAATATATCTATACTCCGAGATCGTATTGACAAACAGTTTAATGTGTTGGAAACTAGACTCATAGATCTTTAATTTTGTGGGTATATCACCCCGTAATTCCTTGTAAATTAGGATAAAAGCTTAGAAACATTTAACCTAATGTTTAAGTAAAATTATGAACCTAAGTTGCGACAACGTTTGTCGACTTTTGTTTCATAACTCGTTTGACTTCAAGACTTATGATACGGATATTATATGATTCAAATACCTTAATACATGACCTTGAGTGTATTAAGAACCTCTAGGTTTACCTGAAAATACGAGTTATAACATCCTTGATTCGTTTAACTTCTAATACTTGTTAATCACCCTTATACACCCTTGTATCACTTAAGACCAATAGGATTTATTTCTTATCATCTCAAAGGTAATTCCTTCTTGGATTTATGTTAACTAATATATGGCATGAACTAACGCATGTTTGTAACAGTTTGGTTGGTTTCGATATCGGTTGTGGAATTTTGAAGTTTCAAGTTCTTAAAGTTTGGATTGGAGAGTAATTCGTGATTTTAGTGTTGTTTGATATTATTTGAGGGCTCGACTAAGTTCGCGTATTGTTTTAGGAATTGTTGGTATGTTTGGTTTAGGTCTTGGGGGCCTCGAGTGAGTTTTGGGTGCTTAATGGATTGGTTTGTGACTTTAGAAAAAGGCCGATGCTCTTATATTTGGTGTAACCACACCTGCTCATTTTGGGCCGCAGGTGCGGAGCCGCAGAAGCAGCTAGGGAACTGCAGATGCAGATTTGGACCGTGCCAGTTGGGATCGCAGGTGCGGTGGAAAGTCCGCAGAAGCGAAACGCAGGAGCGGCTCGCAGGTGCGCCCAATGCTCGTAGATGTGGTCCCAGCCCATTTAAGTAAATTTTGCACCTGTGATTGTTCTTCCACATGTGCGGTCCTGGGAGCGCAGAAGCGGAAATTGCTTGGCAGAAAAGGAGATTTCGAGGGTTTTAAATTCATATCACAAAAATTTATTTGGAGCTTGGTGGAAGGCGATTTTTCGAAGGATTTTGAAGGAGAGCTATTGGGTAACTAATCCTAACTCGATTTTGATCATATTACCTTAATCTATTGTTGTATTCTTCATCTAATTAGAGGATTGAGTGGGAAAATTGGGAAATTAGGGGAAAAGTTCCCCAACAAAAAATCTGAGATTTGAGTGGGATTTAGGCATCGGATTTGGATGATTTTTGTACGAGTGATCTCATGTGTGAATGAGTGTTCATAATTTATGACTTTTACGCGATTCCGATACGTGGGTCCGAGGAGGATTTTTGGGTATTTTTCTATTTTCTTACCTTAGCTTTGATTTCATTAGCTAAATTAGTTGTTTGTACCTATATTTGTGTTGTGTAATTGATTTGATTAGATTTGGGCTACTCGGAGTTGGATACTCGTGGCAAGAGCATGATTTCGGATTAATTTGAGCTTGGTTCGAGAAGCTTGTGTGGGGGACTCCCCTCAGGATTTGGTACTGTTTGATATATGAGTGCCCCTGTACGTAAGGTGACGAGTGCATACACGGTATATTCGTTGTAAAACCCCATTTTCATTAACCAAATATCTGTTTTTCCTCTAATTGAGCAATACTAGTATATGTGACTATCCTGTTTAGCTTTTGAAAGCATGCCTACGTGCCTCAACTGTCTTAACTGCCTTAACTCCCTACCTGAACTCTATGCAGCATGTTTAGTGAAAATTATTTGTCTTCCTTGATATGAATTTAGTCTAAACTGTAGAATTCCTTGTTGAAACTGTTGTTTATGTTGACTGAGTCGCATATTTACTTTGGGACTACGGAATGGTATTCTGGGAGATCCCCCTGCACGTTTATGTTTGGGTCTACGGGACGGTATCCCGAAAGATCCCCCTGTACTGGATATTTATTTTGGGACTACGGATCCCCCCTGCACATTTATGTTTGTGACTATGAGACGGTATCCCGGGATATCCCCTGTACATTTACATTTGGGACTACGGGACAGTATCCTGGGAGATCCCCTGTTGCTATCTCTATGTACTGAGTTGTTGTTTTTTCGTAATTTCATTCTCATTAAATGTTAGTACTTATCTTTACTACGATATTTCATACTGTATTATTTTTATTATACATATATACTAGTAGGGCCCTGACATGATCTCGTCACTACTCGATTGAGGTTAGGCTTGGCCCTTACTAGGTACCGCTATGGTGTACTCATGTTCTTTCCTGCACATGTTTTTTGTGTGCAGATCCATGTACCTCTTCCTCGACATATTTCCAGTGAGGCGAGGCGATTATAGAGACTTCGAGGTATATATGTCGTGTCGTCAGACCTAGGAGTCCCTGTCTACTTTTCCTTAAGTTAAAATCTTTCTTGTATTTTTCTTTGTTGATAGTTTCTAGAGTTTAGAAGCACTATTTACTTTTGTAGCTTGTCACTCATGATATTCCGGGTTTTGGGAGCATTTACGTTCAATTCAAGAGTGATTATTGTATATGTCGAGCGGCATCTAAATTTCTTAGTTAAAGTTATCTGTTAAATTGTTAGTTTTCATGTTTTCGTCTAAATTCTGCAAAGTGTTAGACTTACCTAGTCGTAGAGACTAGGTGTCGTCACGACGGTTCACGGAGGTAGAACTAGGGTTGTGACAAAATCTTAGTAATAAACAAAAATATCTTTGAAACTTCTTTTTAAAATTTTATTGACTATAAAAAACTATCATTTGTTAAACAAATCTGTTTGTTACACTTTCAAATAAATATTAAAAAATAAATAATTTTTTTCATTTTATGAGGAACTTGAGGGAAAGGTGGGGACAAGAAGTTATTTCGATTGGCCAAAGCGAGCGAGAAGAAGGCTCGCGACCTGGATCAAGTGAGGTGCATCAAAGATGAGGACGGTCGAGTATTGATGGAAGAGGCCCAGATTAGGCAAAGATGGCAGTCATACTTTCATAAACTTCTAAATGAAGAGGGGGATGGAAACATCGTGTTAGGGCGATTGGGGAACTCCAAGAGTCACGGAGACTTTAGGTATTGTAGGCGCATTAAGGTTGATGAGGTCGTGGGTGCGATGGGTAAGATGAACTTACGTTATGTACTTTAAAAAACGATCTCATTTCCGAACTTACATCAATTGGCTAGCGACGTGCTCTCACATATGAAAACATGAGATGTAAACATCATTCCTCCCTTTGAAACATTCGTCCTCGAATGTTGACTAATGCATTTATCAGTATCATAACCTGTAGCTCTTACGAATACTTTAATATTGTCCTTGAAATCTAGGAATCTGTTTTGTAAATAAATCCAAAGGATAGGGTATTCCCCCCTTTAGGCCTCTTTCTCATACCACGACTTGCGGTCGGAATTCTTCCAATCTCGTAACTGTTGTTACCATCTGTCATGCATCATGTACAAATGTGTACTTGTATGTGCGCCTATCTGACTCTTCTCTCCTTTTTCCTCTAGCTTTTAGCCAATCTCTAGGCCTCACTTTGTGAACATATACAGAACTATGACAAAATGTCCCTCTAGGCATCTATAGGTGTACTAAAGTTCACCGTTTGGTACTTTGTCGAACTTACGACTATTGCTATATCTTGCTTCATAACCTCGGTTATCTATGCTTATGGTTTTACTACATCTAGGTAGGTCATACTATATCCTAACTCTTACTTCGATTTATTATTAACGAGGTCTTCTACGCAACTCCAGGTTACTCTCTCACCGCTTGTCTTATATGTATGGTTTTGTGTGATGAGGTACTAAAGGTGAAGCCATACACTGTGGTCTATACTAAAGAACGTGATGAAGATGAAGATAGTTTGGGTTCTTCATATCATGTTACTGCACAAGGCGAGCATGGTATTTTATTTCTAATGGAGGATGATGAGAAATTGGAGGATGTTTCTCCATGTTATCACATATCCTTCAACAATGGGAACCCTCAAGAAGATGAAGATGCGAAAGATGCTCCCCCGGAACTTGAAGAAGTGGTGAAGGCAATGATCGATTCCTTAAAAGAAGTTAACCTTGGCACAGATGAAGAACCAAGGCCCACATACCTAAGTGCTTCACTAGTAATCGATGAAGAAAGTAATTATATCGAGTTACTCAAGGAGTTCAAGGATGTCTTTGCTTGGAGTTACAAAGAGATGCCTGGCTTGGACCCTAAAGTAGCAGTTCATCTCCTTGCAGTCAAGAATGGCGCTCGTCCTGTTAAGCAATCCCAAAGGCGCTTTAGGTCGGACTTGGTTCCCTTGATCGAAAGTGAAGTTAACAAACACATTAAAGCTGGCTTTATTTGCGAAGTTAAATAATCAACATGGGTCTCAAGTATTGTCCCTGTAAGGAAGAAGAATGGCCAGATTCGGGTGTGCGTTGACTTCAAAGATCTCAATAATGCGTGTCCCAAAGATGAATTCCCGCTTCCTATTATAGAGTTGATGATCGATGCTACTATTGGTTATGACGCAATTTCTTTCATGGATGGTTCGTCGGACTATATCAAATTCGCATGGTACCAAAAGATGAAGAGCTTACTGCATTCCACACCCCAAGGGTATTTATTGCTACAAGGAAATGCCTTTTGGCTTGAAGAACGCTGGTGCTACTTACCAAAGGTCTATGCATAATATATTTGATGACCTTTTCCACAAGAATGTCGAATGCTATGTGGAAGACTTGGTGGTAAAATCGAGAAAGAGGGGCGACTACTTGAAAAACTTGAGGATGGTGTTTGAATTGCTCTGGAGATACCAACTTAGGATGAATCCATTAAAATGTGCCTTTGTAGTTATTTTTGGAAAGTTTCCTGGTTTCATTGTCCGACATCGAGGGATCGATATTGATCAAGCCAAAGTGGATGCCATTTTGAAAATGTTGAGCCTCACAATATTCATGAATTGAAAATTCTGCAAGGAAAGGCTAGCATACCTTAGGAGATTCATCTCAAACCTAGCTGGGAGGTGCCAACCATTCAGTCGCCTCATAAAGAAAGGCGTCCCTTTTGAGTGGGACCAAGCTTGTAGCAATGCCTTTGAAAGTATCAGAACCTACTTGATGAAGCCTCCAGTTTTAGCAGCCCCTATACTTGGAAAGCCATTGATACTATATATTTCAGCATAAGAAAGGTCAATTGGAGTGCTATTGGCCCAAGAAAATAGAAAACTCCCTTTACTACTTGAGCAGGATGATGACACCAAATGAGCTGAATTATTCGCCAATCAAAAAGTTATGTTTGGTGCTAGTCTTCTCAATCCAAAAGTTGAAGCACTACTTTCAAGCTCATGTCGTTTGTTTGGTTTCTAGAGAAAATCCCATCAAGTTTTTTATGTCAAAACCTGTCCTTAGTGATCGACTAGCAAGGTGGTACCTCCAGTTTCAACAATTTGAAATTGTGTACATCCCTCAAAAGGCTATAAAAATACAAGTGTTAGCGGACTTCTTGGCAGATCACCCTATACATTATGATTGGAATCTAATTGATGAACTACCTGATGAGGATGCAATGGTTATTGAAGTTCAACCTCCATTGAAGATGTACTTTGATGGTGTTGCACATTGCAGATGAGCTGGTGCTGGTGTAGTATTTGTCACTTCTCAAGGTTAAGTACTACCCTACTCTTTTACGTTGATGCAAATATACTCTAACAACGTTGCTGAGTATCAAGAATTAATACTTGGGCTTGAAATGGCTGTCGAAATGAATCGGTTACAATTACAAGTATTTGGTGACTCTTAGTTAGTGATCAACCAGCTTTTAGGTATTACGACGTCAAAAAACCTAAACTACGCCCATATCATGATTATGCTAAAAACTTAATGGGGTGGCTCGGTGACATGACTATTCAACATGTGCCTAGGAAAGAAAACAAGAAGGCCAATGCTTTAGATGCCCTAGCTTTATCGTTAACCTTACCAGATCAACCGCAAGTTACTATCTACCAAAAATGGGTAATATCGCAGCCAAATGAGGCTGAAGGTGAAAAAAAGAACTCAAGCATCTTCACGCTGTTTCTGAAACTGAGAAAGAAGAATAGCGACAACTCATTATCGACTATTTAAGCTATGGGATACTTTTAGAAAATCTGAGGAGAAGGACTGAAATCCGTCATCATGAACCTCGCTTCCTTTACTACAAAGATACTCTATATAGAAGGTCATTCGATGGAGTACTCTTGTGATACCTAGGGAAAGAAAAAGCACTCCAAGCTTTGCAAGAGGCATATTCTGGGGTATGTGGGTCATACCAGTCTGGACCAAATCTCCACTTCCATATAAAAAGGATGGGATATAATTGGCTAACGATGGTAAAAGATTACTTGGACTACGCTAGAAGATGCAAGGCTTGTCAATTCCATGCGGATTTTATTTATCAACCTCCTGAAGTGTTGCACCCGACTGTTGCATGCTAGCCATTGACACTGGGGGATTGGATGTTGTTGGACCACTGCCAAAATACTCTGGTGGGCACTTATACATCTTGGCTGCAACTGACTACTTCTCAAAATAGGCAGAAGTTGTTGCTCTTAACGAAGTAAAGAAGAAAAATATTGCAAGTTTCATCCAAGTAAACATAATCTATCGCTTTGGCATTCCTTGTTACATAATAATGGATAATGGCAAGTCGTTCGACAATAGGTTGATGAACAAGATTTTTGATCTCTTTGGCTTCAAGCATCGTAACTCTTCTATGTATAATGTTGTCGCCAATGGTCTAGCTGAGGTATTCAACAAGACTCTATGAAACTTGTTAAAGAAAGTTGTCCCCAAATACAAACGAGATTAGCATGACCAGATGGAAGAAGCTTTGTTGGCATATAGGAAAACTCACCGCACACCAACACAAGTGACCGCTTATTCACTCGTCTATAGAGATGAAGTCGTCTTACCACTCGAGCGTCAAATACCTTCATTACAATTAGCTATTCAAAAAGGGGTGACTGATGAAGAGAATGCTCGACTTTGATTAGTAGAATTTGAGGCTCTTGATGAGAAGAGGTTATAAGCTCAACAAAGTCTTGAATGTTATCAAGCTCGATTGTCTCGCGCCTTCAATAAAAGAGTTCGCCAAAGATCCTTTCAAGTAGGAGATCAAGTCCTTGCCATAAGAAGACCCATTATTACTTCCCATAAACATGTACGGAAGTTCACTTTAAAATGGGATGGGCCATATGTTGTGCAAGAGGCTTATTCAAGTGGGTCTTACAAGCTGGTTGATGCAGATGACATGAGAATCGGCCCTATCAATGGTAAGTTTTTGAAGAAGTATTATCCTTGAAGTTGCAATGCTCCTTGACATATGAGCCTAAACTGCATGTTCCTATACTCCTAGCTCGCAAGAGTATAAACTGTGCACGTCCCCAAAAAAAGGTCTGCTAGGTTGAAAACCTCGAAAGAGGTGGCCTAGGCAAAAGTTAGGACATAAAAAAAACTCACCCATTCTGAACTACGGTATGACTTGATCCTCTTCACCGACGTATGTATGCAGCTTAGAGTTTTATTCTAAGTTCAGTCGCATAAGTTTAAAAGATATATATTTCCCCAATGGTTGTCCGACTGATGTATGAAGGAATGTAAAATCAAGCTGAAGTGTCATCCTCCTATTAAACTTTGGATCTCATTTGATTTGAAGGGGGCAACATTCCATTGTAAATTGGTATCTTAAATGGGACGATTTTAGGAGGATGCTAAGTATTTGCATTGAAGTCCAGGGATTCTCTATGTCTTCAGGTTTGCCAAACCATCAAGTTTGTTGGTCTCCAAGTCCGCACTCTACCCTAAAAAGGGGGGGAGGGGGAAGAGAAGAGAGGCATCAAAAGGGAACACAAGTATTAGAAGAATGATTACTTAGCACAACGTTTCGAATTCAGTGAGATTTGACCAAAATATTTGTGAGAATGGAGCTCTTGAATTTAGATTGATAGTAAGTAAAACATCTTCTAAACTTGAGGCTTCCATACCAAGACATGAAAACTTTGGCGAAGTCGCGCTAATTTACAACTGTCGGCATATCGAAAACTAAAGTCAATTTCAAAATATTATCTGACACTGTCCTGAAGGCATTAAATTTTATATTTTGGATATGTTTTAGTTTTTGATGTTTAGTTTTCTAGAAATCAAACGGTTCGTAATTTCGACGTTCCTACATCAAGATTCAAAAGTTTTGGTGAAGTTGCGCAAATCTAAAATCATCAACGTGCTAGAATTTCACGTTGACTTTGAAGTATTATTTGAAACTATACTTAATGTATTAAAATTTTCATTTTGGATATGGTTTAGATTTGAAGTTTTGTTTCTGAAAAATCAAACGGTTTATGATTTCGACGTTCCTACACTGAGATATGAATTTTTTTGGTGAAACTATGTGAATCTGAAACTGTCAACGTATCGGAGTCTAAAGTTGATTTCAAAATATTATCTGGGATGATTTTGAAGTTTTTTGATTAAGAATTTTGGATATGCACTAGATTTTGAGGTCTAGTTTTTAAGAAATTAAACGGTTTATAATTTCTACGTTTTTACACCAAGATATGAATTTTTTTGGTGAGACTGCACAAATCTGGAAATGACAGTGTGGTGCAATATAAAGTTGATTTAAAAATATTATCTGAGATGATTCTGAAGTTTTATTATTGAGAATTTTGGATATGTTCTATATTTTGAGGTCTAGTTTTCAAGAAATCAAACGGTTTGTAATTTCGACGTTTCTACACCAAGATATGTATTTTTTGGTAAGAATGCACAAATCTAGAATTGACAGCGTGGTGCAATATAAAGTTGGTTTAAAAATATTGTCTGGGACGATTCTGAAGGTGCTTGATTGATGATATCGAATATGTGTTAGATTTTAAAGTTTAGTTTCTACGAAATCAAATGGCTCATATTTTTGACGTTCTCACATTGAGATGTATACTCCCTAATGAAAATTTACAAAGGTGATGAACAATATTATCTCCAAAGAAAAAGGAGGATGTATATTCAAAAATAGAGAAATTCGAGACATGAACGATAGCAATGTTTAAAAGAAAACCAAGTTCTATTTTGTGGATTCCAATACATCATGTTAAGCAAGAAAATATTGATATTTCACTGCAAGGGAAAAAGGGAGAACATCAATGAAAACGTGCAATATAAAGTAAAACATATGGAGTTTTCATTTCCAAGAATAGTCGCTAGTTAACCAAATGTAAGAAAAAAAGTAAGAGGCAAATAAAATACTCTATATAGACTATTCTAAACACAACTTGTAATTGACCAAGTCTTTAAGGGTGGCCTCTAAGTGTTGTTTCTTCG
Source organism: Nicotiana tabacum (assembly GCF_000715075.1). NCBI lineage: Eukaryota > Viridiplantae > Streptophyta > Magnoliopsida > Solanales > Solanaceae > Nicotiana > Nicotiana tabacum. The sequence goes on from NC_134095.1 coordinate 24,574,710, forward strand.
TCTCCACGTCGGCCAAGTCATCAGCAGTCACCAAGGAAACATCAGAACATATATGGTACTCCTCTTCAGCAGATGAGACTCTAGATTCATTCTCTTCAACCTCTTTCTTGGCAGCATCTCGGAGAGCTCTTAACTGTTTCACCTTCTCCTTGGCCTTTTTGAGAGATTGACTGGTGACAGACAACTCCTCGTCCTTCTCCCCCTTTCTAGTCAGGACAAGATCAAGATGTTCCTTGGCTTTTAAAAATGGCTCTGATTTTTCAACGTCCATAACCTTATCAAAAAGAGTTGATCATGCCTGGCCATATAAAGTGGCAAGCTTAATGAAAGACATCAATAGGTCTTTTAGAGGGGAAATATCCACACACTTTCCATCCATGTCCTCGAGAATCACTTAGATCTCAAATTGAAGAGAAAAAGCATTGTCTGCAGTAAGGTCGTAGAGTTTGGCATGAATTTTAGCCCAAGCATTTAAGATAAAATCCTTGCGAAGAGTCAAGACAACCTTTCTTCTATCAAAGATAGACATCGTTGGTGCTAATCGTTGGTGAAAATTAGGCCCCGATTTTGCTCCAAGATCAAGAATGGAAGTTGCCTCTAGGTATGACTTTGATATTGGAAGTGATTTCCTCGAGTCTGGATCTGCCACAAATTCACTACTACCTTGAGGCTTGCTTTGGTGTGACGCTATCGAAATATGATCACCGTTTGGCTGTATAGAAGAAAAAGATAGACGGTTAGTGAAGTTACCTGTGTATTATAAGACAATATGAAAGTTTTAAGCATTACTTTTTTAATGACCGTCAAAGTCCTTGAAGCATGCCAATAATGTCAGTAATCTTGATTACACCTAAATTAATATCTCCTTGCTTGTTTGAATATGGCTTCACCCGCTTGAAATTTTGATCTCCATGACCACTATCACTCTCATTTTGGGATGGACATTTGTTGGAGGTAGGTACAACGGTGCCTAATTGAAAGGAACTCTTATGGACTTAGTGAGCCTGAGAATGTCCCTTCCTTTTTTGAACTTCTTTATATGGAGGTCCCTAGACGCCTCGTGGTGCAACCACTTTGGATTTTAAAGTAGGAGGTTTGTCCTCCTTGTTATGCTCTTGATGCATGATCTCTAATGGAGCAGCAATGATTGGCCCAACAAAAGTCACCAAAGATTCTAAATGATCTTCAAGAAAGCTCTCATGCTCTCTTGTCCACCAGGATCTGTACTCTAACGAAAATAGTTGTTTTACCATAAATATAGCTGGGGGGGAAGGTCTCCCTCGCATTGGTGGAATTATGTGATACACAAATTTGCTAAAATCTGAGCCTTCTTCTTATGAGGCGCTATGAAGATCATTTTTCAAAATACTAGGACTAGTCCGATAAAATCCAAATTGACGGATGAATCGATATGGACTATATGGTTCAAGAATGAAATAGTTCCCACACCTTAAAGGGAGATAATTAAAATGGATAGTCAAAAAATAATTGACTTTCAGTTCCGATGCTTTATCATTATCCTCAAAATAGTAAGGTTCGGACCCATCCGGCATGGTAGAAGTCCAAGAGGCATTATCCGCTTGATGAATGCATTTTCTTGAATGTGTATCATCCAAATACCTTGCAGCGCCTTCTCCGGAATACACCATCATCAATGGAACATATAGTCCTTTTGGAAGCCCATAGTGTGTCCTAAAGTAGTGAGCAAGCTAACCGTATATATAATGAATGGGAAAAGTAATTTTGATATGCTTGAGCTGCGATGACTTGGATATCTTGTTTAAACTATAGTAGGTGCTTGCCAGAACTGGGATTGCAAGGCTTAATTTCCATCCATATTTCATCATGCTCATTGTTTTAAAGGTCTCGGGTCGAATGAAATCACCATCTTGAGAGGAAAATACAAATGCACACAATCAACAAGATAAGAATGCCGCCTGATACGTGCCTTCTCTCTTTTCATGTCGAACCCCAAGGTTAGCAAACATCGTCTCATCCGCGCTAGACCATGCAACTACTTCTGGTATAGCTCCAGTGGGATTGTGCGTTGACTTCAAATAGGTGGATTTTTTCTCCCTCCTTGCTAGAGTGGGTTTATATCTCAAGTCTCTCTTGCACCAAAATTCAATCCACTTGGTAAATAAGACCTTCAGATCATGACTCTCCCCTTCTTGAAGATGGCTAAAGGCGGTAAACAGGTATCCACAAGCTCAAGGAGTAAATCTTTCATTCTTCTCCTTAACATCTGTGAGTTCGATAGCTTCGGGCACAACTTCTTTGTAAGAAGAACCTCCAATAGGTAAACCGTCAATGGTATGTAAATTCCAAAGAGATATTGATAGTTCTCCGGCTGATGTAAGTAAGGTATTTGTTGTAGGACACCAAGCTTCAAGAAACGCTTGCAAGATGTTTGAATTTCGATCATATGTAAATAAAGAAGCATAGAAGGCATCATAAATTCTTGCTGTCTCCAAAGCCCATTGACTTCTGCCAAGTATGTCCTCATCCCATTCCCATTATTCCGGGATATGATGATATTCACCGTCAATTCTCAAAGCATCTCCCCAACGTATCTCCCTTTGAATCATACGCCATCCTAGGAAATGAAGGGTACTCGCGATATTAAGTTTTCGTTGGTAAGGAGTTTGAAGGGACCACATTTTGATTGGCTTTTGGCTGTCCTCTGAAGTCCAATCTACCATATAGAGGGAATTCTTCAAAGGTGGCCACAGATTTGCATATCGACCAACTAGTGGAGGGTAAGTCAACAGCTTGGTTATAACCCCTCCATTTTTAGCATCAATTATAAGATACTTGCGATTGGAGGATGGAGATTTGTAGTCTCTGAAGTGAGCCATCTCTTCAAAACTGCATAAGCAAAAAAAAGATTAGTAAATATTAAGTCAGCGGCAATTGACAAAATGAGGATAAGATTCTAGTCCTTCGTGCTTTAGGCAAATTTCTATATGCGATTAAGAATTTTTCCTTCTATATGCTGTCATGGGTTTAATCTTCTATATGTTGATATGGATTTATCTGTCTATATAGTAATATGGATTTGACCATCTATATAGTGATATGGATTTATTTTTCTATATGCTGATGTGGATTTGTCCGTCTATATGGTAATGGGGATTTGTCCGTCTATATGGTAATGGGGATTTATCCGTCTATATGTTGATATGGATTTATCCGTCTATATAGTGATGTGGATTTGTCCGTTTATATGCTGATGTGAATTTGTTTGTCTATATGTTGTATGGATTTGTCCATCTATATAGTGATGTGGATTTGTCCGTATATATGGTGATGTGAATTTGTGTCTATATGGTGATGTGAATTTATCCGTCTATGTATTGTGATGTATTTGTCCTTCTATATGTTGCGAGGAATTTGTCTATATTGCTGTGGATTTGATCACATATATGCCGTCGTGGATTTATCCTTCTATGGGACGTCATGGAGTTGCATGTCAATTTGGCACTCGACGACTTTTCTCTTCTTGGCCTATGTAAAAAAGGAACAAAAAAAAAGGGCAAAAGAAAATGCATAGAAAAGAACAGGAATTTACGCGTCAATATTGTCGAGTTGTCAAAAACAGACTTTGAAGTAGCTAGCAAACACTGCAATTGATACTCGTAAAGGGAAGGCATACGAGTTTATACAGCTATCAAGATGTGGCGTTGAATATTTGTTGGGCAATGTGGGATCACCTGTTTAGGCAGCTCCAAAAAGTAGTTTCCAACGTAAACTGGGATGTAGTAATTTGACAACTCCTCGGATAGTAATACACATATTCCATAATTCAAGTAGGAATCTAATTAAGCATTTGAAAGAAGTTGGATTCTAAATGGAGCAACGTGCCTTAAATTGCATTATTGTTTGAGAAACGATTCAAGACCGACATGACTTGGTCTTGGACTTAAGTTCATGCCAGTCAAAACCCATGTTTACATAAAGTTTGCCTAAGGGAATCCATCTGGTACTTGGGTTCAAGAATTGTTTACTTAATCTTGAAAGCTACATATTGAGATGGAAACAAAAATAAGATTCTCCTTGAAAAAAGAAAACAAAGGGGTGTTAGTCGTAATACTTCAATCCCTGTTCTTCTAATATTTTACAAATATATCCGACAAGATTTGAAATATGGGACATTTGTAGGCATATAAATTTTATTGAAATTAAATCCATAAAATAATTTGGACTATATTTTAAATTCAAGATATATCTATCTATACTATATTAAAAGCACGAAGGCCCTTACACAAATATCGTTCACATTTTTACCTTTTTAAAATAGAATTCATACTAGACAAAATGGTAATTTTATTATTATCCTAATATTTAGTACTTTAAAAGAAACTAAAATTTTGATTATTAAATTTTTCCTTATTGAATTAAGTAAGAAATCCTAATATTAAGGACTTTAAAATAGATATTATTTAAGATAAGTAAGAGTCCTTATATATACTCACGATAATTTCCATAAAAAGGAGGAACCTATAATTCTAACAATCTATATACTGTTACTACTAAAGCAAGAGGTTTACCTAATTAAATATTTACTCTAATTATTAAATGTACTTTTTAATATTACATAAACGATAAAGAAAATAATATCATGCTCGAGTATGACAAAAGTTTGAAAATAATTTGTATCTTCTATACTATCATAAAAGCATGAAATCTCAACAAATAATTAAGTCTTTGAATTAATAAAGCAGCAAAAAAGTCAATTCAATTTTGTTTCAAAATTATTATATAAGTAAACTTATTTGCCAAGTTGATAAAACTCTTAAGGTACAAAAATTGTTTTCACAATAAAAGCATTTGTCGTGAAAGGAATAAGAAATAGAGCAAAATTTACCATAATATAGAATTAAAAGTTAAATTGCTAAAATGCTAAGTTGAAGCAATAAGGATACAACATAAGACAAAAAATATTAAGCAAAATTGTCATTATCATTTTTCTTTGTTTTTATACTCATTTCAGTAAATGATAGCTCCCTATATTTTTCATATCGTATTACATTATTTTTTGCAGTTCAATATTAGCTATTTAAGAATTATATTGTTATTTATCAATATTTTTCTAAGAACTATAGTTCTATCTCTTCACTCACAAATTTCTAAAAGACCGAAAAATTCAAATTCTTCAATTTGTTTTATTATCTTTGAATAATTATTGTAAAATATTTTTTTATTTGTTTATAGTATTTGGTAATAATGATAATAATAATTTTCATAAGATATATATTCCATATCTCATAAATCATAATAAGACATATAAAGACTTATGTGGAGTAGAATTTCTGATTAAAACTCATTATATTTAGAAACTTGCATTTTTTCTTTTATATTTTTTCAATAACTCAAATACATTATTTATTAATATATATAATTTTTAAATTATATATGTGATATAGGTACACGCGCAAAGTGCGTACCTTAAAACTAGTTAGTTAAAATAAATTTATTGGGCTAATATAATTGGATTAGTTATATAAGTCCAACATATATGGATTAAACAAATAAGTCTTAGTCCATTTGCTAGCCCATTTAATTGGGCTAAAGTGATGAGCCCACTTTATTAAGCCCAAGATATCATATTCCTAGAAGCCTAGTTTGATGTCACGTGTCAAATGACGTTGCGCGCCAAGTCAAACGGAAAAGCCAATAGGATCATGTCACGTGTCAAAATGACAAGGCATGTAAAGTCAAATTAAAAGGCCAATGAAACCGTGCCACGTGTGCCAATGACGTGTTTGGGCCAATCAAATGCGGCCTTGTCACACTTCAATTTGATTGGTCGGAAAGAAAGAGTTTATTCTTATCATAACTCTTCCCTCCCACAATTATAAATAGGGGTTTTCGTAACCCAAAAAAAGACACCAGAAGTTATAAAAATAAGCAAGAAAGAGCTCGTAGATCAAATGCCGTAAATTTCTCTACAAGTTTCAAGCTTCAAGCAATCAAGTTCTTGTTCAAGAAATCAAGTTCAAGCTCAAGAACAAAGAACAAATCAAGGTTCAAGGAGTACATGTTCAAATCAAAGTTCGTGCTAGTTGAATTAAAGATCATCGTTCGTGGCAACAATATAGATTCAAGATCAAGTTCGAAGGCCCTTGAATTTATTTACTGCTGAAAAGAAGAATAAGATGATTTATAGAGATTATACACTCATATTATTTAAAATAAAATACTATGATTGTTTCAACATTTTCGATCTTGATTTTATTTTCTCGACGTAAATTTATTATCTGCAGTAGTCATCCACAAGTTGAGCAACCTTTTGATGTAAGATAAAAAGGCAATATGTTATCATAAAGGAATTCTAACTACATTTCTTGCACAACGTATTATTTTTAGGTAATTATAGAATTGGTAGGCAATAATGATTGGTCAGGTCAGCATAATCAATAGGTTTCATTTTTGGTGAGTTTGGACAACGTATCGTGAAAAGTGTCATTAGGGGGGAGGAATCATCTTCAGTGTCTCAGAAAAGATAAAGATTCCAAAATTAATAAGTAAATTTTACCTATTATATTTTGGAACACACCTAACCGTTTAAATAAAAAAATAGCCACCAAATATATAATTTATGTACATAAGTTATATATAATATCTATATTACCAAGTACAATCAATAAATAATTTACGTATATTGACTAGCAAACGTTAATAGTCAATCCAACCGGCTAATTGCGTAAAAATCCCTAATTTGATACAATGTTTAAGGCGCATAATTAATAAAATTCTGACTTTCAAGCTATGTAATGGAAAATAATGCTATTTTGAAAAATTGTCAATGCTTGTGAGAAGAGGGTCAGAAGTTTAAAGGACCAAGAACTTAAGAGAAAATTTACAAAAATAATATAACTCTATTCACTCGAATGATACAAATGAAGAAAATGCCCGAAAAATGGCAAATGCATTAGGTACAACAGGGTAGTGCGGCGGGTCAATTTGCATGAAAAATTTCAATAAAACCGGGATATTGACAGTTAGGAACGGTTCCATTCTGTTTAAACTCTCCTCATTCTTAAATCCACGAGGCAACTCTATTGGGCCCCACAAAATCTCACTTCTATAATTCACGCACTCGCTTCGCAATCGACGCGCCTTTCTTATCTGGCACTGTTTCCTTCTTCCGAAAAATTAGAGCCCATTCGATCCTTCTTCTCTCCTCTCCCAAGTCCTAATGCAACTTCAAAAAACGGAACAATGAACTTTCTAGGGTTTCTTTCTGTTTCAAGCAATCACTATTTTGTTGCTTCAAGCATTCATCGCTTTTTCATACTTTTTTTTTTGCGTTCAGATTCGTCATTCTGAAATAAGAAATAACGTTTTGCAATTTTCAGGTGATTATTAGATTTTCTGGTAACCTTTCATGTTTTTCTGATTTTTAATCGGATTTTTGTTAGAATCTGCTTCGGCAACGTTTTGATGTACGTTTTTTTTTACCATTGTTTTTAGTAGTAACGGACTCAATGTGATGAATTATGGTGTTTTGCTGTTTCAAAATACTTTATTGCCTCTGAATTGATCTCCTTGGAAACTGATATGCAAAAGTGTTTTTTGCACAAACTGATTATTGTGAAGAAGATGGAATTAGGAGTTACCTTAACCGTAAAGCTTTTATTTTTAACTTAATTTTGGTTATAATTGGATTTATTCAGCGGGCTGTGCATGTTACATAGGCTCGTGCAGCCACTGGATTAAATGAACTTAAGTAGACTTCTGTATGCTAGGTAGAACGCGTAGTGTCAGGGGATATTTCAAATGAGCATGTTTGCAAGGCTAAAGCTTTTCCTACGTAACTTCTTACTTTGCTAGTTTTAGTATCAATGTTACATTTTTTATCTTTTTCGTATTCTTCTTTTTTTGGGTGTATTGTACAATTTATTAGCTGGTTATCACCAGATAATTACTTGACTGAAAACTGCTTTAGTTATTCACTGTATCAAATGAATCCTTCACTATGATTTTCACTTTTGCAGTTTCTTGACCTTAATACACCAAACTTGCTGTGGTTTCCAGATCTTTCCAATCTTTAAAGGAAGGAAGCAGTGATGACATGTCTTAATTAGTGAGGTTGTGAAAATATTTGGGGGCGGAGATGAAGCTAGCTGCTCTGTTGACTTCTGCTGGCGTCAATACTGCAGTGTGTGTAGTGTTGTTCTCCTTGTATTCGGTTTTAAGGAAACAACCGAGCTTTGTAAATGTTTACTTTGGCGCGAAGATTGCTCAAGTACGAGCAAGACAACAGGATGCCTTTCGCTTTGATCGATTTGTACCTTCTCCAAGTTGGATCCTCAAGGCATGGGAGACATCTGATGAAGAAATAAGTGCTACTGGGGGATTGGATGCAGTAGTATTTGTGCGGATGATTGTTTTCAGGTGAAATTGGAATTTTCAGCACTTTTTTAGTTGTTAGATTTTCTAATGTTCAAGAAAAGTCAATTTAACTTCTGATACTAATTTTAATGAATTAGTCTAAAATAGCTTTTACCCAATTTTCTCCCATTTTCATCATGTAGGGAAAATTTCACCAAGCATATAATTTCTAGTAAAGGAACTTGCATATTTTTTCATGGACGATTAGTATATATGCATAATTCATTTTTCTGTATTGTCTAGTGGGAAGTTGCTTACCTATTGCAAAAATAGCAGTCAGGGCTTACTCTAATTGCCCTGTCATTATCCCTTTAGAAGGGTGGATGATTGGATTTCATTGGGGAGCATCGTAAAGGAAAAATTAACAAAAACAAAAGGGAATCTGTGTTCTGGTCATTAGTGATGGCTTAAACAACTGTAAGGATGGCCAAATATATATGTGATATTTAAGTGATTTTGATTGTCTTTCCTGGTGATAGTGGACCTGTGTAGCTTCTGCAAAGTGAGTCATGCATTTGTGTGCTATTATGAGAATGTAGTGACCAAAGAAGCTTAGTTATACTTTTTGTGAATATATCGAATAGCACATTGCACTTTTTGGCTCATTGCCTGTAGAAGTCATGATAAATGTTACTTGTAAAAGAAAGTACGGTTAAACATTTATATCTCTGCTTAGTATTTTGTTGTTCAACCTCATTCTCTTGATAATTATTTTTACCTTGGCTTTTGTATCACCGCCAACAGTGTTTAAGTTCATCTTGAAGAACCACCTTTCTATTGCACTTTGTTATATCTATGAACCATTGCTCCATTGCAGTAGACTTACTCTCCTGCTGCTTATTGTGGACAGTTTCCGAATATTCTCCATTGCAGCTATCGTATGCAATTTCCTTGTGCTCCCACTTAATTATTTTGGAAAAGAGATGCAACGTCACCAAATTCCAGCTGAGACATTGGAGGTATTCACCATTGTGAATGTTGAGGAAGGGTCAAGATGGTATGAAACGTGTACAAAAGTGCTGATAATGATTTAAATGCAGTTGACTAATCTATTCTCTTATCAATGGACATACTTTAGATAAATGTCGCAAAAGGCTCTTTTACTCACATTTTGGAAATACAATGAGAACTATAAGCTTGTTATTTATTGAAGTGTCTGCAAATGTCTTGTTCTGTCTTCTTTTCATTTTTGAAACTTATTTAAGTAATCCTGAAGTTAATCTTACTGAGAATAGAGAAAGTATTACTAAATAGATTGTGTGTTGTAAGTTGACCAGGGAAGCATATGTAGAAGGTAGTTTCCTGATTCTTTAATTTTATCTTATAGAAAAACGTAGTTTTCTAATCTGTTGGCCCATTTTAATCCCGGTTCAGATTTACCTACATTGCCTTTCATCTTCTTCAGGCTTTGGGCTCACTGCTTTGCGCTGTACCTCATATCGTGCTGTGCTTGTTTTCTTCTTTACCTTGTAAGAAATCGCAGTTAATTTTCATTTTCTGCTTTTCTTTAAAAATGTATGTATTTCATACTTGATCCTTAGTACTATGCGATAGCATGTATATATGTATGTCGGTTCTTTTTTCATAAAAGGTCTTCACTTGCTTTTAGGAGTACAAAAGTATTTCAAGGATGAGGCTGGCTTACTTTACTTCATCTGTTTCCAACCCAAGTTACTTCACAGTTCTTGTTCGTGCCATCCCATGGTCACGACAAGAATCATACAGTGGAACAGTGACAAGATTCTTCACAAATTTCTATGCATCAAGTTATTTATCTCATCAAATCGTTTATCGATCTGGCTCTGTTCAGAAACTGGTGGTGGGTATTCACTCCTTTTTGGTAGACTCACTATGGAAATTTATCCCTTGCATCTATGGAAATCTTGATGTGGCTTTGAAGTTTCTCTTCTGTACCACATCTATTATCCTCTTCTGGTTCCAACTAAATATTAATATGAGTTGAAAATTTTCACTTTGTAAGGCCATAGTGGTGAGAAAATGGCTTCGAGTTTGTACCAGGTGCTATGTATTACTTTTCTGTAGATGTTTGTAAATAAGGATGAAGATGTTTAAATTTTTCTTTTCTTGTAGCATCCTTGATATGTATAAGCTCAAAATGGTTTTGAAACTGCAGTTCATGATACTGAAAAACTTAACTGCAAAAAGAGTTAGTTTTTGATGCTGGCAATTTATCTTCCACAATGAAAACTAGTAATTCTCCTTAGAAATGTAGAGATAGTTATCTTCATGGTAGACATAAGGTGCTCGAAGCCTCAGGAATAGTATCTAATTTTTCTTCTTGAATAATGCACTCTCTGCGATTATTGACAGGGTCTAGGTTATTTAGTGTAATGCCAACTCCTATGAGTTTCCATGGCCCTAGTTTAAAAGAACTACTACTCGAGTAATCATATTTATGTGAACTAAATAAAGTAAATTATCTTGATCTTGATGAAGACTTCTGCTTGCACTAGTGGTTTGACATTATTCGTGCTCTTTATTTATTTCTTCTGGTTGTTAATGTGCCACATGTTGCTTGACTGCAGACTGATGCAGGGAAGATGTGCAAGATGCTGAAACTGACACCTAGGGAACTACATTGTGGATCAAGTTCCATGAGATGTGGCCTTTGTGGAACAACAGCATCATTTAGTATGCTTCCCATGGAGGCGGAAACTGACAAAGGAAGAAGTGATTTTGACGGTTCAGATTTGAGGAAAAAGGTACTTAATTGATTCCTTTATTCTTGCAAATAAGATGATTGTCATGACTAACACTGATTGCTAGAAAAAGTCATAGCATCTTTAGAGAAGAAGCTTCAATACGCCATAGGAGGAACTTTACCTTCTTCGGATTATATATCTGGGTTCATTTGAGGCTTCAGATGTGCAGCACTATCAACTTCTTAGTTCTCATGCAGCTTGGTAAAGGTTACTTCACTGCACAGTTCTCGGTTTGCTTAATCTTCAAAGGGAAAAACAGTACTAAGTTACTTATCCTGAATTTAACTAGTAAAGAGATTAGAGTGTCATATACTAGAGATTGCTTCTTTGTGCTCGACTGTTTTGTCTTGAAAATTTTGAATTAGCTGCATGTTTCGGTACCCTAGCCAAAATAAGAGGTGAAATGAATATGCAAATTATTCCTGCAGGAGTCTGCAGCTGCTTTAGTTTTTTTCAGGAATCGCTATGCTGCTTTGGTTGCTTCTCAGGGTCTTCAATCTCGAAATCCCATGTCATGGGTCACAGATCTTTCTCCAGAACCAGACGATATGTATTGGTCAAACATTTGTGTCCCGTATAGACTCCTTTGGATCCGCAAAATAGCTATTCTTGTGGCCTCGATGGCTTTGGTGGCATTTTTCATTGTGCCTGTTTCATTAACACAAGGTCTTGTTCACCTCGACAAGCTTCAGAAGACATTTCCATTTCTTAGAGGAATTTTACAGAGGTAGTCCTGTCACTGCCCATTTTGGTAAAATATAGCCCTAATTTTCTATGTTTAAAGATTTTACCATAGCAAATCTATTTTTTCACAGAGTACAGGTATTGACCATTCATACACACACATACACAAAAACACATATGAGAAATAAATTCCGTTTCTTGACTCAAGGTTGACCTTTTTTTTCCAAAATGATTTACCACCTTCCTCAGTCTTTGCACTGTTTTTGTTTAGCTACTAACTTTGATGTGTCTTTTCATTCTCTGTATTAACCTTGAGACTAGAGATCAAATTTATTCCTACAGGTTTGTTAAGTCTGAGCTACATCCATGGGCAACATGGCTATCCTTTTCCTTTTCCTTTTCTTTCTTGCAGGAAAGCAATGAGTCAGCTGGCTACGGGATATCTACCAAGTGTCGTGTTAATAATATTTATGTACATGGTTCCTCCAATAATGTTGTTATTTTCTACAATGGAAGGCTCTATCTCTCGTAGTGACAGGAAGAGGAGTGCTTGCATAAAAGTTTTGTGTTTCTTCATCTGGAATGTTTTCTTTGGTAACATCCTCTCGGGGTCTGTGATCGAGAGGTTCTCTAAGTTTTTTAAGGATGTAAAAAACCTACTTGCAATGGCAGTACCATCAACGGTAACCTGCCTCCTTTATGTGTATATGTGTGTTTACCTGCTTTCCCTTCGCCGCACCTTGTTATCTCAATCCTCAAATATTAAATCGACAAATATTTGATTTTAGGAATTCATCATGTTTCTATAATGCTTCCTTAGAGAAAGCAATAACGCTAATACTAGGTTTAAGTTTAGCCATTTTATTGGTTGACGGACGCTAGAGCTAGTCTTCTTTAGTGTAGTTATTATTTATTAATGTCGTGGTAGGAGAAAGTCGCTTCTCAGTTGGACCACACTTCATTCAAGATTAATGGGGTGAGAAGGTACTAGTCCTTTGTGGAAAATACATGTCCTATTTCCTATATCTAAAATTAGATATGATAAAGGGCAGAAACTGCTATTAGTCCAACTTGTGAAGAGAATGTTAGAGGAATTAAAACAAAAACTGCAGAGCATAATGTGTCATCACTGCCTCTAAGCTGTCCAATTAGGAAATGGGAGACCCTGGAAAAACTATACCTAATTTCTCTTTTTCCCTTTTGTTTACATTTCCTTATTGAGTACTTTCCCTTCACAATGAAGTGGTCTATTTTTGATCTCCTAACCTTCACCTTGTGACTTGAAGAATTCACCAATTGTGATGATTAATATATTTTTTTGCAGGCCACCTTTTTTATGACTTATGTTTTGACATCAGGCTGGGCAAGTCTATCATGTGAACTCATGCAACCATTTGGTCTACTCTGCAACTTATTCTATAGATTTGTTCTCAGAAACAAGGATGTCTCTACATACGGCACATTGACTTTTCCATACCATACAGAAGTTCCAAGGATCCTTCTATTTGGGCTTTTTGGCTTTGTGTATTCCACATTGTCTCCTTTGATACTGCCATTCTTGCTGGTTTATCTTTCCCTTGCCTACCTTGTATACCGTAATCAGGTAAGCACTCCCTTCTGAATTATCCCATTTAATCTAAATCTCCTTTTATTTGTCCAATTTGCTTTTATTTTAACAGATGAAACGTATAGGTAGGATCTTAAAAAAAAGAAATCAAGCTGTGTCTGGATTATGTAGGGGCAGGTTACTCAAGATACATGTTCTTGCTTTTATATTTTGAAAGTCTTGCTTCTCTCTTCTAAATTGTTCACCTCTCTCATATTTCATTTGCGTGAAATTGATGAAAAGTGATACCTTTTGGAGATGCTAGCAGCATTTGAATTGTGCTGTTGTAGCTGGATTGAATAGATTTGTCTAAAGTTTTTATGGTTGCACCAGACAATTATGTGCAGTTGGATAGAAAATTCAAAAAAAAAAAAAAAACATGAGACATTAAAAATATGATTACCAAGTTATATCCACACAATCAAATTTGGTTCCAAAGTGGCATTACCTCTGGGCATTTAGTACCCCGGTTGTTTTGCTTTGGCCTTTCAGTATTTCGAGATGGTTATTCAACCTTATATTAGATCTGCTTGAAATAAACATGCAAAAAATATCATGAACAGATAATGTACTAGAAAGAAGCTTCATTGATTATCTTGGAGTATTAGATCTAGTTCATCGCCAATGTTCTTGGAATTCCGTGACAACAAATTTGTGGTGTTTAAAGTGACGAAAGGATCCTACTTGGTTGTTAATGTGATAGTCATAACCAAGGATCTGTTGCTTTGACTGTTAGGAAATGTAGATTCATGAAAAAATGTGTAAAATGGCTTGCTTATACCAGATTTGCACTTGTTGGAATGAGTAAACATAAAGAGGTAAGCATTTGGCTACACCTTTTGAAGGTTCGACCAACTCAAAAATTGGTGCATGATGGATCTCAGAACCATTACACTTCTTATTCCCTAGTGGAATATTAAAGTGAGGGAAGCACAAAGAGCACAAGTTACATTTGATTTTTCAGGATTGCAAAAAGGAAATAAGTTTATATGACCTGAAGTGTAAATGATGTCTAAAAGGACTCTTCTACTAAAGAAAGTGAATGTTATCTTGAATGGTTAAAAAAAGAAAGGAAAGTCATCCAAGGAGGAGGCTTGGTTTTTTATTAACTTATTGTGCTATTTTTAGTATGATAACCTGAACATCTATGTGCTTATGTACACTTCAATAAGCTTTCCTTGGCATCCACACTTGTAGCCTGTGTTAGTGACACCAATTTTACCAAAATTTTCAGATCCTCAATGTATATGTAACAAAATATCAAACTGGGGGAACCTATTGGCCTATTGTCCACAACACAACAATTTTCTCAATGGTGCTGATGCAAATTATAGCCATGGCAGTCTTTGGACTAAAAAAGTCTACAGTGGCATCAAGCTTCGTAATTCCGCTGATAATCTTGACACTCCTTTTCAATGAGTATTGCAGACAGAGGTTTCAACCATTATTCAAGCACATTCCTGCTCAGGTATATTTAATTGCTATGTTCGATTTACAAATATTTTCTGTTATATGCCTCTTATCCCAGGTGTTCATTTCCGCAGATCCTCATTGAAATGGATCGGCAAGATGAGCAAAATGGGAAGATGAAAGAGATCCACCAAAAACTCACATCAGCTTATACTCAGTTCAAATCCAGTTCCCTCATGCTCGGTGATCCTGTTCCCCCAAGTCATAACAACTGCAGGCTTGAAGACCTAGAAATTAATCCAGGTTCAAATTGCTAAATGACTATTATGCAACAATTTTTAAAAATTTGAATGTCTTTCAAAAAATGTTCTTGTGTTGGTTATAGGAAAAATCCCTGTCCATCACCCTTCTTAATGGGTTCAACATACGTTGAAAATTGGAGAATCATAATCAAGCAGAGGAATTTCTGGGCATACATGCAGCAACATTGCTAATCGAGATTGTTGTAACTATATTTTTGGAGGAAGGGCATGATGATATCTCGAATAGGGACATTTAGTATACTCAGGAGATGAATCTTAAAAACTCCTAGGGCTTGCAAGATTTTGAGAAGTTATTTAGATTGTACTTTTTATTCTCTCCTTTCTGGATCTCTCTCCGCTTGTCTCACATAGAGATGGGAAGATGAACGTTATTGAGTTTTTGTACAGATGATAGTTCCATGAATGGTGAAACCTTTTGTTAGAGTATGTTCTCACATGTATAGTTGAAACGCTTACAGGTTAATCTATCAGAGGATTTTGGTTGTTCTAGATTTTTGGCTACTGCCATATAATTTCCCAGCCGGAAAATAAGAAACAAAATGACAAAGTAACTGCTACTATAATACCGGAACTTTCATAGGAAAATGCTCTGTTTCTACGACCACTGATTATCTCTAGCGCTAACACGCCAAAGCTAAAAACATCTGATTTATTGAGAAAACACCATGGACGACATACATACTCTGGGGACATGTAGCCACTGCATCACATATTGTTGCGGAAGCCAAATGTATATAGTGTGAATAAGTCACAACTACTATACCAAAAATTATGACAGCCACCAAATAATAAATAAGACAATAAAGCAACAATAAAGGGAACACCAGAATTTACGAGGTTCGGCTAATTTTGCTTACTCCTCGGACACAACCAATATTTTATTTCACTCCAAAAATACAAGTGAAATAATACTAAAGAGAGAAGATACAAATGCCTTAAACAGATGAGAAGACAAATGAGAGGTGTGTCTAAATCCTAAACATTAAGCCTTCTTTTATAGGGGAAAAGTTTCCCACCAACTCCTTAACCCACCGATGTGGGATGGAAATTTGACATAATTCAACAAATCTCCACCTTGGCAAAATTCCACATCTTCAATTTTCTCTCGGTAACAAATTTTGGTTGTGTCTTCATCTTCAATCTTCAGTGTTCAACAATGTTGATCAAATCCAAACAATGTTGAAACTTGACCGCAGTCACCACCTTTGTCAGCATATCAGCAGGATTCTCCGTAGTATGAATTTTCTTCACCGTGACTCCACCTTCTTCTATGATTTCTCGTACAAAATGATACCGAACATCAATGTGCTTCGTCCTTGCATGATAAACTTGGTTCTTCGCTAATTGAATAGCACTTTGACTATCACAAAAAATTGTGATACCTTTTTGTTCAACACCAAGCTCCTTTAGCAATCCTTGAAGCCAAATTGCCTCCTTCACAGCCTCTGTAATAGCCATGTACTCTGCCTCTGTTGTAGACAAAGAAACTGTTGACTGCAAAGTAGACTTCCAACTAACTGGTGCCTTTGCAAAAGTAAACACATAACCAGTAGTTGATCTTCGTTTGTCCAGATCACCCGCAAAATCTGAGTCACAATATCCAACTACAGACTGATTGTCTTCCTGCTCAAAAACTAACCCGACATCTACAGTATTATGAATATACCGTAGAATCCACTTCACAGCTTGCCAATGCTCCTTCCCTGGATTGTGCATATATCTGCTAATAACTCCAACAGCTTGTGAAATGTCAGGCCTTGTGCAAACCATTGCATACATCAAGCTACCAACAGCATTTGCGTATGGTACCTTTGACATATACTTTCGTTCAACTTCATCCATTGGCGACATAGTAGTACTTAGCTTAAAATGGGAAGCAAGTGGAGTACTAACTGGCTTAGTCTTGTCATCTATGCCAAAACGCTGAAGTACTCTTTTCAAATATTCCTTTTGAGATAAACAGAGTTTCTTTGAACGTCTATCTCTAATTATCTCCATGCCAAGAATTTTCTTTGCCTCACCCAAATCCTTCATCTCGAACTCCTTCTTCAGTTGAATCTTCAACTTATCAATTTCTTCCAAATTCTTGGAAGCTATCAACATATCATCAACATATAGGAGAAGATATACAAAGGAACCATCTTTAAGCTTGCGCAAATACACACAATGATCGTATTTGCTTCTCTTGTACCCTTGCCGCAATATAAACTCGTCAAATCGCTTGTACCATTGTCTAGAAGATTGTTTCAATCCGTACAACGATTTTTCAAGTTTGCATACCATATTTTCTTTTCCAACAACTTTGAATCCTTCTGGCTGAGTCATGTAGATTTTCTCCTCCAAGTTTTCATGTAAAAACGCAGTTTTTACATCCATCTGAACTAGTTCCAAATCCAATTGTGCTACCAAAGCCAACATAATTCTAATGGAAGAATGTTTTACAACTGGAGAAAACACTTCATTGTAATCAATTCCCTCCTTTTGAGCATATCCTTTGGCCACCAATCTTGCTTTGTAGCGAACATCTACTTGGTTAGGAAATCCTTCCTTCTTTGCAAATACTCATTTGCACCCAATTGCTTTCTTTCCCTTCGGGAGATTGGCCAATCTCCATGTATGATTCTGATAAAGAGACTGTATTTCATCATTCATGGCAATCCTCCACTTATCTTCTTCTGAACTTTGGACAGCATCTTTATAAGTGGTCGGAATATCATCAGCTACAATTGAGGTTGCACAAGCAACCGTCTCTATGAGACGAACAGGTTTCATTATTGTTCTTTTTGGCCTGCTGGTTGCTATTGATTCAAGTTGTTGTTGAGTTTCCTGAGTTGGAATCTCCTGTACTGGCTCTCCTTCCAGAGGGTAATCTTCATTTGTTTCCTCCTCTGCTTCTTGTGTAGGAAAAATAAATTTTCCCTCAAACTCCACCTGCTTAGAAGCACCTTTATTTTGTTTGGTGTCTTCTGTTACCTTATTTACCATAGCAGATTCATCAAAGGTAACATCCCTGCTGAATATTACTTTCTTTGTCATAGGACACCATAAGCGATATCCTTTGACTCCAGAAGTAATTCCCATAAAAATAGCCTTCTTTGCCCTTGGATCCAATTTTAACTCCGTTACATGATAATATACAGTTGAGCCAAACACGTGCAAAGAGTTATAATCTACAGCAGGTTTTCCATACCATTTTTCAAATGGTGTCTTGCCATTAATAACAGCAGATGGTAAGCGATTAATGAGGTGGCATGCATATGTAATTGCCTCAGCCCAAAATTCTTTGCCCAAGCCAGCATTGGACAACATACACCGTACCTTCTCCAGCAAGGTCTGGTTCATACGTTCTGCCACTCCATTTTGTTGTGGTGTATGTCTAACAGTGAAGTGTCGGACGATGCCATCATTTCCACATACCTTATTGAAATGATCATTTTTGTATTCACCTCTATTGTCTGTGCGAATACACTTGATCCTCCTGCCTGTCTGATTCTCCACCATCGTCTTCCATTTGAGAAAAATTCCCAACACTTCATCTTTGCTCTTCATTGTATACACCCATACTCTTCGGGAAAAATCATCAACAAAGGTTACAAAATAGTGCTTCCCACCCAATGAAGGTGTTTTGGAAGGACCCCAAACATCAGAGTGTACATAATCCAAAATGCCTTTAGTATTATGGATCGTTGTACCAAATTTAACCCTTGTCTGTTTCCCTTTGACACAATGCTCACAAAACTCCAAGTTGCAAGCCTTTACTCCTTTTAACAATCCTTGATCTGATAGAGTTTTCAAGGATTTTCCTCCAGCATGTCCCAAGCGCATGTGCCATAGCTTGGTTGCTTCTGCCTCTTTGTCGTTACTGGATGTCACTGTCGCTGTCCCAATAACTGTACTGCCACGATAGCGGTACATATTATTATTCTTCCGATTAGCCTTCATTACCACTAGTGCACCGGAGCATACTCTCATCACTCCATTTTCTGCAATGATTTTGAACCCTTTTGATTCCAGGGCTCCCACAGAGATGAGATTCTTCTTCAAATCCGGTACATATCGAACATCTGTTAATGTTCTGATCATTCCATCATGGTTCCTTAATCGTATTGAACCAATGCCATATGAGGTAAGAGGGCTGTTATCCGCTGTGTGGATGACTCCATATTCTCCTTCTTGAAATTCCACAAACCAGTCCCTGTTGGGACACATATGATGGCTACAAGCCGAGTCCATCAACCATATGTCTGATGATGTTAATGACTCTGTTGTAACTAATGAGAAGTCTGAATCATCACAATCAGCTACATTTGAATCCATAATGGCCTTTCCATTGTTATGTTTGGCCTTATTCTTCAACTTCGGACAGTCTTTCTTCCAGTGCCCTTTTTCTCGACAAAAGGCACATTCATTTTTGCTGGGTCTGGATCTTGACTTGGATCTTCCCTTCTTTGTCCTCGTTTGACTTTGAGGACGACCCCTCACAAATAGTGCTTCTTCTTCTCCGCCCTTATGTTTTTCTCGCTTTCTTTGTTCATAGCTGTACAAAGCCGAACAAACTTCTCTGAGAGAAACTTCGTCATTTCCATGGAGTAGAGTAGTTTCAAGGTGCTCGTACTCATCAGGAAGTGACGCCAACAACATCAAGGCCAAGTCACCATCATCATAAGTTGTATCCATATTTTGCAAATCTGTGACCAACTTATTGAAACTGGTGATATGTTCATTCATCGTGGTACTAGGAACATAGGTGAAGTGAAACAATCTCTTCTTCATGTACAATTTATTTTGACTGTTTTTCTTCAAAAATTTATCCTCCAGTGCTTTCCATAATCTACTTGCAGAAGTTTCCTTTGTGTATGGATATTTCTGCTCTCTAGCAAGGTAGGATCGAATGGTACCGCAAGCAACACGGTTGAGAATCTTCCAATCTTCTTCTCCAATAACATCTGATTTCTTTTCTTCAATGGCCAGATCTAGCCCTTGTTGAAAAAGGACATCTAGAACCTCGCCTTGCCACATCCCAAAATGTCCGGACCCGTAAAATATTTCGACCGCAAATTTCGCATTTGACACAATTCTTGTCATAAGCGAAGATGCCAATGATGACGTATTGTTGACACTTGATGTAGATTCTTCTTGTTTATTGTCTCTCATCTTTGACACAAATATTATTTAATAGCTGACGACACAAATCAAGATTATTTCCTTTCTGGTGTGGAAGATCAGACTAAGCTGCAACCACAGAGCATACTCAGACAGAACCTTGACTCAGTTACCAAGAAAAATCTTTTCTGATGTGGAAGATCAGACTATGCTGCAACCACAGAGCATACTTAGACAGTACCTTGGCTCTGATACCAATTGTTGCGGAAGCCAAATGTATATAGTGTGAATAAGTCACAACTACTATACCAAAAATTATGACAGCCACCAAATAATAAATAAGACAATAAAGCAATAATAAAAGGAACACCAGAATTTACGAGGTTCGCTTAATTTTGCTTACTCCTCGGACACAACAAATATTTTATTTCACTCCAAAAATACAAGTGAAATAATACTAAAGAGAGAAGATACAAATGCCTTAAACAGATGAGAAGGCAAATGAGAGGTGTGTCTAAATCCTAAACATTAAGCCTTCTTTTATAGGGGAAAAGTTTCCCACCAACTCCTTAACCCACCGATGTGGGATGGAAATTTGACATAATTCAACACATATTAAAAAGAAGATAGCATTAGACAGACTATATCGTTAGTAACATAAATGTATAGAGGTAGTGTTACATTTCTTAATGTCCCTCAACCACATGGTGTGTATTAGCACCAGTCTCATTCCCTACAATGCTTCTAGCTATACCAAAATCCCAGATCTTGGGTTCAAGTCAGTATATAGCAAAATATTACTTACTTTGAGGTCTCTGTGGATAATTCTTAGCCGAGAATCTTGATGGAGAAACAAAAGTCCTCTAGCAATTCCATTGATGGTGTTGAAGCGCTTAGGCCAGTTAAGTATAGAGTTCTTCTTTTCATCTGTTAACAGGTTTGTTAGAACACTACAATAATATTGTTAGAAAGTGCAGGTAAAACATGATCAAACTATCAACTTTACTATGTGTGCTAATTGAGGTTCATATGTTAAAGGAGAGTAACCAGACCAAATATGATAAAATCTAGACTTTTGTTGGGCATGTATTCGTAGACCAGCATTTTTTCTTCTCCTTCAACGCAGCAACCTATAAGCTTCACAAGATGTCGATGCTGAAGTTTGGAAATGCAATGAACTTCATTCTTGAACTCATTGACTCCTTGCGAGGAAGATTTTAAGAGCCTCTTTATAGCTATTTCTTGTTCTCCCTCCAGGATTCCCTATGACATCATATCATAACATGTAGCTGACTGATTATTGAGAGCTAAAGATGTTTTTACTGTGATATCATATAACAAACTCACATGTTACCTTGTAAACATATCCAAATCCACCTTGTCCAATCATGTTCTTGTCTGAAAAATTAGAGGTTGCTTTAGTTATTGTTGATAATGCAAAAAGTGGAAGGTATAGATCATCTTTCAAAGTCAGCTTTCTCTTCTTCTTTTTCCAAATATATCGGCCCCACCATAAAGCAAGTAAAGCAACTGTTTTAGGCTTCACATTTGTGTTTGTACACTTAATAGGTGTTGCGACCAAAACACACACGCAAGTATACGCGGTCGTCAAGTAATAAAGTGACCAAAAGTCGGATGTCGGTCCCACGAGGACTTGTGATTAACTATTAACTAAATTAGACTATCCTAATTATCTATACAAGAATTAAACCTAGAAGTATTTGATTCTAAACTAATTAAAATAAAAAGAAAATAACTAATGAACTCTGAGCCAAAAGATAGCAGATTTTTATGATATCAATATAATGAGAACGATCTAGGGTTATGGGCTTTCTAACAATCCTATTGTATTCTTCTATTGAATTGACTAACTAATTTATCTAGTTTATTGGTTGACAGGGTTAATATTGCTCATAAGAATCTGTCGAGTTCTTACTCGCCTATTCAAGCTAACCTAACGCCTATTTGTCTATGGAGTTAGAATCAACAAGAACACATTTATAATTCCTGTAAATCAACCAAGCAAGGCAATTAGGTATATGTCTATCCTAACCGCGAATACGTTCCCCGATGCCCAGGTTCAAGAACTTGCTCTATTCAATCCTAAATGCAATCTAGAATTCCCACTTTTGAGTTCAATTCAAGATTCGTAGATAGTATTCAGTTGGTAATCAAGCAATCAAATAATTAAGTGCATGATTGAATAAATAAACCAATATTATAAACTAAGAAATCAAACTCAATATCCGAATAACAATAGTTATGAAAGAACCACAACCCTAGAACGTGAAGTTTAGCTCCACATAGACATGGTAGCAAAACAACAACTCATACAAAGAAACATAAAAATTACTAAGTTTGGAGGAAGAAAGATGAAACCCGATGAATTCCGGCCTCCACGGCGGCTCTATGCTTGTGTTTTCCTCTCAAAAACGTCTTCCTTGCCTCTTGCCTCTCTATTTCTTACACTAAACTATGAAAACCCTTCCTACTTTAACCTTGGGCGAGCTTGAATTTATATAGGTTAAGTGGGTTTCCCTCTAGATTTCCAATTTTACCCCTAAATAACGTTTTTTCGGACCGGACACGCGCAAGCTCGCGCATAACTTCGCGCGTTTCTTCGCGCATGATTCTGCCTCGGCCTTTCTTACGCACGAACTACTGCGCGACTTCGCGCGTTTCTTCGTGCACCTGGAGCTTGATTTCGTCCATTTTTTCATCTCGTCCTTGCGCGCACTCAACTCCGAGGGGTTGTTCTTGCTCATAAATCATTCCAATATCCTCTTGAAAGCATCATATAGGCTCCTCATCCTGCAATGTATACATATCACAATTAGAGCCTATTTTTCATCAATTAACCATAATATGTCATTGGAATATAATCAAGCGGAAGCATAAACAATAGCTAAATCACCTAGATTTCGCCTATTATCAACACCCCACACTTAATTCATTGCTAGTCCTCGAGCAATCAACTATACTCTCTAGAGAATCCTTCACTCAACCATTTCCCTTAACGCATTACACCTAGAACAATGTACATGTATTACGCCTAGCAGTGAACAATCCTAGCCTCAAAGTCGACTCTCAAGTGCCATGCAATATTCACACTTCCTCAAAGTACTCTACACAGAAGTCAAGACTTGCTTTTCCGTCACGAATCATATGCCCTCACAATTACATCAACAAAAACTGAGTTCAATCCACCACATTCAATCCATATACTCACATATATCAAGGAAATCACTCACTCTCACAAAAGAGGTCACATGCATGCAATTGGTACCATAAGCTTGCCCTTAATGTAAATCTCTACTAATGTAGGCTAGCTCGATCCAAAATCAATTAGGACTTTTCATGGTTGTAATGTGGGCTAAGGGACGGGTAGGATGTATTTAGGAATAGTGACTCAACTCCTAAGTACTTTAACACATCACATGAGCAATTTTTAGCGCAAATTCTTCAACCCACTTCTCATTCACACACAATATCATCCCACAAATACTCCCTTCTTCTTTAAGCACTCTATTAATTCATTCCCACTAGCTGAAACAAGACACAATGTAATCATCTCTTCTTCTTTTTTTCTAGTTTATTCTTCTTGTCACTCAATTTCTGCTAGTGGTGTATTCGTTTACAACATAAGTGCACCTTTCACCCTTTTATTGGTTCCACTCAAAAGTCACCCCACACTTATTTCCTTCTTACTTCTTTTAGCGTTCCTCTCACAATTGAAGTGCTTTAAGAGGTAAAAGGATCGAAACAATGTTAATTAAGAACAAAAGGGTATAGGCTTGTAATGCGGGTGCCAAACAAAAGTCTAAAGGCTCAAAAGGGTTAATTAGGGACAAATTTTATTTGTGATAAGCAACTAAGCTCAAAAAAAAGTCAAAGAAAGCCTAACATCATTTTTCAAACTGAGCATCACCTAAAATTTCGCTTCAACTCACATACCGGGCAAGTTCTAGACACAATTACACTACATGGACTACACAAAACTCACCACACATGGCATAAGACTCATTCCAGATCAGCTCATCAAGACACTCCATTACGAGCATTCAATTCAGTAACAAACATACAATTTAAGGCACTTTCAGTGAGATTCAACAATTAGGACTAAGCATTACACTCTGGGGTCTATTATGTTCAGGTGTGGCAACGCTATGGGTTCTCTTTCAATTTTATAGCTCGTAGCCCATTACCCTAATCTACAAATCAAAAAGAAAACAAAAAAATAAAAACTACCTATGCCCGGTTCAAGCTAAACCCTTGGAAAAGAACCGCGACTTAAAGAAAAACCAAGGGGGAATTGCTACACTACCTAAGAAAAAAATAAAAAAAATCTTTTTGTTGTTTTCTCTAGACTCACTTCCCTCAAGAAAATCGTCTAAAAGATCCATCATCAGGAAAGCCTACAATTTTTTCATTTTTTTTTTTGAATTTTTCTTGTTTTCCACATAAAAAAAATTAATCTACTAAAATACTACACAACTACGAAGAAAAGAAATAAGAAGCTAAACTACTAAAAAGCTAAGTATCCAAAGGAATTCTCCCACCCCACACTTAAAAGAGTGCAATGTCCCCAATGCACAAATAAAGCAAAAATAACAAGGGTGGACAAGAAACTCCCTGAAAGGCCAAAGGCCGAAGCACTACCAGCTCACGGGGTACTCAGACTTCTCTCAAGGATGGTCATTTGTGCGGGTACCTCACACTAGTTCCAACCAGCTGGCTCGCATTTGCACACTTTCAGTGGCTTTTCTTCTATGCTCATAATCCTACAAAAAATGCTACAAAGATAGAAAACTAAAAATAAATAAAAATAAAAGAAAGCAGTAAAGTTGGGTTGCCTCCTAACAAACGCCTAATTTAACATCGCGGCACGACGTAAACTACTTTTTGCCTCCACCTCGAACTTATAAATTGAGCCCCCAATTTGGCTTCAAGCTTTTTGCTATGCTCTAGGGGTGGTGAGACGAATTTAACAGGGTCAAGCAACCAATATCGTGTTCTACACTTTTTGGCTTTCAAATGAGGTATGTAATTATGTCTCTCTGGCATGATAAATTCCAGGATATAAGCACCCAGGTCCTCGTACATTGGCTCCCCCAAAGGCTCAAATGACTCGATTTCCATGTCATCATCCAAACACAATGTTGAAAAATGTATGGAATGAGGAGCAGTACGCCCTAACTCTAGAATTGTATCATTAGTTACATCCTCATATGTACACACACTAGAGTCTTCAAATATAACATTATCTACTTCCTCACATGACTCTAGAGTGCTTTCCTCAACATGTATATCATTAATAAAAGTACACTTGAATGATTGACTCTCCAATTTTAGCTCCTCGAATTGGCGTATAAGCTCCTTTTTAGTTTCACACAACTCAGAACTATTTTGTTGGGCATTAGACGCATCAACCTTTGCAATCAATTGAGCTCCCAAGTCATGAATAGAAGTGCCAAATTTTTCGATCTCTTGTCCTATTTTAGCTCTTCCTTCTATTAGGTCTTGTATGCCATCTGTAATTTTCTCACGTTGAGCCTCATATATCTCCAATCTTTCAGCTTGTTCCACCAGCCAAGTTTGACTCAAAATCTCCTCTTTTTCAAAATTTTCCTCTTCTGGTACTCACTATCTTCATTCAATTCTTCTATATTGGTCTTCATTCTTGTGATTGTTGCCCTCATTCTTTTCATATATTTTTTGAGTTCATCCTGTTGCTCTGCTACTTGCTTTAAAATATCCCTAATATATGCATCAGGTTCCATATCTTGTACTTCATTGCCCCTATCAAACTCACAAACATTATTAGAATGATCATAATAAGGGCTCAGAGAAGGATGAAAAGAATTAGGACAACCATCCCAGTGGCCATCTTGACCACCACACATATTACAAATATTCCACTCAAAGGATTGAGATTGTGCGCACAACTCGTTTCCGGGAACATTCTGATAATTTTTCCACCAGTGCGATCCTCCACAATATGGACAAGGATCATCAAAATAAGAATAACCATCATTCGAATAACTTTCATTCCAAGATTCCATGTTAAAATAAATAAAAATATTAATTAAACTAAAACAAAAAAATGAATAAAAAAATCAATGTCTAATCTAGAAGAATAGTTAATTTCTAGGTCCCCGGCAACGGCGCCAAAAACTTATTGCGACCAAAACACACACGCAAGTATATGCGGTCGTCAAGTAATAAAGTGACTAAAAGTTGGATGTCGATCCCACGAGGACTTGTGATTAACTATTAACTAAATTAAACTATCCTAATTATCTATACAAGAATTAAACCTAGAAGTATTTGATTCTAAACAAATTAAAATAAAAAGAAAATAACTAATGAACTCTGAGCCAAAGGATAGCAGATTTTTATGATATCAATGTAATGAGAATGATCTAGGGTTATGGGCTATCTAACAATCCTATTGTATTCTTCTATTGAATTGACTAACTAATTTATCTAGTTTATTGGTTGACAGGGTTAATATTGCTCATAAGAATCTATCGAGTTCTTACTCACCTATTCAAGCTAACCTAACGCCTATATGTCTATGGAGTTAGAATCAACAAGAACGCATTTATAATTCCTGTAAATCAACCAAGCAAGGCAATTAGGTATATGTCTATCCTAACCACGAATCCGTTCCTCGATGTCCAAGTTCAAGAACTTGATCTATTCAATCCTAAATGCAATCTAGAATTCCCACTTTCGAGTTCAATTCAAGATTCGTAGATAGTATTCGATTGGTGATCAAGCAATTAAATAATTAAGTGCATGATTGAATAAATAAACCAATATTATAAACTAAGAAATCAAAATCAATATCCGAATAATAATAGTCATGAAAGAACCACAACCCTAGAACGTGAAGTTTATCTCCACATAGACATGGTAGCAAAACAACAACTCATACAAAGAAACATAAAAATTACTAAGTTTGGAGGAAGAAAGATGAAACCCGATGAATTCCGGCCTCCACGGCGGCTCTATGCTCGTGTTTTCCTCTAAAAAACGTCCTCCTTGCCTCTTGCCTCTCTATTTATTACACTAAACTATGAAAACCCTTCCTACTTTAACCTTGGGCGAGCTTGACTTTATATAGGTTAAGTGGGTTTCCCTCCAGATTTCCAATTTTACCTCTAAATAACATTTTTCCGGACCAGACACGCGCGAGCTCGCGCGTTTCTTCGCGCATGATTCTGCCTCGGTCTTTCTTACGCGTGAACTACTGCGCGACTTCGCGCGTTTCTTCGCGCACCTGGAGCTTGATTTCGTCCATTTTTTCATCTCGTCCTTGAGCGCACTCAACTCCGAGGGGTTGTTCTTGCTCATAAGTCATTCCAATATCCTCTTGAAAGCATCATATAGGCTCCTCATCCTGCAATGTATACATATCACAATTAGAGCCTATTTTTCATCAATTAACCATAATATGTCATGAGAATATAATCATGCGGAAGCATAAACAATAGCTAAATCACCTAGATTTCGTCTATTATCAATAGGCTATGTATAAGTTTTAAAAAAGGTTCCGTGAAATGAAAAGGTTTGATTTCTTTCTTTAACAAGTATAAAGAATAAAGATCTGCAAGTGCTATGATTTCTGCCATGAATATTACACTTGAAATGAATATCGAACCCGAATTTCGTAAAACTATAGGAAGAAACAATTTGATATAAAATCTTAAAATCTTTCGACGAGTCATTTAGAGTTGATTACTTTATACATAGTAAACAAGGCTATTTTTTTCACTTCAAAATAGATTTGAACAATTCGAAGTATATGAAAATATTTTTGGTTTACTATTTAGCGGTAAAAATTAAGATCACTAGATGATGGAAATTTGAAAAAATATTGGCTTAATCTTGAATGTTCCTTAAAGCATAATAACCAATTTGATATTGATAGTTTAGATTTATTTTCATAATTGAAAATATTAGAAAAATAGTACAATTAGAAGACAACAGTTTAATTGGTACACTCGGTCAAATAAATTTGATTCTTTTTTCAATGCATATATTAATTATGAAATAATGTGTAACTCTTGTTACTGTTGCTTTAGCGGAAAGAAATTTTCAAAATTAAAATTGATAAAATCTTACCTAAGATCAACAATGTTTCAAGAAAGATTAAATGGATTAGCTATATTGTCAACTAAGAAAGATTTATTAGGAGTTATTGATTATAAGAAAATTATTAATAACTTTGCATCTAAGAAACGCTAAGAAAATAAACTTCAAATAAATAAATATTTTTTTTTAAAAAAAAAA
Organism: Nicotiana tabacum; assembly: GCF_000715075.1. Lineage (NCBI taxonomy): Eukaryota > Viridiplantae > Streptophyta > Magnoliopsida > Solanales > Solanaceae > Nicotiana > Nicotiana tabacum. Next base: position 24,603,254 of record NC_134095.1, read on the forward strand.
AGTTAAGGCCCCTCGTAAAATTTGACTTTAGGCCACATAACTCGTCGGGCCGCCCGTATTGACAGCCACTTCGCTCAACAGTGACAGACTCAGCACAAGTACTTTTGTTTTCTTCTTCGAGCCTGACAAAAAAAATGGAGGGTAAATAAACTAAATAAACGGGGAAAAATGGTTTTCTTATACTCCCTCCGGTCCACAATAAGTGATTTTTTGGCCTTTTTTTGTGATCCAAAATATGTGATCTTTTCAGATTTCAAGAATGAATTGATTATTTTTTTTCCTACATTGTCCTTGGAGTATTTGTTATGAGTGTTTATATGAAGAGATAATAAAGGTTAAATAGTCAATTTCATTGATAATAAATGTTAAAAGGTGAATTACTTAATATGTGTGAAAACAACCAAAAAAATCACTTATTTTGGACCGGAGGGAGTAGTAACCAAAGCTCCCCTACTAGATATACATACTATGTGAACTTTTAACAAATAGCGAAGCAAAACACAACTAAAGCTGAGAATTGGGAAGTTCAGTTCATTCAGCTAATACTCCATATTGATCAAATAGTAATGAATTTATTGCACAAGTTTAACTTACATAACTCAGAGGTAGCCTCCTTATGTAAATGTCGTGTCCTCCAGGTAATTCTTTGAATTGTCAGTTAAATCGTCATACCAAAGCAAACAGCCACTGCGTTTTTCAAGATTTGAGTTAGCCATACAAGAGCAATTCTACTGTGTATCTGGAAGCTTTATACCAGAGTACTTGAGAAATCCATCTCCATTCTGGCAATTAAGGGGTGTCCTTCTAACACACCCGCCGGACCAGTTTGTCTTTGCCCAATTTCTTGGATGTTTAGGCACAAACTTGTCTAAGCAACTACATACAGGAGAAAGTATGATGTTGCAACTACCATATGCACCACATGTTCCGTAATTGTCACAGGTATCTGCTGGTGATGCCAAGTAAACGTGCCATTCCTGTCTCTTCTCATCCCACGCCCAACGCTGAAGCATACCTTTACTGTTCAAGGTTAATTTGGATATAACAGAACTATCCAGGAGCGCGTAGCTGTAAAATGCTTTCCTTTCATCAAAATCCAGAGTAAATGTATAAACTGGATTTTTTGTCAGTCCTGGTACACCACTCCAGCGGAGACCATTCCACGTTCCGCTACTGAACAACTTAACTTTACGTTTCCTCATGACATCCTGAGGATATCCAGTGGGATCACAATGAAATGTATAGTCCCGTGATGCTGGATCGTATTCATTCTTCCATTAGCACCACACTTAATCCGATATACCCAGTTATTCCCTACAATGTTCACATCGGGAGGTGGAGGAACTAATATCCAAGTATGGTTTTGTAGGAGAGCGTTAAACTCTTCAATCATTGCATTAAGCCACCTAGGGTCCTTTGCAGCTTGTGTGAAGGAAGTTGGTTCAGAAGGTGTACTAGAAAGAGAGACACTAAGTGAGGGAAGAACACGTGGTTTTAGAGACCCTGTCATAGAACGAGTAATCATGACATGTGAACGAGCACCTGATTGTTCGGAAGCTAATGGTTGAGAGTAATTAGAATTATTAGGAGATAAGGATTGTACAGTTTGATTAGAAATAGAAACAGGTATATTTGAAGTTGGTTGCAAAGATGTGGGAGTAGACGCTATTATTGTAGAAAGAGGTTGCTTGTTTTGTGGAGATATGGAAGGAGATTGGAGGGGAGTTGAAGGATTTGAATTATGATTAGAATTTTGTGGAGATAATGCTGAAGGAGTTAAAGACGAAACAGTTGAAGAGCGCGCAACATGCGTAGGAAGTTGAGCAAATTTATCACTATTTGAACGTGAGAAAGAGAGAGTCCTAGGAGAAGTTATAGACATGTTTTGAGGAGTTAAATGGATAGAGGGGGAAGAAGTTATATCTGATGTGGAGATGAAATCAAAATGAGAGATAGCAGTTGGTGAACCACACGTTTTATGCAAACTAATAGGAGAAAAAGTAGGAGAAGGTGGCGTGGCTTTTGGTGATGAAGAAAAATAAAGATTTGAAATTGTAGTAGAGATTCCTGGAAACATAGAAACATAGGGAAACAAGGATTTTATAAAATTTACATGACGTGAAATAATTATCCGATTAGTGGATGGATCCAAACATTTGAACCCCTTGTGTTGAGGAGATAGTCCAAGAAACAAGCAAGGTGTAGAACGAGGCTGAAACTTGTGAGCAAAAGAATGTGCAACATAATGGTAGCACAAACACCCAAATACCTTAATTAAATTGTAATCCGGTGGTTTACCATACAATTTTTCATAAAGAGAAATAAAATTGAGAACAGGAAGAGGAGTGATATTAATTAATGAACCCCAAAAAGAGAGGCATCCGCCCAAAAAGAAAAAGGCATTGAAGCTTGAAAAGAAGACATCGTATCAGATTATTAACATGTCGATGCTTTCTTTCGGCACAACCATTTTGAGCGGAGGTATATGGACAAGAGAAGCGATGAATAATTCCATGCTCACTAAAAAAAAGAACGAAAAAGAGAATTGTCATACTCTCTGCCTGTTGAGTGTCAAAATTGTCCCACATTGGTTGGGGAGTGAATTGGGTGGTAATTTCACCATATAAAAGGAGGTCTAATGTTTAGGATTTAAACACACCTCTCATTTGCCTTCTTATCTTCTTAAGGCATTTGTATCTTCTCTCTTTAGTATTATTTCACTTGTATTTTTGGAGTGGAATAAAATATTGGTTGTGTCCGAGGAAGTAGGCAAAATTAGCCGAACCTCGTAAATTCTGGTGTTCCTTTTATTGTTGTATTATTGTCTTATTTATTATTTAGTGGCTGCCATAATTTTTTGTATAGTAGTTGTGACTCGTTCACACTATATACATTTGGCTTCCGCAACAATTGGTATTAAAGTCAAGGTATTGTCTAAGTATGCATTGTGGTTGCAGCATAGTCTGATCTTCCACATCAGAAAAGATTTATCTTGGTAACTGAGTCAAGGTTCTATCTGAGTATGCTCTGTGGTTGCAGCTTAGTCTGATCTTCCACACCAGAAAGGAAATAATCTTTATTCGTATTGTCAGCTATTAAATAATATTTGTGTCAAAGATGGGAGACAATAAACAAGAAGAATCTACATCAAGTGTCAACAATACGTCATCATTGGCATCTTCGCTTATGACAAAAATTGTGTCAAATGCGAAATTTGCGGTAGAAATTTTTGACGGGTCAGGACATTTTGGGATGTGGCAAGGCGAGGTTCTAGATGTCCTTTTTCAACAAGGGTTAGATCTTGCCATTGAAGAAAAAAGACCAGATGTTATTGGAGAAGAAGATTGGAGAATTATCAACCGTGTTGCTTGCAGTACCATTCGATCCTACCTTGTTAGAGAGCAGAAATATCCATACACAAAGGAAACTTCTGCAAATAAATTATGGAAAGCACTGGAGGATAAATTTTTGAAGAAAAACAATCAAAATAAATTGTACATGAAGAAGATACTGTTTCGCTTCACCTATGTTCCTGGTACCACGATGAATGAACATACACCAGTTTCAATAAGTTGGTCACAGATTTGAAAAATATGGATGCAACTTTTGATGATGGTGACTTGGCCTTGATGTTGTTGGGGTCACTTCCTGATGAGTACGAGCACCTTGAAACTACTCTACTCCATGGAAATGACGAAATTTCTCTTAGAGAAGTTTGTTCGGCTTTGTACAGCTATGAACAAAGAAAGCGAGAAAAACAGAAGGGCGGAGAAGGAGAAGCACTGTTTGTGAGGGGTCGTCCTCAAAATCAAACGAGGACAAAGAAGGGAAGATCCAAGTCAAGATCTAGACCCAGCAAAGATGAATGTGCCTTTTGTCGAGAAAAAGGGCACTGGAAGAAAGACTGTCCGAAGTTGAAGAATAAGGCCAAACATAACAATGGAAAGGCCATTATGGATTCAAATGTAGCTGATGGTGATGATTCAGACTTCTCATTAGTTACAATAGAGCCATCAACATTATCAGACATATGGTTGATGGACTCGGCTTGTAGCTATCATATGTGTCCCAACAGGGACTGGTTCGTGGATTTTCAAGAAGGAGAATATGGAGTCGTCCACACAGGGGATAACAGTCCTCTTACCTCATATGACATTGATTCAATACGATTAAGGAACCATGATGGAATGATCAGAACATTAATAGATGTTCGATATGTACCGGATTTGAAAAAGAATCTCATCTCTGTGGGAGCCCTAGAATCAAAAGGGTTCAAAATCATTGCAGAAAATGGAGTGATGAGAGTATACTCTGGTGCACTAGTGGTAATGAAGGCCAATCGAAAGAACAATAACATGTACCGTTATCACGGTAGTACAGTTATTGGGACAGCGACAGTAACATCCAGTGACGAAAAAGAGGCAGAAGCAACCAGGCTATGGCACATGCGCTTGGGACATGCTGGAGGAAAATCCTTGAAAACTTTATCAGATCAAGGATTGTTAAAAGGAGTAAAGGCTTGCAACTTGGAGTTTTGCGAGCATTGTGCCAAAGCGAAATGGACAAGGGTTAAATTTGGTACACCGATCCATAATACTAAAGGTATTTTAGATTATGTACACTTTGATGTTTGGGGTCCTTCCAAAACACCTTCATTGGGTGGGAAATACTATTTTGTAACCTTTGTTGATGATTTTTCCCGAAGAGTGTGGGTGTATACAATGAAGAGCAAAGATGAAGTGTTGGAAATTTTTCTCAAATGGAAAATGATGGTGGAGAATCAAACAGGCAGGAGGATCAAGTGTATTCGCACAGACAATGGAGGTGAATACAAAAATGATCATTTTAATAAGGTCTGTGAAAATGATGGCATCGTCCGACACTTCACTGTCAGACATACACCATAACAGAATGGAGTAGCAGAACGTATGAACCGGACCTTGCTGGAGAAGGTACGGTGTATGTTGTCCAATGCTGGCTTGGGCAAAGAATTTTGGGTTGAGGCAGTTACATATGTATGCCACCTCATTAATTGCTTACCATCTGCTGCTATTGATGGAAAGACACCATTTGAAAAATGGTATGGAAAGCCTGTTGTAGATTATGACTCTTTGCACGTGTTTGGCTCAACTGCATATTATCATGTGACAGAGTCAAAATTGGATCCAAGGGCAAAGAAGGCTATTTTCATGGAGATTACTTCTGGAGTCAAAGGATATCGCTTATGGTGTCCTATGACAAAGAAAGTAATATTCAGTAGGGATGTTACCTTTGATGAATCTGCTATGGTAAATAAGGTAACATGAGATACCAAACAAAATGAGGGTGCTTCTAAACAGGTGGAGTTTGAGGGAAAATTTATTTTTCCTACACAAGAAGCAGAGGAGGAAACAAATGAAGATTATCCTCTGGAAGAAGAGCTAGTAGAGAGGGAGATTCCAACTCAGGAACCTCAACAACAACTTGAATCAATTGCAACTAGCAAGCCAAAAAGGACAATAACAAAACATGTTCGTCTTATAGAGACGGTTGCTTGTGCCACCTCAATTGTAGTTGATGATGTTCCTACCACTTATAAAGATGCAGTCCAAAGTTCAGAAGAAAATAAGTGGAGGATTGTCATGAATGATGAAATATAGTCCCTTCATCAGAATCATACATGGAGATTGGTCAATCTCCCAAAGAGAAAGAAAGCAATTGGGTGCAAATGGGTACTTGCAAAGAAAGAAGGATTTCCTAACCAAGAAGATGTTCACTACAAAGCAAGATTGGTGGCCAAAGGATATGCTCAAAAGGAGGGAATTGGTTATAATGAAGTGTTTTCTCCAGTTGTAAAACATTCCTCCATTAGAATTATGTTGGCTTTGGTAGCACACTTGGATTTGGAACTAGTTCAGATGGATGTAAAAACTGCGTTTTTACATGGAAACTTGGAGGAGAAAATCGACATGACTCAGCCAGAAGGATTCAAAGTTGCTGGAAAAGAAAATATGGTATGCAATCTTGAAAAATCATTGTACGGATTGAAACAATCTTCTAGACAATGATACAAGTGATTTGACAAGTTTATGCTGTGACAAGGGTACAAGAGAAGCAAATACAATCATTATGTGTATTTGCGAAAGCTTGAATATGGTTCCTTTGTATATCTTCTCCTATATATTAATGATATGTTGATAGCTTCCGAGAATTCGGAAATTAATAAGTTGAAGATTCAACTGAAGAAGGAGTTCGAGATGAAGGATCTAGGTGAGGCAAAGAAAATTCTTGGCATGGAGATAATAAGAGATAGACGTTCAAAAAAACTCTGTTTATCCCAGAAAGAATATTTGAAAAGAGTACTACAATGTTTTGGCATAGATGAAAAGATTAAGCCAGTTAGTACTACACTTGCTCCCCATTTTAAGCTAAGTACTACTATGTCGCCAGAAGATGAAGCTGAACAAGAGTATATGTCAAAGGTACCATACGCAAATGTTGTTGGTAGCTTGTTGTATGCAATGGTCTGTACGAGACCTGACATTTCACAAGCTGTTAGAGTTATTAGTAGATATATGCATAATCCAGGAAAGGAGCATTGGCAAGCTGTGAAGTGGATTCTATGGTGTATTCATAACACTGTAGATGTTGGGTTAGTTTTTGAGCAGGAAGGCAATCAGTCTGTAGTTGGATATTGTGACTCAGATTTTGCAGGTGATCTGGACAAACGAAGATCAACTACTGGTTATGTGTTTACTTTTGCAAAGGCACCAGTTAGTTGGAAGTCTACTTTGCAGTCAATAGTTGCTTTGTCTACAGCAGAGGCAGGGTACGTGGCTATTATAGAGGCTGTAAAGGAGGTAATTTGGCTTCAGGGGTTGCTAAAGGATCTTGGTATTGGATAAAAAAGTATCACATTTTTTGTGATAGTAAAATGCTATTCAATTAGAGAAGAACCAAGTTTATCATGCAAGGACAAAGCACATTGATGTTCGGTATCATTTTGTATGAGAAATCATAGAAGAAGGTGGAGTCACGGTGAAGAAAACTCATACTACAGAGAATCCTACTGATATGCTGACAAAAGTGGTGACTGCGGTCAAGTTTCAACATTGTTTGGATTTGATCAACATTGTTCAATACTGAAGATTGAAGATGAAGACACAACCAAAATTTGTGACCGAGAGAAAATTGAAGATGTGGAATTTTGCCAAGGTGGAGATTTGTTGAGTGCCAAAATTATCCCACATCGGTTGAGGAGTGAATTGGGTGGTAATTTCACTCTATAAAAGGAGGCCTAATGTTTAGGATTTAAACACACCTCTCATTTGCCTTCTTATCTTCTTAAGGCATTGTATCGTCTCTCTTTAGTATTATTTCACTTGTATTTTTAAAGTGGAATAAAATATTGGTTGTGTCCGAGGAAGTAGGCAAAATTGGCCGAACCTCGTTAATTCTGGTGTTCCTTTTATTGTTGTATTATTGTCTTATTTATTATTTAGTAGCTGTCATAATTTTTGGTATTAGTAGTTGTGACTCATTCACACTATATATATTTGGCTTCCGCAACACTACCACCATCGGATTGAAAATATGCAATAGATGACTTGAAAATGTTGAGACCATTTTATAGAATTCTTTGAATTTATCAAACGCCTCTGACTTGTTCCACATTAAATAAATCTAAGAGTACTTTGTGTAGTCATCAAGAAATAAAATATAATAACGAAAACCGAATTTGAACTAAATGGAGTTTGCCACACATGTGAATGAATTAAAACAAAAGGAGAGTGTGTTTATTATGAGAGGAATTAAATGGCAACTTAGATTGTTTGCCCAGGTGACAAATATTACAACCAGAAGTTTCAAAAGACGAATTACATGCAATAAAACCCCTACGAACTAAAGCTGCAAGAGAACGTTGCCCCGGATGGCCTAAATGTTGGTGCCAAAGAAAGGAAGGCGAGACAATACTTGAAAGAGAAACATGAGATGAGCAACTGGAGACTATGTGAACGGGATAGAGAGAGCCATCATTCTCACTACGGAGTAACACTTGCTTGGTCTTCTTGTCCTTAACAAAAAAACTAGAGTCAGTGAACTCAATGAGACAATTTTTGTTATCCGCACATAAACGTTGAACTGACATTAGATTTTTTTTGTAGAGAGGTAACATATAAAACATTCTTTAATTGAAGAGGCTTCGAAGACGTAATAATAGATGAAGAACCAGTAGATAAAATGGGAAGAAGCTTACAATTTCCAACCATCACCTGTGACGAACTAGCATAAGTAGAGGGAGATGATAACAAAGATTGATTGTTCGTCATATGCGCAGAAGCACTAGAATCAGGATACCATACAGAAGGTTGGACTTCCTCCAAATTCATAGCAGCAAATGATTTTGGAAGTGAATTGGGAACTTAAGAATGATTAAAACGGTTCCTACACTCGAGAGCAGTGTGATTAAAGTGAAAATAGATTTGACATTGTTTAGTCGACGTGAAAGGAGGTCGACCAAGAACTCCATCACCTGGAGAGGAAGGACGAAAATTTTGTTGAAAACCAGCCCATTGATTTGAGAAATTAGAGTGAGTAGAGTATTGACCTCGACCCCTGCCTTTGTTAGATCTACCACGACCACGTCCATTGTATGATACTTTTGAATATGTATTAGTATGAGATAAAGTAGAAGAATGGGGTTGAGAAACTGGTTGTGTTGGAGTGGAAGCAACTAAGGCAGTGTGAGAAGTGGGATCATCATTGTTTGTTGCACTAATATGTGCTTCTTCAGTGAGAAGTAATGGACGCAATGCTAGAAAAGTTGGAAGAGTTCCTGTAGCTTTTAATCCAGAGACAAAAGTTCGATAGGAAGATGGAAGTCCTTGCAATGCTTGGGTTACTAAATCATCATCAGAAACTGGTTTTCCAACTGCTCTAAGTGAACAAGCAAGAGAGTGGAGTTGTTGAAGATAATCCTTCATGGAAAGTGAGCCTTTCTTAAAATTCTGAAATTTTGATTTCAGATGAATTGACGAAGATGAAACCTGATCAAGGTAGAGAGAAGCAAGAACATCCCACGCCTCTTTGGAGGTTTCACAAGCATAGTTAAGAAGAGAATCAAGAATTGGAAGTGAAAGAGTGGAATTAATCCAATTGAGTGTTATAGTATCACATTGAATCCACAATTGATATTCACCATGGGTTGATGCTGGACATGGAATAGAGCCATCAACCAAAGAAAGAAGGTTGTGACTTTTTAGAACAGTAAGAAAAACCTTTTTCCATGTAAGATAATTAAGATATGTCAACTCAATAGGTACAAAACCTTTAATATTAGAAATAATTGGAGGAGGATTTGGAAGACCCAAATAGGATTGAGTGGAGATCGTCTGATTTGGAGAAGAAGTTTGAGTGGAAGAAGAAGTTTGGGAAGCCATGGTGCTCTGATACCAAGTTGAATTTTAAAATACAGAATAGTTTACAAAAGGCCTGCTTGAGTTTAAGAGGCCAGAAGTACTCTCATTTATATTAAGATACAAGAAACTGTCAATGAAATTAATTACAACATATGCGTACATCACTAATTACAATAATATCCTTGTCAAAATGGACTTGCTCTATTAGCAACCCAAACCGACTCTTTTCAGGTACTTGATGCTTATACCATATTCCAGCATACAAATTATTTGTGAAACTACCGGGAGAAAAAAATCCCATTTCAAAGCTTTCATCAGATGAAGTGATAGTCTTACCATCTGTTAGAAAGTCACTTGCAGTGATAGAGTGTCTTTTGAACTAGAAATTGAGCATAGAAAACCAAATAATAAAATCTGCAAGAACTGAAAGTACTCAAGCAGAAAATGTTCATTGGCACTATACTGCTTCTCTTTGGAGACTGAAGTAGTTTACAAGGAAAGTCAGGTTTTGTTCAACATATATAGTAACTAGTGATATCTCCCGAATCAAGATCCATGTATGACATTAAGACATTCTGTATCACACGCTACCTTATCCAAGAGTTATCATAGGCTAATAAACCAAGAATCTACCAAGTAATGGTCTCACTAGTACGAGTACTAGAATTGTATTGCGGAAGCCAAACCAAATAATAAATAAGACAACAATAAAAGAACACCAAAATTTACGAGGTTCGGCCAATTTTGCCTACTTCCTCGGACACAACCAATATTTTATTCCACTCCAAAAATACAAGTGAAATAATACTAAAGAGAGAAGATACAAATGTCTTAAGAAGATAAGCTGGCAAATGAGAGGTGTGTTTAAATCCTAAATATTAGGCCTCATTTTATAGGGTGAAATTATCACCTAATTCATTCCCCAACCGATGTGGGATGTTTTGACATATTCAACAAATTGAATAAAGATGGTTCTTTTCTTTGCACCAAAAGACTTATGCAGGTTTAGGTATTTGGAGGTAAATTGACCTTTTTCAATAGATATCCATCTAGTGCTCAAGCCTTAAAAACACATCAAACTTTTTACTATTACCACGTCTCTGTTGTAGGTACTCCAGTTTGAGAATACAAGTAAGTAAATAAAATGTACTTTCACATACTTTAACATGGTTTTAAAACACACAAAGATTCGCAGTTCTAATCACACTGCCGTCATTATCAAAAAGAATTTCCAATGTGCTTGGACCATGAAAAGAAATCAGACCGCACATGAGGGGTTGTGTTGAGAATATAATTAAGTAAATACAAGTGTGCTTTAACAATTTAAACATTTAAATGAGATGGTTATCTATTTAGATACTACGTAGAGCAAAATGCTGCAATGTATTAACCTCTGGTTCATATTATTTGTCTTTTTAACTTTTTGTACACCCTTAAGAAAGACATAATAATCTTAATTATAATAATATTTGTCTAAATTATCCTTTATCTCTCTAAAATATTTTCCTTGATCAACTTTACGCTTATTGTAGTGTAGCATGGGAGAATTTGGAAGAAAAATAATAATATTCCTTTCATCCCAATTTATTTGATATACATAATTCGAATTTCAAAAGTCAAACAAGTTTTTCTTTGACCAAGATTTTTTCACATGATCTTTAAACTTTTTGAAGTGTTAGTTATTGTGACTTATAGTAATTTTGTGTAGTTTCCAAACATATAAATTTTATTTAAGAAAAAACTAAAAATTTTATGTCCGAATTCGCGGTCAATATTGAAAAAGTTGACTCTCAAAATTTGAATTGTATCGAATAAATTGGGATGGAGGATTAATTTTTAATTTCTTAAATGTCTCAAAATAAATTTAGGTTACAAAAATGATAAAAATAATGTGGACAGGAGGTAGTATTAATCTTCTTCACACGAAGGCAGATATTTCTACGTTTGGAACATGGCATTGTCCATTATCGACTATTGTGTTTTCCTTGACATAAGAAGTGTATTGATTGTTTCAAGCTACTTCAGTTTGTTCGTCACCTTTCCAAATCTGCATTTTATTTTAGGCCACTGTTTGTTGACTTCATTTTTAAAGTGGAGGTTTCGAATTATGTTGAAAAGTTGGCTGATGATTATTTCTTTTTCCCACCGAATATGGCCTTGACATCTTTTTCATTGCTTGCTCTTGTGGTAAAATACCTGCTGCAAGTTTGCATGCAAAGAAATTAGATGTAGGTTTAATTGACGAATTCTTGAAAATAGAGTTTGTCAAAATCCTTGGCCTTGACGAATTCGTTACCATGGACAGGTGCGTTTTGTGTGCTAGACATGTTTCAGCCTGAAAATCAACAAATCTTGACAAGAAAAAGTGTAAAGATAACATGTGTAACGAAAATCAGCAAAGAAACAATCACTATTATCTTTAGCCCCACGGTGGACGCCAAACTGTTTACCTCAAAAATACGAGTAACAATTAAATACGATTTGTGATTTTAAAGATATGTGATTTATTCCAATACTAGTGAATATACAAGTAATATTAGGTTTAAGTAAGAAGAATTGATGAACCAAACCAGCATCGTTAGAGCAATAAGGACCTCGAGCTCGATTATCTCGGGGGCCTCGAGGTGAGTTAAGAGCAATAAAATATGAACAATAAAGTAAAAATAATAAAGTTGAAGAACAATTGTGGAGCACAGTAAACGAGAAAAGCATAGTAGAATATTCTATTGCAGTGAATGAGATGATCCCATTTATTGGGGTCCCATTTATTGTAGAAATGTAAAGAAACCAACGTTGAGAATTTTCTTTTTATATTGAATGAATGATCTGTTGTACAGAGATGATGTATAAATACAAGGAAGAAAGGAATCTAGGGTAAAAACAGAAAGGCCAAGTGGCATTCTATTACTCACTACTCTATAACTAATTTTTATTCTCTATAACTGAATAGAAGAAAAATGATTGGGGTCCCATTTATTGTAGAACTGTAAAGAAACCAACGTTGAGAATTTTTCTTTTGTATTGAATGAATGATCTGTTGTACAGAGATGATGTATAAATACAAGGAAGAAAGGAATCTAGGGTAAAAACAGAAAGGCCAAGTGGCATTCTATTACTGACTACTCTATAACTAATTTTTAGTCTCCCTAACTGAATAGAAGATAAATGCAAAAGATAAATAATTACAAGTATAAAGTGTAATTTATTCTGATCTTCTAGAAGAGTTGGCCTTCCAGCTGCTTCCGATGGTCCAGTAATAAGCCCAATAGAAATGGCCCAGTAGAAAATAAGGCCCAAGTCCAAGTCTTCTTTACAGATCAAAGCATAAGACATATTAACACATTTCGGATAAAACAAAGCTAACCTTAGAAACATCAAACTACTTCTTCATCTTCTCTAACTTTCTCAGAAATTAGGGTAACACCAACACCCCCCCCCCCAAGTTGGAGGGGGAGGAACGAACACCCAACTTTCCCAATAGATTCCGATGAAGAGGACCGGTGAGAGGTTTAGTGAAGGGATCTGCAAGCTGAGAATCAGATCTAACAAAAGAAAGAGAGATAAGCTGAGTAAGAAATTGCTGTCGCACGGAGTGACAGTCGATTTCGACATGCTTGGTGCGTTCATGGAACACGGGATTTTTTGAGATATGAAGTGCGGCTTGTCTATCAGAATGAAGAGGAACAGGTAAAGAAATGAGGATAGACAAATATTCAAAGAGGTGAACCAACCAAGTGAGCTCAGCTACTACCCGTCTTATGGAACGGTATTTTGCCTCAGCAGAACTAAGAGAGATGGAAGTTTATTTCTTGGACTTTCAAGAAATAGGAGAAGAGCCCAGGGAGATGTAAAAACCACTGACTGGCCGGCGGGATTCAAGACAAGTGCCCCAATCAGAGTCACAAAAAGCGAGGAGCTGAAATGAAGGTGAGGCAGACATAAAAAAACCAAGGCCTGGATCTTTTAAAAGATAACTAAGTACTCGATAAGCAGTATCAAGATGTGGTTGGCGTGGGTTTTGCATGTATTGACTGAGGTGTTGGACAGTGAAAGACAGGTCAGGCCTAGTGTGGGTAAGATAATTAAGCTTACCCAGAAGATGACGATATAAGGTCGGATCCTTCACAGGATCCCCTGTTTTGGCAAGCAATTTGATAGAAGAATCAAGAGGTGAAGAGGCAGCAGACAAATGCAAAGATGTAAATTCGTGCAAAAGATCCAGAGTAAACTTTCTCTAAGATAGAATCAATCCTTGATGTTCTCTAATGACCTCCATGTCAAGAAAAAATGTAAGAAACTAAGTTCCATAATTTTGAATTCCTGATTGAAAAACTCTTTTAAAGCATGTAGTTCAGCATCATCATTACCTATTAATAGAATGTCATCTACACATACCGCAACAATAGAGATAGAGGAACCTATCTTTTTGAAGAATAATGAATAATCATTCAAAGGGTGAGTGAAACCTTTAAAACTCAGGGCTGCAGTAAGCTTAGCATACCACTGACGAGAAGCTTGTCGGAGTCCATATAGAGATTTCTTTAATTTGCATACATGATTAGGAGAAGATGGTGTGATACCTGCTGAAAATTTCATGTAGACTTCTTCAATTAAATCCCCATGTAAAAATGCATTATTCACGTCTAATTGATAGTCCCCATCCCTTTTTAACAACTGTAGCAAGTATGTACCTTATTGTGGTCATCTTGACCACAGGGGAATACATTTCATTAAAATCAATGCCTTCTCTCTGAATGTCTCCCCTTACAACCAACCCAGCCTTCAATCTTTCCACAGAACCATCAGAATGTTGTTTAATTTTGTAAACCCACTTACATGTCAAAGTTTTCTTCCCTGGTGGTAACTCTATCATATCCCAGGTCTTATTGAGCTCAAGAGCCTCAATCTCCTTTGCCATAGCATCCTGCCACCATGGATGGTGTGGTTCCTGTGTAAAACTAATAGGTTCATGAAGATTAGAAAGAGAGTTGAGCATATGTTGGTTGGTAGAAGAGAGACCACTAAAAGAAACAAAATGAGGTGTCACAGGAGTGAGGAAACAGGAAGTGCTCACATTAGTGAGATGTAGGGAATTGAAAATGTAATCATTGAGATAGGCAAGAGGGATGTGTGGCCTGGAAGACTTTCTGATGAGATTTTCTAAGTGAGGTTCAATTTCAAAGGAAGGAAACATAGGAGTAGGACTACGTGATGGAGATTGAAGTTTCTGAGGTACAGTTAGAGGTATGATGTGTTGAAGGAAGAGGAGATGAGATAGGTGAGGCAATAAGAAGAGTAGAGACTAGTGAGGCGAGTGGTGTGTTAGAGGCATGAGAAGAGGGAGTAACTGGTGTAAGTTCTAAAATAGGCACATAAGTAGGATAGAAGTTAGCAGTAGGCAAAGTAGGATTAGAGGAAAGACTGGAATTAATTGTAGCAAAAGGAAAAAATTCCTCATGAAACACAACATCCCTTGAGATGAAAGTTCTCATAGTTTTGAAATTAAGCAATTTATAACTTTTCTTACCATGTGGATACCCTAATAAGACACAAGCAACAACCCTAGGTGCAAACTTGGTTTTGTGATATGGAGGAGTAGAAAAAAAAACATAAACAACCAACACACCTTAACATTGAGTAGTTTGGCTTGGTTTAGAAAAGTATCTCATAAAGTGTTTTAGATTGTAAAATTCTTGAAGAAAATCTGTTGATTAAAAAGGTAGCAGTGAGTAGACAATCCCCCCAATATGATATGGGTAAGTGTGACTGGTATGACAAAGCCTTAGAAGTTTCTAACAAATGCTTATGCTTTCTCTCCACAACTCAATTTTGTTGTGGAGTATGTACACAAGTGGTTTGGTTTATAATTCCTTGGGATTGAAACAATTTTGATTGTATTTTGCCATTGTCTAACTCAAAAGCATTGTCTGTTCTAACAATTTGTACCTTTGTGTGAAATTGCCTTTCTACCATAACTAAGTAGGACTTGAGAGCTGTAAAAGCATTAGATTTGGTACTTAATAAGTAAGTCCAAGTACCTCTAGTAAAATCATCCACAATGGTGAGGAAGTAGTTAAAACCATTAGAAGTAGGGGTGCTATAAGGTCCCTACGTATCCACATGTATCATTTCAAAAGTATTCTTGATTGATATAGAACTTGTGGGGAAAGGAAGCTTAGATTGTCTTGCCATAGGGCAAATAGCACAAGGACTAGAAAAACTAGAACAAGAATGAACATAATCTGATGAGATTTTCTTCATATTTCTCAAAGGTAAATGGCCTAATCTATAGTGCCATAACTTTTCTTTTACATTAGGATTAGAAAAAATAAAACAGGAATTAAAAACAACATTGGAATGTGCATTCCTTTTGGAAACAGAAAAACTACTAGAATTAGATAGATTCTTAGAGGCAGCTGCTGAATGACTAGTTCTGAGAATGTAAAGCCCTCCTTCTTCTTTACCAATCTCCATAGGGCTCTTCAGTGAAGGCCCTGCAATAGAATACAAGAATAAGGGGTGAATAAGACATACTTCTTGAGTTGTTTCCATAATTTATGTACAGATAAGAGGTTATATCTAAAAGATTGTATATACAAAACATCATGTAAAACCATATCAGGAAACAAAGAAACTGAACCTGAGTGTGTCACCTTAACTCTATAGAAATTTGGAAGCTTAACCATAGGGGGTTTAGGTAAGGCTTTATAGTGAATAAAGAATTTTTTGTTAAAATATATATGTTCTGTTGCTCCACTATCTAATATCCATGAATTGTTGTTAATTTGAATGAAACATGCATAAGAATCAAAGAATTTTGTCATACCAGCACATCTCACATTGGCTGAAGGTTCAGAGGTGCTTGTACTCTGTTGTCACAACTTCACCTGTTGAAGAAGCTGCATCAATTCTGCCATATTTTCTTGGGTGAGAGACTGAACATTTTTTGCAGTATTACTTGTTTGCACACTTTCTTCATTTGAGCTGAAAACATTACTTGCTTGCACCTGCCCTTTTCCTTGAAACTTTCTCTAATTTGTAAACTTAAAATCAGTTGGGAAATCATGAATTATGTAGCATTGATCAATGGTATGACCTGATTTTTTACAGTAGGTACAAATACCAGTAGCCTTCTTAGAGTTGAGGAAACCATTTTGACCTCTATTATTCTTGAACCTTTTGAAGTTTGCTGCCTGATTGTTATTTGCTGTCTGATTGTTAGAAATAAAAGAAGTTGATTCCCCAGGATAAGCTGGTGTAGCATGGATTTCTCTTTGTTTTTCATCTTGAATGACCAGAGAATAAGCTTGTCCTATAGAGGGTAAAAGGGAAGATAGGAGTATGTTTCTCCTTACCCCAATGAAAGTGTCATTTAGACCTATTAGGAATTGTAAAAGTCTTTCATCTTGATGTGCTTTGTGTGACTTAGCCTTAGCCCTACACTCACAATCACACACACAAGCAAAGAATGTATTAAGTGCATCAAGTTCATCCCAAAGGCTTTTTATCTTAGTGAAGAAAGTAGACACACTTGTGTTCCCTTGGACCACACCACTAAGTTCCTTTTGCAATTGAAACAGCTTTGCTCCATTTGTCTGACCAAATCTGTCCTCCAGGACACTCCACAAGTCTTTTGCACTCTGAGAGTAGAGCACACTTTCAGCTATTTCTTTTGACAATGAGTTCAACAACCAAGAGAGGACCATATCATTGCTACGAGCCCAAGCCTTTTGCAGTCCAGAATCTGCCTCAGGGACAACTAGGGATCCATCAATGAACCCTAGTTTGTTCTTGGCAGAGAAAGCAATCACAACAATTCTCATCCAACCTTCATAGTCTTTGCCATCAAAGACTTAAGAAACTAAGTTCATACCTGGATAATCTGAGGGATGAAGGTAATAAGGGTGAGCTAAGTCAACAATTCCTGTTGTGAGAGAAGCTGCAGGTGCAGTAACTTGCGTAGTGGAAGAAGTATTGTCAGGGGTTTCAGTAGAACCCATTACTGAGTGAATGAGGAAGGAAAATGATGAAGATTATGTGATAGATTTTGAAATGTTCAAGAGTATATTTAACTCTGATACCATGTAGAAATGTAAAGAAACCAACGTTGAGAATTTTCCTTTTGTATTGAATGAATGATTTGCTGTACAGAGATGATGTATAAATACAAGGAAGAAAGGAATCTAGGGTAAAAACAGAAAGGCGAAGTGGCATTCTATTACTGATTACTCTATAACTAATTTTTATTCTCTATAACTGAATAGAAGATAAATACAAAAGATAAATAATTACAAGTATAAAGTGTAATGTATTCTGATCTTCTAGAAGAGTTGGCCTTCCAGCTGCTTCCAATGATGGTCCAGTAATAAGCCCAATAGAAATGGCCCAGTAGAAAATAAGGCCCAAGTCCAAGTCTTCTTTACAGATCAAAGCATAAGACATATTAACACATTTCGGACAAAACAAAGCTAACCTTAGAAACATCAAAATACTTCTTCGTTTTCTCTAACTTTCTCAGAAATTAGGGTAACACCAATATTTATATAGTAGGGGAAAATCCTAATATGGTACATTTTTAATTATGGTAAAGAATTCTATTGGTACGACTGTTTAACAACCTAGTACGGACTCATACTATTTCGTACAAATCTTATCCCATAATTTATGCCTTGATCCATATGTCCTTGAGAAATTCCTGCTCTTTCTTGAGTGTCATCGAAATGGAATTCCCTCGAGGGAGGTCGTACCAGGCCTTCGATTTGCTCTCGAGGTATGCATTTTCCAGTCAGATCTGGTCTTTACTTTGTGTTGTCGAACTTGAGCCCGAGGTACTGTTAAGTCCTCGAAATCGAGTTCTCCGATTTGGACCGTATACAATGTGTTAGCTTTTAAGAGGAGGAAACTTGTCCCTCATTGAAAACATAAAGAAAGGAATGGGTTTGAATATTCCGAAAGATGTTTTGGAGGGAAATTAGAATTTCACTTGGGCACTAGAGCCGATTAAATAGTCGGAAGTTAACATTTTTAGTCATCTATTAATTTTGTTACTTGACAAATAACATTTTTAAATTATCAAAATGTTTTAACAGTTATTGGTTTTGAAAAGATGACTATTGATTTTGTCGGTAGACAAAGGTTGAGTCTGTTATTTTTTAAAGACACCTAAAATATTTATAAATACCCTATTTCTCTCTAAAACCAAATACATTATAAAAAGCATCTTCTTCTCTTTATGCTATCTACAATTCACAAAGTTTGTTCTAGTGATAAAACTAATACTCAAATTTTATAGGCTTTGTAGTATCGGAAAAGAATTCTGCCATAATCCTTGCAATGAAAGTAAAAGACTTAAATTCATTAAGGACAATAAATACACTATCAAAGGCCTAATTATTTCTGACACTACTTTAGGGAGGCAAACAGACATGGTCAACACATAAACTAGCTTCGTTGAGTCTCAGACATCGATCGTTAACACATCTTCTTCACAAGCTTGGAAGGTTTGCCGAGACAGATTGGAGAACTCATGCAACTGGACAAGTGGGAGATGGCTACTTCCAGTTCCAGAAATAAACACCTAAAGGCTGCGGAGATTCAATTCGACCCACCTTGAAGATGCATGGCCTGTTTTGTTTATTTCAGTAATTTTCTTTTGTTTTCACGTCTGAATTTTTTCACTTGATCAGTAGAGATTGGAATGCTAATCTGTCAAATTTCACAAAAAAAAAAAAAAGAAGTCATCACCACCTAACGTTTTCAATAATCTAAACCTCCATTTGAAAATGAAGTCATCAATAGTAAGCCTAAAATAAATGCAAACTTTGTGAATATCGAAAGCTCCAGTTTTTGAAAAGGTCAGCTAGCCAACAACAATCAATCCAAACTTCCAAACTTACACTGAATAATATCCACATTCATATGAAGAAGATCAATAGTACATTCCAGCACTTACTTTGCCCCATGTAGCACCTACAACATAGCAGCTAGCAGGTACAATTGTTTTATGCTTCTTAGTTAAGGCCTTGACCACTATATATATGTTTATTGAATCCAAATTCCAAAAGGGTCGATCGGTCAACTTCTTTCTTTTTTTCTTTTGTTTGTATTTATGAGACCAGTACTTGGTAGATAGCTTGGTTTAGTAGTTGCTGATAAACTTTGGATAAGGTTGCATGTGATAAAGCGCGCAGTTCTTTAATGTCTTAACACGGATATTTGATTTTGGCTGATACTATCACTTGTTTCTATGATCATTAATTGTCTTCACTTCTCTCCAAACGATATGATTCTGTACCTGAATAGGCTGAAGAGATGGCTTAAAAAAGAATAGGGTAATTAATATTGACAAAACTGGTCTCGACTTTCACTGGAAGGCAAGGACTAATTTTTCAGCAAGGCTGCAAATGGAAAGTTTTCTGCTTATGCTTCAGTTCTTATTGCAGATATTATTATGTGCCTTCCTATGCTCTATATCTAGTGCAAAAGATACTATCACGTCATCTGACTTTCTAACAGATGGTAAAACCATCACTTCATCTGATGGAAGCTTTGAAATGGGATTTTTTTCCCCTGGTAGTTTCACGAATAATTTGTATGTTGGAATATGGTATAAGCATGATTTACCTGACAAGTCTGTGGTATGGGTTGCCAATAGAGCAATTCCACTCAACAATACAACAGGTGTTATGTTGAAAATCATCGATCCAGGGCGACTTGCTCTTCTCGCTGCTTCAAATACAATCATGTGGTGTACTAATACGTCGAGACCTTTGGCTGTGAAGAATCCAGTTGCACAGTTGTTGAATTCGGGGAATCTTATTGTAAGAGATGCAAATGATAGTGAACCTGAGAACTTCATGTGGCAGAGTTTTGATTATCCTACAGATACACTCTTACCGGGCATGAAGCTTGGTAAGAACTTTGTGACTGGTCAAGAATTTTACCTCTCCTCGTGGAAGAATGAATATGATCCAGCTCCAGGAGAATATACATTTCATTGTGATCCTACTGGATATCCACAAGATGTCATGAGGAAAGGTAAAGTTAAGGTGTTCAGTGGCGGACCATGGAATGGTCTTCGCTGGAGTGGTGTACCAGGACTAACAAAAAATCCCATTTATACATTTAGGTTGGATTTCGATGAAAAGAAAGCATTTTACAGCTTCATGCTACAGGATAGTTATGTTATATCCAAATTAACCTTGAATAATCATGGTATGCTTAAGCGTTGGACGTGGGATGAGAAGAGACAGGAATGGCACGTTTACTTGGCATCACCAGCAGATACCTGTGACAATTACGGAACATGTGGTGCATATGGTAGTTGCAACATCATACTTTCTCCTGTATGTAGTTGCTTAGACAAGTTTGTGCCTAAACATCCAAGAAATTGGGCAAAGACAAACTGGTCCGGCGGGTGTGTTAGAAGGACACCCCTTAATTGCCAGAATGGAGATGGATTTCTCAAGTACTCTGGTATAAAACTTCCAGATACACAGTATTCTTGGTTTGATGTGAGTATGACACTCCAAGAGTGTAAACGAGCTTGCTTAAAGAACTGCTCTTGTGTGGCTTACTCAAATCTTGATATACGCAATGGTGGAAGTGGCTGTTTGCTTTGGTATGGTGATTTAATTGACATTCGAGAATTACCTGGAGGACAGGACATTTACATAAGGATGGCTACATCAGAGTTAGGTAAACTTTGTGTGACAAATTTTATGCTATTTTGATCAATAAGGAGTATTAGCTGAATCAACTAAACTTCCTAATAGTCAGCTTTAGTTGTTTTTTCGGTTAGCTATTTGTTAGAAATTCACATAGTATGTCCAGTAGGGAGCTTTGGTTACAATTGAGGAACCTTATTTTTCCATGTACATTTAGTTTATTTACCCTCCATGTTCTTTTTCCTTTTTCAGGCTCGAGGAAGAAAACGAAACTACTTGTGTTGAGTCTGTCGTTATTTATTGGAGTGGCTGTGGTTGGCTTGACTATAGGTTTGTATACTTGGACAAAGAAGAACAAGAGGAAGCTGAATTTGAAAGATGATGACCTAGACCTTCCACTGTTTGCCCTATCAACTATAACTAAAGCAACCTCTAATTTCTCAGCTGAGAACAAGCTTGGAGAAGGTGGATTTGGATCTGTTTACAAGGTAACATTGTAAGCTTATGAATCATTCTTTAAGCAAATAATATGTACTATAATTGAGAGTAAACAGATGACAGTTTTGAATTATTTAGCCATCTATATGTTATGGCATCATAGGGGATCCTGGAGGGAGGACAAGAAATAGCTATAAAGAGGCTCTCAAAGTCTTCCTCGCAAGGAGTTAATGAGTTCAAGAATGAAGTTATTTGCATTGCCAAACTTCAGCATCGAAATCTTGTGAAGCTTATAGGTTGCTGCGTTGGAGGAGAAGAAAAAATGCTGGTCTATGAATTCATGCCCAACAGAAGTCTAGATTTCTTCATATTTGGTCTGGTTACTTTCTCTTAACTCAAAGAACCTATATATTTTTTTCATTCAAAGAACCTATATTAGTACACATAACAAAGTTAATAGTTTGATCAAGTTTTAGCTGCACTTTCTTACAATATTATTCTCAGTTTTCTAACAGATGACCCTTTAACAGATGAAAAGAAGAGCACGATACTCAACTGGCCTAAGCGCTTCAACATCATCAATGGAATTGCTAGAGGACTTCTGTATCTCCATCAAGATTCTCGGCTAAGAATTATCCACAGAGATCTTAAAGCTAGTAACATTCTGCTAGATACTGACATGAATCCCAAGATATCAGATTTTGGCATAGCTAGAACTGTGATAGGGAATGAGACTAGTGCTAATACACACCATGTGGTTGGGACACAGTAAGAAATTTAATGCCACCACTTTTTAGCATTTATCTTATTTATTATATTCTCTGTCTAACACTATTACTGTTTAATATGTGATGCAGTGGCTACATGTCCCCAGAGTATGTGGTCGATGGTGTTTTCTCAATTAAATCAGATGTATTTAGCTTTGGTGTGTTAGTGCTAGAGATAATCAGTGGCAGGAGGAACAGAGGATTTTCCCATGGAAGTCGCAATATCAACCTTCTCGGACATGTAAGACCTGTATGTTAATTAAAGATGATTTAAGTTTTGTGCATTGAAAGGTGTAAACAAATACTTATATATGCAGACCATTTGTAAGTAATTGCAAGTGATAATGTAACTAATATGTTATCACAAGGTTAAGCTACACTGATAGTGCAAAAAATCTTAATTGTCAGTATATATAACTTGAATCCATTAAAGACGCATCAACTAGTTCCTTGATTCTGTACTGCTTGTGTTATTTAACAGGCGTGGAGACTTTACAAAGAAGGTAGAACATTGGAGCTAATTGATGTGCATCTAACAGATTCGTGTTATTTTTCTGAATTGCTACGGTTAATTCATGTCGCTCTGTTATGTGTACAACAACGTCCAGAAGACAGACCAGACATGTCTGCAGTTGTTATGATATTGGCTAATGACGCCGTTTTGCCTCAAGCTAAGGAACCTGGTTTTTTCACAGGAAGCAAATTTACTGATTCTGATTATTCTTCAACCAAATATACAACAAATGAAGTTACCATCACACAGTTAGATCCCCGGTAAATTAAGTTACAGATTTATACAGATTTTTACAGAAGGGTTTCCATATGTATCTTACTATTAAGATTGTACATTTTATGAGTTGTATCTAATTAGGAACGAACTTCGTGTATACATCAGGTTTGTTAGATTAAGTCTAGGATGAGCATTAGTTCCAAAATTAGGTGAGATGGACCCTTCTTCTTCTATTTCCTTGATTGTGAATCCTTGCTATGAATTTTAAAGTTCACTGATATTAAATGCTTGTTCATATATTGGGCCAGGACTAAATCAAAGCCCATCATTATACATTTACTATCATTTAAGTTGTACTCAAATACTATGGAATTGATTTCTCCGTCAGAAAATTTTGTGAATTTGCAATGATACCACAAAGTACCAACTTTTAACCCTAATGTTCTTGTTCCTCATCGTCATCCTCGAAGAAGCCGCCAAGCTAGAGCGAGGTAATGTCATTGAGTTTCTTTGTTTTTCTTATTCTTTATTTTCCTCTTTCCTATGGCTGAATTTTGGGCAGTTGAGGTTAGGGGCCTTAATTATGCTTACTATTAGCTATTTATTGCAGTAGGATCATGCAGATACTCAAGAGTTCCTTTGCTAGTAGCAACAGGTAACGCAATTTTCGGTTTACTTGTAATTGCTGCGCAATTTCATTTAGTTCCATGCTTGGAGCTGAGTATTTTCATGGCCTAGGGAAGTGGGAGTATTTTCATAGTTATTCCCGCTTAATTTGTTTTTTCCTCTAATTTTTTCCCCCATAGAAATACATAATGATATTAGATTTAGACGTTCTATAACAGAAACAAATAGACAATATACTAAAATTGCATAATTTTCTAAGTGGTGAGGAGTATTATAGGAAAAAAAAAAAAGATTGCCAACAAAGAAAATGTCGAATTGGTCGTATCGTGCACTTTGGGTTCAGCTCTTTCTTTTAAAAGGAGAAACAATAGTGGGTTACAAGTTACAACTTACAAGTTGTTCAATTTTGTTTCGTGTCCAAAGGTTCTGTCCTGTTTTACTTTGTAAATCCTAAGTAGAATAGATGATAAAATTGCATAACAGACAATATATTAAGTTGTTCCGCATTGAACCCGCATTGACGCGTATTAAACCCGCAACCCGTTCCGCCCCGCTTTAAAAAATTTAAAAATTATTTTAACTTGTCCTGCCTCGCCCCGTCCCGCACCCGCATAAGAGTAAACCCGCCCCGCCCCTGCCCCGCCCCATTGTTATCCCTAAGTGGGAGCTGATAATCAAGCAAAAAGAATGTAGTCTTTTGTTTCTCTTTTTATTTTTTCACGTGTTTGCTGACTAGGGCTTTTTTTGTTGCAAACTTCTAATATAGATTTGTGTTAACAACAACTACAATTCAAAGTTCGGGTCGGCGTTACGAATTCATTTATTTTATTCAGCACAACTCATCAAAATCAAAATAAAATAAAAGTACAAGTGAATATATATATATATATATATATATATATATATATATATATATATATAAAATAGAAATTTTCTATCAAGTCTAAAACTAAATGGATTTCCTCTTCCATTGAGTCCATTCTTTAGCTAAGTCGGTATTAGTTCCAAGGATTTGTAGTTATTTCAACACAACCTCCTTCCATGTGATTTTAGGTCTAGCCCGTCCCTCTTTTTACAACTGCCCCTACTATAGTTTCACACGTACAGACCGGTGCATCTACATATTGATGCAGAACATAAAACTTGTTATAGCTAGTAGTTTTGGAAAACATAAAGGTCCCTGGGGAGGTCCTTTGGAGATGCCTTTCCGATAGTGTATATTAGGGTGATTAAGGACATGTATGAGGGAGTTAAGACTCGGATTAGGACCGTGGGGGGGGGGGGGAGGCGATTCAGAGCATTTTTCGATTGTTATGGGGTTATACCAAGGATCTGTGCTCAGCCCGTTCTTATTAGCTCTAGCGATGGACGCACTGGCTCACCATATTCAAGGGGATGTGTCATGGTGTATGTTGTTCGCTGATGATATAGTTCTGATTGATGAAACGTGAAGTGGTGTTAACGAGAGGTTGGAGGTCTGGAGACGGACCCTCGAGACTAAAGGTTTCAAGTTGAGCAGGACTAAGACAGAGTACATGGAGTGCAAGTTTAGCGGCAGGTCAGGAGAAGCGGACATGGATATGAGGCTTGCCTTTCAAGTCATCCCAAGAAAGGGAGCTTACAGTACTGGAGGTTGGTTATCCAAGGAGATGGGGAGATTGACAAGGATGTCATACACCGTATAGGGGTGGGGTGTATGAAATGGAGATTTGGGTTTGGCATCTTGTGTGACAAGAAGGTGCCTCTGAAACTTAAAGGCAAATTTTATAGAGCGGTGGTTAGGCCAGCCATGTTGTATGGTGCAGAGTGTTGGCCAGTCAAGAATTCCCATATCCAGAAGATGAAAGTTGCATAAATGAGGATGTTGAGATGGATGTGCGGGTACTAGGCTGGATAAGATTAGGAATGAAGATATCCGGGTGAAGGTGGGTGTGGCTTCCATGGAAGATAAGATGTGGGAAGCTAGGCTTAGATGGTTCGGGCACGTGCGGAGGAGAAGCCTGGATGCCCCGGTAAGGAGGTGTAAACGGCTGGCCTTGACGGGTATAAGAAAAAATAGAGGGCAACCTAAGAAGTATTGGGGAGAGGTGATCAGGCAGGACATGGCTCTTGATAGGAAGTTGTGGAGGTCGAGCATTAGGATTGTAGGTTAGGTGATAGGAGGCTAGTTAGGAGATAGTGACTCTAGTTGTGTCCTTAGTACTTCATTAGAATTGTAGGTTAGGTTGTAGGAAGCTAGTCTGGTAGTGATTTCTCTTGGGATGTTAGTGGCGCTTGTTGTGTCCATATTACTTTTCTGTAGTACAGTGCCATTATTACTGCTTAGTGTTTTTGCTTTCCTGTCTATTTCTTGGTTATTGTGTTGCTGGTGTTATCTTTTCTGGTTTCTTTTGTTGTTATTGCTGCATAGCCTCGTTCTATCTTCTTATGCCGAGGGTCTATCGGAAACAGTCTCTCTACTTCTCCGGAGTAAAGGTAAGGTCTACGAATATACTACCTACCCTAGACCCCACTTGTAGGATTTCACTGAGTTGTTGTAGAAGTTTTGTTTTATAAGAAACATATATTAAGTTTGATCAAATTTACATCTTCAGAAGTTTTGTGTTATAAGAAACAAATTCAGTTTGATATTTGTAACAAAGAACAATAGAAATAGAATAATATTTCATCCATAAGTAGATAACATCTTCAAGGAAATACTCAGCTTGATCTTTTGTTTTAGATGCTACAGTATTTCTCAAGAATCAAAGCTCTAAGTTATTTCAGAAAATTACTATTCATGTGCACACAAGTCAAAATAGTTATCTTGTTCATACTCTATCGAAGATCTAATGATGTGTTTGTGACTTCATTATTTGAATTTCCTGCCTGCGGTCCTCAGTTTTCTGGACTAGGTACCTTTCTTTCTATGAAAAATACTGGTTCTTTAGCTTCTGACAGTACAATCTCATTACGCAACATCATAATTACAGAAGACATGTTTGGTCTATCTTCTCGACATAGTTGCACGCATAATAGACCCACTTGGATTGACCTTAAAACTTGAGATATATGGCAAGAATCAGCTAGCTGCTCATCAATTAATTCCAAGGACCTATCTTCTTTGTAAAGCTTCCACGCCCATTTGAATTTAGATCATGGATCATGATAAATTCCATATATGTATAATAGAGACTATGTATAGAGTGCCTACATGACCGAGAAGGTTAAGGTTGTGATCTTGATGGAGAAATTTCTCTTGCAGCTCACAATCTCTAACACCAAGATGCCAAAGCTAAATACATCTGATTTTAATTAGAAGATTCCATCTACTGCATATTCTGGGGGTATGTAGCCCCCCCCCCCCCCAAAAAAAAAAAAACACAATGTATACTAAAGAAGTGTGATGTCATATGAGAGTACTTTGTATGAAATTAGAGATTCTTACTGTGTCCCAACCACATGGCTTGTGTTTGCTCCCATCTCATTCCCTGCAACACTTCTAGCCATACCAAAGTCTGATATCTTTGGGTTCATTTCTGTATCTAGCAAAACATTGCTTGCTTTAAGGTCTATGTGGATAATCCGTAGTCGAGAATCTTGATGGAGATACACTAAGCCACGAGCAATTCCATTTATTATGCCAAAACGCTTTGGCCAATAAAGTAATTTGCTCTTTATTTGATCTAGAAAAAAGCTTTCTGATTAGTTGTTTTTGCGAACATGCTTCTGCCTCTGTCTTAATGTACATGTGATGACTAATAGAATAAAGCATTGTTATTAAATTAAGCTTTTGTAGTAGGTGATAAATCCAAACCAAATATGTAATAATTTGATGTACTTTCAAGGTTTTGCACCTCTCAAGTACAAAGAAGAGAGAAAAAAAGCATTCCACTAAAGTTTTTCACAAAACTAGCGAAAACGTTCTTCAAATTCACGTGAGAAGAATGTAATATGGAAAGAATGTATTTGGAAATCCTGAATGTCCTTAAGTGTAGGTTTATTAGGAGTCCAGTTTTGGGTAATAATGGAGGGAAATTCAGGGTGAGTGGTCCAAATGGTTTCAAAGCGAAATATTTTATCTTGAGGAGCTTTATACTTTTTTAAACTTAATAGTAAGGGACTATGGTCTGAGTGTGTTCTGGGCAAATGCTGCACTGAAGCCTCAAGATATAGTTTTAGCCATTCGTAATTAGCTAAGCATCTATCTAAACGTTCTAGAATTTTATTGACTAATTGACGATTATTAGACCAAGTGTAACGACTACCCATATACCCTAAGTCTACAAGGTTGCAATAATTTATGCATTTTATAAATTGGTCACTACGATTATTATTAATACTAAGGCCATTATATTTTTCATTAGATCTAGTAATTTCATTAAAATCACCTCCTATTAACCAAGGTAACCTAATTTGATCATGTATAGTACGTAAATTGTCCCACAGTATAGTGCGTGCATGTGTATCATTTTTTGTGTAAACAATGGATAGTAACCAAGCGTTAGGGTTAGGGTATACCTAAACAATGGAATGGACCTCCTGGTTTGTGGCTGCCACTTTATCAAGTTTGATGTCCTCCTCCTTCCATAATAGGGCGATTCCTCCAGAAATTCCTTCAGCAAGCGATTGTGCTAAATGTGAGAAGCCAAACTCAGGTTTAAGATATTCATGATCTTGCATGTGCATTTCCAGAAGAACCACAAGAGATGGTTTGTGGTAGTTAAACATCGAGCGACAATTTCTTTTAAACTCCGGTGATTGAGCTCTTCGGCAGTTCCATATGACAAACTACATGAATTGATCATTGAGTGGATTGAATGGAGTCTCCCTCTCCATTGTTGAAGATGTGTTCATCAGTGCTGGAATCAACATTATTGCAAACTTCCCCACCTCGGGGGTTTCTTGTTGGACGTATATTTAGTGATACACTTTGTAGCTCTGGTGGATAGGTTATGATCACTTTTCTTTTGTACTATTCTTTGAGGATGTATGTCTTATTTCCATTTAGGTAGCTCAGTATAGGAAATGTTTCTCTAATTTCTGTCATAGTTGTTGCTACTTCCGAGTAAGATATGGCGTCGAGTTCATTGTGAGATGGACTGGGAAGGGGAAGTGGGCTGGTTGGAGGTGTCAGGGGGGTGGTATGGGGATGTTTGTGCATGGAGTGGTATTATAGGTGATATTGCTGTGCGAGGTTGTATCCATGGAACAAATGTATGAGGTGGCTATTGGGGTGGGTAAAAGGGAAGATCTATGTTGTTCATTGGTGGATATGGTGGCACGAACATTGGCAGAGGAGTGGGGATTTGTGGTGTCATTGTTGGTTGTGGGTGAAGGACTGGGGGGGTGCATTACCCATAGGAATTGGTTGTAGAGAGTCACTCCCATGCGCATCCCCTTCGGTGACTATTTGAGCTATATTCGTCGGATTTTGGATCATCACTATTACATCTTGGTTGTCTATCTCCATGGTGAAGGTCAGTGCATGGTCTTGCATGCTCATTTCCAACCATGACTAGGGGTAAGCTTGAGTTGGTGGATATTGTATGATATAGATGGGTGTGGGTTGTGGTGGGTGTTCCTGTGATGGTTGCATTGTGATAGTGTTTAGAAAGATTGGGTGTTGGTAAAGGAAAGTATTCTCATGTGTTGAAATTGTAAGGTGAACGATTCATTTGGTGGTGATGTATCTTGTAAGGGAGGAGTATGTGTAGAAGTATTAGTTTGAGAGGGAAATGATGAGGTTTCAGTATTAGATTAATTTTTATTGGGTAAGTTGGCCGGTTGATTTGATATGGGTAATGTGTGTGTAGGCTCGTGTGAAATGTTTGAGCCGGTTGCTTGTGTTGGATATTGGACTTTGTCAGAAATTGTGTTAGGTAATTGGGTAGTGAGTGAGGGTGTTGGGCCGTGATTGTTATTTTCGGAGAGTTGGGTTGCCGTAATGTAGGCTTGCAATTGAGTGCCTATTGTTTGGGATGAGTTGTGGTTGCATGTGTCTTGATTTGCAGCTGGTGTATGCTCGTGTGCCACGTGGCTATTTCTTGTGCTTTGTGTGTTGGTAATTGCTGAATCAGCAGTTTGAGTAGCTGAGTGTAACGGGTGGTGAGGTTTTGATTGTGGGTTTAGTTTGTTAGGGCTAGTGGCTTGGGCTTCAAGACCTGGCCCATGAGAATTGGCTGTTTGGTCCATTGGTTCAGGGGTATTAAGTATTTTTAAATTAGTTTCATTAAAAAACTTCGGTTGAATTAAGGGATTAGTGTTAATTAGGATTCTTGAGGTGTAGGTGTTTACCAACATGGGAAATATTAGAATTAGAGTTAAAAAACATACTTGTGGGTCCCGCGCCGCCAATGTTGGAATTGTATGATTAGACATTAGTTGAGGTTGGTGATTTTGTTCGTGAACGATTTTTGGTGGGAAAAGTGACTATTTTCCAGTCGTGTTTTGGATTGTGGATGGATAGCTTGGGAAGTGTTAGGGTTGGAGCTGTGTGAGGTTGAAGGCATATTTATTAGTGGTGTGTGCATGGTAGTGGTGGTGGATTGTATCGGATTGAAGAGTGATGAACAAAGGTTCTTTGTGTGTCCAAGTTTACCACCAAGAGTACATAGCATATTGAACCCCTCATATACTAATTGTTGTTTATGGGATCCAATATAGACATGGGTTTTAAGAGGCATTTCTAAAGGGACTTCAATACATATTCTTGCATATCGACCCTGTGTAGTTGCTGACGTGCAGGTATCGACTTTGAGTAGTAGTCCAATCTTTTCCCCAACACGTTGAAGTATTTCTAGATCATAGAACTCTGTGGGTAATTCAGGTTGTCTTAACCAAATGGCTGTGTATGTTAGTTGTGTGTTGGAAGTTATGAATTTGGGTTCCTATTTGCTGACGGAAACAAAGTGATTAAGTACAAACCAAGGGCCATTATATAGAGAAGTGAACACATTTTCTTCCTTCTGGAATTTCACTAGGTAGAAATCACACCCTAGATCAATTAGGGGTAGTTCCTTTGTTGGTTTCCATAGAGCTGTGAGTTTTGTGCGTAGTGTTTGTTGGCCTACTTTCCTGTCATATACCTTAACGATAACTGAATATTTCCAAGGTAAATACGTGATTTATCGACGGAGGTAAGTGGTATGAATGTGTCATTGTGTAGATCATCTATTGTGGATTCATCCGTCAAATCTAGTTGGGAGTGTGTTTGTTGGCAAGTGTTGAAACGTTTCAAAATAAGTAGACAACTCTTTCATATCCTTCAAATATGCATTTTTTACATGTTAGATAAAATCATAATTACAGACAATTTATTAAATTTTAGATGTTTGTCTAAAAATAAGCACAAGCATGTAAGATACAACGTTTGAGAGAGAGAAAGTAGGAGTGACGAATTAGATTTGTAATTAATACCTAAAACCCTGATGATTGTAATTTATTAAAAAAATTCTCTATGATACATAATCATAGGGTAGTTATGGTCTTGTATTTGTTTTCAACGGAAGGAAAATAGGCGACAAAATCTGTTCGAGTTCTAATTGATGTCTAACTTCAAGGTCAATACCTTCGTATAGAAATTTTGTACTAATGTTCTAAATAATTGATTTTTTAATGATTTATATTAGGTAAAAATTTAATTGATTTTATATATAGACCTAAATATTACGATTTTCTATCTAATTTAAATAAGGAATAATTTAAGATTTAAATATGTTAGTGGATTTTAATCGCCAAAATATTAGGAAAATTATTATATAAAAGACGATTTTTTCCAATATGAAATGTATTTTAAAAGGGTTGTAATGACCCGACTGGTCGTTTTGCTTTCTAGAATCTCATTTCCCTAAATAAGACTTCCCGTACTTACTTTAACTGATTTATGACTTGCGAAAATGGTTGGTTCGGGATTTGGAAGAGTTTGGGTTGAAATCGAAACACTTGGTTCCTTAAGGTTGGCTTAAAATGCCAAGTTTGACTTCGGTCAACATTTTTAGTGAATGGATCCGGACTCGTATTTTGATGATCTCGGAGGATCCGTAGTAAAATAAGGGACTTGGGAGTATGCCTGGAATCGAATTTCGAGGTCCCTAGCTCGAGTAATGAATTTTTGTTAAAAATTATTAAACTGAAAATCTAAGGATTTAAAGAAATTGAATAATGTTTGATCATGTTGGTATCGGGCCCATATGTTAGTTTCCGAGCCCGGTACAGGTCCAATATAACATTTAAGTCATGTCTGTGAAATTTGATGAGAAACGAGACTGATTTGACGTGATTCGGACGTCCGGTTATAAAAATAGGAATTCCAAATGTTCTTAAAAATTTCATGTGTTTTGGTGTTAAATCCGTAGTTTTAGATGTTATTTCGGCGATTTGATCGCACGAGCAAGTTTGTATGATGTTGTTAGACTTGTGTGAGTATTCGGTGTGGAGCCCCGAGGGCTCGGGTGAGTTTCAGACGTGTGTTGGGAGTAAAACACTCCAGTTTTTCTGGTATTTCTTGGCAGTGTTGCAGGTCTCGCAAATGCGAGGAATTGTTTGCATTTGCGTTGACCGCATTTGCGAGGAAGGCTTCGCAATTATGAAGAAGCCTGAGTTGTGCAGTCATCGCAATTGCAACATTTTGTTCGCATTTGCGACCCTTTTGTCGCATTTGCTACCCTTGCAGTGGGAGCCCAGGTTCGTATTTGCGATGATTTTGTCGCAATTGCGACCTTCGCATTTGCGAACCTGATATCGCAAATGCGACATCAGAGGCCTGGACACAGCTTTTAAAAATGGGACTTAGGCCATTTATTTTATTTCACTTCTACACTTGGGCGATTTGGGAGCTTCCAAAGAGGGGATTTCAACCTAGCATTGTGAGGTAAGTTATTTCTACTTAATGTGAGTTTAATACTTGGGTTTTGGGTAGATTAACACATAAAGATTAGTAAAAATTATGGGATTAGAGTAAGATCTAACCACGAAATTTGTTATGGAATGGAGTAAAAATCATATATTCTTGATCCTTAGGTTATGGGTAACAACTTTCTACAAAAATTTCCTGAATTCGGACACGCGGGCCCGGGGTGAATTTTTGAAACTTTGCATTTAGGGTTGGAAAATTACTCTAATAGCTAGAATATGAATTTGTAAGCTTATAATAATGAACTTTTACACTATTTGAATAGTTTCGGATTGTGCAGCTCTGGTTTGAGAGTTTGGACGCATTCTTGAGTTGGAAGTAGGCTCGAAACGAGGTAAGTCTCTTTTCTAACCTTGTAGGGGGAAATGTCCCCATAGGTGAACTAATCAATATATGATTAAATGTGAGGGCTACGTATGCACAAAGTGACAAGAACGCGAGGCTTTGACCGCGTTCACGAAGAAGGATTTGAATGCCTGGCAGAATGTTTTAAAAGCTCATTTCCGCGATTTTGAGCACAAGTTCCTCCATTTTTGGGCGATTTTGAAGCTTTTTGAAGGGGATTTAAGAGGGAATCAAGGATAACACTTGGAGGTAAGATTTATGGACTTAATACTCAATCATAATGTGTTTTCTACCTAATTAATCATGGAATTTAAGCATAATATTGAAGAACTAGGGCTTGTAATTGGAGACCTAGAATTAGGGATTTGAGGGATCATTTGTGGTTGGATTTTGGTAATTTATATATGAATGAAATCGGGAAGTGATAAGGAGTCTATTGATATAATTTTTATCGAAATTTGAGATGTGGGCCCGGGAGTCGGGTTTGGCCAATTTCAGGATTTGTGTTGTAATTTGATTTCTTTCGAGTGGGATTTGTTCCCGTAGCATATTTTGATGGTTTTGCACTGATTTTGGTTATATTTGGAGCATTTGGAGGCCAATTCGAGAAGCAAAGGCATTGCGGGCTAGAGTTTGGACCGGATAGAGGTGAGTAATGATTGTAAATGTTGTCCTAAGGGTACGAAACCCCGGATTTCACACAGTTGTGCTATATTGAGATGACGCACACGCTAGATGACTAGTGTGGGGTCGTGCACCATTGGGAATTGTGACTTAGTCCATCCCAAATGACTATTTTACCGCGTATTTGATTGAAAACTGTTTGCTATCATCATGTTTTGGGCTGAATGCCATATTTGAGCCCCGTGCAAATTATTTGGACCTTTAGGGGATTTTTACTGCTATTTCCTTACTGTTTTGATTTTATATCTGTATGTAGTCATGCTATATTATATTATTTTCATAACTCAGCCATGTTTACTATATTTTAACACTTTAAATGATATTTTGGACTGAGCATCATATTTTACTGTGCTGAGTGGCTTTTTGAGATTTCCGACTGAGTAGGGCCGAGGGCCTGTGTTGTGAGGATTATTATGGGATCGGGCTGCACGCCGCAGTAGTGTTGTATTGATACAATTATGAGGCCGAGTTGTTGAGTTGTACGCCACGAGGTGGCTTGATATGAGGCCGAGAGCCTATTGATTATGCCACGAGGTGGCTTGATATTGCGTTTGGGCCGTAAGGGGCCCCTCCCAGAGTCTGTACACTCCCAGTGAGCACGGATACCCATTGTGATATGAGATATAGCCCGAGGGGCTGGTGTTGTTCCATGTTATTGCCCGAGTGGCTGATTTTGTTGACATTGTGCCCGAGGGGCGGATTTTATTTGTTTATCTTTTCTAGCTGCTTTTCATTTACTTGTTTAACTGTTGAAAAGGGTGTTTTAAAGAAGCTTATTCTAATCCAAGGTATTTTATAAGATTTCACTATTTTATTGCGTTTTTTGGTTTTACACTACTTCTTTATAGCATGATGTTATGTTTTTACGTGATTTCTTATCGCTCAGTCTTCATTTATTATTATTACTCACTGAGTTGAAGTACTCACTTTATCCCTGCACCCTGTGTGCAGATTCAGGAGCTTCAGGTCCTGCTAGCAAGGGTTGATAGCTTCCAGCTTATTTTTGGAGCCCACTAGGTAGCTGTTCGGCGTTCGCAACCCAGTGTTTCTCCATCTTATCATTATTTCTTTCCCTTGTACTGGATTTTGTAATAGACTCTATAGTCCCTTTTTCCATATTCCTAGACTTGTATTAGATGCTCATGACTGGTGATACCCCGATGTTGGGCTGTGTTGGTTTTTCTGCAAATTGTAATGTTTCACTGTTTATTTGAGATTTAATCATGTTAAAGACTTAAATTATGTTATTTTAATTTCTTAAAATGAATTGGGAGTTTGTGTCGGCTGGCCTTGTCTTCACGAGAGGCGCCATCACGACCGGGTCTTGGTTTAGGGTCTTGACAAGTTGGTATCAGGGCCTAGGTTACATAGGTCTCACGAGTCATGAGAAGGTTTAGTAGATCTCGTATATCGGTACGGAGACGTATGTATTTATCCTCGAGAGGCTGCAGAACCTTTAGGAAAAACTTCATATTCTTGAAATTCTTGTCGTGCTAATCTGCTGATCCGAGTACTAAACTTCTGATATTTTATTCTCTCACAGATGGTGAGGACACGTGCTACTGGTCAGGATGGACGACCACCAGTACCACCAGCTGTGGCCAGTAGAGGCCGAGGACGCGATCGTGGTAGTTGCAGGGGTGTGGCCCGCACAGCAGCTAGGGCAGCGCTTGCAGATCCACCAGCCGCCCCAGTGCAGGATCAAGTCCCAGTTGTGGACACCCCAGCAGCACCAGCTATGCCCATTGTGATTACGGGTCTTTAGGAAGCCTTGGCTTAGATTCTATTAGTATGCACTGGCCTAGCTCAGGAGGTTTCAGTTACTATAGCCGCAACTACTTCTCAGGCCG
Organism: Nicotiana tabacum; assembly: GCF_000715075.1. NCBI lineage: Eukaryota > Viridiplantae > Streptophyta > Magnoliopsida > Solanales > Solanaceae > Nicotiana > Nicotiana tabacum. Next base: position 24,638,652 of record NC_134095.1, read on the forward strand.
GGGGAGGCGCTCAAACTCCCACCGCTCGCACATCTGAGCAGGTCGTGCAGGGACTTCAGATACCGGGGGCACATCTATCCCAGTCGGTTGCAACTGCTCAAGACTATGTAGCTCCTGCCATGCCAGAGGACGAGCATCGCAGGTTGGATAGGTTTGGTAGACTTCAGCCTCCGACTTTCAGTGGTGCAGAGGGCGAGGATGCCTAGGTTTTCTTGGATAAGTGTTAGAGAATTCTTCATACAACGGGTGTTCTGGAGACCAGCGGGGCCGCTTTCACTACTTTTCAGTTTTTTGGAGCTGCCTTCACTTGATGGGAGGCTTATAAGAGGCGTAGGCATATTGGTGCAGCACCCCTTACTTGGCAGCAGTTCTCCTTTCTCTTTTTGGAGAAGTATGTTCCGTAGTCTCGTACAGAGAAGCTGCGCAGGCAGTTTGAGTGGTTGCGTCAGGGAGAGATGACTGTGTATCAGTATAAGATGAGGTTCTCAGAGTTATCTCATCATACTATTTGGTTGGTTCTGACAGATAGAGAGAGGATTAGGAGGTTTGTTGACGGCCTCACATATCATCTTCGTATTCTCATGACCAGGGAGAGGGTGTATGGTACTACTTTTGAGGAGGTTGTAGACATTGCTCGGGAGATTGAGTCAGTTCGTTGTCAAGAGCGAGATAAGAGGGAGATCAAGAGGCCTCGAGGACCTGGTAGTTACGGTGGTGCTCCTTCGAGAGGTCAGTTTCAGCACGGCAAAGGCCATCCATTCAGGCATGCTTAGCCAGCTCGCCCAGGTTATTGTGGGGCATCATCGGTTCATGGTTCTCACAGTTCTCATCAGGGTCAGTCATCACTCAGTGCCCTTCCAGCTCAAAGTTCATCCCGTGCTCCATCAGTTCAGGGCTCTTCTATGTCGGGTGCATCTGCTAGTCATTCTGGTGCTAGGGGTTCCCTTCAGTCCCTATCTCCAACACCCAGGAGTTGCTATGAGTGTGGAGAGATGGGTCATATGTGGAGGCAGTATCCTCATCGACTTGCGGGTTCATCTCAGCAGAGGAGTGAGCCATCGGCTTCAGCACCGGTTACTTCACCACCACCCACCCACCCAGCTAGGGGTGGAGGTCAGTCAGCTAGGGGTCACCCTAGAGGGGGAGGTCGATCAGGTGGCAGTCAGGCCCATTTTTATGCACTTCCAGCTAGATCCGATTCTATTGCTTCCAATGTTGTTATTACAGGTATTGTCTCAGTCTGCCACAGAGATACTTTTGTATTATTTGATCCTGGTTCCACTTATTCTTATGTGTCATCATACATATGCTCATTATTTGGATACGCCCCGTGAGTCTCTTGTTTTACCTGTTCATGTATCTACTCTGGTGGGCGATATTATTGTTGTTGACTGTATGTACCGGTCGTGTGTGGTGACTATTGGGGGTCTAGAGACCCGAGTGGATCTTTTGTTGTTATGTATGGTGGATTTCGATGTTATTTTGGGCATGGATTGGCTATCTCTGTGTCGTACTATTTTGGATTATCATGCTAAGACAGTGACATTGGCTATCCCGGGTGTGCCACGAATTAAGTGGCGAGGTTCGATTGATTATGTTCCCAGTAGGGTAATTTCGTTCTTGAAGGCCCAACATATGGTTGGGAAGGATTGTCTTTCGTATTTAGCCTTTGTGAGGGATGTTAGTGTAGAGACTTCCAGTATTGATTCTGTTTCAGTTGTGAGGGATTTTCCTGATGTGTTTCCTGCAGACTTGTCGGGCATGCCACCGGATAGGGATATTGATTTTGGTATTGACCTGGTGTCGGGCACTCAGCCCATTTCTATTCTATCATATCGTATGGCACCAACGGAGTTGAAGGAGCAACTTCAGGAACTTCTTGATAAGGGGTTCATTCGGCTAAGTGTTTCGCCTTGGGGTGTGCCAGTTCTATTTGTGAAGAAGAAGGATGGCACTATGAGGATGTGCATTGATTATAGGCAGTTGAACAAAGTAACAATTAAGAACAAGTATCCTCTGTCTCGCATTAATGAATGGTTTGACCAGCTTCAAGGAGCGAGAGTGTTCTCCCAGATTGATCTCCATTCAGGTTATCACCAGTTGAAGATCAGGGACTTGGATATTCTTAAGACAGCTTTCAGGACCGATATGGTCATTATGAGTTCTTGGTGATGTCTTTTGGGCTGACAAATGCCCCAACAACGTTCATGCATTTGATGAACAGCGTGTTTCAGCCGTATCTCGACTCATTTGTCATAGTTTTCATTGATGATATTCTGGTGTACTTGCGTAGTTAGGAGGAGCATTCAAAACATTTGAGAGTCGTGTTGCAGAGATTGATGGAGGAGAAGCTTTATGCAAAGTTCTCTAAGTGTGAGTTTTGGCTCAGTTTAGTGGCTTTCTTGGGGCATGTGGTGTCCACCGAGGGTACTCAGGTTGATCTGAAGAAGATAGAGGCGGTTCAGAGTTGGCCCAGACCGTCTTCATCCATAGATATTCACAGCTTTCTTGGTTTGGCGGGTTATTACCGCCGGTTTGTTCAGGGATTCTCATCGATCGCATCGCCCTTGACCAAGTTGACTCAAAAGGGTGCTCTATTCAGGTGGTCGGATGAGGGTGAGGAGAGCTTTCAGAAGCTTAAGACTGCCTTGACCACAGCTCTAGTGTTAGTTTTGCCATCAGCTTTAGGTTCATATACCGTGTATTGTGATGATTTGAGAGTTGGTATTGGGTGTGTGTTGATGCAGAATGGCAGAGTTATTATTTATGCTTCTCGTCAGTTGAAGCCCCATGAGAAGAACTACCCTGTTCATGATTTGGAGTTGGCTTCCATTGTTCACGCGTTGAAGATTTTGAGGCATTACTTGTATGGTGTGTCTTGTGAGGTGTTTACTAATCATCGTAGCCTCCAGCACTTGTTCAATCAGAACGATCTCAATTTGAGGCAGCGGAGATGGCTGGAGTTGCTAAAGGATTATGATATTACTATATTGTACCATCCGGGGAAGGCCAATGTGGTGGCCGATGCCTTGAGTAGGAAGGCGGTGAGTATGGGGAGTTTGGCATATATTCCAGTTGGGGAGAGACATTTTGTGGTTGATGTTCAGGCCTTGGCCAATCGGTTCGTGAGGTTAGATATTTTGGAGCCCAGTCAGGTATTGACTTGTGTGATTTCTTGGTCTTCCTTGTATGATCGCATTAGAGAGCGCCAATATGATGATCCCCATTTGCTTGTCCTTAAGGACAGAGTTCAACACGATGATGCCAGAGATTTGACCATTGGTGATGATGGGGTGTTGAGGATGCAGGGCCGAATATGTGTGCGCAATGTAGATGGGCTTTGGGAGTTGATTCTGGAGGAGGGTATTCCATTCATCCGGGTGCCGCGAAGATGTATCAGGATCTGAGACAGCATTACTGGTGAAGGAGAATGAAGAAGGACATTGTGGAATTTGTAGCTCGGTGTCTCAATTGTCAGCAGGTGAAATATGAGCATCAGAGACCAGGTGGCTAACTTCAGCGGATGGATATCCCAGATTGGAAGTGGGAGCGGATCACCATGGATTTTGTAGTTGGACTCCCACGGACTTTGAAGAAGTTTGATGCTATTTGGGTGATTGTGGATCGGCTGACCAAGTCCACACACTTCATTCCTGTGTGTACTACCTATTCTTTAGAGCGGTTAGCAGAGATCTATATTCGGGAGATTGTTCGTTTGCATGGTGTCCCAGTTTCCATCATTTCAGATAGGGGCACTCAGTTTACTTCACAGTTTTGGAGGTCTGTGCAGTGAGAGTTGGGTACTCAGGTTGATTTGAGCACAACGTTTCACCCTCAGACGGACGGGCAATCCGAGTGCACTATTCAGATATTGGAGGACATCTTGTATGCTTGTGTCATTGATTTCGGAGGTTCATGGGATCGGTTTCTACCGCTCTTAGAGTTTGCCTATAACAACAACTACTAGTTGAGTATTCATATGGCTCCATATGAGACTTTGTATGGGAGGCAGTGTAGATCTCTAGTTGGTTAGTTCGAGCCGGGTGAGGCTAGGCTATTGGGGATAGACTTGGTGCAGGATGCTTTAGAAAAGGTGAAGGTACTTCAGGAGAAGCTTCGTACAACACAGTTGAACAAAAGAGTTATGCTGACAGAAAGGTTCGGGATGTGTCCTACATGGTTGGTGAGAAGGTTATGTTGAAGGTTTCACCCATGAAGGGTATTATGAGATTTGGGAAGAAAGGTAAATTGAGTCCTCGGTTCATTGGGCCTTTTAAGGTGCTTCAGAGGATTGAGGAGGTGGCTTATGAGCTTGCTTTGCCACCCAGCTTATCGTGTGTGCATCCGGTATTTCATGTTTCTATGCTCCGAAAGTATATTGGGGATCCGTCTCATGTTCTGGATTTCAGCACAGTGCATTTAGATGGTGATTTGACTTATGATGTGGAGCCAACAACTATTTTAGAGCGTCAGGTTTGAAAGTTGAGGTCAAAGGATATAGCTTCAATGAAAGTGTAGTGGGGAGCTCGGCCCGTGGATGAGGCTACCTAGGAGACCGAGCGGGAGATGCGAAGCAGATATCCTCACCTATTTGAGGCTGCAGATATGTTTCTTGACTCGTTCAAGGGCGAACGTTTATTTAAGAGGGGGAGGATGTAACGACCCGACCGGTCATTTCATGAGTTACCACTCCATTTTCCCATTTCTACTTCTTAGTGCTTTGTTCAGTTGTATTTTTGTGTTACCGGGTTGGTTGGCTCGGGTTCGGAGAGACTTTGGTAAGGTTTGAGACACTTAGTCTCTTTTGAGGAAGCTTAAGTTGGAAATGTCAACTGGATGTTGACTTATGTGTTAAAGGGCTTGGATGTGAGTTCCGATGGTTCAGATAGCTTCGGGAGGTGATTTGGGACTTATGAGCGTGATCGGAATGTGTTTTGGAGGTCCAGAGTAGATTTAGGCTTGAATTGGCGAAATTGGAATTTTGGCATTTTCTGGTTGATAGGTGAGATTTTGATATAGGGGTCGGAATAGAATTACGGAAGTTTCAGTAGGTCCGATGTGTCATTTGGGATGTGTGTGCAAAATTGTAGGTCATTCGGACGTGGTTTGATAGACTTTTTGATATAAAGCGGAATTTAGAAGATTTTGGAATTTTTAGGCTTGAATTTGATGCGAATTTGGTGTTTTGATGTTGTTTTGAGCGTTCCAAAGGTTGGAACAAGTTTGGATGATGTTATGGGATATGTTAGCATGTTTGGTTGAGGTCCCGAGGGCCTCGGGTGAGTTTCGGGTGGTCAAATAGACTATTTCATGTTGTGGAAAGTTGCAAAAACTGTTGTGTGTGTTGACAATTGGCCTTCACGTTCTCGAGTAAGGGGCCCCTCCCGGAGTCTGCACACCCAGTGAGCGCGGGTACCCATTGTGATATGAGATATAGCCCGAGGGGCTGGTGTTGTTTCATGTTATTGCCCGAGGGGCTGATTCTGTTGACATTATGCCCGAGGGGTGGATTTTATGCGTTTATCTTTTCTAGCTGCTTTTCATTTACTTGTTTAACTGTTGAAAAGGGTGTTTTAAAGAAGCTTATTCTGAACCAAGGTGTTTTATAAGATTTCACTATTTTATTGCGTTTATGTGGTTTTACTCTGCTTCTTTATAACATATTGTTGTGTTTTTACGTGATTTCTTATCGCTCAGTCTTCATTTCTTTTATTACTCACTGAGTTGGAGTACTCACTTTACTCCCTGCACCCTGTGTGTAGATTCAGGAGCTTCATGTCTTGCTAGCGAGGATTGATAGCTTCTAGCATATTTTCAGAGTCCACTAGGTAGCTGCTCGACATTCGCAACCCAGTGTTTCTCCCTCTTATTTGTACTGGATTTTGTAATAGACTGTGTAGTCCCTTTTTCCATATTCCTAGACTTGTGTTAGACCCTCATGACTAATGACACCCTGATGTCAGGCTGTGTTGATTTTTCTGCAAATTGTACTGTTTCACTGTTTATTTGAGATTTAATCATGTTAAAGACTTAAATTGTGTTATTTTAATTGCTTAAAATGAATTGGGGGTTTGTGTCGGCTGGCCTTGTCTTCACGAGATGCGCCATCACGATCGGGTCTGGGTTTAGGATCGTGACAGAAAGTGCTTAGTTTTATTAATTAGATGAAAGGATTTTCAACAATTATTCTTGTCTGAGCTTGTTGTTATCTACAAACACTGTGATTTAAATATGTTGGACTCCATATTATTATATTTGCAGGCCTAGTAAGTGTCGAAGTCGACCCCTCGTCACTACTTCTACGAGGTTAGGCGAGATACTTACTGGGTACATATTTTTATGTACTCATGCTACGCTTTTGTACTTGATTGTACATGCTTTGAGGCAGATGCATCTGGCCATCAGTCCGGCGCATAGAGTGGGCATCTCACCTCGAGAATTTCCAGTGAGCTGCCCTTCCCGGCCGATTTGCAACAGCTGGAGTCTCTCTTTTGTCTCTATGTTCCTGTCTATTTATTTTTTTCAAATAGTAGGATAGTATGATTTTGTATATTCTACTAGATTGCCCATACACTTGTGACACCAGGTCTTGGCACACACATTAGTAAAATTTTGATGTTTTGGATTGTCTTCATAATTGAGATTCACATTGTCACGACCCCAAACCGGCCCGGTCATGATGGCGCCTCTCGTGAAGACAAGGCCAGCCGACGCAACACTCACCTTAACGCTTTAAGCATTAAGAGTCATTTTTAAGTCTTTAAATTAAACAATGTTTCATAATAAAATCCTGGAATAACAGTGCGGAATAAAATACCAGCCCGACATCGGGTTGTCACTAGTCATGAGCAACTATCAAGGTCTAAATACAACAAAAGTCTAAAAATGTACTAAATACAGTAACAACAATGAGGGGAAGGAAGCGGTGCTGCGAACGTCATGCAGCCACCTTGCTAACTCATATGACTCTGCGGCTGAGCTATCAACACCCGCTACCTGGTTCTGATATACCTGAATCTGCACACGAGGTGCAGGGAGTAATTTGAGTACTCCAACCCAGTAAGTAATAAGAGTAAATAAAGGCTGAGAAGTAGGAAACAACGAATCCACATTCACGTTAGGCTCAATAAACACAACAGGCCTTCAAATCATAATACGAGTCAAACTTCCCTTTTAAAATCCATCTTTTAGTAAAAATCATTTTGAAATACCTTCCAGTAGTTTCGGTAGGGGTTCAATACCATTTAAGATAATAATAGAGATTAAAGCCATAATCGGCCCCTCGGGAAAAACATAGTTTGTAAAACAGCCCCTCGGGCAAAACAATAATCATAAACACTTCATAACTTAAAAATCTCAGTGGAAATAACCAATGCCAAATCAGTGATTAATTTCTGAACATCTCATAAGCCCCAGTTTATATAAAAGTTGTTTTAAAACATTTGTTCAACTTTCCGACAGAGGCTCAATATAAAGATGAGTGAAAATAGTCGATAAATCAACATATTCGATAGAAATTCACTTTAAAGAGGAGTGAAATCAATAAGCCCATAAACAGGCCTCTCAGGCAAAAACATCACTCATATGCATGTATATATCTATCGCCCCTCGGGCTAGCCTCTCTGTCACTCGTGACTCAACTCTTACCAATTAGTACTCGCACTCAGCATTCACGCTCAATTGGTACCATATAGTAACCGCTGCGGCATGCAGCCCGATCCGTATATCTCTCACAATAACTGAAATCAAAGTAACCGCTGCGGCGCGCAACACGATCCATGCATCGCTGTGGCACACAGCCCGATCCGTATAAATAGTCGACTGCATCACTGGGAATGTGTAGACTCCAGAGGGGCTCCTACAGCCCAAGCGCTATATTGCTGCGGCGCGTAGCCCGATCCATATAAGTATCGCTGCGGCATGCAACCCGATCCATATACATATATATATACATTGTTGCGGCATGCAGCCCGATCTATAGATATATAATCCTCACAACTAGGTCCTCGACCTCTCTCAGTCATTAACCTCACCATCAGACTCTCAGTCTATCTCAGTCATCAATCTCACAATCAGACCCTCGGTCTATCTCAGTAACACAGGGAACTCAGCACAAAACAATTTCCACATTTTAAGAACATAGTGATAGAGCCAGATTTGAGCAGTAAACAGGTAAAACATGACTGAGAATATGCTTTCAAATAAATAGAGTGAGGAAAGATAGTAAAAATACCCCTAAGGGTCTCAACAAGTCGGCACAAGGCCCCAACATGGCATACAACCCAAAAATATAATAATGTCAAACAATTAACTATCAAATACGCATTAAAATATTCGTTCGGGATGGACTAGGTCACAATCCCCAGCGGTGCTCTACTCCACGCTCGTCATCCAGCGTGTAAGTCACCTCAGAGTAACACAACGACGTACAATCCGGGGTTTCAAACCCTCAGGACAGTATTTAGAATCATTACTTACTATGATCCGGTCCAAACTCTAGCCCGCGATGCCTCGCCCGTACGAATCGACCTCCAGATGCTCTAAATCTATCCACAATCAGTACATAATCATTAAAATATGCTAAGGGAGCGAAGCCCACCCGAAAATATCCAATTTAACATCAAAATCCCGAAATTGCTCAAACCTGGCCCACGCTTTGGAATTTGACGAAACTCACAAAATTTGACAACCCATTCAACCACGAGTCCAACCATACCAAAATTACTAAATTTCGATAACAATTCGGCCTTCAAATCTAGAATTTTCGTTTTTTAAAAGTTTAAAAATTTTCTCCAATTTCTTCCATTTGATTCACTAATTATTGATGAAAATAACCATGGAATCATTAAATATAATCACTTTTGGATATAGAACACTTACCCCAATCCATATGGTGAAAATCGCTTCGAAAATTGCCTCAATCCGAGCTCCATAGCTCCAAAAATGAGAAAACTCTCGGACTGCCCGAATCATACACTGTCCAGAAATTTTTGCGGTTACTGTTCACGCATTTTACTGTTCATGGGTACTGTTCATATGCGGTACAGTACACGGATACTGTTCATGTTTACTTTACACGGATACTGTACACGCAGGTGCGGTTACTGTTCACACGTGCGAAAAATGCAGAAATTGCCCAGAAAATTGCAGCAGCTTTTCTTTTCACTAAAAAGGCTCTAACTCCATCATACAAACTCGGAATTCGATGATTCTTGTTCGTATGAGTCACAAATAATAATATGAACATATCCCTTCAGTCGAAACTCAATTCGGAGCTCATGTGCTCAGTTCAATACCCATTTCGCTCGTTAAACAATTAACTCATGTTTCGTGTCAAAAACCCAATCGCGACTTGATGAAATTAGACCAAACTTTTCAGATCAGCCCTATAATTCATTATCAAAATTCTGGAAGTCTCAAAATCAAATTTCGTTCTCTAGAATTAAAAATGGACCTTTGGATCATTACATGCTTATGCTCAAAACGGCAAAAATCTTCCAAAAACTCTTCCAAAACTTATCCTAGCCTCATGGGACCCCGACCAAACATGCCAACATAATTCACAACATCATTCAAACCTGTTCCAATCATCAAAACATCTCAAACAACATCAAATTACCCAAAACTCATCGAATTCAAGCCTAAGTTTCCAAAAACTTCCGAAATACACTTTCGATCAAAAACCCGACCAAACGATGTCCAAATAACCTGAAATTTTGTACACACATTACAAATGACATAATGAAGCTACATCAACTATCGAAATTCCATTACGACCCTCGCATCAAAATCTCACCTATCAACCGGAATTCGCCAAAATACTAACTTTTCCAATTCAAGCCAAATCTTTCCATGGACTTCCAAAATGCATTCCGATCGCGCTTCTAAGTCATAAATCATCCAACGAAACTATCCAAATCATAAAATTTCCAATCCGAGCTCATATACAAATAAGTAAACTCTTAGTCAACCTTTCAAATTCAAAGCGTTCAACTAAAATTGTTTCTTCAAATTCATTCCGATTTTTCCTGAAAACCAAAACCAACGATCTACATCAGTCATAATACGTTACACGAGGCAAGTCATTCCCGAGAACTGGCGATCAAAGTACAAAAGCTCAAAACGACCGGTCGGGTCGTTACACACATTTATTCCTTTCACGTAAATATGCTTAAGTTTTTTTATTTTTAAAAAAAACTATAAATTTCTTAAATCTATAACGGAAGTTATCACGTACTAATTACATAAATGAGAATTTACTCTATGATCAGTGTTGTCTTGCCTAACAAGGGTGTTGGGCGCCATCACGGCCTAATATGGAATTTGGGTCGTGACAAGGATAAAAAAAAAGGCGAACGACATTTTGCTAAGGAGCTTCATGCTTTTAATATAATAGAGATTTTTAAAATATTTGTACTAATTATAACATTTATAAAATATTTATACTAATTAATATGGAATATACGTGCAACACACGTATCCAAAAACTAGTTCTAAGAATACGAAAATACTAGCATAACAATACTACTATCGGAATGAAAGGGAAGACGCTCAACTACCTGCTAATCTTTTACTTTAATTCTCGCTCCCTCCACCTTCCTATCTGTCTTTGCTAAAGGATTTGTCAAATTCTAGGCTTGGATCTTAACGGAGAGTTTTGCATAAAACTTAAACTTCCTAGATCTGTCAAAAAAGAATTACACTCTTAGTCGAGGAGTCAGTCATTTTTTCTTTAATTATATGAAAATCTGAGGTCTAATAGTACTCCACTTTTAAAATTTCCGAATATATAAATTATATTCAAAAATAGTAAAAATAATATTCGAATTTTCATCCTAATTAAATGAATAGTTTCCTCACATTTCGAATTTCATGAATAACTTTTGGGATGAACAAATAGAGTAGTATATAAATATTAATAAAGTAATTCAATTTTCTTTTTTGGTTTTTAATTTATATATCCGAATACGAACAGAAAGATTGTATTCTTCGTCCAAATTCCAAATTCCAAAACCAAACCAAATTATTTGATTCGTTTGACTTTCTCAATTTAAAACAAATAATGCACAGGCTTAGTTGGAAGAAGGTGAAACTTGACCTAGCTAGTGTGTTCGTTACTAATTCGATCGAATCCAATAACTTCTGCTTAAAGAAATTATTAATTTAGAATTTAATAACTTAAAAGGACTAGAATTATATACCCATAAGCTTCAACAGTTCTAGTCTTGATTATCAAACTCGGGAAAAACAACTATATACAACTAAAGATTCTAAGCTTGTTTATGTTTCTTAGAGTACTCTAAAGATGCAAAATCTTTTCAATTTCAAAAACAAAATTACATATTAGGAAAATTTTAGTAGCTTTGTTGGTTGACTACAATTTTTACTTTGTTGGTGAGGGTTCATTCCCCACATTGTATTCCCCTCCTTTATTTCCCCTTCCCGTACCCCCTATGTAATAAAAAAAATTGTTTTAAAAAAACCAACATATTATAGTGCGAATCGATTGGCATTTATTTTATTTTATTTATTAAAAAAATCGTAATATTCCTTTACCTTTTTAGAGATCTCTAAACAACATAAGCAGGATATTAAAGATCTTTCGTTAGCTGTTTTTCCTTGGTTTTATGTCACGACCTGATTTTCCACCATCGGGAGTCGTGATGGCGCCTACTATTGGAGCTAGGCCAGCCAAGGATTAAAACACTGCTGATAACATTCACAACAATATAAATAAAACGAGACAATTAAATAAAAGCGGAAGTCTTTAAACTTAGATAACGGAAATCAAATGTGGAAGTCTAAATACATCACTACCCAGAGTCTGGTGTCACTAACTCACAAACTACTAGAGAGTACTACAAACAAGGTTTTAATAAAAGATACAATGCTTTGTTCCGATACAAAAATGGAAACAATCTAAGTAAAATAGGGAGGGACTCCGGCCTGCGGACGTCAGCTAGGCTACCTCGAAAGTCCCTGGACTGAAGTCAGCTCCCGATCAAATCCTACTGCTGAGGTCCAAAAGCTGCTCCTAGATCTGTGCAAAAAGATGCACAAAGTGTAGCATCAGCACAACCGACCCCATGTGCTGGTAAGTGCCCGGCCTAACCCCGGCGAAGTAGTGACGAGGCTAGACAGAGCCTACCAAAAACAACCTGTGCAGATATATGCAATAAAAGGGAATACACAGAATTTAAACAGCTAAGAGGGAGGGGAAGCATGCTATGGGGGTGTAGCAGTTCAGATATAAAGTCAACAGATAGAGAAGTAAAACTGTACAATAGCAACAGTGAAGGAGAACAGGTTAATCGACAGTTGCACGGCATCAACCTTCGTGTTTTTACTCTCGTTCTCACCAAAACAATCATATAAGGTACATGGCATTAACCTTCGTGCTCTTCCTCACATAAACTCTCATATCAAGGCACGGAATGACCCTTCGTGCATAAATGTTCAAAACATGGCACGGAATGACCCTTCGTGCATAATTATTCAAAACATGGCACGGAATGACCCTTCGTGCTTTTACACTCTTCATGGCACAGAATGACCCTTCATGCATAATTATTCAAAACATGGCACGGAATGACCCTTCGTGTTTTATACTCTTTCCTCACAATAACAAACAATGCACGACATCACCCTTCGTGGTTTATCGCTCTTCCTCACCCAACACAATCACAAACAAAGGGGGCAAGGGAGTGAACAAATAATGATAGGAAATCCCGGTAAGGGAATACAATTAAATAGCTAAATCCCAGCAAGGGAGCACAATTAAACAATTAAAGCCCGGCAAGGGAACAATATCAATAATCTTAGCGTCCCGGCAAGGGAGATAATCAACAAAACGGCAAACATCCCGGCAAAGGAACAATTAGATAATTCTTTCTCTTTCTTTCACTTTTGCATCTTATCTCACTTTACCACCTGAGCCAACGCTCCAAAGGGGTTCAATCATTTCATATACTTTCACGCTTTATAATATACTCGAGCCAATGCTCCAAGAATGTACAAATCATAATTCTTCCTCAAACTCTTCACATTATATGAAATTTATCAATTTAACAAGGAAGAGATATCACAAAATCCGAAGAAACACAAATAAGACTCACGGTCATGCTAGACTCCGGTGTATAGATACTCGTCACCATGCCTATACACCGTAGTCAACAATTAGCAAATAGCAAACAACACTCTAATCCTATTCCCTCAAGCCAAAGTTAGAACAAACACTTACCTCGGTCCAAAGTATAGCAATCAACCCTCAAATACCGCCTTTCCATTATAATGCGACTCCGGAACAACGATATCTAGGCATAATTAATTCAATAATATCACTGAAGATTCGATAACAAAATCCCATAGCTTAGATATGAAGTTCCTAGCATTCTTCCAAAAATACCAAAATTCGACCCTGGGCCCAGACGGTCCAAACACGAGGCTCGGACCAAAACCCGATTGCCCATAACCCCACGAGTTCAAATATATAATTTATTTCAAGATCCGACCCCAAATTGAGGTTGAATCACTCAAAATTCCCAATAACCTAACTCCACCCAAAACCCCTAATTTCTACTCTAAATTACATGATTTAAGCTTAGGAACTCAATAGTTAATGATGGAAAATGAATAAAATAAGTGGGAATTTACTAACCCAAGTGGTCTTGAAGAATGGGGGCTTCAATGGACTCCTAAGTGCTTGGGGAAGAAGAAAGCTCGTGAGTCTTTGAATGAGTCTCGTAGCTACTGTTTCTGAAGTTTTAAAATTTAACTGGGCGAAATTTGCTCTATGCGATCGCGAAAGTGGGAATGCGATAGCATAGAGTAAATGGGGCTGGGATATGCGATCACAGGCAAGGTAATGCGATCGCATAGAGTAAAATAGTGAGGGCTGGGCTAACACACTATGCGATCGCAGGAGACACTATGCGATCGCATAGAACAAACTGAACCCCTGAAAATTTACACTATGCGATCGCGGATATAGCTATGCGATCGCATAGAACAAAGAACTGGGCAACAGTAGACAACATATTCTGCAACATCTCTAAGGCTAAAACCACTCCGAAACACTCTCGAGCCCTCGGGGCTCCTAACCAAACACACACACTAACTCAACAATATCCTCCAAACTTAACCATGCGATTAAATCGCCAAAATAACATCATAAACGAGGAATCAAACTTCAAAATCATCACTTTTCTTCAAACTTCATAAACTTTCAAATTTAGAGTTTTAAGTCCGAAACACGTCAAACGACGTCCGATTTCAACCAAATTTCACAGAAAGTGCTTAAACCACATATAAGACCTGTACCAGGCGCCGGAACCAAAATTCAGGCCCGATACCAATGCTTTCTAATCCATTTTCATTTCAAATTTCCAAATAAATTTCAGAAAGACAATTTCTTTTAAAAATTCATTTCTCGGGCTCGGGACCTCGGATTCCGATTCCGGGCATACGCCCGAGTCCCATATTTTTCTACGGACCATCCGAGACCGTCAAATCACGGGTCCGGGTCCGTTTACCTAAAATGTTGACCAAAGTCAACTTTAACCATTTTAAAGCCACAATTTACCAAATTTCACATAATTTAACACATAACGAGGCAACTAAAGGTGAGGTTTTCAAGGCCTCGGAAGCACGGAAAAAGGGAGAAAACCGGTGATGACCCTTTGGGTCGTCACACTCTCCACCTCTAAAACAACCGTTCTTCCTCGAACGGACATAAGAAGGAAGTACCTGAGTCGGGGAATAGATGAGGATAACGGCTCCGCATATCGAACTCGGACTCCCAGGTCGATGCCTCAGGAGGCTGACCTCTCCACTGAACACGAACCGAAGGAAAACTCTTCGACCTCAACTGGCGAACCTGCCGGTCTAGAATAGCCACCGGCTCCTCCTCATAAGATAAGTCCTTGTCCAACTGGACAGTGCTGAAATCTAACACGTGGGATGGATCGCCGTGATACTTCCGAAGCATGGACACATGAAACACTGGATGCACGACTGATAAGCTCGGTGGCAATGCAAGTCTATAAGCCACCTGTCCTACTCGATCGAGAATCTCAAATGGGCTAATGAACCTAGGGCTAAGCTTGCCCTCCTTCCCAAATCTCATCACGCCCTTCATAGGCGAACTCGAAGCAATACCCGCTTACCAATCATGAAAGCCACATCTCGAACCTTTCGATCTGCATAGCTCTTTTGCTTGGACTGAGCTGTACGAAGTCTATCCTGAATGATCCTGACCTTGTCCAAAGCCTCCTGGACCAAATCTGTACCCAACAACCGAGCCTCTCCCGGCTCAAACCATCCAACCGTAGATCGACATCGCCTACCATACAAAGCCTCATAAGGAGCCATCTGGATACTCGACTGGGAGCTGTTGTTGTAGGCAAACTCTGCTAAAGGAATAAACTGGTCCCACGAGCCTCCAAAATCAATAACACAGGCTCGGAGCATATCCTCTAGAATCTAAATAGTCCTCTCGGATTGACCGTCCGTCTGGGGTTGAAATGTTGTACTCAACTCAACCTGGGTGCCTAACTCTCGCTGGACTGCTTTCCAAAAATAAGAGGTAAACTGCGTACCGCGGTCCGAGATGATAGATACCAGCACACCATGAAGGCGAACAATCTCCCAGATATAGATCTCAGCTAACCTCTCGGATGAATAGGATACTACCATAGGAATGAAATACGCCGACTTGGTCAGCCTATCAACAATGACCCAAACTGCGTCGAACTTCCTCCGAGTCTGTGGGAGCCCAACAACGAAGTCCATGGTGATCCGCTCCCACTTCCACTCGGGAAGCTCAATCCTCTAAAATAAACCACCAGGCCTCTGATGCTCATACTTAAACTGCTGTCAATTCAAACACCGAGCCACGTAGGCAACGATATCCTTCTTCATTCTACGCCACCAATAATGTTGTCGCAAGTCCTGATACATCTTCGCGGCACCTGGGTGAATAGAATACTGGGAACTATGGGCCTCCGCTAAGATCAACTCTCGAACCCATCAACATTGGGCACACAAACTCGCCCCTGCAATCTCAAAACACCATCATCATCTAAGGTCACCTTCTTGGCACCTCCACGTTGTACCGTGTCCCTAAGGACACACAAATGGGGATCATCAAACTACCGAACACGAATATGCTCCCATAACGAAGAACGAGCGACCGTGCTAGCTAATACTCTACTAGGCTCAGAAATATCCAACCTCACCAACTGATTAGCCAAAGCTTGAACGTCCAAAGCAAGCGGCCTCTCACCGACCGGAATATAAGCAAGACTGCCCATACTGGCTGACTTCCTATTCAAGGCATCGACCACCACATTGGCCTTTACCAGGTGATATAGGATAGTGATGTCATAATCTTTCAACAACTCCAACCACCTCCTCTGCCTCAAATTCAACTCCTTTTGCTTGAACAAATACTGAAGACTCTTGTGATCCGTGAACACCTCACACGCCACGCCATACAGATAGTGCCTCCAAATCTTCAATGCGTGAACAATGGCTGCCAACTCCAAATCATGCACTGGATAGTTCTTCTCATGAACCTTCAACTGCCTCAAAGCATAGGCAATGACCTTGCCATCCTACATCAACACTGCACCAAGTCCAATACGAGATGCATCATAATAGACTGTATAAGGCCCTGAACCTGTGGGCAAAACCAATACCGGTGTCGTAGTCAGAGCTGTCTTGAGCTTCTGAAAGCTCACCTCACACTCGTCCGACCATCTGAACTGGGCTCCCTTCTGGGTCAACCTGGTCATCGGGATTGCAATAGATGAGAACCCCTCCATGAACTGACGATAGTAACCTGCTAACCCCAAGAAACTCCGAATCTCTGTAACTGAAGCTGGTCGAGGCCAGTTCTTGACTGCCTCTATCTTTTTCGGATCAACCTGAATACCCTCTGCTGATACAACATAACCCAGAAATGCAACCGAGCTCAACCAGAACTCACACTTCGAGAACTTAGCATATAACTGACTATCCTTCAGAGTTTGAAGAACCACTCTGAGGTGCTGCTCGTGTTCCTCCTGGCTGCGGGAGTATATCAGAATATCATCAATAAAGACTATCACGAACGAGTCCAAATAAGTCCTGAACACTTGGTTCATCAAATCCATAAAGGTTGTTGGGGCGTTGGTCAACCCAAATGACATAAGCAAGAACTCATAATGCCCGTACCGAGTGCGGAATGTTGTCTTGGGGACATCGGATTCCCTAATCCTCAACTGATGGTAGCCAGATCTCAAGTCAATCTTTGAAAATACCTTGGCACCATGAAGCTGATCGAACAAATCATCAATCCTCGGCAGTGGATACTTATTCTTAATTGTAACCTTGTTCAATTGCCGGTAATCAATGCACATTCTCATCGAGCCATCCTTTTTCTTTACAAACAGAACCGGCGCACCCCAAGGCGATACGCTGGGTGTAATGAAACCCTTCTCAAGCAAGTCTTGCAACTGCTCTTTCAACTCTTTCAACTTTGGCGGGGCCATGCGATATGGCGGAATAGAAATGGGCTGAGTGCTCGGAGCCAAATCGATGCAAAAATCAATATCCCTATCGGGTGGCATCCCTGGAAAGTCTGATGGGAAAACCTCAAGAAACTCACGAACCACGGGCACCGAATGAATAGAGGGAATCTCAGCACTGGAATCACGAACATAAGCCAAGTAGGCCAAACACCCCTTCTCAACCATATGCCGAGCCTTCACATACGAAATAACACTGCGGGTAGAACGACCAGGAGTCCCTCTCCACTCTAAAAGGGGCAAATCCGGTAAGGCTAAAGTCATAGTCTTAGCATGACAATCCAAGATCGCATGACACAGGGACAACCAATCCATCCCTAATATAACGTCGAAATCCATCATATCTAAGAGCAACAGATCAACACGGGTCTCAAGTCCCCTAAACACCATAACACAGGAATGATGAACCCGATCAACCACTATAGAATCACCCACTGGTGTAGATACATACACAGGAATACTCAAGGCCTCACTAGGCGTAACCAGGTAGGGTGCAAAATAGGACGACACATATGAATACGTAGATCCAGGGTCAAATAGCACTAAAGCATCTCTATCACAGACCAGAATAGTGCCTGTAATAACAGCATCAGATGACTCAGTCTCTGGCCTAGCTGACAAAGCATAACATCGGGGCTGGGCCCCACCTCCGTGAATCACATCCCTAGGATGATTGGCTGCTGGCTGACCCCTACCTCTGGAAGTCTGAGCTCCACCTCTATGACCTCTACCTCCACCTCTACGTCCTCTACCCCTGCCTTTAGCTGGCTGGGCAGGCTGTAGAGCAACTGGTGCCTGAATCATAGGACGAGGACCTTGCTGCTGAGAACTACCCGAAGCTTGAGGGCAAAATCTAACAATGTGACTCGGGTCACCACAACTGTAACAAGCCCTCGGCTGCGGAGACTACTGAACCTGTCGACCTGAATGTCCTCCCCTGAAGCTCTGAAGTGGTGGTGCACCGATGGACTGCTGCTCAGAATAATATGGCTGAGAACCACTACCACTTGGAGTACCATGAGAGACCTGGAGAGCTGACTGAAATGGCCTAGGAGGATGGCCTATACCGTACGAATCTCTACCTCCAGACGAGGTAGTACTGAATCTGCCTGAATGACGAGGCCTCTTATCCGACCCATGACCACCTCCCTGTGATTGGACCATCTCAACTCTGCGGGCCACATTGGTCGCCTCCTGAAATGTGATCTCGCTCCCAGTCTCCCTAGCCATCTAAAGACAAATCGGCTGAATCATACCATCAATAAACCTCCTCACCCTCTCCCTTTCGGTAGGAAGTATGACAAGAGCATGGCGAGCTAAGTCGATGAACCTGGTCTCATACTGGGTAACAGTCATGGAACCCTGCTGGAGGCACTCAAACTGCCTCCGATAGGCCTCTCTCTAAGTAACGGGGAGAAACTTCTCTAGAAACAACACTGTAAACTGCTCCCAAGTCAAAGATGGCGATCCGGCTGGTCTCGCTAAGTAATAATCCCTCCACCAAGTCTTGGCGGATCTAGACAGGTGAAATGTAGCAAAATCAACTCCATTGGTCTCAACAATACCCATGTTTCTGAGAACCTCGTGGCAGCTGTATAAGAAATCTTGGGGATCCTCTGAAGAAGCACCGCTGAATGTGGTAGTGAATAGTTTGGTGAATCGATCCAATCTCCACAGAGCATTGGCGGACATAGCCACACCATCGCCGGTCTGAGCCGTTGTACCCGGCTGAACAACCACTGTTGGCTGAACCACCGGAACCTAAACCTGGGGAGCTACCTGCTCTAGAGTACGTGTAGCAGGAGTCTGAACTCCTCCCCCAGCTTGAGAAGTGGCTGGTACTACTGGAAGCAAACCCGCTCGAGAGATGCTCTTTATGAGGCCTATCAATCGGACCAAAGCGTCCTGAAGCACTGGAGTGGCTATGAAACCCTCTGGGACCTGAGCTGGGCCCACCGAAGTTGCTGTAGCTGGAACCTCCTCATAATAATCAACATGAGGCTCCACCTCTGGAACTGCTGCTTGGGGCTGAGCTCTGCCCCGGCCTCGGCCTCTGGCACGGCCTCGCCCTCTGCCCCTACTAGGAGCTACTACTGGGGG
Source organism: Nicotiana tabacum (assembly GCF_000715075.1). NCBI lineage: Eukaryota > Viridiplantae > Streptophyta > Magnoliopsida > Solanales > Solanaceae > Nicotiana > Nicotiana tabacum. Next base: position 24,658,319 of record NC_134095.1, read on the forward strand.
CTCGGGCTGTTGCGTGGTCGATGAGGAAGCGCGTGTCCTCGCCATCTGTGAAAGAACGGAGTAGAAAGAAAATCAGTATTTGAGAAACAGAACCGCACGACAAGAAAGAACAAATGTGAAGTTTCCTAACTCTGTAGCCTCTGGAGGATAAATACAGACGTCTCTGTACCGATCCCTCAGTCTCTACCGAGCTTGTCCGTGAGTTGTGAGACCTAAGTAACCTAGTGCTCTGATACCAACTTGTCACGACCCGGATTTCCCACCATCGGGAGTCGTGATGGCGCCTACAATTGGAGCTAGGCCAGCCAAAGATTAAAACATCGTTGATAACATTCGCAACAATATAAATAAAACGAGACAATTAAATAAAAGCGGAAGTCTTTAAACTTAGATAACGAAAATCAAATGTGGAAGTCTAAATACATCTCTACCCAGAGTCTGGTGTCACTAACTCACGAACTACTAGAGAGTACTACAAACAAGGTTTTAATAAAAGATACAATGCTTTGTTCCGATACAAAAATGGAAACAATCTAAGTAAAATAGGGAGGGACTCCGGCCTGCGGACGTCAGCTAGGCTACCTCGAAAGTCCCTGGACTGAAGTCAGCTCCCGATCAAATCCTACTGCTGAGGTCCAAAAGCTGCTCCTAGATCTGTGCAAAAAGATGCACAAAGTGTAGCATCAGAACAACCGACCCCATGTGCTGGTAAGTGCCCGGCCTAACCCCGGCGAAGTAGTGACGAGGCTAAACAGAGCCTACCAAAAACAACCTGTGCAGATATATGAAATAAAAGGGAATACACATAATTTAAACAGCTAAGAGGGAAGGGGAAGCATGCTATGGGGGTGTAGCAGTTCAGATATAAAGTCAACAGATGGAGAAGTGAAACTGTACAATAGCAACAGTGAAGGAGAACAGGTTAATCGACAGTTGCACGGCATCAACCTTCGTGCTTTTACTCTCGTTCTCACCAAAACAATCATATAAGGTACATGGCATTAACCTTCGTGCTCTTCCTCACATAAACTCTCATATCAAGGCACAGAATGACCCTTCGTGCATAAATGTTCAAAACATGGCACGGAATGACCCTTCGTGCATAATTATTCAAAACATGGCACGGAATGACCCTTCGTGCATAATTATTCAAAACATGGCAAGGAATGACCCTTCGTGCTTTTACACTCTTTCCTCACAATAACAAACAATGCACTGCATCACCCTTCGTGCTTTATCGCTCTTCCTCACCCAACACAATCACAAACAAAGGGGGAAAGGGAGTGACCAAATAATGATAGGAAATTCCGGCAAGGGAATACAATTAAATAGCTAAATCCTGGCAAGGAAGCACAATTAAACAATTAAAGCCCGACAAGGGAACAATATCAATAATCTCAGCGTCCCAGCAAGGGAGATAATCAACAAAACGGCAAACATCCCGGCAAGGGAACAATTAGATAATTATTTCTCTTTCTTTCACTTTTGCATCTTATCTCACTTTACCACCTGAGCCAACGCTCCAAAGGGGTTCAATCATTTCATATACTTTCACGCTTTATAATATACTCGAGCCAATGCTCCAAGAATGTACAAATCATAATTCTTCCTCAAACTCTTCACATTATATGAAATTTATCAATTTAACAAGGAAGAGATATCACAAAATCCGAAGAAACACAAATAAGACTCACAATCATGCTAGACTCTGGTGTATAGATACTCATCACCATGCCTATACATTGTAGTCAACAATTAGCAAATAGCAAACAACACTCTAATCATATTCCCTCAAGCTAAAGTTAGAACAAACACTTACCTCGGTCCAAAGAATAGCAATCCACCCTCAAATACCGCCTTTCTTTTATAATCCGACTCCGGAACAACGATATCTAGGCATAATTAATTCAATAATATCACTGAAGACTCGATAACAAAATCTCATAGCTTAGATATGAAGTTCCTAGCATTCTTCCAAAAATACCAAAATTCGACCCCGGGCCCACACGGTCCAAACACGAGGCTCGGACCAAAACCCGATTACCCATAACCCCACGAGTTCAAATATATAATTTATTTCAAGATCCGACCCCAAATTGAGGTTGAATCACTCAAAATTCCCAAAAACCTAACTCCACCCAAAACCCCTAATTTCTACTCTAAATTACATGATTTAAGCTTAGGAACCCAATAGTTAATGATGGAAAATGAAGAAAATAAGTGGGAATTTACTAACCCAAGTGGTCTTGAAGAATGGGGGCTTCAATGGACTCCTAAGTGCTTGGGGAAGAAGAAAGCTCGTGAGTCTTTGAATGAGTCCCGTAGCTACTGTTTCTGAAGTTTTAAAAATTTAACTGGGCGAAATTTGCTCTATGCGATCGCGGAAGAGGGAATGCGATCGCATAGAGTAAATGGGGCTGGGATATGCGATCGCAGACAAGGCAATGCGATCGCATAGAGTAAAATAGTGAAGGCTGGGCTAACACACTATGCGATCGCGGGAGGCACTATGCGATCGCATAGAACAAACTGAACCCCTGAAAATTTACACTATGCGATCGCGGATATAGCTATGCGATCGCATAGAACAAAGAACTAGGCAACAACAGACAACAGATTCTGCAACATCTCTAAGGCTAAAACCACTCTGAAACACTCCCGAGCCTTCGGGGCTCCTAACCAAACACACACACTAACTCAACAATATCCTACAAACTTAACCATGCGATTAAATCGCCAAAATAACATCATAAACGAGGAATCAAACCTCAAAATCATCACTTTTCTTCAAACTTCATAAACTTTCAAATTTAGAGTTTTAAGTCCGAAACACGTCAAACGACGTCCGATTTTAACCAAATTTCACAGAAAGCACTTAAACCACATATAAGACCTGTACCGGGCGCCAGAACCAAAATTCGGGCCCGATACCAACGCTTTCTAATCCATTTTCATTTCAAATTTCCAAATAAATTTCAGAAAGATAATTTCTTTTAAAAATTCATTTCTCGGGCTCGGGACCTCGGATTCCGATTCCGGTCATACGCCCGAGTCCCATATTTTTCTACGGACCCTCCGGGACCGTCAAATTACGAGTCCGGGTCCGTTTACTTAAAATATTGACCAAAGTCAACTTTAACCATTTTAAAGCCACAATTTACCAAATTTCGCATAATTTAACACATAAGCTTTTCCGGCTACGCGCCCGGACTGCGCACGCAAATCGAGGCAACTAAAGGTGAGGTTTTCAAGGCCTCGGAAGCACAGAAAAAGGGAGAAAACTGGTGATGACCCTTTGGGTCGTCACATTTTACCGTCAAGGTTCACATGTCCCTGAAACAAAATGAATACTCCTTATGTCCCATATTATCATTCGTGAAACCCATGGTAATTAAAAATGGTTATTTTAAATTTTTTGTCACTTTTAAAATTCAAGAAGAAATTGATTATTTTTTTTCTTCTTTACCCTTAGTAATAATTATTCTTAAAAATTACAAATACCTCAACTATAAATAATTTTATTGAAATATCAATGAAGAAGTAGTAAATATTAAGACATGAATAAGGATAAAAGCAATCAAAATCCCATTTTAATTAATTTTTCTTAAGAAGCGTGTACAAGAGAATCATGACAGTTATTGACAGATAATATGAGACAGTGGGAGGAGCTTTCAAGTGAATAAACTTCTATATACTATTTGTTCATCCCAAATATTATTCTTGGAATTCGAAATTGAGATAAAATGCAATTAGTAAGGATTTACGTATTCATAAATTATAAAAAGTGGAGTACTATTAAACCTCAAATTTTCAATTAATATATTTGAATTGTTTAAAGATCTTAATTAAAGAAAATTGATTGGCTCAAATTAACAAGGGAAATTTTCGTTCTTATACCATATAGGAAACTATATTACCAAATATGCTCATAGTTTGTATATTATCCTTCATGCTAATAGTATTCCTATAAAATATAGACAATGCATCAAATAAGGAATCATTGTAGCTGCAGGATTCCTTATTTAGGCGCGCTAAAATTGGGGAATTAAATATTCTTCAAAATCTTCCACAACGCAGATCACGCACATTCATAATTATCGTCGGCTTCACTCTGCTCTTTCACAACGCAGATCAAGATTTTCCATACTTTGTTTTTGCGATACACTTTGTTTCCAGAATTCTCTCAATCTCTTAATCTCAAATTTCAGTAATATAAAGCAAAGGAAAAGAGAGAAGCAATTCCACCATTAAAAAGCTTGAAAGCTTTGAATTCAAATTTGAGTTTTCAAAAATCATTATTTGTTTGGATTGGGTGTTGTTGAAAATAATTGGGAATATGGTTTGGAGTTTATATCTCAATTTTGAGGGGTTTTGGTGAAGATTAGACTTGGTTTTGACTGAATTTCAGATTGAAACTCGAAGAAGAAGACGTATATTGCAGAAATTATAGAAAAATTGTAGATAAATTGAAGAAAAATTGTAGATTGTTGTTTATTTATTTTTCTTTTATTCATTTACCTATTGTATGAAAGTTGAACAACATTGTATAAAAATTATATTTAAGTGGATGATTTAGTACTATCTTGGATAAAAATATGTATCAAAAATGTGAAACATACATTTCAGGGGGAGCATGTCGAGTCCAAATATGTACCCAGTTTGTAGATATTTTATAGATAAATTGTAGATTATTTGTATCTAATTGTAGATGCTTTATTTTCTGTTTTCACAAATAAAAAACGACTAAAACTTCTACAAATCTTCTGAAAAAACGTAATTATGTCAAAAATCTCAATTATGCTACAATTGAATGAGAATTGGGATATTAAAATTCAATGTACCCAGTTTGTAGATATTTTGTAGATAAATTGTAGATTATTTGTATTCTGATTGTTTGTTTTCTGTTTTCACAAATCAAAAATGACCAAAACTTCTACAAATCTTCTGCAAAAAATGCAATTATGTCTAAAATCTCAATTATGCTACAATTGAATGGGAATTGGGATATTAAAATTTAATGTACCCAGTTTGTAGATATTTTGTAGATAAATTGTAGATTATTTGTATTCTGATTGTAGATGCTTTGTTTTCTGTTTTCACAAATCAAAAACGACTAAAACTTCTACAAATCTTCTGCAAAAACGCAATTATGTCGAAAATCCCGATTATGCTACAATTCTGTGATTCTCTTATATGTTCTTGTTACTCCTTACAAAACTGCTATGCTAAATATGGAATCCAAAAAAACATGCTGAAGGGATAGATCTTCCTAAGAAATTTTGTAGATAATTGAAATTCTGTATTTTCATATTAATTTTTCAAATGATATGTAGTTTTGTTGTAGATTAAATGTAGAAAATAAGCCATTGTGAGTCTTATTTGACTCATTCCTCACATTCAACCTATTCTACAAATTCACGCCTCTTTAAATACAATACAACCATACTTTCTTGAATTTAAAGGTATAACAATATATATAACTTAAAAAACTTCTTCTCATCTGCACAAGTTAGCTCCAAAACAGACAAAGTGGAATAACAAGCTCCCATCAAAACTTTTAGCACAAAAACACAAAGCTCAAAGATAAATAAACAACAGTCTATAATTTTTCTACAATTTATCTACAATTTCTGCAATATAATGTATGTCATGTCGTCTTCTTTTTCTTCTTCTTCTTCTTCTTCTTCTTCTTCTTCTTCTTCTTCTTCTTCTTCTTCTTCTTCTTCTTCTTCTTCTTCTTCTTCTTCTTCGATTTTCAATCTGATATTAAGTCAAAACCAAGTATAATCTTCACCAAAATCCCTCAAAATGTATATATAAATATAAAGTTGGGAATGACAAAGGTGATGTGGTATATCTCTAATTTCAGCAAATGCACTTTTCTTTTATCTCCTTTTTTTGGCTTTTTCTCCCTTTTCTTGTTTCATAAGAGGTAAAGAAGACATCTTTTGGATTGGATCGTTCTTTTCTTTTTAACTTCTCTATTCGTTACAATTTAAGTATTTATTGACCATTATTTGCCCATTAAGTTTAGAGTATTTACTTGCCCATTACTCTCACTAATTACTCCCTCAAATTTCTCATACATCTCCTCTAAACATATTCAATTATAAAGAGCGACGCAGAATTACACGGTCATTGTATCTATAAACAATAAGAAAAGCTTCGGGAGGACGACATAGTTTGAAGTCTTATAGTCAATAGACAGAGCAATATTCTGATAAGAAGACATATACGAGGAGATGAATTCCACTTTCTTTGTAAGAGTTTTTCTAAACTTACCTTATTTTTTCACTGCAAAAAGACAAAACGTACATGTTATTCTCCTGTACTTTGTAAGTTTGTTTAATTTCTCAAACCAGTGGTTTTTTTTATCTATATTGCATATTTTATTTTTCATTTATAACTGTGCGAAATACGGGTAAATTTAGTATATATATCAAAGAGAGTAATAGAAAAGTGAGGTGTCACCTTTCTTAAGCCAAAAATATATTTATCTTTTTTCTCCTTTATTGTATTTATAAAAATTCTAAATTCATAACTCACACATCTTTGTCTTCATAACTTATATTTCAATAATTTCAATATTTTCACGCCTTTTATATTCGTAACTCTCAATTGTTTAATGTGTAAGTTTATGACAATATAATTTATGATAGTGTTCACCAATATGTACCTATATCATATATAATCTAACATGAAAGGATTAAGCAACGCAGGTAGAGGTTTGGAAAATGGAGGCGGGATCAGTCCGAAGCTCATCTGAAATGCTTGACCTTGGCTGTAAGGCCAGGCAGCAATTCCTCCAATGAAGCGGCTACGCTCCATTGTTTTTAGATTCGATAAGATTCAAAACAACCTTAGATTCTTGATTCCTCTCTTGATACTCCATTCTATTACTACTAATATGACTTTAAATTGGACAGTATATGCATGCTCATACTGGCATACTGCATTGATATTTTATTTTGTCGATTTATATGTTTTTCTTCAACTCACATGTCAAACACTATTCTAATGCTACAATCATCGTATGGGTTAGTACTAAATGCAAACGAAGACTAAAAGGCAACTAAAAAATTAAAGAAAAGAAGGTATTATAATTTTTTGTGAATTAAGTAGTGCATGTAGTATTAAAGAAATAGATTGAACCAATATGATCTTACTTTATTTGGAGATTTAAATTCTAAAGTAGCACTATTTATTTATTTAGTTTTAACACATAAGAATAGTGCAGTTAAATATATAACACAACTTTTCCAAAGAGAATGAGTTGCCTTTGAATATCTCACTTCCAACAAAATTATGAAATACCACCGAAGATTGTGACGAAGCTCGGGTATATAGTTGCCTTTGAAGAATTGGATAGTTGAGTCATGAGGTTTCGACCTCGAACTTTGGGCATGAGTTGCCTTGGAAAGGGAGTATTTTTAATCATAAAGTGGAACTCCTTTAACGTAAATCCGGATTAGTCAAAACTCAATACGAATATTATACATTAGATGAGGAAACAAAAACAATAGAAATAGTAAACTTTGAGGTATCTTTACGTGTTCTGCCATTAAAGAAATCGAAATAAAGCAGTATCAAAATACCCAAAGAAACAAAGAATAGTGAAATCAATTAACATTACAAAAAGGATTCGGCCTTGCTTGCTAGAGGAGAAAACTGCTGGAAAAAAAAAAATTAATATTGATCATGGAATTTGTGGAGGAGTTGATAGTATTTTTGATATATTTTGGGAGATTATCATGAATAATTATTATTTTTGTTAAACAATTTTGTATGTTAAGTATTACAGATCTCGACCGTTTGTGTGAAGAGGTAAATGTCTATTGTTCAAAATTATAGGGAGTTTAAGTTATAAAGGAAAGTTGAAGGAGAAAATAATTTTCAACCCATGTTTTTTATATTACTCATAAATATTAGACAAAGATGAGAAAGTAGGTCTCTTTTATTGTCTTCACACTTGTACCAAAATACTACTAACAAAATAAATTACGAATACTTTTTTCAAAAGGAATAAATAAACTAGATATGATATAAAACTAGAAAATCAGAAGTAAGATATTTACAGCCTATTATTTGCTTTTTCAACCATTTAAATATTAGAAGAAATTTATTCTTTATAAGATTTTTATATTGCGCGAAGCGCAACAAGTTCACTAGTTGAGATATAAACTCCAAACCATATTCCCAATTATTTACAACGACACCCAATCCAAACAAATAATGATTTTTGAAAACCCAAATTAGAATTCAAAGCTTCAAAGTTTTTTAATGACTGTCAATGGTAGAATTGCTGCTCTCTTTTCCTTTCCTCTTATATTACTGAAATCTGGGATTGCGAGATAGAGAGAGACGTAGAGAGAATTCTTAATTCTTTGCAACAACATCCAATCCGAACAAACAATGCCTTGGCTATGGAAGAAATAATGGATTTTGGTACAGAAATCGTGGGTGTGGGAGGGAAACGTAGGTGAAGGTGTGGGAATTGAAGAGAGAAACGTTGAGGGAGTGGTATCAGAAGGAATATACGGTACCATTAAATTAGGAGTGTAATTAATACCCTTAAAAACCACTAATGGTATATAATTGGTAATTAGGTATACTAAATGTAACTAGTATTGGTACAAGCGCGGATGCGCGGACACTAATCATGTCAAATATTTAAGTTATTTGGATTGTATGTAAATAATCTTAAAATTTACACTTTTTCAGTAAATATAAATAATTATTGGATATTAACTACATGAAAAAAATTAATCATTTCTTCTATTTTTCTTTTTTGATACCATTCTTGCCGGTGTCATTGGATCCTAAAAATAGTCGGGAAGCAAAATAATAACTCATATTTATGACAAAACAATCAAATGTTAAAACAATGAATGACTCTTTGGATAAGACTTAACTCTTTTATTACTACTTGAAATCTTATTTGGTGTGTTGATATCTCTTAAAAAATATTTCTTTCTTAAAATTTCAGTTTCTAAAACATTATTTTTCAATAATAATGTAATTGAAAATATTATTTTTAATTCAAAACTCATTTTAGTTGGCTATCTAAAAATATAAAAATTCTTTAGCTAATGAATTTTTTTACTCCATTTTGATATTTGACATTAACCATGTTAAATATCTGAGTTATTTGAATTATATGTAAATAACCTTAACATTTAAACTTTCTAAATAATTATAGATAATTGTCAGATATTAATTAAGAAATACTACATGAAAAAAGACTAACATTTTCTCAATTCTCGTAGTGATAATTTTATTTTTGCAATATTCTCATATGTATCATTGGAACCTAAAAATAGCCATAAAGTGAAATAATAACTCATATTTATGGCAAAGCACAAAGGCTGATACGATATAAACGATTCTTTGATTACGACGTGACTCTTATACTACGACTTAAACTCTTATATGGTATGATTTTATCTTTCAAAAAATATTTCTGTTTTGAAATTTTAATTTCTAAAACTTTATATATATTATAATAATGATTATATTTATAATGATGCAAGTGAAGATATTATCCATAATTTAAAATCCACTTTAATCAGCTATCTAAAAATTTAAATAATTCTTTGGCCGGATTTATTTTAGTATGACTCTACTTTAAGTTTATCGATATCTCTAGCACCAGAATTTGAATTTTTAATACCCTATATGTACAAAAATTTTGTTCTTTGAATCATTAAATGTTAAATTAGTTTATTATTATTATAAAAGATTGCATATATTGTCTTAAAATTATCAAGTAATTTATTTTTCGACACCATACTTGGCTCAACCTCAATGAAAACTACTCAAATTGTATTCCAATTCAAATTCGAATATCATATGAGTTTGTTAGTAGTAATTTTTTTAAAACGACACATAATGTAAATTAAAAAACAATATTCGAAGATATTCTTATCTTATAATCTATGTATTTGAGTTGAAAAAAAATATTTGAAATCGATGAGATTAACTTTCAAATTTTTTATACTCAATAAAGATGAAACATAAGAAGAAATTTGTTGTCATCTTTTATTTCTCGTTTTTAGATCTTTCTAACATTTTTTCATTAATATTTATTTTATTTTATATTATTTTTTATGTCATTATTTCTTTTATTACAAAAAATTAATTTATTTCACTATAAAAGGATGAGTTTTAATAAAAGTTGTCTACATATGAACTTTAATTATATTTTTAGTCTTTGGTTGAGATTATTTCATATTTTTCTTTTGGTTTTATCTAATCAACCTAAATAGGTGCTTACCCGACCACTTAAATTAAAAAATTGAATGATGTATAATTTATATATAATATATGTATAATTGTGTTGGCGTATATCATCTATTTATATTAGCTATAAAAAGTAAATAATAAATATGGCCGAATATTATGTAAATATTCCGTAAGATTTCGATTTTTTCAGTTTATCCATGATATAACTTCTATTATAATAATTTTAAAACTCTCTACTAATGTTCAAAAATATCTTATCTTTTTATTATCTTTGAATTAAAAAAAGTAAAGAGTTTTTTTGAAAAAATTTGTTTACATTTAAAAAAAATATTTTACGTCATACCTATTTTTTCTTTATATATACTCTTTGTTACACTTAAAAGTCGCTATAGAAACTATCAATTAGAAATCAATTTATCTCTTGTTGAGTTTGAAAAAAATCCTTTCACATAATCTAATGATTCAAAACTAATATTCTTCAACGAAAAAAATATTATACCCTTACAATATTGGCTTGACTACAGCTAAATGAAGGGGTATGAAGCTTATACCCTTCAATTCCTTAAATGTGCTAAATTGAAATTAATGATAGCAATTCTATAACCAAAGCTTTGTTATTTGTTTGATGTCCATTTATACAAATTGACTCTTCAAACAAATATTCTTCAAGAAGAAAAAAGAAACAACTTTTATTTTAATATTGACTAATTTTGTGATGTTTCTTTCTCCAGTATGTATGTTTACTTGATTATATATGTAAGTAAACTTTTATTTGGTTTTGTAAACTATTTTTTATTATTTAGATAAATATAGACGTGTACCCTATATATTATATTTATTTAAAAGAATTTCGTTTTATTCAAATCTAGCTACAGTTTTTCAAAGAACTATACTTATAGGATTTTAAATGTGAAAGAGTTTTATAGTTATATGGAGTAGTTTTTTATTGCTAGAGGCGAAGTAGTATTTAAATAATTATAAATAAAAAAAAGTTCCTAACATGGTTGCATATGATCATTAAGTATGATAACATGATAAAAAAAGATAAATTTTATTTTTAATTCAAATTCAATTTTTAGAACTTTATCTATAAATTCAAAATTATCTTTTAATTCAAATTTCGTATATATATATATATATATATAGTATTTAACTAAAATAGTCAAATATAGAATAAAATTACCATATACTATTGATATTTATTAGCTTGCCACTTGGCTTAACCATAATGTCAATTATATATGGGAACTTTCTTGCTTTAATATATATATATAGATTATATCAAACCTTAAACATTGAGGGTAATATAGTTTCCTGTATGACATACGAATGTAAAATTTCCAATTAACAATGTCATATTTTTGACAGAGGGAAGTTAAACTTTTGTGTAAACATTCAGTTAGGGTCCAAGCCGAAGATTTTGACAAAGTTTACTTTCAAGAATACGTGAATTAGACGTAAAGTAATTTCTGAGTTCATTACGTAAATGGTCACTCAATTATCTCAAATTATCTATTAAAGTTACTTTTTTTTTGTTTGTAACAACAAAGTCATCACTTAACTATGCCTTGTACTCAGAAGGTCATTCAACTAGATTTTCCAAACTTTAGATTGCCATATACCTATTTTACCCTCTAAATTATAAACATTTCTCTCTTTTTATTCTAACTTTTTAATATTATGATTTTATATAATGGACTTATCTATAGAATAAATATTTTTTTTACAAATTAAAAAATAAAAAATATTTAAGCATATATAATGCTAGAATAATATAATATTGATCATAGTAAAAAAATTAATTAGAATAATTTGTTCATAATAATAATTTTACTATTAACAAAAAAATTCAAAAATTTATTTACACAATTGAGAATAAAAGAAATAAAGATAGAAAAATATATATTCCATACACGTAATATAAAAATAATTATTTAAATAAAGATTTTTTTATAATATACATTATAAATTCTTAAAAAATACGCTCAATTATATTATTATTACGACATTATATAAGCTGAAAACTAAGTTTTAATTTTTATTTTATAAATAAAATATATTTATTGTATAGGTAAGTCCACAATGTAGATTAAAAGGAGAAAAAAATGATAATATTTAAAAATAAAAAAAGAAAACAAAAATATTTATAATTTAGAGGGTAAAATAGGTATTTTGACAATCCAAAGTTTGGAAAATTTAGTTGAGTGACTTCTAAGTGCTTGTCACGACCCAAACTAAAGGTCCGCGACGGGCACTCGGTGCCTTACTCAACCGAGTAACAACATAACATATCTTTCTTATTATACTATCTTGAGTAAATGAGCCAGAAACCCGTCATGAGATAACAAGAATAAAACATAAGGGAGTACTCAACATATGACGACCCAACATGATATACAAACTTATACATGTGACATACGAGCCTATAAGGCCGACATGACCATTTGTAAACTCAACACATAGGCCAACAAGGTCATACAAGTATCCATAAACCTGACATCTGTATACAAGCCTCTAAGAGTACATAAAATCATAAAGGTCGGGACAGGGCCCCACCATACCAATCAATACATATCCAAAGCATACTGACTAAATAGGTACTTCGGAACAAGTGGAGTGCACCAACACCTCCGCTGAGATGATAGCCTACTAGAAGGAATGTCAACCTATCAATTGGGACCTGCGGGCATGAAACGCAGCGTCCCCAGGCAAAAGGGACGTCAGTACAAATAAAGTACCGAGTATATAAGGCAGAAAAACATAAACAAGAACAATAATATAAAGAGAGATAGAGGAGATACAACCTATAACATCTGCAGGCCTCTGGGGGCTACTGACATGAAATGCATAATACATATATATACATAAACTTTTAAAAACATATGCCTCTGTAATCATCATCATCATATCGTACCCGACCTCAAAGAGGACTTGGTAAAAACGTACCCGACCATCATAAGGCTCGGTAGAATCGTACCCGGCCACGTGGAGCTCGATAAATCCAACTGATCAGTGGTTGCACAATAAGTGTCGTACCCGGTCTACTATAGCGCGGCTCGGTAGAGTAAAATAGATACCATATATAATGCATGCTAGACTCATGGAATCACGTTCTAAACCTTTTGGAGTGACTTAAGGTCGTTGCACCTTCAATTAACATTATGGACATTCATACCCTCAATATGAACCTCAGCAGGATTCAAGGATCATACACACTTGCTTAGAATAATTTTATAAGGAAAGAACAACATGGACAACCTTAGTTGCTAGGAGTAGATCCGTTATGAAATAGCGTATTCATTTCACTTTAGATCATGCTAAAAGAAAGAAGGGATTTCCTTAACATACCTTAACCATGGTGAGTCCTTAATACCTCCCAAGTTACTCTTCAAACAACTCAACTCAATCTACCATTGCATAAGGAGATTCAAAATCAGTGTTGAATAAAGGCTAAGTCTGCAACTTAAACTTGTAGCTCGTTTATATAAATTCGGGCAGCATCTCCCTAGTAACAAGAGCCTCATCCAATATCATATACCAACAACAATTACCAGAGAAATCCAGCAATACATAATTATCAATAACAAGACACCATAAAACAACAACAAATCATAACTATTTTACGACGAGTGGCAAGCTCCAATTGGAATTCGCATACCCCATATCATCCATTATAGACTTTTTACTTTAACTTAATATTATCATTAACATGATAATGAAGTCATTCATCAATAATTCCAGCCTTATACCATATATCCATAACAAAGAAAATGATCCACAACTCCAATTATTCTTAATTATCAACTTTATTCACTAGCTCATCCATTTAACTTAACCAATGCCAAGATAACCTTAAGAACCTATAGGAACACAATATAATTACCTCATACAATAAATGCAAGTCGAAATCCATATTATATTTAGCTTACAACAGCCCAATACACCTCAATCAATTCATATCCAAAACGACGACTATAGTAGTGTCAAACATAATGACTAATCCATGATTTTTTCATTATGTGGTGTTTCTCCACACCATTTATCCTCCAAAACTCTATTTAACAACAACAAAATAGACAGCCCAAAAGCTACACGAAACAGCCCAAAAACAGTCCATTACAAATCAAATAACTCAAATTCACGGCTTCCGATCACCATCCGGTGAGTTCTAACTATTATGAAATCAATTAATCAAACTTCTTTGATATTTAAGAGCTTAAAACCAGAAATTAAGAATTTTCTCAACTATTAAATATCTTTACAAAACTCAAACTACAAATAAAAAGAGAGGCAATATAGCAATATTTACGTTGTGGGGATCGTTCTAGTGTTATTGCTTCTTGATTTCGTGCCCGGGATGATAGTATTGTTGGAAACCCTTGGAGAGAGCTTAAGGGTGATGTTAGGGATCTTATTTGATTGTGCTCTCTGGAAATATTGGAAATATACAGAAAGAGACGAGATAAAGGAGATAATCTCCATTTTGTTGAAAAGTCAAAAGGTGCTACTTGGCACCTTATAATTGGCTCGTCTTCCAACGCTTATAACTTTTTATCCGGGTGTTGTATGAGCAAACGGTTAAGAGCATTGGAAACTACATTCCAAGACCTTCAATTTGGTATATAATATGTCCCAAAAGACCTCATATAGCACACAAAATTTATTATTCAAAAAGCTTCATTACAACGCAAATCCTTAGTCGGTTTTTTTCCGCAACTTACATCTGATTTTTTTCAAACTTTATACTTCATATACAAACATCATATATAGTCATATCATGACTTTAAACTCATTTAAATCATGATTAACAAGTCCCATATTCATCTTAACTTGCTTAACACCGGCAAACCTTTCTTGTCCTTGTAGAAGGATTTCATCCTTTTTGAGCTTACATCAATTGACTCACGACGTACTTTCAGGTACAAAAACGTGGGTTGTAACAGTGATATAGGTATAGTTAAGTGATTTTATTGTTATAAAAAAATGACTTTAATAGATAATTTGAAATAATTGAGTAACCAGTGATTAACTCCTGGATTTATTATTGTTATATTATTGTTACTTTAGCAAAGGCTGTCCACTAAGACCTTTGTCCACAATTTCTTCGTATACTGCCTTGACTTTATAGCAGGCGTTTTTAGAATAAAAAGCAAACAAAGGAAAAAGATGTTTGGACATAAGCATCGTAAAATTTTAAAGAAAAGTGAAATTTGTTTTCAAGCGAAAATGGTATTTGAAAATTAGAGTTATGTTTGGACATGAATATAATTTTGGATTATTTTTGAATTTTAGTAAGTGATCTGAGTGAAAATTTTGAAAAACAGCTCTTTGGAGTGTTTCAAAATTTCGAATAATTCTAAAATTTATTTTCTAAGTGAAAATTTGAAATTTTATGTCCATTTCGAAAAAATGAATTTTTCTAAAAAAGAAAGAAATTCTTACGTCCAAACGGGCTCTAAACCTCCTTTTGAAAATGATGTCAGCAACAGTAAGAGCCTAAAATAAATGCAAATGTTGTGAATATCGAAAGCTCCATATTTGAAAAGGTCAATCAATAACACTCAATCTACTTCTCATATATTAAGGGGAAAAAATAGTCGTTTTTCCCTGCGTTCCACTGCAGTGACAATCGTAATACCATATTCCTATTTTATACTAAATAATATCCAAATTTATAGCATGAAGACGATCAAATAGTAGTACATTCCAGCACTTTGCCCTACGTAGCACCTACAACAGAGACGTTCTAGTTAGCTAGCAGGTAAATTGTTTTATGTGTTTTAATTAAGGCCTTGAGCAGTAGATATATGTTTATTGAACTCCAAATTCCCAAAGGGTTGTTTTGTGTGTGTGTGTGTGTATTTATGACACCAGTACTTGGTAGGTAGCATGTGATAAAGCAGTTCTTTAACGTCTTACACGGATCTTGATTTTGGCAGATATTGTCACTTGTTATTATGTTGACAAAATTGATCTCGACTATTGGATGATAGTCTCCAAATAGAAGCAGCAGAAGGCAAATGGAAAGTTTTCTGCTTGTGTTTCAGTTCTTGTTGCAGATATTATTATGCGGTTTTCTCTGTTCAATATCTAGTGTAAAAGATACTATTACTGCAACCGACTTTCTAAGAGATGGTAAGACTATTGCTTCATCTGATGGAAGCTTTGAAATGGGATTTTTTTCCCCTGCTAGTTTCATGAATAATTGGTATGTTGGAATATGGTACAAGCATGATGTACCTGACAAGTCTGTTGTATGGGTTGCCAATAGAGCAATTCCACTCAACAACACATCAGGTGTGGTGTTGAAAATCATCGATCCGGGACAACTTGCTCTTGTCACTGCTGATAATAGGATCACGTGGTCTACTAATATGTCGAGGCCTTTGGCTGTGAAGAATCCAATTGCACAGTTGTTGAATTCGGGGAATCTTATCGTGAGAGATGCAAATGATACTGAACCTGAGAACTTCCTGTGGCAGAGTTTTGATTATCCTACAGATACGCTCTTACCAGGCATGAAGCTAGGTAAGAACTTTGTGAATGGACAAGAATTTTACCTCTCCTCATGGAAGAACGAATACGATCCAGCATCAGGGGACTATACATTTCATTGTGATCCCACTGGATATCCTCAGGATGTCATTAGGAAAAGTAAAGTTAAGGTGTTCAGTAGCGGGACGTGGAATGGTCTCCGCTGGAGTGGTGTACCAGGACTGACAAAAAATCCAGTTTATACATTTACTCTGGATTTTGATGAAAGGAAAGCATTTTACAGCTACGCGCTCCTGGATAGTTCTGTTATATCCAAATTAACCTTGAACAGTAAAGGTATGCTTCAGCGTTGGACGTGGGATGACAAGAGAAAGGAATGGCACGTTTACTTGGCATCACCAGCAGATACCTGTGACAATTACGGAACATGTGGTGCATATGGTAGTTGCAACATCATACTTTCTCCTGTATGTAGTTGCTTAGACAAGTTTGTGCCTAAACATCCAAGAAATTGGGCAAAGACAAACTGGTCCGGCGGGTGTGTTAGAAGGACACCCCTTAATTGCCAGAATGGAGATGGATTTCTCAAGTACTCTGGTATAAAACTTCCAGATACACAGTATTCTTGGTTTGATGTGAGTATGACACTCCAAGAGTGTAAACGAGCTTGCTTAAAGAACTGCTCTTGTGTGGCTTACTCAAATCTTGATATACGCAATGGTGGAAGTGGCTGTTTGCTTTGGTATGGTGATTTAATTGACATTCGAGAATTACCTGGAGGACAGGACATTTACATAAGGATGGCTACATCAGAGTTAGGTAAACTTTGTGTGACAAATTTTATGCTATTTTGATCAATAAGGAGTATTAGCTGAATCAACTAAACTTCCTAATAGTCAGCTTTAGTTGTTTTTTCGGTTAGCTATTTGTTAGAAATTCACATAGTATGTCCAGTAGGGAGCTTTGGTTACAATTGAGAAACCTTATTTTTCCATGTACATTTAGTTTATTTACCCTCCATGTTCTTTTTCCTTTTTCAGGCTCGAGGAAGAAAACGAAACTACTTGTGTTGAGTCTGTCGTTATTTATTGGAGTGGCTGTGGTTGGCTTGACTATAGGTTTGTATACTTGGACAAAGAAGAACAAGAGGAAGCTGAATTTGAAAGATGATGACCTAGACCTTCCACTGTTTGCCCTATCAACTATAACTAAAGCAACCTCTAATTTCTCAGCTGAGAACAAGCTTGGAGAAGGTGGATTTGGATCTGTTTACAAGGTAACATTTTAAGCTTATGAATCATTCTTTAAGCAAATAATATGTACTATAATTGAGAGTAAACAGATGACAGTTTTGAATTATTTAGCCATCTATATGTTATGGCATC
The DNA here is from genome assembly GCF_000715075.1 of Nicotiana tabacum. Taxonomy (NCBI): domain Eukaryota; kingdom Viridiplantae; phylum Streptophyta; class Magnoliopsida; order Solanales; family Solanaceae; genus Nicotiana; species Nicotiana tabacum. Next base: position 24,676,441 of record NC_134095.1, read on the forward strand.
ATAGGGGATCCTGGAGGGAGGACAAGAAATAGCTATAAAGAGGCTCTCAAAGTCTTCCTCGCAAGGAGTTAATGAGTTCAAGAATGAAGTTATTTGCATTGCCAAACTTCAGCATCGAAATCTTGTGAAGCTTATAGGTTGCTGCGTTGGAGGAGAAGAAAAAATGCTGGTCTATGAATTCATGCCCAACAGAAGTCTAGATTTCTTCATATTTGGTCTGGTTACTTTCGCTTAACTCAAAGAACCTATATATTTTTTTCATTCAAAGAACCTATATTAGTACACATAACAAAGTTAATAGTTTGATCAAGTTTTAGCTGCACTTTCTTACAATATTATTCTCAGTTTTCTAACAGATGACCCTTTAACAGATGAAAAGAAGAGCACGATACTCAACTGGCCTAAGCGCTTCAACATCATCAATGGAATTGCTAGAGGACTTCTGTATCTCCATCAAGATTCTCGGCTAAGAATTATCCACAGAGATCTTAAAGCTAGTAACATTCTGCTAGATACTGACATGAATCCCAAGATATCAGATTTTGGCATAGCTAGAACTGTGATAGGGAATGAGACTAGTGCTAATACACACCATGTGGTTGGGACACAGTAAGAAATTTAATGCCACCACTTTTTAGCATTTATCTTATTTATTATATTCTCTGTCTAACACTATTACTGTTTAATATGTGATGCAGTGGCTACATGTCCCCAGAGTATGTGGTCGATGGTGTTTTCTCAATTAAATCAGATGTATTTAGCTTTGGTGTGTTAGTGCTAGAGATAATCAGTGGCAGGAGGAACAGAGGATTTTCCCATGGAAGTCGCAATATCAACCTTCTCGGACATGTAAGACCTGTATGTTAATTAAAGATGATTTAAGTTTTGTGCATTGAAAGGTGTAAACAAATACTTATATATGCAGACCATTTGTAAGTAATTGCAAGTGATAATGTAACTAATATGTTATCACAAGGTTAAGCTACACTGATAGTGCAAAAAATCTTAATTGTCAGTATATATAACTTGAATCCATTAAAGACGCATCAACTAGTTCCTTGATTCTGTACTGCTTGTGTTATTTAACAGGCGTGGAGACTTTACAAAGAAGGTAGAACATTGGAGCTAATTGATGTGCATCTAATAGATTCGTTTTATTTTTCTGAATTGCTACGGTTAATTCATGTCGCTCTGTTATGTGTACAACAACGTCCAGAAGACAGACCAGTCATGTCTGCAGTTGTTATGATATTGGCTAATGACGCCGTTTTGCCTCAAGCTAAGGAACCTGGTTTTTTCACAGGAAGCAAATTTACTGATTCTGATTATTCTTCAACCAAATATACAACAAATGAAGTTACCATCACACAGTTAGATCCCCGGTAAATTAAGTTACAGATTCATACAGATTTTTACAGAAGGGTTTCCATATGTATCTTACTATTAAGATTGTACATTTTATGAGTTGTATCTAATTAGGAACGAACTTCGTGTATACATCAGGTTTGTTAGATTAAGTCTAGGATGAGCATTAGTTCCAAAATTAGGTGAGTTGGACCCTTCTTCTTCTATTTCCTTGATTGTGAATCCTTGCTATGAATTTTAAAGTTCACTAATATTAAATGATTGTTCATATATTGGGCCAGGACTAAATCAAAGCCCATCATTATACATTTACTATCATTTAAGTTGTACTCAAATACTATGGAATTGATTTCTCCGTCAGAAAATTTTGTGAATTTGCAATGATACCACAAAGTGCCAACTTTTAACCCTAATGTTCTTGTTCCTCATCGTCATCCTCGAAGAAGCCGCCAAGCTAGAGCTAGGTAATGTCATTGAGTTTCTTTGTTTGTCTTATTCTTTATTTTCCTCTTTCCTATGGCTAAATTTTGGGCAGTTGAGATTAGGGGCCTTAATTTATGCTTACGATTAGCTATTTATTGCAGTAGGATCATGCAGATACTCAAGAGTTCCTTTGCTAGTAGCAACAGGTAACGCAATTTTCGGTTTACTTGTAATTGCTGCGCAATTTCATTTTGTTCCATGCTTGGAGATGAGTATTTTCATGGCCGAGGGAAGTGGGAGCTGATGATCAAGCAAAAAGGATGTAGTCTTTTGTTTCTCCTTTTCTCTTTCTATTTTTCCACGTGTTTGCTGACAAGGTTTTTTTTTGTTGCAAACTTCTAAGGCAGAATACATAAATAGCTCCTAAACTAGTCCATATTTTTCATCTAGGCACTTCAACTAAGACAATGACCAATTGAATTCCTAAACTCCGGTGGAAGTGTACCTATTAGACACTCATTGCTTACATGTCATAGCACGTGTTTCACACCCAAAGTTAGGTGCATGAATAAATGAAAAATTTAACGTTCCCAAACAAATCAAATCTTTATGACTGTTAAAATCTGAAAAACTAAAGGAAAGTGAAGTGGTAAAATAGATGATAAATGAGAAAAGATTTTTGGCCGGAACCCAATCTATCCCGCAAGATCCGTTTTCCTGCAAGCCACAATCAATGCAAATAGAGAAATTAAAAAAAGAAAAGAAAGAACATGATAAACAACAAGAATCGGCCAAACACTCAGCCCCAGGTTCATAAGCATATTTCACCGCATAACTTGACCCCAACAACGAGTAATAAGTTCTTAGAAGATGCATATTATGTTCTTGCCATTCATTAGAAAATACTTTAAGCAATTGTTAAGAAAGACATCGATGGTGGATAAGTAATCAAATCTTTGGGAACTGTATATTTTAATAATTTAAATTTTTGCAGTCGAAAAAAAGTGTTCGCCGGCATGATAGTTTTTTTCCGGCCAAAATCTTCTTCTACTTTTCTTTAGCTCTTTGTCGTCCTAGCCAACATCTGATGGCCCTCCTCCCATATGGCTAATGGTTTTTTGAGATAAAAACGCGAAAAGGATAAAAGTTCAGAAGAATTAGAGAGGATGAACAATGATGTATTTTATCTTAGAAAGAGTAGGGAACAGATGAGGAGATAGAGAGAAAAGTGGGGATGTATTGATATGTCATTTTTTTAATGGTTGCATTTGCCACGTTAAATGCCTGTAATGCACACGCTCTTTTTTGTTCATAGAATGTTCAGCTTGTGTTTAATTGGCACATTTTAAATAGAGTTTAGGTATCCAATAGGTTATTGCCTTAGTTAAAGTGTCTAGATAAAAAAATATGGACTAGTTTAAGGGGCTTTCTATGTATTCAGCCAACTTCTAATATAGATTTGTGATTTCTAATGGCAGAATAGCCTGAAAGACACTTGTACTAGTTTGGTTTTGTTCTTCCTGTCCTTCTATTCCACAAAGTTTCAACCTGATACTTGAATTCTATCAAAACATAAATTTTAAACACCTCCGCTGCTCACTAGCTTGACATGAAAGACACATCATATCTAGGGGTGTCAATGGATATTCGAAAACCGACTAAAACGACCGAATCGTACCGTACCGAACCGATTTTTAGGCTTTTTTTTTTAAAGAAACCTTAGATTTTTATTTAAATCTATAACCACACCGATAATTAGGGTAGTTTTTTTATATTATAAAAGTAAACCGAAAAATACCGAAAAATACAGAATAAATTTTACATGTGGAAAATATTTTTATATAGTAAGTTTTAAAATAATAATACATTAAATTTTTCTTTGGGTCTTGGAATTATGAAAACTGTTACAAGCCAACAAGTAATTAAACTCAAAATACCAATTCCTAAAACCTATTATGCTACTTCTACTTAAACTAAGTTATTTCAAGTATCTTCATTAGCAAGACACAAAGTATTCTTGCGATTATGAGTAGCAAACTGCAATGTATTGAATATGTTTTCTTTCATATAATTTAGATTTATCTTTTTGAATATTTAATCTTCTATAGACTTTATTCTTGAGTCCCAACTTGGTTAATATCTTTCCACTCGTGTGATTTATATTTTCTTTGCTTTTGCTTGGTTTCTTTTAAGTTGTTGTAGAATAGCTGACGGACCTATACTCTAGCTATCTTTCATTTTTTTACTCATCACCCTTTAAACAGTAAAAGTGTCTAGAGAGTTTTGCTAAGTCCTATAAAAGAACGTATGTTACTACATATTACTTCTACTAATGAATTTTACATAATATTTAAAAAAATATCAAAAATTAATCGAACCGTACTGATATCGAAGAGAAACAAACATGATTGAGATGGTTTCGAAAAGTTTAATTTTGGTTATACATAATAGAATAACTGAAAAATTGGTATGATACAAATTTTATAAGATAATTGGCAGAATCGAACAATTGACACCCCTAATCATATCCACGCTAAATTAATGCCACATTATTATTTATTATAAAATACTTTTTTTTTTTATAAAAACTCCAAATCCATCCCCTTTTTCCCAAAAAATAAAATCCCAAACAGTCCTTTGTCTTCCAGTATTCCAGTTCTCAATCTTCTACCCACCATCACCGGATATCATCACCCCTTCCTCCGTCGTCTGCAAATACATAATCAAACCCACGTTTGGTTACAATTTTCAATCAGCCTCGTTATCCTCAATGTGTCACTGTTACCAGTGAATCTCTCCAAAACCATTAGTACACTCCTCTTCTTTTTACTTTTACTATCATTTCTCAAAATCCAAGCAGTCCCTTTGTCTATCGCCGGTTTAGCAGAATACTATGAAAAGTACAATGCTTAACCACCACAATTTAGAACATCTCATAAAGAATTGGAAAATTCAAAGAAAAATAAAAAAAAAACAAATGAAATTATGAGATTCTTTTACCAGCAGTTGCATCTTCCCTGACACCATTGTCAAAATCGAATTTTAGAAAGGGAACTAAAATTGAAGCTGTTTTAGTCTTTAATCCATAAATTTCAATTGATTATTTTGAGTCCACTTAATTAACATCAAAAAATAAACATACAAGTGATTGTTCATACTAGCCTGGGAAATCCATGAATTCAGGCCATCTCATCAGAAATTGAAGAAAAGAAAAACTCAAAATTAAATCAAATCATAGAGAAAAAAGTTTTTGATGGCAGAAACATCCACTTTCAATCAGGGATTGCTTTGGTTTTTTTTGTTGGGCGATGGGGGGTGGGGAGGGATTGGGGGAGAAGAAACAAACAAAAAAATGCAATGAGATGGAATGAGGTGCTGGGAAGAACGATAAGTCTCCTGTTTTGCTTTTGTTCATTGTTCTTTTTTTTCTTTTAACTTATTTGAGTTTATCTTTTTATTTATTTTTTCATCTTATTTTAATAATTTATTGTTCAAAATATTCATATTCACGCTCACTGCCCCGCGAATTACAAACATTTTGTCCTGCTCAATGTTTTGTTGTCACATGTGCTCGGTCAAAGGTATTTAAAAGCTATATTTTGCATGAGTTCAAGTGTCTGGTTGAAACTTTGTAGAGTAGAGAGACCATGATTACAAAATCATACTAGTACAAGTGTCTACTAGGCTATTGTGCCATTTCTAATTATAACAACAACAACTACAATTCAAAGTTGGGGTCGTCCATAAGAATCCATTTCTTTCATTTAGCACAACTCATCATCAACATTATCATCATTGAAAAGTACAGGTAATAATATAGATATAGATATAGATATATTGAAATAGAAATTGTGAAATAATAATAGAAATTTTCTACCAAGTCTAAAACTAAATAGATTTTCTCTTCCATTGAGTCCTATCTTTAGCTAAGTCGGTATTAGTTCCAAGGATTTGTAGGTATTTCGGGACAACCCCTTTTCATGTGATTTTAGGTCTAGCCCGTTCACTTTTTAGAACTTCCCCTACCATTATTTTACACCTACAGACCGATGCATCTATAGGTCGACGCAGGCCATAAAACTTGTTATAGCTAATAGTTTTGGAAAACAAATTTACATCTTTAGAAGTTTTGTTTTATAAAAAACATATAGGGAAAATGCATAAGTACCCCCCTGACTTATAGCCGGATTTTCAACTACACACTTTATCTTTGCGGGGAACCTATTAACCCCTTAAATTAATTCAGGGTGATACTTGGTGCTGATATGGCAGAAGAGAGGGTATGTCACTCTCCTTGGGAGAGTGAGAAAGAGAGAGAATGCAAAAAATTTATTTTTATAAAATATATTATTTTCTAATTTTTCTTTTCTCTTGTTTTTTTCTTTTTCTTTTCCTTTTCTTTCCTCCAGAAAATTTTCTAGGAGCTCACCATTTTTCAATCTACTTCTTCAACCAAAAACGTTTGTTGCTTCACCTGTGGATTTGGGGATAAAAGAAGGTGGGATGTGTGAGAAGGGAAGAATAACTTAAAAAATACAAAAAGTGAGTTGGAAAAAGAAGTAGAGGGGAAAAAAAAAGAAAAAAAAAAGATTTTAGTGGCAAATACATGTATCAGGCACGTGTATTTCAGGGTGATATTAATACTATTTAAAAATAGTCTAGGGGATAATAAGACTCCCGCAAAGATAACGTGTGTAGTTAAAAGTCCGGCTATAAGTTAGGGGGTACTTATGCATTTTCCCAAACATATATTAAGTTTGATCAAATTTTCATCTTTGGAAGTTTTGTGTTGCAAGAAACAAATTCAATTTGATCTTTGTATCAAAGAACCATAGAAATTAAAAAAAAATTCATCCATAAGTAGATAACGTCTTCAAGGAAATATTCAGTTTGATCTTTAGTTTTAGATACTACAGTATTTCTCAAGAATCAAAGTTCTAGGTTATTTTAGAAAATTACTGTTCACCTCCATACAAGTCAAAATAGTTATCTTGTTCATACTCTATCAAGGATCTAATGATGTGATTGTGACTTCATTATTTGAAAATTTCTTGAGTTTTCTGGACCAGGTACCTTTCTTTCTGTGAAAAATCCTGGTTCTTTAGCTTCTGCCAGTACAATCTCATTACCCAACATCATAACTACAGAAGACATGTTTGGTCTATCTTTTGGACATTGTTGCACGCAAAAACAGACCCACTTGGATTGACCTTAAAACCTGATATATATATATATATATATATGTAATAGAGACTAGGTATAGATTACCTACATGACCGAGAAGGTTAAGGTTGTCATCTTGATGGACAAATCCTCTATTTCTCTTGCAGCTCACAATCTCTAACACCAAGACGCCGAAGCTAAATACATCTGATTTTACTGAGAAGATTGTTTGAACAAATAAATGCTAAACTAATTAATAACAAATTAATGGGGTGAATCTCAGTTGAACTCAATAATCTCTAAACCAAATGGAACGATATTTTGATATAATGAGGGCAGTATAGGAATGTTAAGCGGTAAGCTCAATGCGTTAGACCGGAGAAATATATAATATCCTAAAAGTACAATAAATGCAAGAAATGACAAGAGTTATAGTATAAAGGGATTGTCACCCAATGATTGTATGATTGAGCACCTCTTTTTTCTGATGATGCGAAATGATATGCAGTAGATATGAATGTGGAATCTTCAGATTTATGGATGAAAGTTAAACAACATATGCTTGAATAAATCCAATAAGACAATTTTTCATATATTCTCCCTCTTTTACAGTGTATTCTCTCTCTCTTTCAATGGCAGCCCCTTCTTCTTTACTGACTTTTTGTATTTATAAAGGACATTTTTCCAAAAAACCCTAAAAGTACAACATAAAGAATATCCAAAAGGCATATTCCTCCTGTCTTTCACTAAGTTTAAACTATCGTTACTATCTCATTTCAGCTGACTGCTCTTGATCGTCGTCCTTCGTCACAACGACCATCAGTCGTTGTGTTGTGGTTACCTCATTCCGTGTCATGCTTATTTGCTGTCGTGGTTGCCAAATTTGGACCCATACAGTTAGTCCCTCCGCTTGTCAAGGTCATGGCCCTACACGTCCTTGATAAGCGGACATCGTCCATTTTCGTTGGAGAATTTGGCCGTTGAATTACGCTAGTTTGGCCAAGGACGAGAGAGCGACGCATTCCACGGAACCCTGGTTGATGTAGTTTATCGAGATGTGACGTCACTCCCACACGCATCATCATTACGTACCTTCTTGAGACAACGTCTGATTGCTTGTCTCTTTGGTTTTAGCGCCATTGGCAGCCTTCCGCTTCGATTCTCGTGCCACCCAACCTTATAAATAGGTTAAGGTTTTGTTTTTTCAAGAATTTTTAGCCATTTCCTTTCTTGTGTATGCATTGCCTCCTTTTGTCATCTTCTTTGATTCATTTAGCTCAATTTTGGTAGCTCTGCTTCTTGTCTTTCTGTTTAGTCACCATCACTTATTCTAGGTTCATTAGCACACCCTTCATTACCAAGATGCCTCGAACCCACCGTGCACGTGATGAGGTTTCCGATGACACGCCGTTGTCTATGGCCCCTCCTTCCAGTAGCGAGGATGTAGCGGTTGAGGAAGGAGATAGTTTCCCCACCGTAGAGGAGATACTCCTCAGAAACCTGATGATCAGGGATGATTTCCACAAGGAGCTTGCCCCTTCCCCCGTTCTGGTGATCTCCGAGACCAGGCCAACTCACATAAATGAACTCCGGTCTACGTACAATATTCCTTCTCATGTTGAGATGGTTCTAGCTGGGGGGACCTTGTAGAGGTCCATAGACCGGGATACTGTGCTTTTTATGTGTATCCTTTTGTGATCGGTCATACCATCCCTTTTCTTCCATTGGTGGAGGAGTTCTGTCGATTCTACGAAGTCTGCCCGACGCATCTATCTCCATATACGTATAAGATTTTCTGGTGCTGATGAAGTACGCAGAGTTGGCTGGATGTGAGGTCAGCATTCACCATCTTTTGCATTTGCTTTCCCGAGTTTTCATAGGGGTACCATGATACATCTGCGATATCGTGGTACCAGGGGGTTGGTGATTGGAACGGACGATAGGGCAAGCCAAAAGTTTTGGCATTAATATTTCTTCATCAAAATGGAGCACTTGGTATCGAACCCCCTGGATTTCCAAAGCACTGGAATCATAACCGTAGGTATTAGTGGCGTACGCTTGTTGTTTACTTTCGTTCTTTCTAATTTTTATTTACCTATGGCTTTTTCGCGCAGCTGAGAGGCGTGCACCCTTTCCCATCTTCTACGTCGAGGATTGGGTAGCTCGCGTGTTAAAGGGACTCGAGATTGGCCCGCCTTCCCAAAATGTTGTGGGTTGAAAGTTCTTCCTGGTAAATGTTCCTTTTGTTCTGACCTTTGGTTATTTGCCGTCGTTTATTGTTACGACCTCTTCGTGGTGATAAGTTGTAGGACTTCCAAGAAACAGGCTCCGATCCCGACATTTTTCCAGGCCATTGCATCAGCGGGGATACAATTTATCTTGGCTGATTCCGTCCGAGGGGGTCATGCTCAAACTATTCCAACGAGTGACTCTCTTCATGACGTCGTTATATGGAATGCGATCTTGTCTCGGCCTATCTACCACCTCGTGGATGAGCTTTCCAACGGGGATGAATCACCATTAAGGAAAAAAAGGAGGGTGGAGCTCGGGAAGGCCGTCACTACCGATATTGAAAAGAAAAGAGCTGTTGCTTCGGGAGTGGCATCCTCGCCTAGGTCAGGCACATGATCCATTTTTATGGCGGACGCCATTTTGGTGGGGAGGTCCCCTAGGACTGAAAGGTATGTCAAGGCGGGGGATCTGTACGATCTGCTGAGGGGGTGCATCGTCTGTTGTTAGGGGGGGTGTAGTGGTGCATGCATAGGATGACAGTTCAGGTTCGGACGTCGATCCCGAAGATGTGAGAGCTTTCTTGGAGCGACATGCTCGTGTGGAGGTGAGGACGGAAGATACTGACCCCCATATAGTCATCCCCGTGGATTTCAACTTGTTGGCGAATTTCGAGCAGGCTACGTCGGCGTTTTCCCCTTTATACGTTGCTTCCGAGAATGCAACGCTTAAGGCGATGAGTGATACAGAGCTATCGTGGAATATTTCTGGCATGGCTTTGCGGGTAAGTGTTTTTCTCTTTTCTTTTTATTTTTGAATTTGTTTTGTATACCTGATCTGTTTAAGCTGGCCTTCTTTCCTCTGCATATTAGACCCTCATCATGGAGATTGAGCGCAATCGGATGGATAGGCGGAAGACAGCCGTTTTTGGGAATGTGGCCTCTAAATATACGGAGTACCGCACCAAGCATCGTGCATTGGCCGAGGCCATTTCCTGATGAACTTGAGGCGGCTCTTAAGGCCAAAGAAGATGAATTTGAGATGAGCAGGGGGTGATGGTCGAGAACGCCGACCTTTAAGCTCGGATGGACACCTTAGCTGCTGAGTTTGACAGAAGGGAAGCGAAGGCTATCGACCTGAGGGGCGAGCTAAGTGTTAAGGCTGATGAATTGGCTCATGCTGAAAGGGATAGGGCGACTTCCATCTCTGAGGTAGCAGCTTTGGAAGACGCCCTTCACGTTTGTAGATCTGAACGGGACAATGAGGTGGAGACGTCCGTGCTCAAGGTAGTGAGGTTTGAAGAACGTATCCAAGATCTGGAGGCGGAGTTGTTCGTGTTGAATAAACAAGTTACTGCTTTGAAGATGGTGGATGTGCGACGGTATTCACAACCCTCTACATCTCATGCTTCGGCTGATCTTGTCGTGCTTCGGAAATTATCTAAGATGTAGGTCCATGCCGAGGCTTGACTGGATGTGTACAAGTCCCTTCAAGCCAATAGGAAGGTTTTCGAGGCGGAACTTCGGGATGTGCGTGTTAAAGCACGTGCAGCTCGTGAGGCTTCTAGTTACGACCCCGGTACGCCTGACGGGGACGATATTGATGATGATAATGCGGACAGGCTCGCCTCCGATTCTTGGTATAATGAGGAGTATGCCACGGGGGATGACGCGGCATATGACTCTGTTGTATTTGTTTTTTTGTTTGCTGTTTTTGTGAGGGCATCCTTGAGCCCTTTGTAAGAAAACTTTTGTAATATATCCAGTTGTAATGGACCAATTATTTTTTATTGGGTACCTCTGAATTGTTATTTTTATTTGTTGCGAGGGAGTCCTTGTTTTTTCAGCCTCGTGTAATATTTTGTCATAGGCGGCTGTAGATCTTAGAGACTCAAATAAGGTTGTATAAAGTAATTTGGGCGATGTCGGATGTCAAATAATTCGAATGACTTCGGCCGTAGGGGTGTTATTTCGAGTTGCTAGAAATGTTAGCCCATCGTAATTCGAGCGGGGTCGAATATTAAATGATTCGAGCAAGGTCGAAGTCTTCATTTGGCGATGGCCTTAGGCCATAGGGGTTTTATTTTGAGTTGGTCGAAACGTTAACCCGTTGTACTTCGAGCGAGGTCGAAGTCTTCATTTGGCGATGGCCTTATGCCTAGGGGTGTTATTTCGAGTTGGTCAAAATTTTAACCCGTTGTAATTCGAGCGAGGTCGAATATTAAATGATTCGAGCGAGGTTGAAGTTTTCATTCCGCGATGGCCTTAGGCCGTAGGGGTGTTATTTCGAGTTGGTCGAAATGTTAACCCGTTGTAATTCGAGCGAGGTCGAATATTAAATGATTCGAGCGAGGTCGAAGTCTTCATTTGGCGATGGCCTTTGGCCGTAGGGGTGTTATTTTGAGTTGGTCGAAATGTTAATCCGTTGTAATTCGAGCGAGGTCAAATATTAAATTGCAAAAGCATGATGGAGAGTAAAATGTTGCTTTATTTCATTTGCTGGAGTATTGTACATGCCGGTTTCATACATATATTGGAGTTTTCCTATATCATACCTATATGTCAGCTTGTTTTTGGTGTGGTGCGGTAGGCTCATAATACCTCGGGTAGCAGTTCCGGCCATAGTCCTTCGGCGTCCTCAAGCTTCTTCTTTAGGATATTCAATATTGTTTTGTTTGAGAATTCGACTTGACCGTTACCAGCGGGGTCGTATGGTATGGAGAGTATTCGCTTGATGCGCCATTTTTTGAAGAACTCGATAGTCTTTTTTTCGGTGAACTAAGGTCCATTATCGCAACTGATTTCTTTGGAGATGTCGAAGCAGTATATGATTTTTTTTCCATATGAATGTGATGACTTCCTAATCGCGTACTTGGGCGAATGCACCTGCTTCTACCCATTTGGAAAAGTAGTCAGTTAAAACTAAAAGGAACATTCTTACCTCGCCCTGCTGGGAGGGGTCCGACGATGTCCATTCCCCATTTGATAAACGGCCATAGTGAAGTAACAGAGTGAAGGAGTTCGCCTGCTTGGTGTATCATGGGTGCGTACTTTTGGCACTGATCACATCTTTTGACATAATCCGCGACTTCCTTTTTCATGGTGGGCCAGGAGTAACTTGCCCGAATGAGGCATCTGATGAGGGCTCGGTTGCCTGTATGGGCACCACAGTGTCCCTCGTGTACTTCTTCGAGCATGCGTCTTGTTTGGTTTGGCCCTAGGCACTTTTCCAAGGGGCCGCCGAACGTTCTTTTATAAAGATTGTGATTTATGAGGCTGCACCTGGCCGCCTACATTCAGAGCTTTTTGGCTTCATTTTTGTCTTGTGGGAGTGTTCCCTCCTACAAATATGTCACGATATGGTTGCGCCAGTCCCAAGTTAAGTTTATAGATTGTACCTCAATTTGGTCTATTGACTAGTGGAGGAGGGTGACCACGTTTCCTTGGTGATATTTTTGGTTGCTGCTGCTAGCTTGGTAAGGCCATCTACTTCGATGGTTTGGGACCAGTGTCACGCCCCCTTTAACCCTTTCTGACGGGGAAGTCTCGGTTTCGACATTCCATGGGGTATGATAACTCATTTCCTTTTGGGACTTGGGTATTTGAAGAGTCTCCACCTAATGGATTACCGTGTGTTAGGGCACCTAGAGTGATTAACTCCTGGATTGGCTTGCATTACCAGAGATTAAGGTAAGGGCTCGAAGTAACATCGATGGGAAGGTGTTAGGCATCCCTCTTAGTCCACAACTGTGGGTCCCGGCCGAACTTATATTCACAAATTAGTCCATTACAAGTAAATAATTGAATCAAATAGGTTGCAAGTAAAGCACGTTGGATAACTCAAGTAATAAGATATGATTTGGACAAGTTGTAAAACAAAGGTTTTAAATAAAGGGAATTTTGGTAAAGGAGGGGTCCTAGGTTGGTTATCCTATAGGATCAACCCACACAATATCTGGTAAACACTCCTCCATGAAAGGCTACACGTGACATTAGCGCGTAGTCATCATATCCCATATCTACTCTTCCCATCCCCTTATTGGTCATGCAAAGTGAGTGTTTGGTCAGCAATCTCTATTGCCTGCTGCTACCCGTCCCGTCTTAATGGTCCTGGAGGGAGTTAGGACCTCTACCTATAGGTGGTTTTAGACGGACCCCTAAGGTTTTAAAAGGTGAAATTTTTGAGGCTACAAGCAAAACACTTAGGACTTTCAATGCATAGAAAGAAGCAATTAGAGGCTCAAAGTTTCCTCCTCAAATAAGCACATAACATCACGACTCAAGCACAATTAAGGTCTTTTATCAGGCAGTGTCCTAAGGCAGGATATCTAGGTGAATATGCAGAAACAAACAACTTATTTTAGACACTCAGGAGTAGTGATCCTAGTAGTTACCTATGGATTTTTTAAAAGCATGTTAGGATAAGGAAAACGTTAGGCAATAGAAACAGTTTTCAGAAGTGCATGTTTGAAAACGCCCTAAGGGCTTGCCTATACGCGGAGCATTGATTAGCAAGAAGCAAGTTTTGAAATGGATTTTCTGTAATACTTATAGGCATGATATCTAATGAGATTGAGGCAGTTTTAAAAGACTCGTTTAAGGAAATATGGAATACGTAGTTAAACCAATTCAGAAGTGAGCTAAGCGTGGACTAAGTTAAATTATTCAGACTAGCTTAGATTAACACGCAGGAATTCGAGTATGATTTCCTATAGGCATGATGTCTAAGTTAAATACTGATTTTAAAGATTTGCAGGCATGGAAACATACATAACACTTGTTATAACAGAATCCGGTAAGTCCTATAGACATGGAATCTATTAGTTAATCAGATTTTAAGACAGTGAAAGCATGGTTTCTATTACAGAATTATTTAAAACCTATAGGCATGGTTTCTAAATATGCCAAAATGTAAAGCCCTGTAAACATGATTTCTATTTGGTAGAGCAATCAGATTTAAAAGTAAAGTCCTAGGAGCATAATTTCTACTGAAAAACAATCAGATTTAAACATAAGGTCCTAGGAGTATGATTTCTACTAGAAAACAATCAGATTTAAACATAAGGTTCTAGGAGCATGATTTCTACCCGTATTAACCCCACAACATGCATCTACCCATCCCTTTCACTAAATACCCCAATATTTGTTTACAAGCTATTACAGACCAATGAATGAATTACATAAGTAAGTAAGAGAAAAAAAACTATTCTATAGGGAGCCTATAGATAGGCCCAGATTTCCAAAGCCTCCAATAGCCTCAAATACCTCAATTTTATAGACAATGTCATAGTCTAGGTGCATCAAAGTTCCCTAAGGATCTCAAGAATTCCGGGAAGTGCTTACACCTAGACTTGGTAACCAAAATTGAACAAGTGTAGTGTGGAAGGGCCAGCCTCAGTATGCCAGAGTTCAGAGGGTTCTCAAGAGGATCCCAAGACAGTACACATACTGGAAGGGGCAGAACCTATTGACTAAGAGTAGAGCGAAAGTGATCGACACAAGTTGATAGGTTTTAGTAAAAACTGTATAAAAGAGGAAGTCTGTTTGAAAGTAATGTAGTAAAACAACAGAGACTGTTTGGAAAGAGATTGAAGAAATGAACAGAAGTTCAAACACAACACCTAAGGACAGGTTCATACGCAGCCAGAGGTCACAACATCCAAAACAGGTTCAGTAGTCACAAACATGGTTCAAGGGGTTTGGGATACATAGAACACTTGATTGCAAGCACATAATCAAGCAAAGGTCTAGGAATTGGTATAGACATGCTCAGAAACAACTGACCAAGCATAGTCACAAAAACATACACAAAGAACAAGATCACTTATAAGGGGGTGATAGGGATTTGAGGATTCATGGTGGTAAACACATAACAAGTAAGAGATGATAGGTAAGACATGCTCAGAAACACACATAAAGGGAATATACTGATCTCAAGGAAGGGGAAGACATAATAACATGCAAATAATGTAACCATCAACTGCAAGTTTCACAACAAAACCACAAATAGAAGCAAACTAGAAACAAATGAACTAAAGCAATAAGAAAATCATATTGTTGTTGGGACTTTGAATTGAAACTAGAACATACCAGTAAAAAGGATAATAATTAGAGTGAAAGAACAAGAGAACACAATGGTTAGCCTTGGCTTGAAGCCTAGCAGGACAAGAATCACATATAAAATTAGGGATTTATGTAAAGCATAGTCTGAATTAGTAAGCTAAGCATGATACAGGTAAGAGAAGTGAAGAATCAGAAACATTGGCGAACCAAATAAGGCAAATCACATGATAGACAGGGATAACCATAATTAAGAACCATAACAAGCAAACATAGGGAAAAAATCATACAATCATATAAACATACGGATTTACTGAATACGTTATCAAACAGAACCTAGAAACCCAAGATAGGAACTAAGAAATTAGGGTTTTCCATATAGGCGAGTTGAAAAGAGGGTAAAAACATAGAATCAGTCAAGATATGCAAAGGATAGAAGTTAAAACATGAAGAATCAATTTAAACAAAGTGTAGAAGAAGTTCCGAAAATCCTTAACTTTAAAAGAAAGTAAAATCACTTAAAATCGATGATTTTTGCAAAAGACATTCGAGAACAGTGCAAAACATAGAAGGAACAGACTTGAATCGTTTAAAAATAGCACAGATCTAAGAGATGCAAGCAAAAATTAGGGTTTCGAAGGAAACCCAAATAGAGATGAAGAACCTGTTTAGAACTTCAAAGATCGTAACAAATACAGTGCGATTTTGCTCGAAATCACACTGGAGTAGCCATGAACAACCAAAATAGCAAACCCTAGATATAAGTCGGTATGGACCAGAGCCCTTGAAGGCCTCAGAGAAGATGAGCGAGGCAATGGAGGAGCCATTGAAGGCTTGGGGTTGAAGGGTGGTCACCGGAGAAGACCGAAGAAGGGAGGCGGTTGAAAGAGGTTAGGGTTAGGTTGAGATAAGAGAGGAGATGAGAGAATCTGAAGGTGGCGGTGTGTAGAGAATGATTAGGGTTAGGGGGTATTAGGAATTAAAAAAGGAAAGGATTGATATGGACCGTTGATCTGGGAGATCAATGGCCAGGATTTGATCGGGTAGATGGGTTCCGGGTTTGGGTAAGTGTATACAGGGTCATGAGTGGGCAGTTGGGTAGGAAATTGGGCTGGGGATTGGGTTCAATTTAGGCTATAATCGAATGCAAATCTGGCTATAATTTAAATAGCCAATTTTTCCCTATTTAATTTATAATAAGTAATAAACAATTTTTGGAAAATAAATTTATGTACCAAAATGATTTAAAATACATATTTATTATTTTAAAAGTATAGGGAAAAATTTTATGCCTATAAAATGTAATTATCCATTAAATGGTCTAATATTGCAATTATATGCAATTTAGCTTACAAAAATACCAAATGCAATTATAAAAAT
Organism: Nicotiana tabacum; assembly: GCF_000715075.1. Lineage (NCBI taxonomy): Eukaryota > Viridiplantae > Streptophyta > Magnoliopsida > Solanales > Solanaceae > Nicotiana > Nicotiana tabacum. The sequence continues at coordinate 24,693,060 of NC_134095.1, forward strand.
GCATAAAAAAAATATATTAACCATATTTTGGAATAAGTATAGAAATTAAATGAATAAATCATCATAACAATAATTTGGGAAATAACTATTAGGGATTTTATGAATAAAAGGGAAGAAAATAAATCAATTTAAATCCTTAAAATTATGGAAAAAGTATAAAAATCTTGTGCATGCTTATATATGAATGTATATTCTATTTTAAAAGTATTTATTCTTATTTAAAACATATAGGGAAAAATTGGGTATTAACAGCTGCCCCTCTTTACCCGGGAAGGATGAAAGAGTTTTCGGGTAAAGAAATGATGGCCAATTTTGACTGGACAGGATGTTTTGAAAGACAGAGGCCAAACTCCGATCTTCGAGTTGCCTACATATCCCTGGTTTTACAGGAATCAGGCCATGTGTACTTCTGGATTAATCCGCGGAGTATGCCGATGAAATTACTGCAAGAACGGACACGAGATGCGAAAGCAGCTACGATGAGCGGTTAAGGCTCGGGACTGTTGGAGGGAACTGGAGAGAGATTGATTCTTCTAGGATAGCGGTTGCTTGCTAGTTACCTGCAGATAAAAGATGCTACAAACGTGTATGTGCGAAAATTTAAACATGATGCAAATTCCTTTTGGACCATGAAGGTTGTCTTCAGATGGTTAAAAGATGACATCCTTGGACCATGACGTCCTGGGCCATGAATTGTTTAGTGAGGGATTCGTAGGCCATAAAATGATGTTCTCGGGCCATGAAAATGGTGCCTTCGAACCATGACACCTTTGAATAATGATATGCAAGTTTGAGAGATCCTTAGGCCATGGCATGGTATCTTCCGGCTATGAGGATGACGCCTTTAGACGATGACTCTCTTGGATAGATTGACGATATTTCAGCCCATGATATGCAATAATATGGTGTTAACAAGACAAGGCTTAGTCTTGTAAAGTGGAGGGCAGAGCTTAGCCCGATGGGAAAGCGAATAGATAGTAAAATAGAGCAATATCTGTGCAAAAGGGACAACGCTTAGTCCCATGTGAATGTGGAGGCAAGGATTACCCTCATGCAAGTATAGAGGCAAGGATTAGCCTCATGCAAGTATAGAGGCAAGGATTAGCCTCATGCAGGTGAGGAGTCAAGGATTAGACTCATGCAGGCATGGAGTCAAGGATTAGACTCATGCAAATAGGGAGGCAAGGATTAGCCTCATGCAAACGTGGAGTCAGAGATTAGACTCATGCAAGTATAGAGGCAAGGATTAGCCTCATGCAAGCGTGGAGTCAGGGATTAGACTCATGCAAATAAGGAGGCAGAGATTAGCCTCACGCAAACGTGGAATCAGGGATTAGACTCATGCAAGTATGAAGGAAAGGATCAGCCTCATGCAAGCATGAAGTCAAGGATTAGACTCATGCAAATAGGGAGGTAGAGATTAGCGTCATGCAAGCAGAGTCAATGATTAGCTCATGCAAATATGGAGGCAAGGATTAGCCTCGTGCAAGTATGGAGTCAGGGATTAGACTCATGCAAATATGGAGGCAAGGATTAGCCTCATGCAAATATAGAGTCAAGGATTAGCCTTATGCAAATATGGAGGCAAGGATTAGCCTCATGCAAATATGGAGGCAAGGATTAGCCTCATGCAAGTATGGAGTCAGAGATTAGACTCATGCAAGCGTGGAGTCAGGGATTAGCCTCATGCAAATATGGAGGCAAGGATTAGCCTCGTGCAAGTATGGAGTCAGGGATTAGACTCATGCAAATATGGAGGCAAGGATTAGCCTCATGCAAGTATGGAGTTAGGGATTAGACTCATGCAAATATGGAAGCAAGGATTAGCCTCATGCAAGTATGGAGTCAAGGATTAGACTCATGCAAATAGGGAGGCAAAGATTAGCCTCATGCAAATATGGAGGCAAGGATTAGCCTCATGCAAATATAGAGGCAAGGATTAGCCTCATGCAGAGAGCAAATAGTAAGTAAAAGTAGCATATGTCTTAGCTAGAGATGTATATTCGGTGTCTGGTGGCCGGTTGGATAGTGAATTTGCCTTGTGTATATGTGTTTGCGAGTGCTATTGTCACGTCAAACATACCTGCGTTCAAACAAGAAATTGTAGGTTTTGTGAGGGGAGGTTGGTTCGTGCTTCATCCGCCGGCTTTGCTTTGCTTCGTTCTGAAAGCCTTTCGAGTTCTCCTGGGTGACACATTACTGTTATGGAAATAGAGTTTTCAAAATATATGCAATTATTGATAAAAATAGAATTGTATTGGAATCGTATTGATGTATCAACTAATTTTGATGAACTAGTGACTGTGACACATTTCAAAGGCATTGCATCTATCTCTCGTTGGAATTTTGAGGGTCCTCCTCAAAATTTTGCCCCATTTTGGTAGATGATCTTTAACTGTTTGCGAATGACGGACCCTGATGAATCTTCTTCGGAATTTTGAGAATCCTTCTCAAAATTCTGCCCCAGTTCTTGACTGATTACTGACTTCCTCGCATGTGATGGAGTTTTCTGGACTTGCTCCGGAATTTTGAGGGCCCTCCTCAAAATTCTGCCCAGTTTCTAATTTTGGGGGAAATGAAAATTTTATTATGATATGACCGAACCCATAAGACTGCCTATGTATCCCCTCTTAAATGAGAATCAGGTCAAGCGTAGTTCAACTATATAAGAAGAGAAAATGTAAAGTATCTAAGCATAGTATCTCTCGACTGCGTCTGAATTGATCGGTTTTGGCCAGACTTCCCCGTCCATCTCTGCAAGTATGAGTGATCCTCCTGTCAGTACTCTCTGAACCATGTATGGACCTTATCAGTTGGGAGAGAATTTCCCTTTGGCCTCATCTTAATGTGGGAAGATTTTCTTCAATACCATCTACCCTGGTGCGAACTGTCTTGGTTTGACCCTTTTATTGAAGGTTCTGGACATTCTATTCTGGTAAAGTTGGCCGTGACACACTACGTTCATTCTCTTTCCATCGATAAGGGCCAATTGTTCATAGCAGCTCCTTATCCACTCCGCATCACTGAGTTCAGCCAATTGTTGGGATGACAGGTTCGGTACCATAAACCAACATGTAGGGAGTTACCCCGGTCGATGTGCGAACCGTGGTGTGGTACCCCAACAGAGCAAAGGGTAACTTCTCATGCCATTATTTGTGGTTCTCCACCATTTTCCTTAGTATATTCTTAATGTTCTTGTTGGCGGTTTCTATGGCTCCATTCATCTGAGGTTTGTAGGCTGTGGAATTCTTGTGCTTGATTTTGAAAATTTCACATATAGCTTTCATCATATCACTATTGAGGTTGGCGGCATTGTCAGTAATAATGGACTCAGGAACTCCGAATCGACAGACAATACAATCCTTGACAAAATATGCAACGACTTTCTTGGTTACAGCTTTGTAAGAGGCAGCTTCTACCCATTTCGTGAAGTAATCAATGGCCACCAGAATAAACCTGTGTCCGTTTGAAGCAGTGGGCTCAATCGGACCGATAACGTCCATTCCCCAAGCAGCGAATGTCCAAGGTGAGCTTGTTGCATTGAGATCATTTGGCGTCACTTTTATCATATCGGCATGCACTTAACATTGAAAGCATTTGCGGACATACTGAATGCAATCCGTATCCATGGTCATCCAAAAGTAACCTGCCCTGAGTATATTCTTAGCCAGAACAAAACCATTCATGTATGGACCACAGGTCCCAGCATGCACGTCCTTAAGTAGCTTAGAAGCTTCCTTCGCGTCGACACGCCTTAGTAGCCCCAAATTAGGAGTTCTTCTGTACAAGTTCCTCCGCTGTGGAAGAAGTGATTTGACAATCTCTGGAGCGTGCATTTCTGAGTGTGATTTGCATGCTCCGGGTATTCTCCTTTTGATAAGTACTCCTTGATGTCATGGAACCAAGGCTTTCCATCGACTTCTTCCTCGACGTGAGCATAATATGCCGCCTGATTATGGATCTTTACCGGAATGGGATTAATGTAGTTCTTGTCTGGATGTTGTATCATAGATGACAAAGTGGCTAATACGTTGGCAAACTCATTCTAAATTCTGGGCACATGTCGGAAATTTATCTTTGTGAACCTCTTTCTCAATTCATGCACATGGTGCAGATATGGCAATATCTTGGAATTCTTGGTGACCCATTCTCCTTGTACTTGGTGCATAAGCAAATCAGAATCACCGATCACCAACAACTCCTAAACGTTCATGTCGACTGCCATGTTGAGCCCTAGTATACAGGCTTCATATTTCTCTATGTTGTTAGTGTAGGGAAATCTGAGCTTAGCAGATACCGGATAATGCTGACCTATTTCTGATACCAAAACTGCTCTAATGACTACTCCTCTGAAATTTGCAGCTCCGTCAAAGAACATCCACCAACCGTCATATGCTTCAGCAACGTCTTCTCCTATAAATGATACTTCTTCATCAGGAAAATACATTTTCAAGGGTTCGTATTCTCCTCCCACTAGATTTTCAGCGAGGTGATCTGCCAATGCTTGTCCCTTGACCGCCTTTTGAGTTACATAGACGATATCGAACTCACTTAGTAGTATTTGCCACTTAGCCAACATCCCAGTCAGCATGGGTTTCTTGAATATATACTTCAGAGGATCCATCCTAGATATGAGGTATGTAGTGTAGGCACAGAAGTAATGCCTCAATTTCTGGGCTGTTTAGGTCAAAGCATAGCAAGTGCGTTCGAGCAAAGAATACAGTGCTTCATAAGGTGTAAAATTCTTACTCAAGTAATATATGGCTTGCTCCTTTCTTCCTATCTCATCATGTTGTCCCAAAACACATCTGAAAGCTCCATCCAATACAGATAGATAAAGTAGCAAAGGTCGTCCTGGTTCTGGCGGGGCCAGAACTGGTGGTGTGGACAAGTACTCCTTGATCTTGTCAGAAGCTTTTTGATAATCCTCGGTCCAACTTATTTCAGCATCCTTTCTTAGCATCTTGAAGATGGGTTCACATATGACCGTGGACTGTGCTATAAAGCGACTGATGTAGTTGAGACGCCCTAGGAAGCTCATCACATCCTTTTTGCTCTTAGGTGGTGGTAACTCCTAAATAACTTTGACTTTAAACGGATCCAACTCGATCCCCCGACGACTGACGATGAATCCCAATAACGTTCCTATGGGAACCCCGAATGCACACTTTGCGGGGTTCAATTTCAAATTGTACCACCTTAACCTGTCGAAGAACTTCCTCTAATCTGCTATGTGATCTACGACCCTCTTGGATTCGATAATGACGTCGTCCACATACACTTCTACTTATTTGTATATCATATCATGGAAGATGGTTATCATGGCTCTCATGTAAGTGGCCCCAGCATTCTTCAGACCGAACGACATTATCTTGTAACAGTATACACCCCATGGTGTAAAGAAAGCTGTCTTTTCTGCATCTTCTTCATCCATCTAGATCTGGTGATAACCCGCGAAGCAATCCTGACCTTCCCGTCTTTCTTCGGAACTGGCACAATGCTGGCTAACCAGGTTGGATATTCGACCACCCTAAGAACTTTGGCTTTGATCTTCTTGGTAACTTCCTCCTTGATTTTTAGGCTCATATCTGGTTTGAACTTTCGGAGTTTCTGCTTGACTGGCAGACACATGGGATTAGTGGGCAGCTTATGAGCCACTATAGATGTGCTCAAACCGGTCATGTCATCATATGACCAAGCAAAAATGTCCTCATACTCCTTTAGGAAACGAATGTACTCTTCTTTCTCTGTTGGCAACAAGTGGATGATGATGCGGGTCTCCTTAACGGTCTCAGTGACTCCCAAATTTACTGCTTCTATTTCGTCCAGGTTAGACTTAGGCTTGTTCTCATAATTCTCAACTTCTCTGACAATTTACTCGGGTATCTCATCTTCTTCCTCTGAGTCACTATTCTCATGCTGCGTTGCCTCATTACATGTCACAGTCATTGGTTCATCAGGAAAAGTAATAATAGCGTTGTGAAAAGAGAAAGTGTAAAGATAGTAGTGAATAATAATGAGCAAATGCATTTGATTAAAACTTGAGAAATTGTTTAGACAAAACAGGTCTCGATGAATCGAGCATTTATTTTGAAACAAGTAAAGATTAAAACGAAACTACAAGAAATTTTAAATGCCTAAAACGACTATAGAAGTAAATCCTGCTAAACTACCCAGGGACTCGGCAAGCTCGGGATGGTGTGGCGGTCCAGTTTCTGAGAACAGCTCCCTTTGCCACAGTCTGAATGGTGAGGCCTTCTTCTTCCTCCTCCTCAATTATGGCACAGCAATCCATGTCCTCGTCTTCCAAATATAGATCCCTCAACCCAACTAGTACTTCTTCTTCTGCAGTTCGCCATATTGTGCTGGCCTGGTGAAAAGCTTATTCCAAACATGGCACTGGCTGCTCAAGAAGGTAGTACGGCCCCCGCCACGGAGGTGACCAATCATTGCACTCTTTCCATATATACTGGTATCCGAGACCAAAGGTGGTACCATAATTTTTCAGCCGTATTGGTCTGGTAATACCTTGGAGGTTCTTTCCTAACTATTCGGACCATGCTAGTATGCTTTCTATATTGTTACTCCACCACTTATCCTTCTCGATGGCATTGACCCATTCGATGTGATGATAGGTTTCCCTCCTAGCCTTCTTCTATGTCTAATGGCCGGGATGGTTTGACTAGTGTAGATGGGGTTACTTCCATCTCCGTGAATGATTACCTCCTGGCGGTTCCATTCGAACTCCACGGCTTGATGTAGTGTGGAGGGCACGACCCCAGCAGCATGGATCCATGGGCAGCCCAACAAAAGATTATATGAGGCTGGTATGTTAAGCACTTGGAATTTAACGTCAAACCAAGTTGGCCCCATCTGCAAGCAAAGGCTGATTTCCCCGATCGTGGCTCTCTGGGACCCATCAAAAGCCTTCACATTCATGCTTCCTGTCTGCATTTCATGAAAACCTTTGTCCAACCTTTTCAGAGTATCCAGTGGACAAATATTTAGGCTCGAACCTCCATTAACCAGGACTTTAGCGATGAACTTATCTTCAAACTGCATTGTGATATGCAATTCTCGATTATAATTCAAACCCTCGGGAGGTAGCTCATCTTCGTGGAAGATAATCTTATGGCTCTACAACACTTGACCGACCATGTTGGCCATTTCTCCACCAGTGATGTTATTGGGTACATGAGCCTCGCTCAGTACTTTCATCAAGGCATTCTTGTGTGCCTATGAATTCTGCAATAGTGACAGGAAAGATATCTGAGCAGGGAATTTGTTCAGATGGTCAACAACAGAGTATTCCTTTGCCTGCACTTTCCTCCACAGGTCATCTGGCCCAGTCTCAATGATAGGCTACCTAGGAGTGGCCTCCTTACTCGAACCTCCCAGGTGTTCAGGTATATAGACTCTTCCAGTTCTAGTCATTCCTTGTGCGGTGTCAGATTTCTCTACCTTAGTTTTCCCTTTTCGCCGAGCCTCAGCAACATAATCCCAGGGTATTGCTTTTGAGTTGAATGGGGGTGTAGTTGATACCGTTACAGTAAAAGGTGTGACCACTTCTATTTCAAATGGAGCGGAGGTGGTTGTGGGCATAGCCACTTCCACCTCGAATGGAACTGATGCAGTTAATTCAACATCGATTGGTGCCTGAGTTTGAACCACAATAGGAGTGAGCGTGACTGCAACCTTAAAGTCATCGACCTCTCGAATAAGCCTGATTGACTCCTTAGGGTCCCATTCTTCATTTGTCTCTATCACATGTACCCCATCACCTCTGTGATCAGGGAGGTGATTGTTGCGAACATTAGGTGCGGTTTCCTTTACTTGTATGACCTTGTTGGTAATGAGCGCCTGGATCTTATCCTTCAATGTTAGACACTCAGTAGTGGCGTTCCCTTTCATACGGGAATGGTATGCACAAGTTTTGTTCGGATTGACCCATTGAGATGGATTTTCTAGTGCCACAGTGGGAACCTGAGTGACGTAACCTGCGGCTTTCAAACTTTCATACAGTTGGTCGATGGGCTCAGCAATGGTGGTGTATTGTCTGGGCGGCTTGCGGTCGAAGTTGGGTCTTGGTCTTGGATAATTTTAGCGAGCTGGTGGTGATTGGAAGTGGGATGGTTGGCAATTATAGGTGTGATGGACAATGGCTGGTTGGGAATATCTGGGAGATGAAGGCTGATATGTAGGTGGTGATGCTTGGTACGTGGGTGGAGGTGTTTGATATATAGGTGGAGGTGTTTGATAGGTGGGTGGAAGTGTTTGATATGTAAGTGGAGATTTTGGGCCCTGGGCCACCTTTACTCCCCCAACATCTCTCTTCTTCGATATGCCACCTGATTGTAGTGCCTTATTCGTGGCATGCAGTGCCTCGAAATTCGTTACCATCCCGCTCTTGATTCCTTCCTCTATCCTTTCCCCGAGCTTGATGATATCAGAGAATTTGTGATTTTTGATGACCATCAACCTCTCATAATATTGTGGATCCTATGCCCTGACGAAGAATTTATTTATCTGTTCCTCGTCTAAAGATAGTCTGACCTTGGTTGCTTCTAACCTCCAACGAGTAGCATACTCGCAGAAAGTTTCAATAGGTTTCTTCTTGAGATTCTGAATGTAAAAGAAACTCGGTGCATTCTCTGTGTTAAACCTGAATCAGTCCATGAATTCTGACGCCATGCTTATCCAATTAGCCCATTTCTTGGGATTCTGGCTGATATACCAAGACAAAATGTCCCCAGTAAGGCTCCTCATAAAGAGCTTCATCCGGATATTTTTGTCTTTTTCGACCCCAACAAGCTTGTCACAGTATGTCCTTAGGTGAACCCTGGGATCAGTTGTACCATCAAACATTTCAAACTTGGGAGGTTTGTACCCCTCTGACAGTTCGACATCCGGTTGTATGCATAGATCATCATAATTCAAACTCTCTATTCCTCTGTCGCCTTCAACACCTTGAACTCGGCTTGTCAACTTATTGAGTTCTTCAGCCATGTTCTTAATGAGCAGGTCCTTCTCGGAGGATTCCGGTGCACAGGAGATTGGTTGGGTAGAATGAGGCATCATTTCCACATATATGGGGTTGCTCTGATGGGTGCCAGGAACTTGGGTATAGTGATGGTCATTGGTGGAGTTTTGTGGATCGGGAATGAGTGGTGGTGTATTTTGGGGAGTGTGGTAAGTGGTGGTCGGTGGGTATGGAATTGGTTGATGATGATGTTATGGTGGAGTTGGTATCGACAGTGGATTATTGATGTTTTGGGGTGGAGTTGTGTATTGATTTGGTACGGGAGGATTTTGTGGTTGTTGGTTTTGTGCGTTCTGAGGAGGTGTCAGGTTCTTTGTGTTCTGTTGGTGGATGTCAGGGACATTAAGGGTAAGTGACAGGTTTGCCAAATTACAGACCTGCTCAAGTTCTCCTTGAAGTTCTAGTATCTTTTGTTCCAGTCCCAAAACCAAGTCATTTGGTGCCGGAGTACTACGGCCATCTGAAGTCTCTGTGTTCTCAACATTTTCCTTTCGGATCCCACTTAAGTCATCCATATTTGACTTTCCTTTGCCTTTTATGTTGCTTGGAGGAGGAGGAGGAGGTGGTGGAGGGCCTCTGGATCGGGTATGATACGCTGATGAGGCCAGTATGAGTGAACCAACCTAAGGGGATGAGAATAATAATAAAAAAATAAGCAAAAACAAAAGGTAACAAGTTAGTGAGGATTCTGAAATGTTTACAGTATTTAAACACATATTGCGGAAATATAAACTCGCGTCTTAATTTGGGAGCCTCATAGTTCCCGAGGTAGGCCTAGCGACAGATAGATTTGGAGAACTTTAAATGCCAATAAATGCTTCATTTCAGAATATAAAAATAGACGAATCCCAAAACGACACTAAGATAATAAAAATAAGTCACTATTGGCACTTGGACTTATTACATTTGGAAAGCGAGTAAACCTAATCTACTTAGTCTCGGAAGGACCTTCCTCAGGTTGAATGTTCTTGTTGATCAAATCCTCCAGTTCATGTAGGTTCACCAGTAAGAATGCCTTTGCCAAATGTCCTCCTTCGTTTCCCTCAGTGTCCTGGCAATCTATGACTCTCTTTCTTACTTTTCCTTCCAATTCCAACAGACTGTATTTCAGATATTCCAGCTTTTCGCTAGATTTGACGGCAATTTCTTTCCATTCATTGATTTGGTCACTTGATGGAAGATTCCTCCACCAGTCTAGCAAGAGTGAAGGTGTGCTAACCATACCGAAGCTGGGGACCTCGTTCCTCATTTTATGCAAAACTAAAAGGGTTAGGACTTACCCCCCCACCAAACTCGACTATTTATACATTTACGATCTGCATATCGGCATTTAGTTCTCCAAATTAATGCACAGAACGTGGTTGTGTCCGTTGGGATTATGAAAACCCGATGGACTTTAGGATAAGGCTTATCTTAAAGGATCATTATGTTGACAACATAACTGATCCAACTAGATTTGACCATGATGCATGCATAATTTAACCAGAGTAAGGTTTCTATAGGGTTTTAGACTGGTACCCTCAAGCGAACAACTCGAGGGGGAAGGCAGGAACCGTCGACTGCACCGCTGATCGATTGGTTTTACCGCAAATAAGCTTTTCCGAATTTAAGGGTAGTAAATAGGAAGAGCGCAATCACTCATTAAGCGTTGCTATAGGATTGATAAGCACGAGTGGAATATGATGTGGAGCTTGATTTATGCAGCAATTAAATAAGATGTAGTCAAGTATTTTCACGTAGGAAAAGTAAATACATCATTTAAATAACTGAAAGACAGTTACAAGAAAAAAGAAAAAAAAGAGACAAGTCAGCTTCAGGGCAATAAAGAAATCATAAATGCATTGAAAAATAGACAGTTAAATTCAAATAAGGGAGAAGGGTACAAGATAAGCATGTTTGGACTAATTTTGTAAAGATAAGTTTGTTATGGTAAGAGCCTAAAAAAAAATCCCCAGCAGAGTCGCCATGTTGTCGCGCCCCCTTTTTTCCCTTTCTGATGGGGAAGTCCGAGTTCCGACATTCCATGGGGTGTGATAACTCATTTCCTTTTGGGAATTGGGTATTTGAAGAGTCTCCACCTAACGGATTACGGTGCGTTAGGGCAGCTAGAGTGATTAACTCTTGGATTGGTTTGCATTACCAGAGATTAGGGTAAAGGCTCGAAGTAACCTCGAGAGGAAGGTGTTAGGCATCCCTCTTGGTCCACAATTGTTAGTCCCAGCCAAACTTATATTCACAAATTAGTCCATTACAAGTAAACAATTGAATAAAATAGATTGCAAGTAAAGCACGTTCGATAACTCAAGTAATAAGATAAGATTTGGACAAGTTGTAAAATAAAAGTTTTAAATAGAGGGAATTTTGGTAAAAGAGGGGTCCTAGGTTGGTTATCCTATAGGATCACCCCACACAATATCCGGTAAACACTCCTCCATGAGGGGATACACGTGATATTAGCGCGTAGTCATCATATCCCATATCTACCCTTCCCATCCCCTTATTGGTCATGCAAAGAGAGTGTTTGGTCAGCAATCTCTATTCCGTGCTCCTACTCGTCCCATCTTAATGGCCCTGGAGGGAGTGAGGACCTCTACCTATAGGTGGTTCTAGACGGACCCCTAAGGTTTTAAAAGGTGATAATTCTGAGGCGACAAGCAAAACACTTAGGACTTTCAACGCATAGAAAGAAGCAATTAGAGGCTCAAAGTTTCCTCCTCAAATAAGCACATAACATCACGACTCAAGCACAATTAAGGTCTTTTATCAGACAATGTCCTACGGCAGTATATCTAGGTGAATATGCAAAAACAAATAACTTATTTTTAGACACTTAGGAGTAGTTATCCTAGTAGTTGCCTATGGATTTTTAAAGACCTATTAGGATCAGGAAAATGTTAAGCAATAGAAACAGTATTCAGAAGGGCATGTTTGAAAATGCCCTAAGGGCTTGCCTATACGCGGGGAGCATTGATTAGCATGAAGCAAGTTTTGAAAAGGATTTTCTGTAGTACTTATAGGCATGATGTCTAATGAGATTGAGGCAACTTGAAAAGACTCGTTTCAGGAAATATGGAATACTTAGTTAAACCAATTCAGAAGTGAGCTAAGTGTGGACTAAATTAAATTATTCAGACTAGCTTAGATTAATAGGCAGGAATTCGAGTATGATTTCCTATAGACATGATATCTAAGTTAAATACGGATTTTAAAGATTTGCAGGCATGGAAACATACATAACACTTGTTATAACAGAATTCGGATTAAGTCCTATAGGCATGACATCTATTAGTTAATCAGATTTTAAGATAGTGAAAGCATGGTTTCTATTACGGAATTATTTGAAACCAATAGGTCTGGTTTCTAAACATGACAAGATGTAAAGCCCTGTAAACATGATTTCTATTTGGTAGAGGAATCAAATTTAAAAGTAAAGTCCTAGGAGCATGATTTCTACTGGAAAACAATCAGATTTAAGCATAAGGTCCTAGGAGCATGATTTCTACCCGTATTACCCCTACAACATGCATCTACCCAACCCTTTCACTAAATACACCAATATTTGTTTACAAGTTATTACAGACCAATGAATGATTTACATAAGTAAGTAAGAAAAAATAAGAAGCTATTATATAGGGAGCCTTCGATTGGGCCCAGATTCCCAAAGCCTCCAATGGCCTCAGATGCCTCAATTCCCTAGACAATGTCAGGGTCTAGGTGCATCAAAGTTCCCTATGGATCTTACGGATCCTGAGCAGAACAAGTGCAGTGTGGAAAGGCCAACCTCGGTGTGCCAGAGTTCAGAGGGTTCTCAAGAGGATCCCAAGGCAGTACACATACTGGAGGGGACAAAACTTATTGACTAAGAGTAGAGCGAAAGTGATCGACACAAGTTGATAGGTTTTAGTAAAAACTGTATAAAAGAGGAAGTCTGTTTGAAAGTAATGTAGTAAAACAACAGAGACTGTTTGGAAAGAGATTGAAGAAATGAACAGAAGTTCAAACACAACACCTAAGGACAGGTTCATACGCAGCCAGAGGTCACAACATCCAAAACAGGTTCAGTAGTCACAAACATGGTTCAAGGGGTTTGGGATACATAGAACACTTGATTGCAAGCACATAATCAAGCAAAGGTCTAGTAATTGGTATAGACATGCTCAGAAATAGCTGACCAGGCATAGTCACAAAACAGACACAAAGAACAAGATCACTTTAAGGGGGGTGATAGGGATTTGGGGATTCATGGTAGTAAACACATAACAAGTAAGAGATGATCGGTAAGACATGCTCAGAAACACACACAAGGGAATATAATGATCTCAAGGAAGGGGAAGACATAATAACATGCTAATAATGTAATCATCAACTGCAAGTTTCACAACAAAACCACAAATAGAAGCAAACTAGAAGCAAAATGAACTGAAGCAATAAGAAAATCATATTGTTGTTGGGACTTTGAATTGAAACTAGAACATACCAGTAAAGAGGATAGTAAGCAGAGTGAAAGAACAAGAGAACACAATAGTTAGCCTTGGCTTGTAGCCGACTGACTTAAAGCAGTAGCAAGAAGTACAAAAGAGAGAGCAGAAAGTTTGAGTGTGAGAGATAGTTTTTGAACCAAAAGTTCGTGTGTTGTACTAATGAAAGACTATGGTATTTATAGTTTGAAAGCAAGTAGTAAATAAGGTAAAAATCAGAGTCCATTAGTAATTAGGGAACTCAGAATCAGTCAATTAGAAAATCAAGGCAAGTACTCCCTTCAATTGAGGAGTTAACCTCAAACGGTCATAGACACATGACAAGTAAGGAAAGAAATCGTATAAGGCTGAACATGACAAATAAGGAAACATTTTCTGCATAGTACAAGTACACAATAGGTAATAGAGGCTAGGTTCAGCACATTTCAATCAAGAAAAGTCTTAAGAAATCAATTAATAACATGATTGACCATAGAATAAGGTTAGAAAGCATTTTACGAGGTAAAAAATAAGTAGAAATAACATGCGGAATCAGTGAAAAATCAAACACAAAGATTCAAGGATGCAAGAATAGGAGGTAGCATTGATTTAGCACCATTCTATGAGAACAAGCACATTGTAAGCAAAATCAGAACCCTAAGAGGTCGAGTAGGACAAGAATCACATATAAAATTAGGGATTCATGTAGAGCATAGTCTGAATTAGTAAGCTAAGCATGATACAGGTAGGAGAACTGAAGAATCAGAAATATTGGCGAACCAAATAAGGCAAAATCACACAATAGGCATGGATAACCACAATTAAGAACCATAACAAGCAAACATAGGGCAACAAATCATAGAATCATAGAAACATACGGATTTACTGAACACGTTATCAAACAGAACTCAAAAACCCAAGATTGGAACTAAGAAATTAGGGGTTTTCATGTCACAACACAAACCGATGGGCCACGACGGGCACCAGGTACCTTACTTAACCGAGTCCCAATGTAACGTATCTTTCTTATTACATCATCATATACACGTGACATACGGGCCTAATAGGCCAACATAATCATTTATAAACTCAAAATATAGGCCGACAAGGCCGTACAATCCTTCACGTATAAGACATATGTCTACAAGCCTCTAAGAATACATAAGTGTCACAAAGGTCGGAACAGAGTCCCGCCATGCCAAACAATAGACGTCTAAATCATACTAACCAAATACGCAGCTCCGAAGCAAATGGAGCGCACCAACATCTTCCGCTGAGCTAATAGCCTACTTGGAAGGCTCTCGACCTGTCTATCAGGACCTGCGGGCATGAAACGCAGTGTCCCCAGGCAAAAGGGACGTCAGTACGAATAATGTACCGAGTATTTAAGGAACATAAATAAATACATAGGAGACATGGAAGACATATGGAGTACATGACTCAACCCGTACATCTGAATAACTTTGTAAATCATAAATTACTTTCAGCATCATGCATATGCGTATGAATGTCATGTCGTGCATAGGTATATGTTTCATAACATCATCAGCCTCTGAGGGCATCCCATCATATCATATCGGCCACTGTGGGCAAAATCATCATCGTATACCAGCTGATCAGGTGGTGGTGCGTATATAATGCCATAACCTTTCCCATATCCCATATACATATATATACATACATATATATGCGTATATAACGCCGTTTGAATACATACATATATATGCGTATATAACGCCATTTGAATACATACCCATATATGCGTATATAACGCCGTTTGAATCATATTTCAGCCACTGTGGGCAACAACATCATCATATACCAGCTGACCAGGTGGTGGTGCGTATATAACGCCGTAACCTTTTCCTATTCCATATACATATATTTACATATATACGCGTATATAACGCCATCTGGTCATGGGTCAATGCACATGAATGCAATGCATGAAAAGTACGTCAATAAAATCATTCGGAAGGTCATAAGACCACTTTGCCTCTTGAGCAATATCATAAAGTAACATCTTTTCAACTTTCGTATTTTTCTGAGACCCATGAACATATAATAAAATATTATAACACATGGAATTTCAAGAACATAGATATCTCTAATACTTCTATGAATAGAGTAACTCATGGAATTTGTGCATTTGCACGTTTCGTTCGTATCGTATGGATCATGCCAAAAGAAAGAAGGGATAGCTTTAACATACCTATTCCTGAAAAATATGAACAAAACTACGCTTGAAATTCCTTGAAATTGAAATGAATTTGCCTTCTGCTTCTAAAGCTTTGTGAACCAAAGAATGGATTTAAGCAAAAATTTGTTCCAACGTTTTGCTTCAAGCTTCTGTTCCAAAGATTTTGGTTTCCATCCAAGGACATGAAATGATTTTGGTTTCAAATTTTAGATTTCAACGTTTTTTAAGACTTGGAATGAAGACTTCCAAGGATTGACGTTTCTGTTTCTTGCTAACTCACATTTTTTGGTTCCTTCAGATTCTTCCAAGGAAATAAGACTTAGAAGTCATTGTTATATTAAATTATTATTTAAACTTTATCTATTCTTTAGGTATAGACACCTATTTACAAATGTTATGAATCATCCTTTAATTTGTTGGCCTTGTGCCACGTGGTGACTGGTTAATTTATTACATTTTTATCCACTTATTAATTAACTGGGTAATGTCCTGTTGCCCGGTAATTAATCAATTACCCGCATAATTTAAAAATAACCACAAATAAAAATTCTATTTATTTCTAAAAATACTTCATATATACTTTATATATTATACTACCATGGTCATATGGTACCTTGCATGGTACTAGTTCATAATTAACGGGTATTTGAGCTCAGGCCGTATTTTATTCCAATTTGTCCATTTTCAACGAAACTCGTTTTTTTGACTTGCTTCCCCTTTTCACCTTTACGAATTTACTTATTACTTGTTTGAACTAGAATAATCCTTATAATCTCCAAATAATCTTTTCCTTGGACTGATGTTAGTTACCTTATGAGAAATTCAACTTACAACACTACATGGTGCAACATCGTCGTAATGTAGTACTATGGGACGTGATATTGACGTAATATTGCGGGGTGTAACATCATTCCCCCCTTTGGAACATTCGTCCTCGAATGTTGACTGATGCTCTTATCATGCTTATAACTCATAGTTCTCGTTAATACTTTAGTTATCCTCTTGCCATCTAGGCGACTGTTCTGTGAATGAATCCCAAAAGCTAGGCCTCTTGGTCATATCATGACTTGTATTCGGAAATCCTTCCAATCTCGTAACTGCTGCTACCTTCCATATGCAGTTTCTACGACACTGACCTTGTAAGTGTGCCTATGCGACTCTCTTCTCCTTTTTCCTCCAACTTTTATCCAATCTTGAAGTTCTTCGCTTGGTATTTTGTTGAACTTACGAATACTGCTATATCTTATTTTATAGACATGGTTATCCATTTTTATGACTTTACTGCATCTACATAGGTCATATTATGCCATAACACTTACCTCGATTTCTCGTTACTAAGGTCTACTACAAAATCTCAGGTTACTTTCATTGCTCATCTTGTACGTATAAATATATGTCCTCTAATGCCTCCACATTACTGTTCATCTTTAAGAATGACGACTTAATCACCTCTCATACTTTGTAACTTTTATCCATCCATTGTTGATTCCCTTCAATTTTGATCCATAATCCACCCCTGATAACTTAACCTTTTATGTAATATTGCAGCTAGGATTCACGTTTTATCGGGGTACATCTGAAATGATTAGATTGACCCACTTGGGGCGATACCCTGCTTTCAGAACTGTATCTCACGACATCCCAATGTGATTCACCTTGCGTGGGTATTTTAATCATGCCCAATTCGTGAGATCCTTTTCTTTTATCCGTCAAATCATTACTTAATTGAAGGCCCAAACGTCATTTTTTTGTCTATAATAATTACCCCTCATTCTATTAATAGGGTAGCATTCCATTTTTTCTGAATGCTATAAATCTTATATTCCTTTGAGTTCATTCAGGCTATACTGAACTTTTAAATAACTTAGAGAAACCATTATCCGTCTTGTTTTCATGGACTTAATCCTGAGGACTTATCCATTCTCGTCGCCTTTTCACTTGTATTTCCTCATTCTTACTCATATTTTCTTAAAACTTTGTCGCTCTACCATACTTTAGTTTGCGACCTATAAATATCCATTTATAATACTTACAACTTTCCTTCAACTTGCTTACACCATATATTTCCTTATATTATTCTGTAATGTCAAGCGATACATCACACCGTCTCCAACTCTTCTCTATTCTCTTAACTAGATCTCTCAGTACTTAGAAACCATAGGTTGGAAGACATGCTGCTGACGATGCCGTTATCATTCCCGGTTACTGGATCCCCGTGCTGACAGCCTTTAATCCGAAGTAAGGACTATTCAAGATCTTCTGCCTTTGAGTATCTCGTACGTTGTGTACCTTTACCTTACTTACCTTAAAATCTCGCATCATATCTTCTATTTCTTTCCTGACCTCCCTTCCACCTAGGTGTAATTCACGTCCATCACTTGAAGCTCTATTATAATACTCGCACCTCTGGAGCATACACAATCCGGTGGGAGCTTCGTACTGACTTCTTATGAGGCTGGTACTTCTTCTAACTGGCTTCCTTGTAGAACCATTATAGATTATGGTTGTTGTGTTATTTCTCTTGAATATTTGATATTAAGAGTGATTCTATCATGTTCTCAAGCAAAACTTCTATAATTTTTCTGGGTCCAATAATCAGACTCCTGATTTACTTGGGTGATGTAATTCTTTAATTTCCTCTTCCTTCTAATCAGCCTTTATGTAGGCTTAAGCTGTCTTCCCATCTGTGGCTCATGGTATTAGTTATTACCTTAGCTTTTCATGGGAGTTACGGAATATCCATCCATGATGCAATCTTTCATGGAATATCTATCCATGACACAATCTTCTAACAACTCAATCATGTGTCTACACCATGGGCTCAATTCTTCTTTTTAACTTATATCAGAGTCTTCTATGGCTGTATGATTGTCAACAAATATGTTGCCTAGATAATGCTCCAGAATCTTGAGTGTATCCATAACGTACTAACTCTGGATATTGATCAAATAATTCTTTCATTCCATATTAGCTTATCTTAGTGCCCACACTTGCCAGAGTTTTCATACAAGTCATATGACCTTGAATATTACTTTTAATTATTACTTCCTGATCACTAGTCACGGTAGATTCCTCTTTCTTTTGGAGGATGTACAATATTGTTGTGAAACTTGTTTTTACAAGACCATTTCCTCTCTAGGTCGTGGTGCTTAGATTGAAGACTTTTTCCTTATTTCCTCAGCTAGTCTTTCGTTGTAGTACTTAGGGAGAACCCTTGACTATCGTAAAGTTGTGAGCTTATTACACACCTTTTTGATATTCTTACTTGCCTATAATCATCCGTAGTTGCTTACTTCTATGCCCTTGTGCTTGTATGGTTACTTCTGAACTGATATTTTGACTACCTTCCCAATAGCACTTTCTTTTATCCCCGTAACACACATACGATATCTTTAACTACCCCATCTCTTATTTGAATATATCTCAAGTATTATAATGATATTCTCCGAGGCTAAATTCTCCATGTTGGGTTCTACTATGTTTATCTTACACGATCTGATGACTCATCTGTAACCTCCTGTTTAGCCATAATTGAGATCTTCCTGACTAATTGCTAACTATTCGTTGGCCCATTCTCAAAGTAATATTCCTCGTAAGCTTTCTTGAGTTATTTACTTTGTTTTAACTTATGTCTCGCACTGGCTCCTTATTTATTGATAACAGCTCGGGTAGGAACCTTTACTTCCTCTTCTTGATGTCGTGCTTGCACAATATTCTTGAATTGTAGCGTACCTGTAAGATTTGGATAAGTGCCATCTCATTTCTCTTTCATTTATCGCATTCTTCCCTTACCATCTCATAGTCACTAGAACCACTTAATTCTGACTTAATGCCACATTACTCCATATTCCCCCTTTAGGGATGTAATAAAAGCTGAAGCCACGAGGATCTACCGATAGATGTTTTTCCTCTTTATCTTTGGCATCGTTTTTCAACATCAATGATCCTTACTCGCCTCGCGGTAATCCTTCTATACCAAGGATGACAAATTCCCTTACTCGCGAGGGTGACACTTAGCGTAACTGGAACATACAGTCTCTTAAGATTAACTTTGCTCACATTGCTTGCTCTAGGGAAGCATCTCTCTGAATGACCATTCTCTGAATTTATCGTTAATCTCCTTTTATGGTCCATTCAATTACTGCCGGAACGAAATCTAAAATTACCATGATGCCGAGTACTTTCAAATCATTCGGTCCCTAATTCATAATTTATTTATCTTGTTTACCAGTTCATACTGATTTCTATTACTCTAGGGAATAACTCTCCCCTCTAGTAGTCGCGTTGGAGTCACGAACTTATTTCTCGAAATGAGGATATAACCTTATGGCCTATATTCTTTTGTTGTCTTAAGGCCCATCACCTTTTGTCTCTTCCTTCATTTGATTATAGGTTCTGTAACACTCTACCATTTTCATCCATGTATCACACCTTATTCATAATGCTTCCTTATCTCTCTTCTCATTATTCTTCTAATATTTCTGCATATCCCTTTTCTTGTGAAAACTTCAATACGACATTCTTTTGCTAGTGGCTCTTCAAGTTGCTTAACGTTCTCGCTTTACTAGGGACGCGAGCCACACTAAGGTAATATTTATCCCTTCAAGGTTTATAGTGCGTGTCTTTGTAGTACTCATATCTGGCTGCACTATTTTAGAGTGTACTATCTGGGTGTCTCACAAGGAGATCTACTAGCACACTTGCAATATCCTTCGGAAATATCAACTAACACAATCAATTCATCCATCATATCTTCTTATACTATTTTTGTTAACCCTTATAGGGCGTATCTGGAAGGGGTGCGACCAATTGTATATACCTCTGTTACTATTGACTATAACTCAAAAGGCTTATGTTCCTCTCCCTCAATTACAAACGTTGTTAGCCTTCATTAATTGGGTGCCTCGTACCCTTCTTCATCTTGCTTCTTTTTCTTGTTGAAACCTGTATTTATCTTCTTAATCTCCCATTGTCTTTTACCATAAAGATGGATAGGCATTCTTGCCTTAAGGCTTCTTATCAGGAAGCTTACACCTTTCATTACACCAATGATCTGCTAAAGACCTCATTTACTTATCGTAGGCATCATACAAAAATCCGACTCTTCTGACTCAGCTTTTCCACAACTATCACTCTTTCCAACCTTCTTTCCGGATGTAGGCATCGTCTTATTACGAATAAAATAGATTTTTGGAATTTGAATTCTTATAAGTGAGCACTACCACACGATCTAGAGTAAGAAGAAAGAGTGACAATCCTAAATGCCCTGTAGCCTCCTGGTTATAAGTGTGGTGCACGACACACCCATAAACAAGAATCTACTAGACACGGCTTGTAGACTTCCTAGGACAGAACTGCTCTGATACCACTTTTGTCACAACTCAAACCGATGGGCCACGACGGGCACCCGGTACCTTACTTAACCGAGTACCAATGTAACGTATCTTTCTTATTACATCATCATATACACGTGACATACGGGCCTAATAGGCCAACATAATCATTTATAAACTCAAAATATAGGCCGACAAGGCCGTACAATCCTTCACGTATAAGACATATGTCTACAAACCTCTAAGAATACATAAGTGTCACAAAGGTCGGAACAGAGTCCCGCCATACCAAACAATAGACGTCTCAATCATACTAACCAAATATGCAGCTCCGAAGCAAATTGAGCGCACCAACATCGTCCGCTGAGCTGATAGCCTACTTGGAAGGCTCTCGACCTGTCTATCAGGACCTGCGGGTATGAAACGCAGTGTCCCCAGGCAAAAGGGACGTTAGTACGAATAATGTACCGAGTATGTAAGGCACATAAATAAATACATAGGAGACATGGAAGACATATGGAGTACATGACTCAACCCGTACGTCTGAATAACTTTGTAAATCATAAATTACTTTCAGCGTCATGCATATGCGTATGAATGTCATGTCGTGCATAGGTATATGTTTCATAACATCATCAGCCTCTGAGGGCATCCCATCATATCATATCGGCCACTGTGGGCAAAATCATCATCGTATACCAGCTGATCAGGTGGTGGTGCGTATATAATGCCATATACATATATACGCGTATATAACGCCGTTTGAATACATACATATATATGCGTATATAACGCCATTTGAATACATACCCATATATGCGTATATAACGCCGTTTGAATCATATTTCAGCCACTGTGGGCAACAACATCATCATATACCAGCTGACCAGGTGGTGGTGCGTATATAACGCCGTAACCTTTTCCCATTCCATATACATATATTTATATATATACGCGTATATAATGCCATCTGGTCATGGGTCAATGCACATGAATGCAATGCATGAAAAGTACGTCAATAAAATCATTCGGAAGGTCATAAGACCACTTTACCTCTTGAGCAATATCATAAAGTAACATCTTTTCAACTTTCGTATTTTTCTGAGACCCATGAACATATAATAAAATATTATAACACATGGAATTTCAAGAACATAGATATCTCTAATACTTCTATGAATAGAGTAACTCATGGAATTTGTGCATTTGCACGTTTCGTTCGTATCGTATGGATCATGCCAAAAGAAAGAAGGGATAGCTTTAACATACCTATTCCTGAAAAATATGAACAAAACTACGCTTGAAATTCCTTGAAATTGAAATGAATTTGCCTTCTGCTTCTAAAGCTTTGTGAACCAAAGAATGGATTTAAGCAAAAATTTGTTCCAACGTTTTGCTTCAAGCTTCTGTTCCAAAGATTTTGGTTTCCATCCAAGGACATGAAATGATTTTGGTTTCAAATTTTAGATTTCAACGTTTTTTTAAGACTTGGAATGAAGACTTCCAAGGATTGACGTTTCTGTTTCTTGCTAACTCACATTTTTTGGTTCCTTCAGATTCTTCCAAGGAAATAAGACTTAGAAGTCTTTGTTGTATTAAATTATTATTTAAACTTTATCTATTCTTTAGGTATAGACACCTATTTACAAATGTTGTGAATCATCCTTTAAATTGTTGTCCTTGTGCCACGTGGTGACTGGTTAATTTATTACATTTTTATCCACTTATTAATTAACTGGGTAATGTCCTATTGCCCGGTAATTAATCAATTACCCGCATAATTTAAAATAACCACAAATTACTAAAATTCTATTTATTTCTAAAAATACTTCATATATACTTTATATATTATACTACCATGGTCATATGGTACCTTGTATGGTACTGGTTCATAATTAACGGGTATTTGAGCTCAGGCCGTATTTTATTCCAATTTGTCCATTTTCAACGAAACTCGTTTTTTTGACTTGCTTCCCCTTTTCACCTTTACGAATTTACTTATTACTTGTTTGAACTAGAATAATCCTTATAATCTCCAAATAATCTTTTCCTTGGACTGATGTTAGTTACCTTATGAGAAATTCAACTTACAACACTACATGGTACAACATCGTCGTAATGTAGTACTATGGGACGTGATATTGACGTAATATTGCGGGGTGTAACATTTCACATAGGCGAGTTGAAAAGGGGGTAAAAACATAGAATCAGTCAAGATAGGAAAGGACAGAAGTTAAAACATGAAGAATCGATTTAAACAAAGTGTAGAAGAAGTTCTGAAAAACCCTAACTTTAAAAGAAAGTAAAACCACTTGAAATCGATGATTTTTGAAATCGTTTAAAAATCGCACAGATCTAAGAGATGCAAACAAAAATTAGGGTTTCAAAGGAAACCCAAATAGAGATGAAGGACCTGTTTAGAACTTCAAAGACCGTAACAAATACAATGCGATTTTGCTCGAAATCACAACGGAATAGCCATGAACAGCCAAAACAACAAACCCTAGATATAAGCCGGCGTGGCCCAGGGGCCCTTGAAGGCCTCAGAGAAGATGAGCGAGGCAATGGAGGAGCCATTGGAGGCTTGGGGTTGAAGGGTGGTCACCGGAAAAGACCGGAGAAGGGCGGCGGTTGAAAGAGGTAAGGGTTAGGTTGAGAGAAGAGAGGAGATGGGAGAATCTGAAGGCGGCGGTGTGTAGAGAATGATTAGGGTTAGGGGGTATTAGGAATTAAAAAAGGAAAGAATTGATATGGACCGTTGATCTAGGAGATCAATGGCCAGGATTTGATCAGGTAGATGGGTTTCGGGTTTGGGTAAGTGTATATAGGGCCTGGGTTGGGAAATTGGATAGGAAATTGGGCTGGCGGTTGGGTTCAATTTAGGCTATAATCGAATGCAAATCTGGCTTTAATTTAAATAGCCAATTTTCCCCTATTTAATTTATAATAAGTATTAAACAATTTCTGGAAAATACATTTATGTACGAAAATGATTTAAAATACATACGTATTATTTTAAAAATATAGGGACCAATTTTACGCCTATAAAATGTAATTATCCATTAAATAGGCTAACATTGCAATTATATGAAATTTAGCTTAAAAATACCAAATGCAGTTATAAAAATGCATAAAAATTATATTAACAATATTTTGGCATAATTATAGAAATTAAATAAATAAATTATCATAACAATAATTTGGAAAATAATTATTGGCGATTTTATGAATAAAAGGGAAGAAAATAAATCAATTTAAATCTTTAAAATTATGAAAAAAGTATAAAAACCATGTGCATGCTTATATATGAATGCATATGCTATTTTGAAAGTATTTATGCATAATTAAAATATATAGGAAAAAATTGGGTATCAACACCCGGGGTGTTACACCCCATAAGTATATATATATATATATATATATATATATATATATATATATATATATATATATATATATATATATATATATATATATATATATATATATATATATATATATATATATATATATATATATATATATATATATATATATATATATATATATATATATATATATATATATATGTGTGTAATGTTTAAAAAGTATGATTTTCTATAGTTATTAATATTACTACTTTCGAAAATGCTTTAAATTATACATATAATATGAGAAAAGTTTATGAGATTTTCTTTATTGTAAAGATAAAAATTATTTCACAAGAAAAGAAGGTTATCTTTTTCTTACTATTTTAAGAATTAAGCGAACGAAAATTCGTACTATTTATATGAAATTAGAAAAATTAGAAGTTGAGAAAAAATATATATTTTTACATGGATGCTTTAAATTATACATATAATAGAAGTTTATATATTTATTTTGTATGGTACCACATGATCATGATAGTACAAGTATATTATAGTAAGTTATATAATGTGTGTTAAAAGTGAGTGGTATTTTAAGTAAGTTGAGATAATTCTTAATTATGTGGGTAATTAATAATTATCCAAAAATAAATTTGGATAAGAACATCACGTGGCAGCCATGCAATACTCATGAGATGACTCTTAAATCAAAAATTCTAAGATGACACTTGGAGAATGATTTATGCTTTTGGATAGTTCCGATGTTCTTTCTAATGTGGGTGTATTATTTGGTTTCTCTCTTCCGTCATTCTTCCTTCTTCTGGTATTCAATAAAAATTTTGTATTGTTGTATCAAATAATATTACTTTGTCCCTTTTCTTGAAATTCAAATACGTTGGAGATTAACAAGTAAAAATTGGATAAACATAAGCGGTGAGCTTCTATTACTTATGTCTAGTTTCATTTGTGATAATTGTGTGAATGCAGATTGTTTATATTGGCTTTATTTTTTTGTATTGAGAATCTCACCTATCTTTTACTCTGGTAACTTCCACTATTTTTTTCTTATATATACTAAAAACTATTCCAAATGGCATTTTATTCACACAAAAAAACGTAAATATTACATCTTCCATGCTGAAAATTTGTATGATATTTAGAGTCACACTCTATACCTCTCTTATTATAAGTACATACTTGAGCTCCTATACTCTAAAAAGAAAACCTAGGTTACTGAACAACTCCATACAGTTAGTAAGCTACAGTTTATAGACGTGGTGATAGTTGAAAGTGAGTCTTTATGGGGTTGAGATACATATTCAGGGACCTTATCCGAAAGTTAATGGACGTTTACGTAGTATTTGATGGAAGTAATGTCAATTGGTTTGCTCTTTTCTGTGGTTTCTTTCATATTTCTGAATTAGAGGTCCAAATTTACTCTGTTGATTATCCTTTTTTGCAAGAATTACAGATCGATGTACGCGTTTCATAGAATGATCAAAGGAAATTATGGTAATTGAAATGTTGTGGTAATTTAGAATCGACTCAGGTATGTTAAGGCTATCCCTTCTTTCTTTTTGGTATAATCTATATGACACAAACGAAACGAGCAAATACACAACTTCTAGAAATTACTCTATTCTTAAAAATACTAGAGATATTTATACTCTTGATTCCCCATGTGTCATATTATTCTATCGTCTGCTCATGAGTCTCAAAAAATAGGTAAATTGATAAAATATATTTCATGATGTTAAAATAATTGTATATATTGACTTAGGGTATTAATTTAACCAACTACTATAACGTGTTTGTTACCAATTTTACAAGATTATTAATCGATTTTATCATAGAGACTTAAAAATGATTTAATTGTGTAAATATTTTTTTACACTATCATAATATTGAAATGCTAAATAGTATGGTGTTTCACGATTCCGCTTTTGATAATCAAAGCGTAACAGAAAGCATGTGCTGAAACAACTTTAAACATAAATGATGAGATGAGTTTTAACGTTGGCACTTGAATTATTATTATTATACAAAGAATAAGAATACATTCATGACAAGGTGCAGTAGTAGAAAATGACACTGTCCAAGAATATTTTAGCAAAAGCTTTTAAGTTCTAAGCAAACATTATAACATGAGCGTTAGGTGAATGTGAAGGAAACAAAATTTTATTGACGTACTTATCATGCATTGCATTCATGTACATGGACCCATGACCAGATAACATTATATATGCGTATATATGTATATTATATGTATATGAGATATGAGAAAAGGTTACGGCTTATATACGCACCATCTGATCAGCTGGTATACATTGATGATTTGCCCACAGTGGCCGAGATGATATGATGGGATGCCTTCAGAGGCGTGATGATGTTATGGCGTTATATATGTATATATATGTATATGGGATATGGGAAAGGTTATGGCGTTATATACGCACCACCACCTGATCAGCTGGTATACGATGATGATTTTGCCCACAGTGACCGATATGATATGATGGGATGCCCTAAGAGGCTGATGATATTATGAAACATGTACCTATGCATGAGACATTCATAAGCATATGCATGACGTTAAAAGTACGTGTATGCCAAATCATGTAATACGCTGTTTTGTAAAATAATATCAACAGAGTTGAGTAAAAACTATCCACGAATGAATAAAGTATAAGTTTATTATGTGAATGATAAATATGAATCGTTACTTGTTTGTCGAAGTTAAATGATTGTACATAATATGAATCTACAAAGATGAACAGTCAAAGTTTAATTAGATATATTTGACTTTTTTTAACTTGTTTTAATTTTATGACAATCATGTAATTAAGTGTATCTCACCTGGTACTTCCTTATATATGATATTCTTGTGATATGTTCCTTTCGGCCGTCCCAATTATAATTATGTTGGGTTGATGTTGTCTTCTTCAAAATCTTGGATCTTCTGGATTCTTACGTATGCGTTTATCTCTTCATCTGCAATTTCTATTACACCAACTTTTCCAACTTCATGTAGCTTCTTTGCAATTAAACATTTTGTACCTCGACAAGAGGGGTTGCTCAGATAGTCAACACCCCCACCTACAATTCTGAGGTCATGGGTTTGGCTTTTGGGTTACCAAAAGAGCAACAACTCCAACAAAGGGGAATCAAAGGGGAGAGAATAAATAAAAAAAAATCTTGCACCTCGATCTTATGAAATTTTATATTAGTTTTGATCAGAAAGATAAAATCTTCATCCTTATTCAACACCAATTTCAAAAATAAATTTAGATGCTTTAGGTACCAAATATTAATAAATAACTTGTTTTAATTTTATCACATTATAAAATATAGTGTATATTACATAATATTTTCTTAGTATGATATTCTTGTTGTGTATTCCTTTTCATCGTTCCTAATGATAATCATATTGGGTCGTCATTGTCTTCTTCAATATATATTTTTGTTCTTCTTGATTGCTATCTCCGTATTTGTCTATTCATCTTCAATTTTTATTTCACAATTTTTTTAACTTTGTGTCTTCTTTGTAATTAAACGTCTTGTAACTCGATCACCTCAATTTTTTGGGCCTATTTTGATAAGAAATGTGAAATCTTCAGCCTTACTCAACACTCATTAGCGCATAAAATCTTCCTGCTTCATGACTTCTACATGATTAAAAGTTTCTGTAGTCCATTTCTTCCTTAACAACTATGGATTTTGTTTGTATATCCGGTTATTCGGGTTCTGCTCTAAAAAAGTAATTTGTTGGACAATGTTCTCTGATCTTGCAAGACTTTTCGAGTAAGTGCATTAATGAAGTGTAGTATTTCTCTAAAGCGCCAATGACCAATTATGAAATTTGGTGACTAAATAAACGGTAATATTATTTATATCAAGAGTTAAAAGATATTTTTTTTACATCTCGAGAAACTTCATGCCTAATATTTATATTGTTTGAAATCATAACCTCAATCATATGTTTTGGTTTCTCAAACAGAAACGTATAATTTTCTACAAAACGATCGGTTAACGCTAGTAACTACATCTCTTATTTGGATCCAACTCCGCTCAATTAGTATTGTTCGCAATAAATCATCTTCATAAAATCGTCATCCTTACATAAACATACGTAAATAAACTAATAATTTATTTACTGATATATGAAAAAGTAGAAAAATAATTAAGAATATGAGTAATTTACCTTTCCTTGTAATCAAAATTTTCGATGCTACGACAAGGACGTGTTACAATATTATTTACAATGTCTATTTTCTTGTATTTTTTGTAAGAAAATTTCTTAGATCATCTTATTTGTTATATTTTTTATTTTTACGTTGAATCTACAATATATATACTAAAATAAACATAAAATAGATTGGATAGACTCTAAAAACTACAAAATTTTAAAGTAGTTGAAAAAAGTAGCTCTATATAGTCAAATGAATCATGACGTGCCAATCTTCACGTTTTTGGCCTCGTTCTTTCACATGAGAATTGTTATTTGGAAATTTAAAATTACTAATGGAATAAATGAAAGCACCTCATTATATCTAAAGCAAATGATGACCGTTGGTGAAAGGGAATATTCAAGCATCCTTTGGCAAATAATTCAAATGGCACCTGTAACTTTTAAATTGAAGCATTGTATCCTTTGGCAAGTAATCAAAATAATCCTTTAATTTATAAATAGATCTATTTTATTTTATTTTATTAAATAGGATATTTAGGTAAATAAGAAGGGCATTTAAATAATTTAATTTTTATGTTCTGAATTCCCTACTTTTAATAGGGGTGAGTTACACTAACTTAAAGGAAAAAATGCAAGCTCAAAGCTTTAAAATGGTGAATGATGAGTTCATTCTCAATTTTCTTTTGATAATATTATTTAACAATAGTTAAAAGAACCAGGCTTTACTTGAAATATTTTTATCATCTTCGATACTTAATTAACAATTATCACAACGCTAAATGATGCTAGATTTCCTGAATGTTTATCGCTCAATGGAGAAAAGAAAAAATATATTAGAGCTCTAACAATGAAACCAGTCCTTTTAATTTAATGTAAATTATATCTAAAAGGAGAAACTTCGCCTGTTATGAGTTCGTTTACATTGCCGGTCCCAACCCTGGATAAAGAAGGAAGGTTGCGGAGGCCGGAGGGTCAATCAAAAATATCCTCTTTACTACATAAAGTAAGGGGCAAGACTGCATATATCTTACCTTTCTCATACTCTACTTGTGAGATTTGAGTTTGTTGTTGTTGTATATATCTAAAAGATGAAAAAAGAAACAAAGAAAACAATCCAAACAACATATGATAATCAACTACAATCCAAACAACATATGATAATCAACTAATCAAGTAGTACATTAATATCCGAAAATGTATTAATCATAGTCCATATATACATGTTATTGGTCTTATGTAGACATACACATAGAGACTTCCTTTGTCCACCACAAGTATGGTAAAAAATATACCTGATTAACAATAAAGTTGAAACAAATCATTTAGAAAATAATAAAACTGCCCATCTTAAATTATGTGCATAGGGTTTTTCTTACAAAAAGTTTATATATATATATAGGCATCAAATGGTAGCAATTAGTAGAAAATTAACAAGCTTCTTTTACCGGAAAAAAAATTTACGGCGTTGCTGGAACTGAGCAAAATGCAACAAACAAAACAAAGTACTCCATATTTTATGGAGAAAAAGAAAAAGAACCAAGTGATTTGGCACTACGGTATCTACTTATATAAGGTGCAGACTAAAAACTATGCATAAATAATATCGTAACAGAAGAAACTCAAAGGACCAAGCACATAAACATTTGGATGTGAAAAGAGATATTTTAAATAATGGGAAAATGCATAAGTACCCCCTAACCTATACCCGAATTTCCAACTACACACTTTTTCTTTGCGGGAATCCTACTACCCCCCTAAACTTATTTTAAATGGAATTATTTGTACCCTTAACGCTGGCAGAGTGTGTGTATTTAAAAAACGATTTTCAAATTATTTTTTATTTTTTTTACCATTTTTCTTACTTTTTTTTCCTTTTCCTTTTCCCTTTTCTTTGTCTTTTTTCTTTTACTTTTTTTTTGTTTTTTCTCTAATTCCGGCGGATATTCATTTACCGACGACTTTGTCTAACTGTTTTTCTTCCATTTTTTCTTTTCACACACAAATTAAACTCTCAACAAGTTCTATTCATAAGCAAAGCAAAATACGCTCAGATTTGGGGGAAAACATTCATCATCAGAAAACCTTCCCACACCGGGGAAAAAATGATGTATTTAAATTTTAACTGGAAAAAGTTTTCTCAACTTGTATTCGTTTTTATTTCTTTTGCTCTTCCTCTCACCCATAAATTACACTTTCAAGATTTTATATATATATATATATATATATAACAAAACACACTTAGATCTGGATAAAAATCTGTCGCCGGAAAAAATGGTGTTTGTGAATTCCGACGACCACCATTTTATGCCGCTGGTGACCAAAACAAAAAGAAAGAGAATGAATTAACCAAAAAAATTGAGAATAATAAGAAATAAGAAAAAAGGATAAGAAAAAGAAGAAAGAATAAAAAAAATACTAAAAATACATGTGGGGGCGCGTGTAGCTCACCACTTGCCAAGAGTTTGGTTGTCTAGTTTTAGGGTACAAATAATTCCATTTAAAATAAGTTTAGGGGGGTAATAGGATTCCCACAAAGAAAAAATGTGTAGTTGAGAATCCAGATATAGGTCAGGGGTACTTATGCATTTTTCCTTAAATAATTCTTTAAGAAAATTTGTACATTTATAGCCTACAATAATTACTTGGTATATGAAACAACCCCCCATTCACCCGTTTAAGGCAGCTGGTTTTATTTATTTGATTTAATAATAATAAGGTATCTTTTCTGTTCAAGGGTAAAACAGCCAATTTAGTTTTGATGGCTAAAATTGTAAATTAACTTTTAACTAAAAATTATTTTCACTTTTAATATAATATGATATGATGCATGACATTATAAATATTTCATGATTTACAAAACTATCCAGACTTACAGGTTGAGTCTTTTACTCCATATTTCTTCCATGTCCTTTAGAAACTGACTTACCTGCCCTACATACTCAGTACATTATTCGTACTGATGTCCTTTTGTTGGAGACGTTGCATTTATGCCTTCGCGTATAGATAATCAGTTTGACGAGCTTTCATAGTAGACGAGATTGGCTTCAACCAAGGATTGGTAAGACTCCACCTCATTTGGAGTGCAACCGAGCCTATGAGTCATCGTGTTAGAGTTTTGCTATAAACTTATGGGTAGGCCGGTACCCTATCCCATTTGATATCAAATAATCTTAGAGGCTTTATAGACAAAGAGGTTCATTTTGTACAGTATGTCAGAGGCCTTGACGGCCCATATGTATTCATGTTTTAAGAATGATAGTTTATGGATACAGTGTTACCCACTTATAGTTATACATTATGAGTTGTGGCCATGTGAGCCCTTGATAGTTACAAAAGGAATGAGTTCAACTAACTCGACCTGTGTATGTTCCAATTTTGGTCGAATGATCATGAGTTACGGAATGGTTCGCTCGGGCCAATGCGGTACCGGGTGCCAGCCACGCCTCCCCGGGTTTGGGATGTGACAAAGTGGTATCAGAGCAGTTCATGTCCTAGGGATTCTACAAAGCCGTGCCTAGTAGAGTTTCACTTATGGGTGTGTTGCGCGCTACATTTATAATTGACAGGCTATAGGGCATTTAGGAAATGTTACCCTTCTTTTGTTTCTAGATCGTGCCATAGAGTTGAGTCGTAAGAAGTCAGTATGAAGTTGTTGCAAGATTTTGTATGCACCAGAGGTGCAGGTATCATAGTAGAGCTTTAGGGCATAATTTCCACCTATGTTAAAGGGAGGTTATGAAAGAAACAAAAGGTACAATGCGAGATTGTAAAGTAAGGTAAATGTGAAAAAGTTACAAGATACTCAAGTACAAAAAGTTGTGAAAAGTCGAGATTTCAAAAATAGTTTGGGTTTTAAGTTTAATTTACAGAGGAGATGTTAACATTCGAGGACGAATGTTCTAAAGGGGGAAGGATGTTACACCCCGTAAGTTATATATATATATATATATATATATATATATATATATATATATATATATATATATATATATATATATATATATATATATATATATATATATATATATATATATATATATATATATATATATATATATATATATATATATATATATATATATATATATATATATATATATATATATATATATGTTTAAAAAGTATGATTTTCTATAGTTATTAATATTACTACTTTCAAAAATGCTTTAAATTATACATATAATATGAGAAAAATTTATGAGATTTTCTTTATTGTAAAGATAAAAATTAATTTTTCACAAGAAAAGAAGGTTATCTTTTTCTTACTATATTAAGAATTAAGTGAACGAAAATTTGTACTATATATATGAAATTAGGAAATTAGAAGTTGACAAAAAATATGTATTTTTACATGGATGTTTTAATGAAATAATAGTGTATGGTACCACATTGTGATGACCCGGCCAGTCGTTTTAAGAATTAACGCCCCGATCCCCTATTAACTGCTTTCCCCGTGTTTGTTTCTGCTATTTTTGATTCGCCGAGATGTTTGGTTTTGAGTTTCGGAGTGTTTTGGGACACTTAGTCCCTAATAAGAGTATGACGATCCGACTAGTTGTCTCATGAATTACCGCTCTGTTTTCCCCATTTCTGCTTCGTTATGCTTTATTTATCTGTGTTATGTGGTATCGGGTTGGTCGGATTGAATTCGGGAAGGCTTTGGTAAGGTTTGGGACACTTAGTCTCTTTAAAGTGAGTTTAAGTTGAAAAAGTCAACCGGATGTTGACTTATGAGTTAGAGGGCTCGGATGTGAGTTCCGATGATTAGGATAGCTTCAGGAGATGATTTGTGGCTTATGAGCGCGATCGAAATGAATTTTGGAGGTTCGTAGTGGATTTAGGCTTGAATTGGCGAAGTTGATATTTTGGCGATTTCCGGTTGGTAGGTGAGATTTTGATATATGGGTTGGAATGAGATTCCGAGAGTTGCAGTAGTTCCGTTGTGTGATTTAGGGTGTGCGCGCAAAATTTCAGGTCATTCATACATGGTTTGGTTGGGTTTTTGATCGAAAGCGTAATTTGGAAGATTTTAGAAAGTTTGGCTTGAATCCGAGGTGTTTTAGTTGATTGATGTTGTTTGAAGTGTTTTGATAATTGGAACAAGTTTGTATAAGGTATTGGGTTATGTTTGTGCTTTTGGTTGAGGTCTCAGGGTCCTCGGGGTGATTTCGGATGGTTAACGGAGAGGTTGGAATCTTGTTGCAGCAGCTGATATTGCTGCTTCTAGTATTTTTGCATCTGCGATTTAGGGGCCGCAGGTGCGGCGCCACATAAGCGGAGATTTGGCCGCAGATGCAGGAGAGGTTTGAGAAATATGAAACCGTAGAAGCGGCTAATGGGATTACATTTGCGGAATCGCATATGTGCAGGGAGGCTCGCAGATGCGGAATGGAGAGGTAGAGTAGGAACCGTAGATGCGGTAGAGGGACCGCACCTGCGGAGTAGCAGATGCGGAGAGTGGACCGCAGATGTGGTATTTGGTCCGTTAATTTATTTCTGCAGAAGCGGAGGGTGGACTGCAAATGCGGTACCGCAGAAGCGGGTTTTGGACCGCAGATGCAGAAAGGCCTGGGCAGAACATATAAGTTATTTCATTTCGCAAAATTAAGCTATTTCACCATTTTTGGCTTCGGCTTGAGAGATTTTGGACGATTTGGAAGAGTGATTTCAACGGAACTTCGTTAAGATAAGGATTTTGGACCTAAAACACATTTCTATGGTAGTATTTCATGGATTAAGACTGTAATTAAAGAGCTAAAATGGGGAATTAGGGCTTGAGTTTAACAGGCCTTAAAATGAGGATTTGAGGGGTCATTTGAACTCCGATTCTGGTATTCTTGATATTCATAGACTCGTGGGGAGATGAAGAATCTATTGATGTAAAAATTTCTGATTTTCGAGACGTGAGCCTGGGGGTCGGGTTTTGATAATTTCAGGATTTGTGCCCTTTGTTGATTGTTTTCGCTTGGGCTTTGTTCCCTTAGCATATGTTGACATACTCGTTCTGATTTTGGATAGATTCGATGTGCGTGGAGGCCGATTCGAGAGGCAAAGGCATCACGAGCTAGAGATTTAGCTAGTTCGAGGTGAGTAATGGTTGTAAATGATGTTCTGAGGGTTTGATACCCCGGATTGTACATCGTAGTGCTATATTGAGGTGAGGCACACACTTGATGACGAGCGTGGGGTCGTGCACTATTGGGGATTGTGACTTGGTCCGTCCCGATTGATGATTTTACCGCATATTTGATTGAGAACTATTTGCTATCATCATTATTTGGGCTGAATGCCACATTTGGGCCTAGTACCAACTATTTGAACCTTTCGGGGATTTTTATTGATATTTCCTCACTGTTTTGACTTATACTTGAACTCAGTCATGTTATTTTCCACTATTTTACTACTCAGCCATGTATACTCAATTTTAAGACTTAAATGATATTTTAAATGATGTTTGGGCTGAGAAACATTGTTTTACTAATTCCCGAGGGGCTTGTGAGGGTTCTTGACTGAGTAAGATCGAGGGCCTATATTGTGAGGAAACACTGATACTGATTTGGAGGCCGAGGTCCTGAGATATGTACGCCACGAGGTGGCTTGATTGATATGAGGCCGAGGGCCTAGTTTTGATGCCACAAGATGGCTTGTTATTGTGCTTGGACCGTAGGGGCCCCTCCAGGAATCTGCACACCCCCAGTGAGCGCGGGTACCCATTGTGATGTGAGATTGATCCCGAGGGGCTGTTATTGTTCTAAGATGTTGCCCGAGGGGCGAATGTGGTGATACTGTGCCCACGGGGCGAACTTCTATTTGTTTGCTTTATCTTAATTACTTGTCAATTACTTGTTTACCTGTTGAAAGAGGATTTTACTTGACTTTTCACTGGCTTACTACTTTTAAATGATTTTACTGCTTCATTATAGAATGCCTTGTGCCTTACGTGTTTTCTTACTTTCAATAGTTATTTACATTTGTTACTCACTGAGTTGGAGTACTCACTTTACTCCCTGCACCCCTGTGTGTAGATTTAAATCATGTTTTAGACCATGGAGTACTAGTTTTCCGCTACTTATTATCATTAAATCATGTTTTAGACTGTTTTTATATTGTTTAACTACTTTAACAAGTGAATTGGCTCTAGTTGGCTGGCCTTGTCTTCACGAGAGGCTCCATCACGACGGGGTTCGGGTTTAAGGTCATGACATGTTGGTATTAGAGCCTAGGTTACATAGGTCTCACGAGTCATAAGCAGGTTTGGTAGAGTCTTGCAGATCAGTACAGTGACGTCTATATTTATCCTCGAGAGGCTGCAGAGCCTTTAGGAAAAACTTCAAATTCTTGAAATTCTTGTCGTGCGAACTTGTTGATCCGAGTACTAAACTTCTGTTGATGGTGAGGATACGCGCTACTGGATAGGGTGGACGACCACCAGTTCCACCAGCTTTGTCGCCAGTGGCCGAGGATGCGGCCGTGGTAGTGGTAGAGGCAGAACAACGAGGGCAACACCTGTGGATTCACCAGCTGCCCCAGCTCTAGATCAGGCTCCAGCCATGGATGCTCTAGTAGTACCAGTTCAGGCACCAGCTATGCCCATCATGATTCCGGGTCTTTAGGAGGCCTTGGCACGGATCTTATCAGTTTGCACTGGCCTGGCTCAGGCAGTTTCAGCCACTACAGTCGCAACTACTTCACAAGCCGGGGGAGGCAATTTGACTCCCGCCGCTCGCACACCTGAGCAGGTCGTGCAGGGACTTCAGATGCCGGGGGCGCATCCAGCCCAACTGGTTGCAACTGCTAAGGACTATGTAGTTCCTTCCATGCCGAAAAACGAGCAGTGTAGGTTGGAGAGGTTTGGTAGACTTCAGCCTTCGTCATTCAGTGGTGCAGAGGGTGAGGATGCCCAGGGTTTTCTAGACAAATGTCAAAGGATGCTTCGTACAACAGGTATTCTGGAGACCAGCGGGGTTGCTTTCACTACTTATCAGTTTTCAAGAGCTGCTTTCACTTGGTGGGAGGATTTTGAGAGGCATAGGCCTGGTGGTGCAGCAACCCTTACTTGGTAGCAGTTCTCCGTTCTCTTTCTGGAGAAGTATGTGTCGCAGTCTCGTAGAGAGGAGCTGCGAAGGCAGTTTGAGTGGTTGCGTCAGTGGGAGATGACCATATCGGAGTATGAGTTGAGGTTCTCTAAGTTAGCTCGTCATGCCATTTGGTTGGCCCCACATATAGAGCAAGGATCATGAGGTTTGTTGATAGTCTTACTTATCAGCTTCGTATTCTCATGACCAGGGAGAGGGTGACTAGTGCTACTTTCGAGGAGGTTGTGGATATTGCCCATGAGATTGAGTCTATTCGTTGCTAGGAGCGAGAGGAGAGGGAGGCCAAGAGGCCTCGAGGATCTGGCAGTTATAGTGGTGCTCCTTCGAGGAGTTAGTTTCAGTATGGTAGAGGCCGTTCATTCAGGTCTGCTCAGGCCATCTCGCCCAGGTTATCGTGGGGCATCATCAGGTCATGGTTATCACGATTCTCATCAGGGCCAGTTATCACTTAGTGCCCTTCCAGCTCAGAGTTCGACCCATGCTCCATTAGTTCAGGGCTCTTCTATGTCGAGTACATCTGCTAGTCACTCCGATGTGAGGGGTTCCCTTCAGTCCCCTTCTCCATCAACTGGGAGTTTTTATGAATGTGGTGAGATGGGCCACATGTGGAGGCAGTGTCCTCATCATGTTGCTAGTATTTCCCAGCAGAGGGGTCAGCCATCGACTTCAGCGCCAGTCTCTTCACCACCACCTGCTCAGCTAGCTACGGGTGGAGGTCAGTCAGCCAGGGGTCGCCCTAGAGGGGGAGGTCGATTAAGGGGCGGTCAGGCCTATTTCTATGCACTCCCAGGCAGACCTGATGCTATTGCTTCAGATGCTGTCATTACAGGTATTGTTTCAGTCTGCCACAGAGATGCCTCTGTATTATTTGATCCCGGTTCCACCTTTTCTTATGTGTCATCATACTTTGCTCGTTATTTGGGTATGCCCCATAAGTTTCTTGCTTTACCTGTTCATGTATCTACCCCGGTGGGCGATACTGTTGTTGTAGACTGTGTGTACCGGTCGTGTGTGGTGACTATTAGGGGTCTAGAGACCCGAGTGGATCTGTTATTATTGAGCATGATGGATTTTGATGTCATTTTGGGCATGGATTGGCTATCTCCATGTCGTGCTATTCTGGACTGTCATGTTAAGACAGTCACTTTGGCTATGCCGGGTGTGCCACGGATTGAGTGGC
This sequence comes from Nicotiana tabacum, assembly GCF_000715075.1. NCBI lineage: Eukaryota > Viridiplantae > Streptophyta > Magnoliopsida > Solanales > Solanaceae > Nicotiana > Nicotiana tabacum. The sequence goes on from NC_134095.1 coordinate 24,730,902, forward strand.
GAGGTGTGACTGATTATTTTCCTAGTAGAGTGATATCTTTATTGAAGGCCCAACGTATGGTTGGGAAGGGTTGTCTTTCATATCTAGCGTTTGTGAGGGATGTCGGAGCTGAGACTCCCAGTATTGATTCTGTTCCAGTTGTGAGGGATTTTCCCGATGTGTTTCCTGCAGACCTGCCGGGCATTCCACCAAACAGGGATATCGATTTTGGTATTGACCTGGTGCCGCGCACTTAGACCATTTCTATTCCACCGTATCGTATGGCACCAGCGGAGTTAAAGGAATTGAAGGAGAAACTTCAGGAACTCCTTGATAAGGGGTTCATTTGGCCTAGTGTGTCACCTTGGGGCGCGCCGGTTCTATTTGTGAAGAAAAAGGATGGCACAATGAGAATGTGCATTGATTATAGGCAATTGAACAAGGTAACAATTAAGAACAAGTATCATTTGTCTCGCATTGATGATTTATTCGACCAGCTTCAGGGAGCGAGGGTGTTATCCAAGATTGATCTCCGTTCATGTTATCACTAGCTAAAGATCAGGGATTCGGATATTCTTAAGACAACTTTCAGGACCCGATATGGTCATTATGAGTTCTTGGTGATGTTTTTTGGGCTAACCAATTCCCCAGCAACGTTCATGCATTTGATGAACAACATGTTCCAGCCTTATCTCGATTTGTTTGTCATAGTCTTCATTGATGATATTCCGGTGTATTCGCGTAGTCAGGAGGAGCACGCAGAGCATTTGTGAGTTGTGTTGCAGAGATTGAGGGAGGAGAAGCTTTATGCAAAATTCTCCAAGTGTGAGTTTTGGCTTAGTTCAGTGGCTTTCTTAGGGCACGTGTGTCCAGCGAGGGTATTTAGGTTGATCCAAAGAAGATAGAGGTAGTTCAGAGTTAGCCCAGACCGTCCTCAGCCATAGAGATTCACAACTTTGTGAGGTCAAACCCTTTACTTCAACGATGGCCTTAGCCATTGGGATTTTACTTTCGAGCTGGCGTCGAAGTAGTATCCCGTCGCAGTTCGAGTGATGTCGAACTCTTTACTTCGATAATGGCCTTAGCCATTGGGATGTTACTTTCGAGCTGGTGCCGAAGTAATATCTCGTCGTAGTTCGAGTGATGTCGAGCTTATTTTTTGTCGATTGCCTTAGCCATTGGGATGTTACTTTCGAGTTGACGACGAAATAATATCCCGTCATAGTTCGAGTGATGTCGAACTCATTTTTTTGTCGATGGCCTTAGCTATTAGGTGTTACTTTTGATCTAGCGCCGAACTAATATCCCGTCATAGTTAGAATGATGTCGAACTCGTTTTAGGTCGATGGACTTAGCCATTGGGATGTTACTTTCGAGCTGGCGCCGAAATAATATCCCGTCATAGTTCGAGTGATGTCGAACTCATTTTTTTGTCGATGGCCTTAGCTATTAGGTGTTACTTTTGATCTAGCGCCGAACTAATATCCCGTCATAGTTAGAATGATGTCGAACTCGTTTTAGGTCGATGGACTTAGCCATTGGGATGTTACTTTCGAGCTGGCACCGAAGTAAGATCCTGTCGCAGTTCAAATGATGTCGAACTCGTTTTTCATCGATGGCCTTAGCTATTGGGATGTTACTTTTGAGCTGGCGCCGAAGTAAGATCCCCTCGTAGTTCGAATGATATCAAACTCATTTTACGTCGATGGCCTTAGCCATTGGAGATGTGTGTTGCTTTCGTATACGTAATGGAGTGATTTTAATCATATGTCGGATATACATGTTGACTTCATACATATAATGGAGATTTACCTAGTCCCTTCATTGCTTGGCCTGGAGATGTAATCAGTAGGCGGGTCAATGAACAATACTTCACACCTCGAGATGTCCCCCTCGTCGCCTCATTAAAAACCTCCCTGAGAAAACCCAATTGGGACAAAACCCGGGCAAAGGAAAAAAATTATGATTCGGGCGGCGTCTTTTTTCAGAAGTGGAAGTACTTGAGGTGGGCGACATTCCAGTTATTTTGCAATAGTTTTCCTTCCATTGTTTCTTGCTAGAATGCTCCTTTACTTGCTGTTGCTATGATTTTGTACGGACCGTCCCAATTTGTTCCCAGTTTCCCTTCATTCGGGTCCTTTGCTGCTTATGTTTTGGCCTTTAGTACGTAGTCCCCGACTCTGAGTGGTCGTACTTTGGCCTTCTTGTTATAGTACCTTTCTGCTTGTTATTTTTGGGCCACCATTCTTATGTGTGTCATATCCCTTCATTCTTAGACCTCGTCCAGGTCTTGTAATCTGCATTTGTCGTTGCTTGATCCACTCTCATTGGAGTATCTCAGGTTAGGTTCCCGACCTCAACGGGGTATGACTACGTCGGTGCCATAGACCAGTGAATACAGCGTCTCACCCGTTCTGGTCTTCGGCGTTGTGCGGTAGGCCCATAGCACTTCCGGTAGTAGTTCCGGCCATAGCCTTTTGGCATCTTCAAGCTTTTTCTTTAATATGTTTAATATTATTTTATTAGAGGATTCCGCTTAACCGTTGCCGGCAGGATGATATGGCGTGGAGAGTATCCGCTTGATATGCCACTTTTTGAAGAACTTAGTCGTCTTTTTCCCGACAAACTGGGGTCCATTGTCGCAACTAATTTCTTTGGGGATGCCGAAGCGGCATATGATGTTTTTCTAGATGAACGTGATGACTTCTTGTTCACGTATTTGAGCAAACGCACCTGCTTCCACCCATTTGGAAAAATAGTCAGTTAAAACCAAAAGGAAGCATATCTTACCTTGCCCTGTTGGAAGGGGCCCGACGATATCCATCCCCTATTTTATAAATGGCCATGTAGAGGTGACGGAGTGCAGGAGTTCCCCTGCCCGGTGTATCATATGGGCGTATTTCTGGCATTGCTCGCATTTCTTGACGTACTCCGCGACCTCTTTTTTCATAGTGGGCCAGTAGTATCCTGCACGAATAAGACACCTAACGAGGGCTCGGTTGCCGGAATGTGCGCCGCGGTGGTCTTCGTGTACCTCTTCGAGCACACACCTTGTTTGATTGGGTCCAAGTAATTTGGCTAACGGGCCGTCGAATGTCCTTTTGTAAAGGTTGTGGTTATAAGGTTGTATCTGGTCGCTTGTATTCGGAGATTTTTGGCTTCTTTTTTATCTTGTGGGAGTGTTCCTTCCTGTAGATATGATATGATTCGATTACGCCACTCCCAAGTTAAATTTATAGAATGTACCTCGACTTGGTCTATTGATGAGTGGAGAAGGGTGACCACGTTCTCCTTGGTGATGTTTTTAGTTGCTGCTACCAGCTTGGCGAGACCATCTGCTTCGATGTTTTGTGTTCGGGGTATTTGTTCGAATCGGCATTCGTCGAATTCTGGCAGCAATTTGTGGATTTTAGTTTGGTATTTCTGCAACCTTTGTTCCTTAATTTGGAAATTCCCAGTAACTTGTTTCATAACGAGTTGAGAGTCGCAGCGGAGGATGACCCGCCGAGCACCATACTTGAGGGCCAATTTTAATCCTGTGATCATGGCCTTATACCTGGCCTCATTGTTAGTCATTTCAGGACAAAGTACAGATTGGCGAATTACTTCTCCCGTTGGGACTTCAAGTACGAGTCCCAATCCTGATCCCGACACGTTGGACGCACTGTCGGTGTAGAGGACCCAGAGGTCGGATTGCTTAGACGAAGTGCGAAGCGCTTCTTGCTTGACTTCGGGCAGTATCTCTGCACTAAAACCGGCGACGAAATCGGCGAGTACTTGCAAGTTTATCGCGGTTCGCGGTTGATATGTTATATCGTGCTCACTTAGTTCTATGGCCCATCTGGCTAAATGACCTGATAACTCGGGTTTGTGCAGGGTACTTCTGGGAGGGAAGGTTGTCACTACCTTTATGGGGTGTCACTGAAAATATGGTCTAAGCTTTCGTGAAGCTACGACTAGCGCCAGAGCTATCTTTTCAAGGTGGGGGTACCTTGTTACGGCGTCAATAAGGTTTTTGCTGATATAGTAAATTGGAGATTGCTTACCTTGGTTTTCTCGGACTAGAACTGCACTTACCGCGACTTCGGATACAGCCAGGTAGACTAGAAGGAACTCGCCTGGGTCGGCTTTGGCGAGTAAAGGTGGCGAAGACAAGTACGCTTTTAGTTTCCTCAGGGCGTCGACGCATTCTGCATTCCATTGGAGCCCGTTGTCCTTCCTTAATACATTAAAGAATTTATGGCACATATCCGATGACTGTGAGATGAACCTTGACAGGGCTGCTATCCGACCCGTCAATTTATGTACCTGTTTTTTGCTGGTCAGTGTTTCGGGTATTCCTTCGATGGACTTAATCTGTTTCGGGTTTACTTCGATGCCTCTTTGTGATACTAGGAAACCGAGGAACTTTCCCGACCTTACGTCGAAGGAGCATTTTTTTAGTTTCATGTCGTACTGCCTCAATATGTCGAAGGCTTCCTTCAGATGACCAATATGATCTTCTTTCCTCTTCGACTTAACTAGCATATCATCAATGTAGGCTTACATTGTTTTACCAAGTTGGTTTTTGAACATTTTGGTGATCAATCTCTGATATGTCGCCCCCGCATTCTTTAGTCCGAACGACATCACTTTATAGCAGTATGTTCCCTAGTGAGTGATGAAAGTGGTTTTCTCCTGGTCTTCTTCTTCCATGAGGATCTGGTTGTAACCCGAATAGGCATCCAAGAAGATTAACAACTCGTTTCATGTTATTGCATTGATGAGTTGATCGATGTGTGGCAATGGAAAAGAATCTTTCAGACATGCCTTGTTTAGGTCCGTGAAATCTACACACATCCGCCATTTTCCATTTTTCTTTTTCACCATGACCACATTGGCGACCCATTGAGGATATTTCTATTCCCGAATGGAGCCATTTGCGAGTAGCTTATCGACCTCTTCGCTGACGCCCTCGTTGATTGTAGCGTTGAACTTCCTTCTTATTTGTCGCACCAGCGGATATAGGGGGTCGACGTTTAACTTGTGGGTGCTGATATCTTTGGGAATGCCTGTCATATCTGCATGGGAGAAGGCAAACAGATTGGCATGGTCAGTCAAGAACTTATGAAATTTACCTGGTTCCGAGAGGTTGTGCCCGATATAAGCCATTTTTGTGCTATCGTTGCTATCTAGCAGGATAGGATCAAGATTTTCTATCGTTTATTTGGATGCTTCCACAATGTTGGGGTCCTTGATAACGTCTGTTCGCATGTTTTGTTTGGCTCCCTACATCACTGATTGTTATGCTTCTGTATTTGCTCCTTTGAGTGTTTGGGTGTGTGCGCAATCTTGGGCGATGCGATAGCATTTTTGTACGGTGAGTTGCTCTCCTAGAATGCTGAATATTCCCCATGGGGTAGGAAACTTGATCATTTGATAGAGACTGGAAGGGACCTCTCACATGGCGTGTATCCACGGGCGCCCTGTGATGGCGTTGTAAGTTGTTTCCTGGTTGATGACGTGAAATGTTGTTTCCAGGGTGACTCCTCCGGCTAGGATGGGTAGCACTATCTCTCCAAAAGTCCGTTCAACTACATTATTAAAACCTGTTAGTGTTATATAGCGCTGTATTATTTTATCTTCGAGTCTTAACTCCACGAGGACTCGAGGATGGATAATACATGCGCCGCTCCCGTCATCTACCATTATTCTTTTTACATCAGTATCTGCGATACATAATGTGATAACAAGAGCATCATAGTGAGGGAAAGACAAATTGTCGACATCCGACTTTTTGAAGATGATACTGTCTTCAGGGTCATCATACCATTCGTGAGTGATTGATCGTTTGAGTTTATGTGTGGTGGTGAACTTAACATGATTGATTGTTACGTTGTCGCCACCGCCGATGATCATTTGTATGGTGCGAGCGGGAGAAGGTGGTTTTGGAGGTCTTTGGGGTTGTTCGCGTCCGCGGGCGAAGTTAGTCTGTCCTCTATCACTCATCAGCTCTTTTAGGTGACCTTGGTTTAGCATTCATACTACTTCCTGTCGTAGTCCTATGCAATCTTCAGTTTTGTGACCCCTTTCTTGGTGAAATTCACAAAAAGCGCTTGACTTCCGAGTTCTGGGGTCTGACCTCATCTTTTGCAGCCATTACACCTTTGGACCAAATTTCTCCAGGGCGTACACTATTTCTAAAGGAGAAACACAAAAATTGTGAGCGGATAAGAGTGGAGGCATACCTTTCTCATGTTGATATGATGCCATATTTCGAGGAGGAGCATCTGTGCGCCATGGTGGAGGCGGGGCTGACGTCCTGACGTAGGATTGATGCCTTTCTCGACCGGAGCGGGACCCCAACTGATCTCTTCGACCATCGTTGCGACAATCTTTTCTTGCTTCAATTTGGAGTGACGTCAACCATTGGGTCGGGCCATTTAGATCATCCTTGTTGGCTTGTACCTCGGCGCAGTAGGCGTTATGGATTTCTTCCCAAGTAGTTGAAGGGTATTTCATGAGCCTGCTTAGCAATTTTCTGGTTGCGCTTGACCCATTTCTATTTAATCCGTTCTATAAGGCCACTATTTCCATTCCTTCTGACACATTCGGCAAGCTCATTCTCACCCTATTGAACCAAGCTAAGAAGTCCCTGAGTCCCTCACCATGCATCTTTCTTATGGCAAAATATATCATTTACCCTAGTCTCTACCTTTTTGGCTCCTACATGGGCGGTAATGAACTTGTCTGCCATTTCCTCGACTGTTATTATCGAGCGTGCTGGTAGTTGAGAGTACCATGTCAAGGCTCCCCCTGTTAAGGTTTCGTCGAACTTTTTCAATAGCACCGATGGTACCTGCTCTTTTGAGAGATCGTTGCCTTTTATGGCTGCAATCTAGTGGATGATGTGGTCTTCTGGATCGGTAGTACCATAATATATCATTAAGTAGGGCGGCATTTTGAAGGTCTTTGGAATGGTGTAAGGGGCCGCTTCTTCACTGTATGGTTGCTCGATGAATCGACCAACATCACATTTTGGCAGCAACTTTGGAGCGCCTGGTATTTTGTCAACTCTCTCCTGGTGCTCCCTCATTTGGTCACGGAGTGCCTTATTCTCATTTTCCATCTCCTCCATTTTCTTGAGAACGGCTGCAAGCGTATCATTGCCTGCGTTATCAGCAACAAGTGTTACCTGTATGGAGGGCGTCTTGCTCGCCCTCATTATCGTGACATCTGCATGTGGCACATTCCTATCATCCCTTTGGGTGAGTTTATCAAGGATGGTGTTCAGAGAACTTGTTAGCCATTCTTCCAGCAGTCTTCTTACTACCGGTGGTGCCTCTCCTGTTGTAGATGTGGAGGCTTCTCTTTCGCGTGAAGCAGTCACGCTTCCGTGCGGGGGAGGTGAAGTGTCTCCCTTGGGTGTGATGTTTGGTGTTTCATTTTCGTGATCCTCTCTGCTATCTTCGTTGATGGTGTCCAGGAGGTTGGCTATGACGCCTACTATGGCTTTTTTCCTTGCATCTCCTTTCCCAGCGATTATTGGTTTGTACCAAGCTCGGAAGAAGTGATTATCCTTTTCAGGAGTCTAGATGAAACTATGATCTTAGCTAAAGAAATCCCAATAGACGATGCCAAATTGTTTGACCCAAAAGATATTGAAAAGTTTTTGAATAAATCAATTAAAGAAAATAAAGAGGTAAATCTCATCTAAGTATAATAAACTCTAGAATAAAAGATATAAAGGATGAACACGGTGGATAGTATTTCTTGATCTCGTGAAACTGAGTGATTAAGCGTCAAAAATGCCAAACTTGAATGTAGAAAGATATTACAATAAGTGTTCTTAGCCAAAAGTCTCTCCCTTACAAGGTTATTTCCTCACTATATATAAGAGACAACCCCCTTCTTAACCCTAGAAGATATATCATAGGGAATATTCGAAAGTATATTCCTAATGCCCCATGTTAGTCCTACACTACTGCAAAAGTCACACATCCTTTGTCCTCTGCCGGTCGTCGTCGTCCTCCATAGGACGTCATGCTGTGAAGATCTCATCTTTTGTCGTATTTATCAGTAGCCGTGGTTGTCCAAATTTGGACCCATACAGTATACTGCTAAGTCAGAGGACCAGAAAAGGACTCAACCCACTGTAATTTTACATGTTGATTTCCATAGCAATCCAATTTCTTATCCAAGTTGCATGTCAGAGGACCAGCTGATTTTGGATTTTGGGTTTCGGAAATTAGGTTTGTAATTTGGGTTTTGGGAATTTGTCAAAATATGAATAAAATTTATGAACAAACATGTATTTGTCAAAAAATTCAAGTATATTTTGACAATATCTTTGGCCAAACGGGTCTTAAAAGTCAATCCAAGATAACTTGGTATCATGCATGATATGGGAGGATGATGAAGCAGATCTGCAGTGGGTTGCAAATACACTTACATCTTCTTTTATACCAACAACCCAAATAAACAAAGTGCTTGTCTTTGATCAAATTTATTCGCTTTTAGACGGAAAATTTTATTTTGTGTCTCATACAACTGACACTAATTGTATGAGGCATTTGTTTTGTCTCACAGTTTTGTGGACCCAGATTTTTATGGACCCAGAAGTGTAAGATTTGGGTCCACAAATTTATGAGACAAAAAGGAGCCTCACACAACTAATGTAATTGTGTGAGACACACAATAAAGCTTCTCATGCAGCGAAAAATTAAATCGAAACTTACTTCATACATAGCTTTCCAAGTGTTGTACCAAGTCACTTTTGATGTAGTATCAACTTGTAACCTTGAATATATTGATAGAAACCTAAGGCCTTTTAGCCTATGCTTATCGTAAGATGCTAGGTTAATGAGAAGTTTTATTGTGTGTCTCACACAATTACATTAGTTGTATCTCTGATCGACTGTTATAAAGTTTATTTCAGTATCAAAATTTCCGTTCATTTCTAAACTTGTGCGTGGGGGTTGGAGCTAGGACCAGCTAGTGAAATTGCAATAGACACTAGATGAAAACTATCTCAAACTCCGCAATTACCATTCATTTGTCCAAGCTTATATAGTTGATCTGAGAAATCTCTTTTCTGCTTGCCCAATCACTACCGGACCAAGAAGTGTTACACTGTCATATTACAATGGAGAATAGAGAATATGTTGACCACGATTGTTGTCACGACCCAAATTCCATTAAGGGTCAAGCCAACACCAATAATTAGTTAAATTCTTATTTTAGTATTTCTGAAATTATTTCTTTTCCTTTCATTAAACAATAACGGATGGACTTCACCGAGTAAATAATGGTGTATTTAACAAATTTAAATACTAACTAATCTCATAGTCATCCCAAAATCTGGTGTCACAAGTGCATGAGCAATTTCTAAGAAATAAAATGTAATACAATAACTATCCAGAATACAGTTTGGATAGAAAATAGAATACAATACTCTGAAGGAGACTCTGCTGGTTGCGGGCTCTCGAGAGATACAGTCCACCTAAGTCTCTGTATAAACCATGCTGTTGCGCCCAACGATGCCAATAGACATACGTGTGCCTGTGCAACAAAAATACAAAGCAAGTGTAGTATGAGTACGAAAACAATGTGTACCCTATAAATATACCATCTAACCTCGAAGAAGTAGTGAAAAGAGGTCGACTTCGGCACTTACTAGTGGTCCAATAATAATATACCAATAATGTGAAAAATTGTGCATTTTATAAGGTGACTGCAAACTCAATAAGCATGAAGCAGGTAAACAATTCTTTGGCTAATAGAAATTTTTAAGTTCATATTTCATCATTTATTAATTTATATCAGGTCAGGGAGGCAATATCCAATTTTGTAAATCTAAAGGCAAGCAACACAAGCATGCGCAAATCATGCCGAGGTCCCGATCTAACAATATTTAAAATGTGCGCTTTCAGAGGGTCGAATGGCGCGAACCATAGATGCATCTATTACCCCTCTCGCGAATCATACATGCGACACGGTCAAATATAAATAAAAGAATTACCTCGCTCACGAATCATACATGTGACGCGGGTACACATATATACACACATTCAAATAGTCAATCAAGACTTCATTAGGAAATAATTACCCAAGGAAATGACAACTTCTCTTTTAACAGTCAAAAAAGTGATGTTTGGCCTTTTAAAAATTTATTTATCAAGTTCGATATGATTTAGCCTTTTTAAATTGTCAATAAAATTACAAGTACGGCAAGTAAAGTATGCTTTTGAGTCCTAGACTACCCGGGCTTAAGCATAATAGTAGCTATGCCCGAACTCTCATCACCTCGTGAGTGCGTAACCCCCACAAATAGGAGTACATATTTACTTATTTCACCTATGGGGTTAATTCCCTCTTACAAGGTTAAAAAGGAGACTTACCTCGCTCCGAAGTTCCATAACCGGCATTCCACGCCTTTCTGATGAATCAAATCGATGCACAACGCTCCAAAACTATCCAATTTATAACAATTTCTAACCCCGATGGAAAAGTTGATAAAATTCACCCTCGGGACCACGTGCCCAGATTTCGAAATTTTTCGAAGATAAACTTTAACCATAACCTTACGAACTCAAATATATAATTTACTCTCAATCCCATGTCCAATTTTTTGGCCAAAATCCAAAATATAAGTTTCTAGGTTTTACTTCAAAATCCCATAACTTCTATAAATTTCCATGACTAAATATATAAACCTTGTATTTAACTCAGAACTAGTGGAAACCACTTACCTCATGCTTGGTGATGAAAATGTCACTCCAAAGTTGCTCTAAAATCGGCTCCTATGGAGGAAATGGGGTTGAAATGAGCCCATCCCCCGTCTTTTAAAAGACACTACCCAGCGATTCTTCGCACCTGTGGTCACTTGACTACTTCTGCGATTCCGCAGGTGCAGACAAAATACCGTTTCTGCGGTTCAGGGCTTCCAGCCTATTTCCTCTTCTACGCCTTCTCTTCCGCAGGTGCGGTCTCGCTTCTGCGGCGAGAGGACCGCATGTTAGCACTCCCTACCCAAAATTGCTTCTGCGACTCATAGGGTTGCTTCTGCGGCCCTGCACCTGCGGCCCAAGCCTTGCAGGTGCGGTTACACTAGAAGGCAGCTGCTCTAACCTTTCTTCCAAGTCCAAGCTCGATCACTTCACCGTTCGGATTTCACTCGAGGCCCTTGGGACCTCAACCAATTATACCAACACGTCCCAAAATATATTACGAACTTAGTCGAGCCTCTAAATCACATCAAATATCACTGAAATAACAAATCACAAGTCATATTTGACATTACGGACCTACTCCAACTTCTGGAATTGGAATCCGACCCCTATATCAAAAATTCCACCTCCGGTCAAACTTCTCAAAACCTTTAAATTTCTGACTTTAGCCAAATGATTCCAAAGTGACCTACAGACCTTCAAATCCACTTCCGAAAGCGCTCCCAATACCATAATCTCCATATGGAGCTATTCCCCGACTCGAAATCCCAAACAGACATTGGTAACACTGAAATACACTGCAACAATATTTATGAAATTCTACCCAAAATGTTAAATTCCACAATAGGCGCCGAAACGCTCCCAGGTCATCCAAAACCCGATCCGGATCCAAGTCCAAAATCATTATACGAACCTGTTGGAACCTTCAAATCTCGATTCCAAGGTCGTTTACTCATAAATCAAATCTTAGTCAATTTTTTTCAACTTATGGTTTCCAAAATGAGAATTTTCTTTCCAAATCAACTCCAAACTTCTCAAAATTCAATTCCGGCCATGCGTACAAGTCATAATACCTGAAGTGAAGCTGCTCATGGTCTCAAACTGCTGAACGACACGCTAGAGCTCAAAACGACCGGTAGGGTCGTTACATTCTCTCCCACTTAAATATACGTTCGCCCTCGAACGTGCTAAGAACTGCACTGGATTTTGTCTGAAATAACTGTTTAACACTTCGTGCACTTACCTGTGCTACCACAACTCGGTTGAGCACATTAGCTCAAGCAAACCTGAAGATATTCTCTCTTATTCCAGAAAATAAGCTTAGATCCCAATTCCAACATCCGGAATTCTCTATTAGTCCTGCTACCAACATACGAACACCGTATCAATCATTACACGATATACCGATACATGATTGCATACCTTTGCTGAATCCAAACTATGCACCACATAGCTCACATGAGCATAATAACATCCTCTGATAACAATAGCCGAAATTCCACGAATCTGATGCTCCCAATGCACCTCATCACATATATAAGTCTTGTCCCAACTTTTGCAATACCGCCACGACGAAAGAAATGTGTAAAAATTCATAACCAACTGCTGAGTAAACAAATCATTTAGTTTATACTCCTGCAAGAATCATTATCTCATTCTGAACCAAATAATGGTATTTGCTCTTTAATATACTTTATATAATCTGATCGCACTGATCCTAGATCCAATAATCTCGTCTCACCCAGTAAGCTGTTCAGGCAACAAACCACCCTGGACATGACCAAAAGTCTCATATAATGCCACAATGTGCCAATAAGCTACAAACTTGAACGTGATACATAAGGAACAAAAACTCTGGAAGGGACTACTTAACCCACGTAACCAATTAGACAACCGAAAAGGCGTCATGAACCTTCTTCAGAAAATGGTAAACAAAACACACAAAATAGAATATAGGGGATTGTACTCAACATAACATTGTTGTAACGTGCAACCCGATCCGACCAACATATCAGTGACGGCGTGCCACCTGATCCACATATAAAATCTATATAAGGAGATACGTACCGAGCTAGAGTGCTCATTACTAAAAATACCGAATATCGGCCACAAGCACGCTAAGTGCATAATACCATCCCTGGGGAGACAAATATCTCCATACGCTACAAAACCCAAGCACATCTAAGGTGTGATATATGATCTAAATCTCGAGAGCCATCATGCTCACATAACGCCCTCGCTATGCGGAATCTCAACACATATGAAATTTATCAAGCCATTTCACAACTCACACGACACAATATAGTATTACATGAAATAGCCGACAACGAAATAACATCCAACGTCCGAATACTCCTCCATAAGGAGCATTATGATGAAATAATACATCCGGCCTGATATAGAGCCCACGTTCAAATTTAGATCCCTCCACAGACCTCAAGCCAATTCTGATCATACCGCACTAGGCTAGTAACCTTTCAAGGGTTCATAATAACCCCATTTTTTCCCATAACACACAAGAACAATCATCATAGCCAGAAAAAACTTCCACAGTCCACAACCAAATGAACCGAGCGCCCTCTAGGCGTAAATCCTCAAATAAGCGATATTACCACATTCTTTATACTTGGTTTAAACCTTTAATTAATTGAGTGACTACAACGTCACACTTGTACAATCTTCCCATGAGATATGCTTCCACGACCTTCCGCATAAGATAACAAGTCTGCACATCCATACCACCAGCCGCACTAATGCTACAAAGCAGATCAAGAATCCATAACCATGATGCAAAGCCTCTTTCACAAGACACCGATCTCAGGTGTCGCTGAAGACAATACTACCTTACTCTAAACATTCAAATCCCTTTCTTGCTCATCCGAGCTCGTGACATCCTTGCCAAACCGAACCGCAACCTTGATCCTCACCTTCAAATTTCATACCGTTCACTGCACCTAACATGCCAATATGGGATAGTGCAAGAATTTCACCATAACTCCTGAACTACTAATATGGTGAACACTTCATCGCATAGAAACCTTTTTACTTAATGCATTCCAAGAGAACCATAGCAACACACGAGTGAATTTTCATAACCGTGGAACATGCAAATCCTCAAGTAGTGGTCTAAACCACCATAACCCTTCCGGGATCCGCCTACACATAACATGCCAAAATACTTGGATATTTCCAAATTAAATCAATTACGGTGGTCGTAAAGCCTCGTAACGTACCATCACAAATCACATGCATAACTTAATCACGCTGAAAGAACTGATCACCGCCATCATTATGCTGATTCAACCATGGATAACCAATCTAACTTCTTCTAATTTAGCCTTAACTTGCCTTAGAAATAATAATAGCTCCATTCCTTACATCATGAACCTAACTCCACACTCATCCCGAGTGACCCTATTCCACGAGACCACATTGTCTCCAAACCCATGAACCGTTCCATGGCCTCCTTGCACACACATTCTCATCCTCAACCAATACACCTATTCTGATAATTCCTCTATGAATTTGAAGTCATTTTCTCTCATTCCACCAAATGCTACACTGCAAGATGAAAATATCATAGAACATTCTGAGCATCTTATCATAATCCTCCGCAAAAGCTCGATTCTTAACTGTACCTCAGTCTTGAAATCCTTTGGCACCGCATTTTAACTTTTGAATTTACTAGGACCATTGTTGACAGTCACCCACTCTGGCTTGGTTCCAAATATAATCAACTCCAAAGCTCGCTGGCTCATGAACACCCATCTTAATGAAGCACCCGACCAAATCACTTCTCATGTAAATAACCTCTGTACGAAACATAAATCCTGAATCTTCCCAAAGCCGAACAAGAATCGATAAGGCCATTTATGGCATACATTTCTCAAATCATTTGATCAAGGTACCTCTGGTGCTCTATTCCCCTAGCTGTAATAACTTACCAATACGCCGATAACCCGAAACCTCACAAGTAGATTAACATGCAACCCAATCACAGGCGGTGAGACTCTCCCACTTAGCTTGAAGCCACCATTACCCAACTCTGCAACCCATCAAGATTCTTTCTTCATTATTGACATGATCTTGCACAACCAACTCGCCTAATTCCTCTAAATCCTTCAGTTTGACCTTTCATGAACACTCTGAATCATTAACCATGTTCACTTATCCGACCTCTTACCGTATAATCGGTAGAATTCTTCACAGAAGCTTCGTCAACACCACACGACCACTAACTTTCTCACAGGAGATAACCTATATGTGGAAATTACATGCTCACATCTCCCAATGACGCTGCACTGCACAACTACTGCGAAATCCATAACCCAACCTGAGCCCATGCTCATTCACTAGTTGTACAAGCCCATTTTCTCCTCATGGACATCAACTAAATGTGCGACAATACCTTCCAATCCAAAGTCATATTGTATCCTTCTTCATATCAAGCAACTCCTTTCTATTGTGTCAAATCTCCCGCCATATAACAGTCGATATTTCAAATTAAGTTTCGTAGACCCAGTCACTGTCCACCCTAAATCCCAAATCACTCTAGACTTTTTCTCCGGGTATGTAGTCATCCTACCGCAAAACCCATACGCTACTCTGCCACTCTCCCACTTTCGTCAAACTCACTCCTTTAAGCAACTACTCGACTCTTATTTCCCACACATGGCCTTCTAAAAGTTAATCACCACAAGACACTTCCCATATGTCCTTCCTCATTCTTCGCTACCCAGTTGTTTCCTTAAATAAAAAAATCTATCTCTGTAGCACTTAAACCAATAGATCGCAAATAACTTTAAACCTTTCCGAAGATCATCTTTCTCACGTCATCGATGCAAGAAACACTGACTAAATTCCGAATCATCGCATGCCGCAATCTCTGATAGCTGCTTCCTCGACTACATTTCACAACACCCTGCCCCAAAGGCGAATCAAAGAAGATCATAACACCGACGAACTCCACACATTCAATCAATGACGATGCCATCACATCACATATGAAAGTTCCACCATGCTCGAAAATGCCAAGTCTCGTTACTCCATCAACCTAAACCTGAACAATTATAGCCCGATTGTTTTTCCTCTACCTGAAATAAAACACCGAATCTCTAAATCATACTCTGAGTAGACCTCTTTTCAAGTCATTCACTGCCTCGACACCTGGGTAGGCATCCTACGTTACATCAATACTGTGCAATAACTATTCACGAGAATCATAACAACCTATGCATAGTTTCAAACTCTCAGAAGTACAGGTACTGAGCTAAAATGACAGAATATCCTTCCATAAGGCGACGGCAATAGCCCAATCAACTATGCCGGGAGAAACATCCCACACCACATCTGTAGTACTATTACAATTCCTCAATTCCCAATTGATAACAAATGCTTCACATCGCATAAGATTGAATAGGAAGGAACTAAAGGCATAAGCCTCAAAGGAATCAAACCGCGCGATGAGGAATCAAGAAGGGAAGTGCTCCTAACAACCCTATAGCCTCTCGAAGATAAGTACAGAGGTCTCCGTACCGATCCAAAAGACTCTACTAGACTCGCTCATGACTCGTGACACCTAAGGGAACCTAGTGCTCTCATACCTTATTGTCACGACCCAAAATCCATTAAGGGATGTGATGGCGCCGTACACCACTGTCAGGCAAGCCAACACCAATAATTAGCTAAATTCTCATTTTAGTATTTTTGAAATCATTTCTTTTCCTTTCATTAAACATTAACTGATGGACTTCACTGAGTAAATAATGATGTCTTTAACAAATTTGAATACTAAATAATTCCATAGTCATCTCAGAACCAGGTGTCACAAATGCATGAGCAATTTCTAGGAAAAAAAATATAATACAATAACTGTCTAGAATACAGATTGCACAGAAAAAAATACAATACTCTGAAGAAGACTCTGCTGGCTACGGGTCGTCTCGAGAGATGCAGCTCACCAAAGTCTCTGTATCAACCATGTCGCTGCGCCCAACAAGGCCAATAGCCATACGTGTGCCTGTGCAATAAAAATACACAGCAAGTTTAGTATGAGTATGAAAGCAACGCGTACCCAGTAAGTATCCCGTCTAACCTCGAAGAAGTAGTAACGAGAGGTCGACTTCGACACTTACTAGTGGTCCAATAATAATATACCAATAATATGAAAAATCATAGATTTTATAATGTAACTGCAAACTCAATAAGCACGAATCAGGTAAACAATTCTTTGGTTAATAGAAATTTCCAAGTTCATATTTCATCATTTATTAATATCTCAGGCCAGGGAGGAAATATCCAATTTTGTAAATCTCAAGACAAGCAATACAAGCATGCACAAATCATGTCGAGGCCGTACGGCCCGATCCAACAATATTTAAACTGTGTACTGCCAGATGGTCAAATGGTGCGATCCATAGATGCATCTATTGTCCCACTCGCGAATCATACATGTGACGCGGTTAAATATAAATAAAAGAATTACCCTGCTCGCGAATCATACATGCGACGCGGGTACACATAGATACATCAAGACTTCAGCAGGGAAACAATTACTCAAGAAAATGCCAACTTCTCTTTTAACAGTCAACAAAGTGATGTTTAGATTTTTAGAAATTTATTTACCAAGTTCGATATGATTTAAGTTTTTAAATTGTCAATGAAATTACAAGTACGGCAAGTAAAGCATGCTTAGACTACCCGGACTTAAGCATAATAGTAGCTACGCCCGGACTCTCATCACCTCGTGCGTGCGTAGCCCCCACAAATAGTAGAATATATTTACTTATTCCACCTATGGTGTTAATTCCCTCTTACAAGGTTAGAAAGGAGGCTTACCTTGCTTCGAAGTTCAATAACCGGCATTTCACGCCCTTTCCATGACTCAAATCGCTGCACAACGCTCCAAAATAAGCCAATAATTATGCAAACCCATTAATATATGCTCATTTATTCATTATAATCCAATTTATAACAATTTATAACCCTGATCGAAAAGTCCATAAAAATCACCCTCGAGCTCACGTGCCCGGATTCCAAAATTTTTCGAAGATAAACTTTACCCATAACCTCATGACCTCAATTACATAATTTACTTTCAATCCCATGTCCAATTTCGTGGCCAAAATTTAAAATATAAATTTTGAGGTTTTACTTCCAAATCCCATAATTTCTACAAATTTTCATGACTAAATCCATATATAAACCTTGTATTTAACTCAAAACTAGTGGAAACCACTTAACTCATGCTTGGTGATGAAAATGGTACTCCAAAGTTGCTCCAAAATCGGCTTCCATGGAGGAAATGGGGTTGAAATGAGCCCAGCCCCTGTCTTTTAAAAGACACTGCCCAGCGATTCTTCGCACCTGCGGTCACTTGACTACTTCTGCGGTTTCGCAGGTGCGGACAAAATACCGTTTCTGCGGTTCAGGGCTTCCAGCCTATTTCCGGTTCTGTGCCTTTTCTTCCGCAGGTGCAGTCTCACTTCTGCGGCGAGACGACCGCATCTGCGGTACCAGCACTCCCCAACCAAAATCGCTTATGCGACTCATAGGGTCACTTTTGCGGCCCAAACCTCGCAGGTGCGGTTACACCAGAAGGCAACTGCTCTAACCTTTCTTCTAAGTCTAAACTCGATCCGTTCACCGTCCGGATTCCATACAAGGCCCTCGGGACCTCAAACAATTATACCAACATGTCCCAAAACACATTGCGAACTTAGGCGAATCTCCACATCACATAAAACAACACTGAAATAATGAATCGCAAGTCAATTCAAGCTTGATGAACTTTAGAACTTCAAACTTCTACATTCGATGCCAAAAAACCTATCAAATCATGTCCAATTAACCTCAAATTTTGTACACAAGTCAATTTGACATTACGCACCTACTCCAACTTCCGAAATTGGAATCCGACCCCGATATCAAAAATTCCATCTCTGGTCAAACTTCTCAAAACCTTTAAATTTCTAAGTTTAGCCAAATGACTCCAAAATAACCTACGAACCTCTAAATCCACTTTCAGAGGCGCTCCCAATACCAGAATTTCCATACAGAGCTATTCCCAGAGTCAAAATCCCAAACGGACATCGATAATATTGAAATGCACTGCAACCCATATTTATGAAATTCTTCCCAAAATGCTAACTGTCACAATAGGCGCCGAACTGCTCCCAGGTCATCCAAAACCCGATCCGGACATACGTCCAAGTCCAAAATCATCATACGAACCTGTTGGAACCTTCAAATCCTGATTCCGAGGTCGTTTACTCATAAATCAAACCTTAGTCAATTCTTTCAACTTAAGGCTTCCGAAATGAGAATTTTCTTTCCAAATCAACTCCAAATTTGCCGAAATTCAATTTTGACCATTCGTACAAGTCATAATACCTGAAGTGAAGCTGCTTATGGTCTGAAACTGCTGAACGACGCGCTAGAGCTCAAAATGACTGGTCGGAGGTTACAATTGTAGCCAGTAAATAATAGTTGCATCGTCGAAAGTTCTGCTAATTGACAACTTAAGCTCCCAAAAAAGGGAAAGAAGGGATAGAGTGAGATGGGAGCAAGAGAGTCTGGCGGACCTAACTGCCTTTAATCTATAATTACGTTCTAAGATTGGGTGCTTAGTCAATATCTTTGAATGTTATTACTAGCAAATATAATGTTTGGGTAAAAGAAAAGAGCTAAATCATCCAGCAGCTTCAATGTAGGTCCGCAGTGATTAATTTGTTAACCAGAAGCATTAGTAAGTAGCCACTTCATAATGGAAAGAAAAAGAAACACGGAGCACATAAACAAACACTCGAAGAACGACGACCTGAGTGTGAACGATTGCTGCAAGTTGTTGTATGAAACTTTGTGAGGAACCTCTCAGGTCTTTGGTGGGCTGGCCATAGCCTTCAGTTTTGTTTCTACAAAATGGTCCCTACTATTCAAATATTGGAAGTTATAGAAACTAGGAGTCCACCAAACTATATAGATAACCAGGTTCTCTATTAGTTCTCACAGTAAGCAACAGATTGTAAAACTAAACAGTATAGGGAACAAGGTTCTCTATATGTTCCCACAGTAAATAGGCAGTAAATAAAGAACACGCGATATTTACGTGGAAAACTCCCTGCTCAAGGGATTAAAAACCACGGCCTATCGTAGTAGGATTTCAACTCCACTAAATCGAGTAAACTTCAGATTACAACCTATTGCAATCTAGGAAGTAAACTCTTAATCCCTCAATCCTTACAATAACTCTATTGTAAGCTTTTTGTAATAACTCTATTACAAAGCAACAAACCTTGACTAACTCTAGTCAATCTAGGAATTAAACTCTTAATCCCTCGCCCCGTACGATAACTTTATTGTAAGCCCTTTACGATAATTCTATTACAAAGCAACAAAACTTGACTAACTCTAGTCAAGAAACTAAATCAAATAGTAGTTTGAATCTGTCCTACAAAGACAGTTCTTGAAAGTAGTGTAGGATTAGAAATGAAGAACAAAACAATAAAGACTCAATAAACATAAGGACTTAAGATATCTTCAATCTTTGGATCTGGTCGTTGAGGTTGCAACAACTTTATTCTTAAGAGAGGTAGTGGGTGGCACTTGAGAGAAGTATTTTCTTTTGATTTTGCAAGTATTGGAGAGATGAAATCCCTTGCCTCATGTTGATAAAGTGTGTGTGATGTCATCAAGGATGATGCAATAAAGTATCCTTTAGTTTGTCCTTAGCAAGTTACGGTTGTGCTGCTCTACTGCTTCCAGACGGTACAGTGCAACAGCCTGTCAGACGGTACATCACAGCAACTTTTACAGCTGTAAAACTGACTATACGACGACCAGGGGAACTGGTCCATAGCTGTTTCCTCTGATGTTCCCTTATCTGATTCATTGTGAATTGAACCAGACATTTGACTAGTTATTTTGAATGAAAGGGACAATTAGGTTCCTTATCTAGTTCTCTCATGAAATTTGTCAAATCATCAAAACAAAAGACACACATAACTTATCAGGAAGTAAACTTCAGGACCAGAAGAGGCAATAAGAGCCTTCAAATCCTTATATGGGATAACGACTCGAAACAAAACTAGTACAGTATTGTGTCCAAAGGTTGTGAAGTAAAACGTGCAATTTCAAGACTCTGAAACAACACCTTAAGTCAAAATATCATAGGCGATATATAGACGGCCAAATTAAAGGGGCTTAGGCATCAAGGCATCTTCAATGGAAGCTAGTTTCTTCCTGCTTTTCCTACTGTCTTTCTACTCTTCTATACACAAGATTTCTACAACAGATGTAATCACTATGAATCAATTCATCATAGATGGTCAAACTGTTATTTTATCTGGTGGAACCTTTGAGATGGGATTTTTCAGCCCCAGTGGTTCCTAAAAGCGATACATCGGGATATGGTACAAGCAAATTCTTCCTCATGTGCAGACAGTTGTATGGGTTGCCTAAAGAGAGAAACCACTCATGAATACATCTTTAGTTGTTTTGAAGGTCAACAAGCCAGGAATGCTAGCTCTTACCAATGACAAGAATGAAATTATATGGTCGATTACACCACAAAATCAATCCAAAATCCAGTTGCATTACTTTTGGATTCTAGTAATCTTGTTGTGAAAGATGCAAATGATGGCAACCGAGAAGATTTCCTCTGGAAGAGCTTCAATAACCCACTGATACATTCTTTCCAGATATGAAGCTTGGCAAGAATTTTAAAACTGGCCATGAGGTTTACATTTCAGAATGGAAGAAAAATAGTGATCCAACTCCAGGGAATTCACTCCACATTGATCCCACTGGAAATCCACATGGCCTTATCAGACGTAGCACAAATGTATCAGCTCGGGCAGGACCATGGAATGGTTTATGGTGGAGTGGGGCACCCACACCACTACTAATACAAAGTAGCATATATACATTTCAATTTGTTTTCGATAAGGATGAGGTTTACTAGTATAATTTTTCTCTCATTAACAGCTCGATTTTAACAAGAGTAGTCTTGACTAGCAATGGTTATCTTCAACGTTTGACGTGGGTGGATCGGACCAAGAATTGGCATCTTTACCTCAATGTACCTCTGGATATTTGTGATACATATAGCTTATGTGGTGCCTATGGGAGCTGTGACATAGATAGTTCCCCCGTTTGTGGATGTTTGGAAAAGTTTGTAGCCAAATATCCGCAACAATGGGAAAAGGGAGATTGGTCAGAAGGGTGTTTTCGGAGGTCACCTTTCGATTGCAACAAGGAACATGTATTTCTAAAATATTTTGGAATCAAGTTGCCGGATACCAAGTACTCTCAGTATGATAAGACCATGACACTCGAAAGTTGTAGGCAAGTATGCTTGAAGAACTGCTCTTGCACAACTTATTCGAGTTTAGATATAAGCAATGGAGACAAAGGTTTCTTGTTTTGGTTTGGGGAGTTGATCGACATCAGAAAGCTATCTGGAAGAGGGAAAGACATTTACATCAGGATAGATTCTTCAGAGCTAGGTAAGAACTTATGTTTAAGAGATATGTGTTTTCTAACCTTAGTTTTTCAACACATGAAAATGGTGTTGTGCAAAAGTAGTGGCCTATTTAGATTTGTAGTGGCTGATAGAAAAAATTGGTTATACTATCTGAGGCAGGTTCAAATAGAAAGAAGGCAAAGATACTCGCATTGAGTTTCTAACTATTGATGGCAATTATTCTACTAGGCCTGATTCTGTTCTTGTACATATGGAAAAAGAAGAAGAAACTAAGACCTGAAGAAGATTTTGAGCTGCCACTGTTCCAATTGTTGACAATAATTAGAGCCACAAATAACTTTTCCGTTAACAACAAGATGGGAGAGGGCGGATTTGGACCTGTTTACAAGGTACACACTGAAAATGTGTAGGAACCAGTTTACGCTCAAGATTCTTGTCTTTGTGAAATCTATGTTCTCTTGATTTACTTTTGCCATTTCTAGGGAGTGCTTGAATAAGGACAGGAAATAGCAGTGAAGAGACTCTCAAAGACTTCCAAGCAAGGAATCGATGAATTCAAGAACAAAGTTACCTATATTGCTAAGCTTCAGCATCACAGTCTTGTCAGACTTCTGGGTCTCTGCATTCGAGGGGAACAAAAGATGTTTATCTATGAATACATGCCCAACAAAAGCTTGGATTATTACATATCTGGTTTGGATTTCCCACCTACTAAAAAAGCTTAATTTAATAACAATGCTTTATTCTATTACTCATCACATGTACATTAAGACAGAGGCAGAAGCATGTTCACAGAAACAACTAATCAGAAAGCTTTTTTGTAGATCAAACAAAGAGCAAATTACTTTATTGGCCAAAGTGTTTTGGCATCATAAACGGAATTGCTCGTGGCTTGGTTTATCTCCATCAAGATTTTCGGTTACGGACTATCCACAGAGACCTTAAGGCAAGCAATGTTTTGCTAGATATAGAGATCTAACACCCCGTAAATTCGGCTTAGGTATGAATGAGTTAAAGGAGCAGTAAGGTTATATTTTGAACATGTAAAGTCCCATCAGGACGATTATAGGTGAAAATAGTTGTTTCAAAATCAAGATGGAAAGTAAGGTGCATAAGATTTGACAAAATCGACTAAGTTTGTAGAAGGTCTGTCTTCCAGCAGGTTTTAGTGAAAGTGTGTAAGGAAATAGGAAAATTCAAAACATGAAAGTTGTAGGCCTTTGAAATATCTTTCCAATGATATATTATAGAGCTCAAACGGATCTCTGTGAAAAATGTTATGCGCATTTTACAGAATAGTATGCGATATGCGCGCTCGGTAGCGCGCCCATAGCGCGACCGCGCTAATTTTGAGGCAGTGTTACTGCCGTTTTGCGCAGTCAGTAGCGCGGGCAGGTCTCTAGGTGCGCGGGCGCGCTCCTGGAGGGTCATTTTAAAGCTATATTTCGTTCCCTACAGCCCCAAAACATAAAAACTTGCTCTAATAAGGGGAACTCTCAAAAACCTAACTCTTTAAGGGTCTTTCCACCACCCAAGGTAAGTTCTAATGGTGATTCTAAGTTAATTTCAATTTTTCAACATCTTATTAATATGGGTAAACCCTCCATATCATTATATATTCGATTGGGACATCGTTGTTGGGAGTTGGAACCCTAGAACTCGAATTCAAAGGGATTGAACTTCAAAAAGGTAATGTCTTCACCCTCTAATTGATTCTAGCATTGGATTAATGATTATAGACTCTAAATCGTGAGTTATGAGTTGATGGATTTGATAGAAAAGCATGAACGATTATAGGTTTGGGTTGTTGATTGTTGATTGTTGATTATTGATTATTGATTAAGGATGTTGTTTATCTTATGGGTGATAAAGAATGATGTTGATTATAACCATTTGAGACTTTAGAATTTTTCTAGGAGCAAGAGAATGGATTATTGGGTGTAGAGACACCATTGATAAGGACTATGAAGCTTTATGTCACCAAGTGTTTGAGAAAATGCTTAAGTGACCAAAACATGAGAATTATTGCTCATATGGAATCACTTTGACTTGTATTGATATAGATTAAAGTTGAAAGGGTTGGCGAATGTTGTATTCCACTCAAGAGCAGAAAGTTAAGGTATGTGACTCTAACTCTCTATATTTGGGAATGTTAATGATTCTCCCTACGCTACGTTTCTTTTATGACGTTACTAATTGCCTCAGAAATATAGTTAAGCCTTGTCCTTGAATAGTTGTAGAACTTCTATTCCCTAGCTTCATAACTCGCTCTTGACTTTCATTTTGAACGTTGTGAGCTCAGTGTGTATTCAATATAGACTTGGGTTTGATGCCCCCGAGTCTTAGTATAGATTACTTAATATGCCCTATACAGTTGAAATTTCAGTATTCATAATCAATTCAAGAACATATGTCTCAGTCTAGTCTTATTCAGTATTCGAGTATTATGTAACCTAGTATGATCCAGTATTCCAGTATCATGTAACTCAATGTGATTCAGTATTTCACTGTCATGTATTGCAGTATGATTCTCAGTTTCTGATTTTAAATTGCCGAATGTTAAACACTTGTATTTGGGCCTGAGGCCGTAGTTTATATGCTTTATGCATACTTGGGCCTGAGGCCATAGTTTATGCTTTATGCATTTTTGGGCCTGAGGCCGTAGTTATATATACGTATACTTGGGCCTGAGACCGTAGCTTGTGCTCATATATATTGGGCCCGAGGCTGTAGCTTATTCAGATAAACAGGTTGTTCATCATTCAGAAGAGGGAGTATTCATATCCTTACTTCCTTTGTTCAGTTCAAATATCAGTTATCATTTCAGTTGCTAGTTATCCGTTCAATTATCAGTTATCAGTTATCATTTCAATTTCAGTTTCAATAGTTATCATTTCAGTTATCAATTATCAATTCTCTGTTATCAGTTTAGTTTCAGTTTCAGCATTTATAATTCTTTCTTTCAGTTTCTTTACATACCAGTGCAATTCAAATGTACTGATGTCCCTTTTGCCCGGGGCCTACATTTCACGATGCAAGTAATGATTTTACAGGTTCATGAATCAGAGCGCTAGGATTCTCGTACCAGCTATTCGGTGATCTCCAATTCTTTCGGGGCATTATAATTACTACAGTCTTCAGCATTTTCAGACAGTTAGTGTTTTCAGTACACATTAGAGGCTTTATAGACTAGAGTATCAATTAGACAGATCCACAAGCTTTTTGTGTTAAGCAATGTTAGCTACAGACATGTTTCAGACTTGTATTAGTATTTCTGCACTTTGATTTGTATCATTCAGACTTTCAGTATATAAGCATGTGTTAGTTTATCTTCCGCATTTAGTATGTTATGATATCACATGTTGATTCAGCTAGCCAGTTGGTTCGCTCGGTCATATCTAGTCAGGCATCGAGTGGTGTGTTACGTCCAGGCCCAGGTTCGAGGCGTGACAAAGCTTGGTATCAGAGCACTAGGTTCAAGAATCCTAGGGAGTCTATGAAGCCGTGTCCAATGGAGTTTCCTCTAGATATGTGTGCCGACTACTCATATAAACGGTTAACTACAAAGAAATCCAGGATTGTCTCATTTCTTTCTACTCTAGATCGTGCCATGAAACTTATAGCAATATGTAATCTTCTCTTCTTATCGAATTCCAAACGTATTGTATGCCCAAGCGACGCGTAGGAGAAACCTAAGCTCCTAGAGAGGATAACAGCCCATTGGGGTATAGTTATGGAGTACAGGTTAGTAAATATGAGACTTGAGAGGATGTAAAAGTGGGATGCAATTGATAGTAGTACAAATTCGAGCATAACCTTATCAGAAAGTACAAAAGCAGTTATCATGTCTTATGGCTATAAGTTTACCTCAGTTACCAGTTATACGGTCTTTCAGTTAGAAAATTTATGGTTATTCAGTATGCCAGTATTCAGTTATATGTTTACCAAATATCCAATTTTCAGTGTATTAAAATTCCGGTGACGGTTGAGTAATACAGTGATACCTATGGGGCTAAAAGAAAATGTAAGTAAGAGTGGTTATAGCTAAATCTTCGCATATTTTAGGTTCGGATTAAGACCCAAGAATCGCCAGATGGTGCAGTAAGTGATTTATCAGATAATGGTATCTGATGGATAAGTTTGTGTATGGTAATCGTATGTGTTTTACCTCAGAGAACAATTTCTTTTAATTTTTGGAAATGGAACCACAAGTTGGATGATGATAGTTCAGATGCCAGACCCTAACATTGATCACTATAGTTTTGGACAGAAAAGAGCCTAAGGGTAAAATACCTAGGATCCAGAAACATTTGTTACTACCAAAGATGTGATTTCGTACAACTTATGCAAATGATTAGAAGATACGATGCATGTAGTGAGAACCAAGAGCAGCCAATAGTGAATTAGCAATTTCAGCAGAGCTAGTAGATGTACGATTTAATTTGCTTAGGTAGGTCAACAATAGTGAGTGGTTAATAGTTTAAAACACCAAACGTGTGTTAGAACCCAAAGAGTTTAAGTTAAATCCGAAGTACAATGATAGTGGGAAAAACAATCAGCTAGGTAGTGAGAGAAGAACCTACTGAAGAATAGCCTTTAAGAGTTATCGAAAGGGGTTTTCTTCAGGATTGACAGTGTGAGCAGAGTTAAAATTATTAAGAGTGTGTATGATAATTGTGAATACATTAGCTTTCCTTTATGTAAATAATTTAGTTTTTCCTAGCTCAGAAGTAAGTTGGATGAGTCATCATTGACATAGAGTTTAAAGAATTGCTGAAAATAAAGAAAGTTGTTTGGATCCCAACAAAAAGAGAAGAATCTGCAAGTATAAGACCTTTGTTCTAAGGGGTGATGTGAATTTTTTTTAGTAAGTCCAGTTAGTGATTTGAAACCCGAATAATTAGCATGGGATATGAAAAAGAAAATCAGTTCGATAATAAGGTAAAGTTGTATAATTACCACAAGGAATATGTCTAGCACATGTAAGAAGCACAAAGTGATTAGAATGATCACCGAGCTTAGTTATTGATGATAAAGGGGTCACAGAAAGGCTGTAAAACCATTCCTATTTATGTGTTATGAGGGTAGTGGCATTGCACAAGACTCTAATTTTGGAATACAAGTGAAAGACTTAGCTCGCAACAAAGCTATAGGTGTCTTCAGGAAGTTCTCAAGAAGATAATCAAGTGTGGGGAGTATAACTCATGATTGAGGTAGATAAGACAACTCTGGTGAAAGAAGTTCACCACTTAGCCTAGTTAGGAGTTCCATTTGCATACTCCAAAGATAGTAGAGTTGTTGTCTAGAATATGAATTGTTCCCCCTTACTGGCCGAAGAGAATGAGAAACAATGTGATGATCCCTATGTGTTGTAGTTGAAAGAGGGGATTCACAAGTATAAGACGATGGCTTTTGAATAAGGGAGAGATGATGGTACCTTGAGGTACCAAGACAGATTGTGTGTTCTAGACATAGATGAACTTAAAGAGGGAAGATCATCTTAGAAGCCCATAATCCCAGGTATTCTTTACATCCAGGTTTCCCAAATATGCATCATGAGCAAGGAGATTTATTGGTTGAACGACATGAAAAAAAAAACGTCGCAGACTTTGTGGCCAATTGTCCGAATTGTCAGCAAGTGAAAGTCGAGCAACAGAAAGCCTAGTGTTTTATCACAGAATACATATATTTTGGGTGGAGATGGTAAATATGAAATTTATAATAGGATTATTTTGCTCATTTTAAAAGCATGATTTGATTGGATGATTGTAAAATGACTTACCGAGTTAGCACACTTCTTGCCAGTAAAAAAACTACAAATTCAGTAGAAGATTATGCCAAGTTGTACATTCAGGGAATCGTCTGATTGCATGGGACTCTGTTGTCCATCATTTTGGACTGTGGTGCTCAATTTAAAAAATGAACTTTAGAAGTTCTTTTAGAAATGATTAGGCACAAGTTTTTCATCCTTAGAAAGATGGCAAGGCAGAGCGCATTATTCAAACAATTGAGGATATGTCATTGATGTTAAAAGTAATTGGGATGATCACATACCTCTCATTGACCATGCTAATAATAACACCTACCATTCTAGTATCAAGGTAGCACTGTGAGAAACTCTGTATGGGCGAAGGTGTAGATCGCCAATTGGTTGGTTCAAAGTTGGTAAAGAGGAATTGTTAAGACCAAATTCGGTCTATCGGACTAGAAAGAAAGTTAAGTTGATTCAAGAGCATTTGAAGACGACTCTGAGCCGCCAAAAATTCTATTCGAACGTACGGCATAGAGACCTAGAGTTTCAAGTTGATGATTGGGTGTTTCTAAAAGTTTCGCCTATGAAAGAGGTTATGAGATTTGGGAAGAAGGGGAAGCATAGTCCCTGCTATATTGGGCCATATAGAATCTTGCGAAGGATCGGTCAATTAGCTTATGAGTTGGAGTTGCCACCAGAATTTATGGCTATACATCCACCGCTTCACGTGTCATGTTATACCATTCATGTTTCCAGTACTCAGATACTCATGTCAGTTCAGTATTCAAATACTCATGTCAGTTCAATACTAAGATACTCATGTCAGTTTAATACTCAACTACTCATGTCAGTCCAATACTTAGATATTCATGTCAGCTTAGTACTCTGATATTGACGTTAGTTCAATTCTCAAATATTCGTGCCAGTTAAATATTCATATACCTATGTTAGTTCAGTATTCACATATCCATAGCAGATAAATATTCAGTCAATACAGTAGTCATTCAGTTAGTATCTCAACAGTTCAGTAATCATGTATCCATTCAGTTTAGTATGCAAGTGTAAATGAAATTTCATGTTTCCATCATACCCGTTTAAGGTCCGGAGTTAGCAGAAGTTACAGTCAGGACAATCATTCGAGGGCGAATGATTCCAAGGGGGAGATAATGTAACACCCCGTAAATTCGGCTTAGGTGTGAATGAGTTAAAGGAGTAGTAAAGTTATATTTTGAACATGTGAAGTCCCATCAGGATGATTATGGGTGAAAATAGTTGTTTCAAAATCAAGATGGAAAGTAAGGTGCATAAGATTTGACAAAATCGACTAAGTTTGCAGAAGGTCAGTCTTCCATCAGGTTTTAGTGAAAATATGTAAGGAATTTAGGAAAACTCAAAACACAAAAGTTTTAGGACTTTGAAATCAATTTCCAATGATATATTATGTAGCTCGAACGGATCTCTGTGCAAAATGTTATGCACATTTTACAGAATAGTATGCGATATATGCGCCCGGTAGCGCGCCTATAGCGCGGCCGTGCTTATTTTGAGGCAGTGTTACTGCCATTTTGCGTGGTCAGTAGTGCGATCAGGTCTCCAGGTGCACGGGAGCGCTTGTGGGGGTCGTTTTAAAGCTATATTTCATTCCCCACAACCCCAAAACATACAAACTTGCTCTCGAAAGGGGAACTCTCAAAAACCTAACTCCTTAAGGGTCCTTCCACCACCCAAGGTAAGTTCTAATGGTGATTCTAAGTTAATTTCAATTTTCCAACATCTTATTAACATGGGTAAACCCTCTATATCATTAGATATTCGATTGGGACATCATTGATGGGAGAAGGAAGCCTAGAACTCGAATTCAAACGGACTGAACTTCAAAAAGGTAATGTCTTCACCATCTAATTGATTCTAGCATTGGATTAATGATTATAGACTCTAGTTCATGAGTTATGAGTTGATGGGTTTGATAGAAAAGCATGAACGATTATAGGTTTGGGTTGTTGATTGTTGATTATTGATTAAGGGTATTGTTTACCTCATGGGTGATAAAGAATGATGTTGATTATAACCATTTGAGACTTTAGAATTTATCTAGGAGCAAGAGAATGGGTTATTGGGTGTAGAGACAACATTGATAAGGACTATGAATCTTTATGTCACCAAGTGTTTGAGAAAATGCTTATGTAACCAAAACATGAGAATTATTGGTCATAAGGAATCTCTTTGACTTGTATTGATATAGATTAAAGTTGAAAGGGTTGGCGAATGTTGTATTACGCTCAAGAGCAGGAAGTTAAGGTATATGAGGCTAACTCTCTATATTTGGGAATGTTAATGATTTTTCCTACGCTACGTTTCTTTTATGACGTTACTAATTGCCTCAGAAATATAGTTAAGCCTAGTTCCTTGAATAGTTGTAGAACTTCTATTCCCTAGCTTCCTAACTCTCTCTTGACTTTCATTCTGAACGTTGTGAGCTTAGTGTGTATTCAATATAGACTTGGGTTTGATGCCCCCGAGTCTTAGTATAAATTACTCAGTATGCCATAAACAGTTGAAATTTCAGTGTTCATAATCAGTTCAAGAATACATGCCTCAGTCTAGTATCATGTAACTCAATGTGATTCAGTATTTCAATATCATATATTGTAGTATGATTCTCAGTTTCTGATTTTAAATTCCTGAATGTTGAACACTTGTATTTGGGTCTGAGGCCATAGTTTATATGCTTTATGCATACTTCGGCCTGAGGCCGTAGTTTATGCTTTATGCATATTTAGGCCTGAGGCCGTAGTTTATGCTTTATGCATTTTTGGTCCTGAGGTCGTAGTTATGTATACGTATACTTGGGCCTGAGGCCGTAGCTTGTGCATATATATATTGGGCCCGAGGCCGTAGCTTATTCAGATAAACAGGTTGTTCATCATTCAGAAGAGGGAGTATTCATATCCTTACTTCCTTTGTTTAGTTTAATTATCAGTTATCATTTCAGTTGCCAGATAGCAGTTCGGTTATCATTTCAGTTTCAATTTCAATAGTTATCACTTCAGTTATCAATTATCAATTCTCAGTTATCAGTTTAGTTTCAATTTCAGCATTTATAATTCTTTATTTCAGTTTCTTTACATACCAGTGCAATTCAAATGTACTGACATCCCCTTTGCCCGGGGCTTGCATTTCACAATGCAGGTAATGATTTTACAGGTTCATGATTCAGAGCGCTAGGATTCTCGTACCAGCTATTTGGTCATCCCCAGTGCTTTCGGGGCATTATCATTACTACAGTCTTCAGCATTTTCAGACAGTCGGTATTTTTAGTACAAATTAGAGGCTCATAGACTAGAGTATCAAATAGACAGAGCCACAAGCTTTTTGTGTTAAATAATGTTAGCAACAGACATGGTTCAGACTTGTATTAGTATTTCCGTACTTTGATTTGTATCACTCAGACTTTTAGTATATTAGCATGTGTTAGTTTATCTTACGCACTTAGTATGTTATGATATCACATGTTGATTCAGCCAGCCAGTTGGTTCGCTCGGTCACATTTAGTCAGGCACCGAGTGTCGTGTTATGTCCAGGCCCATGTTCGGGGCGTGACAAGAGATGAACCCAAAGATATCAGATTTTGGTATGGCTATAAGCGTTGTAGGGAATGAGATGGGAGAAAACACAAGCCATGTGGTTGGGACTCAATAAGAATCTCTTATATCATACAAAGTACTCTCATATGACATTTCACTTTTTTAATTCCCTCGGTGTTTTTTGCTTTTGTTGTTGGCCACAGTGGTTACATATCCCCAGAATATGCAGTAGATGGGATCTTTATATGGGTCTAAATTTAGCAACCACAATATCAAATAAGCAAGACACAGAACGAGATCACCACAACACAACGACTGATGGTCATTGTGACGAAGGACGACGACCAAGAGAGGTCAGCCGAAATGAGATAGTAACGATAGGTTAAACTTAGAGAGAGATAGGAAGAATATGCCTTTTAGATATTCTTTATGTTGTACTTTTTAAAGGGATTTTTGGGAAAATTTTCCTTATAGATATGAAGAGTGAGTAAAGAAGAAGGGGCTGGCATTGAAAGAGAGAGAGAATACATAATAAAAAAGGGAGAATATACGAAAGGATTGTCTTATTGGATTTATTCAAGTATATGTTGTTTAATTTTCATCCATAAATCTGAAGATTCCACATTCATATCTGCTGCATATCATTTCGCATCATCAGAAAAAGGAGGTGCTCAATCATACAATCATTGGGTGACAATCCCTTTATACTATAACTCTTGCCATTTCTTGCATTTATTGCACCTTTAGGATATTACATATTTCGCCGGTCATAACGCATTGAGCTACCGATTAACACTTCTATACTACCCTCATTATATCAAAATGTCATTCTATTTGGTTTAGAGATTATTGAGTTCAACTGAGATTCACCCTATTAATTTGTTACTAATTAGTATAGTACTTATTTTTTCAAATAATTTGGTGTCGTCTGTGGGGAGATTTCTAGTTGAAACTATAGTTCTCTCTAGATCATAAAAAAAACAACAATACACATTGCTCCCTCGTTTGACCCACTAACCAGGAAAAGGAGATGCGAGGTTGAAAATGATAGCAGATGCCACTACCAACATCTTGAACACAATCAACGAAGATGGCAAGGAAATCGATGACAACACGACACTGAATGCTACACCCAAGCGGAGTGCTTCGCCTTCCCCCCCAACCCCCGTGAGAGCGTGATTGTTTCGCGCGAATAGGGAGCCTCCACGTCAATAACAGATGAAGCACCACCAGCAATAAAAAGACAACTAGAAAAGTGGCTAACGAGCACTCTGAACAACATACTCGATAAACCCGTCCAAAGGGAGAACAGAGATACTACACACATATATATTATGACCACTGGCGAACAGGATGCCCCCCAAACAGGTAACACTCATGCCACTATTGATGCAGGTAATGACGCACTCACAGTCATTCCAAAGAAAAAGGAAGAAATAGAAAACGAAAAAAGGCGCTCCATGATCAGATGAAGGAACATCAAGAAAGGGTCGACAAAATACTGGGCGCCCCAAAGTTATTACCGAAATGAAACGCTGGTCGATTCATCGAACAACAGTACAGTGAAGGAGCAACCCCCTATGCCATCCAAAAACCTTCTAAATGCCACCATATCTGAAGATATACGATGGCACCACGGACCCAAAAGATCATATCGTCCACTATGCCACAGCGGTGAAGGGCAATGACTTTTCAAAGGAGCAAGTACCAACAGTACTACTGAAGGAATTCAGCGAAACCCTAATAGGGGGAGCCCTAACCTGGTACTCGCAACTGCCCAAGTGGTCAATAGTGACGTTCGATGAAATGGCGGATAAGTTTGTCATCGCTCATGCAAGTGCTAAAAAGGCGGAAGCCAGGGTGAACGATATATTCACCATTAGGCAATCGCCTGACGAGGGACTCAGGGACTTCTTCGCCCAATTTAATAGGGTGAGAATGAGACTACCAAGCATATTAGAGGGGATTCCGGTTGCGGCTTCTAGAATGGGTTGAGCAGGAATGGGTCAAGAGCAACTAGAAAACTACTAAGCAGACTCATGAAATATCCTCCTACCACCTGGGAAGAAATCCACAATGCCTACTGCACCGAGGTAAGAGCCGCCGAGAACGAGCTCAACGGTCTGATCTAATGGCTGACGTCAATTCAAGTAGAATCAAGGAAGGAGAATCGTAACGATGGTCGAAGGGATCAATTGAGTCCCAGCCTCGGCTAGAAAAGATATCAGCCCTACATCAGAACAGTCATCCCACCACCACCTCGACACACAGATGGTCCGCCACATCACATAAGGACTTAGCGAAATGAAAAAGGTATGCCTTCACTCTTACCTGCTCACAATTTTTGTGTTTCCCCTTCAGAAATAGTGTACGTGCTAGAAAAGCTCACCATGAAGGTACAATGGCCACAAAAGATGAAATCTGATCCAATTACTTAGAAGTCGAACGCTCTATGTGAATTTCACCAGGAGCGGGGTCACAAGACCGAAGATTTCATAGATCTGCGGTAGGAGGTAGTGAGAATGTTGAACCAGGGACACCTGAGGGAGATAATGAGTGACCGAGGGCGAGCCAACTTTGCTCGCGGACGTGAACAACCCCAGGGACCTCCAAAGCCCCCCTCCCCCGTTCGCACTATCCAAATGATCATCAGTGGAGGCGATGGGGCAGCAATCAACCATGTGAAATTCACCACTACACACAAACTCAAGTGGTCGATCACTTACGAATGGTATGATGACCTCGAAGATAGTATCGTCTTCGATAAGTCAGATACTGACGGTTTGTCTTTCCTTCATTACGATGCTCTTGTTATTACTTTACGTATTTCAGATACTGTTGTGAAAAGAATAATGGTGGATGACGAAAGTGGTGCGTGTATTATCCACCCTCGGGTCCTCGCACAAATGAGGCTCGAAGATAAGATAATACCACATTGCATAATACTAACGAGTTTTAATAATGCAGTCGAGCGAACTTCTGGAGAAAAATGCTACCCGTTCTAGCCGGAGGGGTTACCTTAGAAACAACATTTCATACCATGGACCAAGACACGGCCTATAATGCCATCATAGGGCAGCCGTGAATACACGCGGCCATCACAACAAACCTCTATCAAGAAATCAAGTTCCTTACCCCATGGGGAATATTCAGCATCCGAGGCGAACAATGCACTGTGTAATAATGCTACCGCATTGCTCAAGATTGCACACACACACCTAGCAACTAAAGAAGACGAACGCAGAAGCATAGCAATTAGCAATGTCAGGAACCAAATCTGATGCACAAACAAATGTTATCAAGGATCCCGACATCGTGGAACCCATTAAGTCAACAATAGAAGACCTCGATCCCGTCCAACTAGACAACAATGACTGCACAAAGAAGGCTTATATCGAACACAATCTCTTGGAACCAAGGATATTTCATAAATTCTTAATTGACAATATTGACATGTTTGCCTTCTCCCATTTAGATATGCCAGGCATTCCGAAAGATATCGTTACACATAAGCTGAATGTCAACGCGCTCTATCCACCGGTGTTGAAAATAAGGAGAAAGTTTAATCCTGCAGTCAACGAGGCTATCAATGTTGTAGCCGATAAGCTGCTCGCCAATGGTTCCATCCGAGAATCAAAATATCCCAAATGGGTCGCGCATGTGGTCATGGTAAAGAAGAAAAATGGGAAATGGCGGATGTGCATTGACTTCACGAGCCTAAATAAGGCATGCCCGAAAGACTCTTTCTCACTACCTCATATCGACCAACTTATCGATGCAACAACATGGTATGAACTGCTGAGTATTTTGGATTACTACTTGGGTTACAACCAAATCCTCATGAAGGAGGAAGACTAGGAGAAAACAACTTTCATCACCCATCAGGGAACGTATTGTTACAAAGTCATGCCATTCGGGCTAACGAATGCGGGGGCCACGTATCAAAGGTTAGTCACCAAAATGTTCAAAGACCAACTTGGCAAAAACGATGGAGGTTTACATCGACGACATGTTGGTCAAATCCAAAAGGAAAGAGGATCATATTGACCCCCTTACAGAGGCCTTCAGCATATTAAGACGATATGGAATGAAGCTAAATCCCGAAAATTACGCCTTCGACGTAACCTCAGGCAAATTCCTCGGTTTCTTGGTATCACAAAGAGGCATCGAGGTCAATCTAGACCAGATCAAGGCCATCGAAGAAATACCCGAACTATTAAC
Source organism: Nicotiana tabacum (assembly GCF_000715075.1). NCBI lineage: Eukaryota > Viridiplantae > Streptophyta > Magnoliopsida > Solanales > Solanaceae > Nicotiana > Nicotiana tabacum. The sequence continues at coordinate 24,766,629 of NC_134095.1, forward strand.
CAGCAAAAAATAGGTACAAAAACTAACGGGCCAGATAGCCACCCTGTCGAAGTTCATCTCGCGGTCATCCGACAAATGCTATAAATTTTTTAATGTGCTGAAGAAAGACAACGGGCTCCAGTGGAATTCAGATTGCATCGAGGCCTTGAGAAAACTAAAAGCATACTTGTCCTCGCCGCCACTACACGCTAAGGCAGATCCCGGCAAATGCCTCCTGATCTACCTAGTCGTCTAAGAAGTCACGGTAAGCGCAGTTTTGGTCCGCAAAAACAAAGGTACGCAATCTACGATTTATTATATTAGCAAAATCTTGGTTGATGCCGAAATGATGTATCCCCACCTCGAAAAATTGGCTCTGGCATTGGTCATAGATTCATGGAAGCTTACACCATATTTTCAATGTCACCCCATATTAGTGGTGATGACCTTCCCCCTCAGAAGCATCCTGCACAAACCCGAACCGTCGGGAAGGTTGGCCAAATGGACCATAAAATTAAGTGAGCACGATATAGCATATCAGCCGCGAATTGCGATAAAGTTGCAGGTACTCGCCGACTTCGTCACCGACTTCAGTGTAGAAATATTGTCCGAGGTCGAGCAAGAAGTGCTTCGTAGCTCCCCTGGGCGACCCGAACTTTGGGTCCTCTATATCGATGGTACATCTAATGCGTCGGGGTATTGATTGGGACTCGTACTTGAAGTCCCAACAGGCGAATTGATTCACCAATCTATACGATGCCCAGAAATGATTAACAATGAGGATGAGTACGAGGCCATAATTGCAGGACTGAAACTGGCCCTCAAATATGGTGCACGATGAGTCGTCCTTATATGTGACTCACAACTTGTCATTAACCAAGTTACTAGGACTTTTCAAATCAAGGAGCAAAGGCTGCAGAAATACCAGGCAGAAATCCATAAGCTACTGCCAGAATTCGATGAATGCCGACTCGAACATATACCCCGTGTCACGCCCCAAACCTGGGGAGACGTGGCTGGTACCCGGTGCCGCACTGGCCCGAGCGAACCACTCTGTAACTCATAATCATTCGACAAAAATTGGAACATACATAAGACGAGTTAGCTGAACGCATTCCTTTCGTAACTATCAAGGTCCCACATGGCCACAACTCATAATGTATAACTATAAGTGGGCAACATTGTATCAATAAACTATCATTCTTAAAATATGAATACATATGGGCCGTCAAGGCCTCTGACATACTGTACAAAATGAGCCTCTGTGTCTATAAAGCCTCTAAGATTATTTGATATCAAATGGGACAGTGTACCGGCCTATCCATAAGTCTATAGCAAAACTCTGACACGACGACTCATAGACTCGGCTGCACTCCAAATGAGGTGGAGTCTTACCGATCCTTGGCTGAAGACAATCTCGTCTACTATGAAAGCTCGTCAAATTGATTATCTATACCTGCAGGCATGAATGCAGCGTCCCCAACAAAAGGACGTTAGTACGAATAATGTACTGAGTATGTAGGGAATGTAAGTCAATATGTAAAGGACATGGAAGACACATGGAGTAAAGGACTCAACCTGTAAGTCTGGATAACTCTGTAAATCATGAAATATTTATAATATCATGCATGTGCGTATAAATGTCATGTCATGCATAGGTATATGCGTACATAACATCATCAAGTCTCTGAGGGCATCCCATCATATCATCTCGGCCACTGTGGGCAAATCATCAACGTATACCAACTGATCAGGTGGTGGTGCGTATATAACGCCATAACCTTTCCCATATCACATATACATATATACGCGTATATAATGCCATAACATCATCACGCTTCTGTGGGCATCCCATCATATCATCTCGGCCTCTGTGGGCAAATTATCAATGTATACCGGCTGATCAGGTGGTGGTGCGTATATAACACCGTAACCTTTTTCCATATCCCATATACATATAATATACATATATACGCGCATATAACGCCATCTAGTCATGGGTTCATGTACATAAATACAATGCAGGGTAAGTACGTCAATAAAATTTTCTTTTCTTCACATTCATCTAACGCTCATGTTATAATGTTTGCTTAGAACTTAAAAGCTTTTGCTAAAATATTCTTGGACAGTGTCATTTTCTTCTACTGTACGTTGTCATGAATGTCTTCTCATTCTTTGTATAATAATAATAATTCAAGTGCAAACGTTAAAACTCATCTCATCATTTATGTTTAAAGCTGTTTCAGCACATGCTTTACGTTACGCTTTGATTATCAATAGCGGAATCGTGAAACACCATACTATTTACCATTTCAATATTATGATAGTGTAAAAAAATATTATACGATTAAATCATTTATAAGTCTATGATAAAATCGATTAATAATCTTGTAAAATTGGTAACTAAAACGTTATAGTAATTGGTTAAATTAATACCCTAAGTCAATATATACAATTATTTTAACATCATGAAATTTTTTTTATCAACTTACGTATTTTCTGAGACCCATGAACAGACGATAGAATAATATGACACATGGAAAATCAAGGACAGAAGCATTTCTAGTATTTCTACGAATAGAGTAATTTCTAGAAGTTGTGCATTTGCTCGTTTCGTTTGTGTCGTATAAATTATGCCAAAAAGAAAGAAGGGATAGCCTTAACATACCTGAGTCGATTCTCAATTACCAGAACATTTCAATTAACATAATTTCCTTTGATCATTCTATGAAACACGTACATCAATCTGTAATTCTCTCAAAAAAGGATAATCAACAGAGTAAATTTGGACCTCTAATTCAGAAATATGAAAGAAACCACGGAAAAGAGCAAACCAATTTGTCACGACCCAAGTTCGCCCTACGTGAACTGTCGTGACAGCACATAGTCTCTATGACTAGGTAAGCCTAACAATTACGGAAAAAGAACCAAAATGCGGAAAAACACATAAAACTGAAGATAAACAAATATAGAAGTGCTTAAGATGCCGCTCGGCATATACCAATACAAGATCTTAAAAAAAAACTGATCAATTCTCAAAACCCGGAATCTCATGAAATCACAAGCTATGAATACTACATTGTGCTCTAACTCCAGAATATCTAATCAAGATAAATACAGAAGGGCTAAAACTATAAGAGAGAATGGAAAGAGACTCCTCGGTCTGCGGACATGGCAGATATACCTTGAAGGCTCTGGAGGATTGCCTCGCCTCAAAGGTAGTGGGACTGATTCGAAGTACCTGGATCTGCACATGAAAAACATGCACAGAAAGGGCGTGAGTACACCACAGCTGTACTCAGTAAGTGCCAAGCCTAACCTCGGTCGAGTAGTGACGAGGAAGGTCAGGGCCCTACTGATTATAGCTGAAAAATGAGGTAAAACAGCATAGAATACGTCAATATAATATAATTAAATACTAACAGTAATAAGTAACACAGGATAATATGAATAACAACTATAACAGAGGCAAAATAATCACAAAAGGAGTAACGCTCAACACAGAGATAACAACCGGGGATCTCTTAGTATCCTGAGTATCTCTTACTATCCTGAATATGTATGTTGGGGATCTCTCAGTATCTCGAGGATCTCTTGGTATCCTCAAAATATATGCTGGGGATCTCTCGATATCCCGAGGATCTCTTAGTACCCTCAATATACGTGTTGGGGATCTCTCGGTATCCCGCACAACAGTCCAAATCAATATATGTGTTGGGGATCTCTTGGTATCCCGCACTACAGTCCAAATCAATATATGTACAGGGGATCTCTCGAGATACCGTCCTGTAGTCCCAAAGTAAACACACAGCAACAACACGAAGAATACTCAATTAAATTCAATTTCATACTAAGGTAAAACAGGTTTTTGTAACCTAGCATGATACACATAATCCAAATAAGGCAGTTTGAGAAAGTAAAGAAATTAAGTCAATTAGACATGCTTCCCTAAGCTAACAGCAGGTTTAAATTTGCAAGTAGTATAGACAGGAAAGGAAACACAATTAAAGTTACTTAATGAAAACAGGATTTTCAACAATTACGCACTCGTCACCTCACGTACAAGGCATTTCACATATCAAAATACCAAATCCTAAGATGAGTTCCCCCACACAAGGTTAGACAAGCCACTTACCTCAAACCGGCTCAAAATCAACCTGAAACCACGTTCTTGCCATGAGTACTCTACTCGAAATGGCTCAAATCAAATCAAATCAATTGCATAATGTAAATATAACTTCAAGTAATTGATTCCACAAATAAATTATAAGCTAATACGCAAAATTAGGTAAAATGACCAAAATGCCCCCCCCCGAGCCCACATCTCAGAATCGGGTAAAAGTTACGGATTATGAACCCTCATTCACTCACGAGTCTAACCATACCAAAATTATCAATCCAATGTAAAATCACCAATCAAAACTCGAAAATTAGGTCTAAGAACTTTTCCAAATTTTTTCCCAATTTCTCACCCCAAATCCGAAATTAGATGATAAATTCAAGTTTAAATTAATGGGTTATAAGCGAAAAGGAGTTAGGAATCATTACCCAATCAAAATCTCTGAAAATCCCTCAAAATCTCGCTCAAATCCGCGCCCCCAAGGTCTAGTTTTGATAAAAATGGCTAAACCTTCGACTTTGAAATTTTATATTCTGCCTAGATAAATCCTTCTTCGCGAACGCGGAAGGAACCTCGCGTTTGCGAAGCAAAACTTCGCTTGGTCCAGTTTTCCTTCATCGCAAATGCGATGTCCATGTCGTGAACGCGGTGATCATCTTCCCTCTTCCTACGCGAGCGCGGGACCATTTTTGCGAACGCGTGGGTATAAGACCTCATTGCCTCATGAACGCGGGAACACCTTCGCGAACGCGAAGCATTAAACCTCCACCAGCCCCAGCTCCTCTTCACGAACGCGAAACCCCACTCGCGAATGCGAAGAAGGAAACCAGAACTGACCTGCTGCAATTTTTCTACAATTCTCTACGTTCCAAAAATTACCCGTTGAGCATCCGAAACACACCCGAGACCCTCGGAACCTCAAACAAATATGCCAACCAATCCTAAAACATCATTAAAACTTGTTCCAACCTTCGGAATGCTCAAAACAACATCAAAAAACTAAATTAATATCAGATTCAAGCCTAAAAACTCCAAGAACTATCAAATTACGCTTTCGATCAAAAAGTATACCAAACCTCGTCCGAATGACCTAAAATTTTGAAAGCACATCACATTCAACACTACGGAGCTACTCCAACTTCCGGAATCCCATTCTGACCCCTATATCAAAATCTCACTATCGAACCGGAAACTTCAAAAATTACACTTTTGGCATTTCAAGCCTAAATAAGCTACGGGCCTCCAAAACACAATCCGAACATGCCCCTAAGCCCGAAATCACCCAATGGAGCTAACGGAACCGACGAAATTTTATTCCGAGGCCATCTTTACACTGCTCCGACTACGGTCCAAATTCTAAAGCTTAAGCTCTCTTTTAAAGACTAAGTATACCAAAACACTCCGAAACTCAAAATCGAACATCCCGGCAAATTAAAATAACAGAAACAAACACGGAAAAAAGCAGTTAATAGGGAATCGGGGAGTTATTCTTAAAACGACCAGCCGGGTCATTACACAAGTGACATTACTTCCATCAAATTCTACGTAAACTTACATTAACTTTCGGATAATGTCCCTGAATATGTATCTCAACCCCATAAAGACTTGCTTTCAACTATCACCACGTCTATAAACTGTAGCTTACTAACTGTATGTAGTTGTTCAGTAACCTAGGATTTTTTTTTAGAGAATAGGAGCTCAAGTATGTACTTATAATAAGAGAGGTATAGAGTATGAGTCTAAATATCATACAAATTTTCAGCATGGAAGATGTAATATTTACGTTTTTTGTGTGAATAAAATGCCATTTGGAATAGTTTATATTATATATAAGAAAAAAAATAGTGGAAGTTACCAGAGTAAAAAGATAGGTGAGATTCTCAATACAAAAAAATAAAGCCAATATAAAAAATCTGCCTTCACACAATTTTCACAAATGAAGCTAGGCATAAGTAATAGAAGCTCACCGCTTATGTTTATCCAATTTTTACTTGTTAATCTCCAACGTATTTGAATTCAAGAAAAGGGACAAAGTAATATTAGTTGATACAACAAAACAAAAAGAAATTTGAATACCAGAAAAGGGAAGAATGACGGAAGAGAGAAACCAAATAATACACCCAGGCATTAGAAAGAACATCGGAACTATCCAAAAGCATAAATCATTCTCCAAGTGCCATCTTACAATTTTCGATTTGAGATGACTCTCCAAGTGCCATCTTACAATTTTTGATTTAAGAGTCATCTCATGACTATTGCATGACTGCCACGTGATGTTCTTATCCAAATTTATTTTTGGATAATTACCAATTACCCACATAATTAAGAATTATCTCAACTTACTTAAAATATTATTCACTTTTAACACACATTATATAACTTACAATAATATACTTGTACTATCATAGTCATGTGTGTCATGACCCCAGTTCACTCTCCGTGAACTATCGTGACGGCACCTAGTCTCTATGACTGGGTAAGTCTAACAATGCGGATATAAATAATTTGTGGAAGAAATAATTAAAAACCAAAATGGCAAAATAAAACAGTGTTTAAGTTATCGCTCGGCATATACAACACAAACTCTCGAATCCAACAACAATTTTTCCAAAATCCGGAATCTCATGAAATCACAAGCTTTTGGATGTCTACAAGTATCTAACTCCAGAATGTCTAACAAAAGAAAATACAAAAGGGCTAATACTTAAAGGGAGAATAGAAAGGGACTCCTCGGTCTGCGGACGCGACAGATATACCTCGAAGTCTCTGGAAAAGTCGTCTCGCCTCAAGGGTGATAGGACTGAGTCGAAGTACCTGGATCTGCACATAAAAACATGCACAGAAAGGGCAAGAGTACACAACAACGGTACTCAGTAAGTGCCACGCCTAACCTCGGTCGGGTAGTGACGAGGAAGGTCAGAGCCCTACTGAGATTAAATGAAATACAAGATTTAACATTATAGAACAAAATAGTATAAATAAGTGTAACAGTAAAAGTAACACAGGATAGAAAGAATAGCAACAATTACTACAGAGGCAAAGTAAAACACAGAAAGAAATACAGCTCAACACAGAGATAACAACCGGGGATCTCCCAGGATACCGTCCTGTAGTCCCAAATATAGATATCCAGTGGATCTCCCGGGATACCGCCCCGTAGTCCAACTCATAATGCGAGGGGGTCTCCCGAAATACCGATCCGTAGTCCCAAATGTAAATACTCAGTACAAAGGGAATCTACCGGGTGCGGTCCCATAGTTCTAATGTAAATGTGTAGGGGGATCTCCCGGAATACCATTCCGTAGTCCCAAAGTAAACATACAGGGGGATCTCCTGGGATACCGTCCCGTAGTCCCAAAGTAAACACGCAGCAACAATCAAGAAGAATACACAGTTTAATTCAAATTTCATACCAAGCTAAAACAGATTTTTCTAGACTAGCATGTTGCACGTAATCCAAATAAGGCATTTTGGGCAAGTAAGCAATTAAGTCAATTAGATATGCTTCCCTAAGCTAACAACAGGCTTAAATTGCAAGTAACATAAATAGGAAAAGGAAACATAATTGTAATTACTTAATGATAACCAGATTTCCAACAATTAGCATAAGTATGCACTCTTCATATTATGTACAAGGCATTTCAAATATCAATAATACCAAATCCTAAGGGGAGGTCCCCCACACAAGGTTAGGCAAGTCACTTACCTCGAATCGACTCAATAATCAATTTGAAACCACGTTCTTGCCACGAGTACTCGACTCCAAATAGCCCAAATCTATTCAATTCAATTGCATAATGTAAATATAACTTCAAGCAACTGATTCCACAAACAAATTCTAAGATAATACGCGAAATTAGGTAAAATGACCAAAATGCCCTCCGAGCTCACGTCTCGGAATCAGGTAAAATTTAGATTTTTAGAATCCTCATACTACCGCGAGTCTAACCATACCAAAATTATCCAAATCCAATGTCAAATACCCAATCAAAACTCATATTTTAGGTTTAAGAACTTTCCCCCAATTTTCATCCAAATTCCAAAATTAAATGATGAATTCATGATTAGATTAATGGGTTACAAGCAAAAAGGAGCTAAGAATCGCTACCCAGTCGATATCTCTGAAAATTCCTCAAAACCTCGCTCAAATCCGAGCTCTCAAGCTCTAGTTTTCACAAAAATTGCTAAACCCTCGATTTTGAACTTAAACTTTCTGCCCAGGTATTTCATTCTTCGCGAACACGGAAGGACCCTCGCGTTCGCGAAGTAAAACTCAGCTTAGGTCCAGCTTCCTTCATTGCGAATGCGATGTCCTGGTCGGGAACGCGAGGCATAATTTCCTCCTCCTATGCGAACCCGGAACTACCCTCACGAACACGTAGGTATAAGACCTCCCAGCTTCGCGAACGCAGGAGCACCTTCACGAATGCGGGAGCATTAAACCTCCCCTAGCCCCAGCTCCTCTTCGCGAATGCAAGACCCCACTCGCGAACGCGAAGAAGGAAACCAAAACTGGGTTGCTGCAATTTTCTGCAATTCCTCTAAGTTCCAAAATGACCTGTTGAGCATCCGAAACACACCCGAGGCCCCCAAGACCTCAACCAAACATGCCAACCAATCCTAAAATATCATTCAAACTTGTTCAAATCTTCAGAACGCTCAAAACAACATCAAAACACCAATTTAACATCGGATTCAAGCCTAAGAACTCCAAAACTCTTAAATTACGCTTTCGATCAAAAAGTCTATCAAACCTCGTCCGAATGACCTGAAATTTTGAAAGCACGTCACATTCAACACTACGGAGCTACTCCAACTTCCGGAATTCCGTTCCGACCCAATATCAAAATCTCACTATTGAAACTGAAACTTCAAAAATTCAACTTTCGGCATTTCAAGCCTAAATAGGCTACAGACCTCCAAAACACAATCCGAACACGCTCCTAAGCCCGAAATTACCCAACGAAGTTAATGGAACCGACGGAATTCCATTCCGAGGCCATCTTCACATCGCTCCAACTACAGTCCAAATTCTAAAGCTTAAGCTTTCATTTAGGGACTAAGTGTCCCAACACACTCCGAAACTCAAAACCAAACATCCCGGAGAATCAAAAATAGCATAAACAAACACGGGGAAAGCAATTATTAGGGGATCGGGGCATTAATTCTTATAATGGCCGGCCGATTCGTCACATCCTCCTACACTTAAACATTTGTTCGTCCTCGAACGAGTATAGAGACATACCTGAAATAGTGAAAAGATGCGGGTAACGGCTGTGGATATCCTGCTCGGTCTCCCAGGTCGCCTCCTCAACCGGCTGACCCCGCCACTGAACCTTCACTGATGCAATGTTCTTTGACCTCAGCTTTCGAACCTGCCTATCCAATATTGCCACTGGCTCCTCAACATAAGATAGATCCTTATCCAACTGAACTAAACTGAAATCAAACATGTGCGATGGATCACCGTGATACCTCTGGAGCATCAAAACATGAAATACCGGGTGAACTCTTGCCAAGCTGGGAGGTAAGGCAAGCTCATAAGCAACCTCCCCAACACGCAGCAATATCTCAAAAGGGTCAACAAACCTCAGACTCAACTTCCCTTTCTTCCCAAATCTCATAACGCCCTTCATAAGCGAAACCCGAAGCAGAACCCGCTCTCCAACCATATAGGAAACATTACGAACCTTTCGGTCCGCGTAACTCTTCTGTCTGGACTGGGCTGCATGGAGCCTATCCTGAATCACCTTAACCTTCTCCAAGGCATCCTAAACCAAGTCTGTGCCCAATAATTTAGCCCCACCCAGCTCAAACCAACCCACCGAGGATCTACACCGCCTACCATATAAAGCCTCATACGGTGCCATCTGAATGCTGGACTGATAGCTATTGTTGTAGGCAAACTCCGCCAATGGCAAGAACTGATTCCAAGACCCTCCAAACTCAATCACACACGCATGGAGCATATCCTCAAGAATCTGAATAGTATGCTCGGACTGTCCATCCGTTTGAGGGTGAAATGATGTGCTCAACTCCACTCGAGTACCCAACTCATGATGTACGGCCCTCCAGAACCGTGATGTGAACTGAGTACCTCTATCTGAAATGATGGAAACTGGAATACCATGCATACGAATAATCTCCCGGATATAAATCTCTGCCAGACACTCCAAAGAATAGGTAGTACACACAGGAATAAAATGCGCGGACTTGGTCAGCCGATCCACAATCACCCAAATGGCATCGAACTTCCTCAAAGTCCGTGGGAGCCCAACTACAAAGTTCATGGTGATCTGCTCCCACTTCTACTCCGGAATCTCTATCTGCTGAAGTAACTCACCCGATCTCTAGTGCTTATATTTCACTTGCTGACAATCGAGGCACCGAGCTACAAACCCAACTAAATCTTTCTTCATCCGCCTCCACCAATAGTGATGCCTCAAAACCTAATACATCTTTGCGGCACCCGGATGAATGGAATATCGTGAACTATGGGCCTCCTCTAGAATCAACTCCCGAAGCCCATCAACACTAGGCACACAAATCCTACCCTGCATCCTCAATACCCCATCATCACCAATAGTCACATCTCTGGCATCACCGTGCTGAACCTTATCCTTAAGGACAAGTAAATGAGGGTCATCAAACTGACGCTCCTTGATACGATCAAATAAGGAAGACCGAGAAACCATGAAAGCTAGAACCCGACTGGGATCCGAAAGATCCAATCTCACAAACTTGTTGGCTAAAGTCTGAACATACATTGCCATGGGCCTCTCCGCTGCTGGTAAATAAGCCAAACTCTCTGCCCGGTGACTCAAAGCATCGGCCACCACATTGGCCTTGCCTGGGTGATACAAAATAGTGATATCATAGTCCTTCAGCAGCTCTAACCACCCCCTCTGGCGCAAATTAAGATCATTTTGTTTGAACAAGTGCTGTAAACTCCGATGATTGGTATAAATCTCATAAGGAACACCGTATAAATATTGACGCCAGATCTTTAAGGCGTGAACAATACTAGCTAACTCAAGATCATGGACAGGATAATTCTTCTCATGTACTTTCAACTGTCTGGATACATAGGCAATCACCTCACCGTCCTGCATCAATACCGCTCCAAGGTCAATCCTCGAGGCATCACAATAGACAGTATAAGACCCTAAACCTGTAGGCAATATCGAAACTGGGGCTGTAGTCAAAGCTGTCTTGAGCTTCTGAAAGCTCGCCTTACACTCTTCCGTCCACTTGAACGGAGCACCCTTCTGGGTCAACCTGGTCATAGGGGCTGCAATTGAGGAAAACTCCTCAACAAAACATCGGTAATAACCCGCCAAGCCAAGAAAATTGTGGATCTCTATAGCTGAGGATGGTCTGGGCCAACTCTGCACTGCCTCTACTTTCTTCGAATCAACTTGAATACCCTCACTCGATACCACGTGGCCCAAGAATGCCACGGAATCCAACCAAAATTCACATTTCGAGAACTTAGCATATAACTTATTTTCCTTCAAAGTCTGGAGCACTCTCCTTAGGTGTTGCTCATAATCTTCCTGACTCCAGGAATACACCAGAATATCATCAATAAAGACAATGATAAACGAGTCAAGATATGGCCGGAACACACTCTACATCAAATGCATAAAGGTTGTTGGGGCATTGGTCAGCCCAAATGACATAACAAGGAACTCGTAATGTCCATACCGAGTCCTAAAAGCAGTCTTCAGCATATCTGGCTCCCGAATCTTCAACTGATGGTAACCTGAGCGCAAGTCAATCTTAGAAAACACTCATGCGCCCTGAAGCTGGTCAAACAGATCATCAATATGAGGCAAAGGATAACGGTTCTTCACTGTAACTTTGTTCAACTAGCGATAATTAATACATATACGTATAGAACCATCCTTTTTCTTCACAAATAGGATCGGAGCACCCCAACGTGATACACTGGACCGAATAAAAGCCTTATAAAGCAATTCCTGTAACTGATCCTTCAACTCCTTCAACTTGGGAGGGGCCATATGATACGGAGGAATAGAAATGGGCTGAATGCCCGGCAATAGATCAATGCCAAAATCAATATCTCTATCGGGCGGCATGCCCAAAAGGTTAGCTGGAAACACATTAGAAAAATCCCATACTACCGGGACTAAATCAACTGAAGGGGTATCAATATTGATATCTCTCACATAAGCTAGATACGAGTCACACCCCTTCTCAACCATACACTGAGCCTTAAGGAAAGAGATAACTCTACTGGGAGTGTGATCTAAGGCACCTCTCCACTCAACACGCGGTACACCTAGCATAGCCAACGTCACAATTTTGGCGTGACAATCAAGAATAGCATAATGGGGTGACAACCAGTCCATGCCCAAGATAATATCAACATCTACCATGCTGAGCAACAATAAATCAGCTCTGGTCTCAAAACCACTAAGAGCAACCAAACACGACCAATAAATGCGGTCCATAACAAGAGAATCTCCTATATGAGTAGAAACATAAATAGGGTAACTCAAAGAATCCCGAGGTATACCTAAATACGGAGCAAAATAAGAAGACACATAAGAATAAGTGGAGCTTGGATTGAATAGAACCAATGCATCTCTGTGACAAACCAGTACAATACCTGTGATGAAAGAATCGAAGGCAACAACCTCGGTACAGGCAAGAAGGGCATAGTATCTGGCCTGGCCTCCCCTTTTAGGGCGACCTCTACCTTCCTGATCTCCACCTCTAGCTGGCTGAGCAGGTGGGGTAGCAACTGGTGCTGTAATCATAGCCTGAGAGCTTTGTGGGGCACATTGTGGCTGAGAAGTATGTGGAGGTGCATCCCTCCTAAGTCTGGGGAATTCCCTCACCATATGACGTGTGTCACCACACTCAAAACAAGATCTAGGAGGATGTAGTGGTTGTAACTGGCTCGGGCCAGGTATGCTGGACTGCCCACTGAAAGCACCCCACGCAGAAGACGCACTAGATATGGGAGGTGCATAATAAGGCTCAGGAGGTCTAGGAGGAGCTGGAATACCACTGGATGCTGGAAGAGCTAAATGAACGGGACGACTCACATAACCCCTACCATGACAAACTGCAGTTGGATCACGGGCACCAGAATAATGGCCCGACTCTCGAAACCTCTTGCCCTCCCTCTCCTCTCTCTCCCTAGCATGCATACCCTCAATCCTCCTAGCAATGCTCATCACCTGCTGATAAGAAATATCCATCTCCAACTTACGAGCCATGCTAGACCTAATGCTAGGAATAAGTCCCTCAATAAACCGGCGAACCCTCTCGCGAATAATAGAAACCAAGGCTGGGGCATGTCTAGCCAAGCTAGTGTAATGGACAGCATACTCCGAGACAGTCATAGTACCCTGACGCAAATGCTCAAAATCTGTGCGCCATGCGTCTCTAAGGCTCTGAGGAACAAACTCTCTTAGGAACATATTTAAAAACTGAGTCCAAGTCAGTGAAGCTGCCTCATTCGGGCTGTCTAACTCATAGGTACGCCACCACTCATAGGTGGCTCCTCAAAGCTGGAAGGTGATAAGTAGGATTTTAACATGTTTTATACCCATACTTGCCTGCGCTTTGAGTGTAATTTGCTACAAAATAGTCCCAAAATGCTTACAAATTGCGCTTGATTGTAGGTTTGAGCTATAAAGTGACGAATCGTCAAAGATTGGCTCAAATCAGAGTGAAACCTGCTCAAGTGTCAAAGATCATTAAAGTAAGGACATTCAGAACTTGGTGCGGACCGCACCATCATGTCATACGGCCGCACCATAGGAGTTCAGAGATTGTGAAACTACAAGTCAAGCTCATGCGACCGCGTCCCACTTCATGCGGCCCGCGTCCCACTCATGCAGCCGCACAATCTTGCTATGCGGTTGCGTCCAAAAAGTTCAGAGAGTGTAATATTCCAGAAGCAAACCACGCGGCTGCATCCCACTTCATGCGGTCCGCGTCCCTCTCCATGCGGCCGCACTCTATGGTCACGCGGTCCGCGTCCAAGAAGTTCAGAGAAGCTGCCAAAACTATTCATGCGGCCGCACAACAACTTTGTGCGGTCCGCGCCAGTCTTCATGCGGCCGCATTCCAACTTTATGCGGTCCGCATCACCATCTTCAGAGAGCAAGATTCAGAGGTCAAGCAACCCAGTGCGGCCGCGTGCCAACTTTTTGCGGTCCGCACTAACCCCGCAGGGGCATTTTTGTCCAGTTTTTCCAGCCCACTACAAATAGAATATTTTATCATTTTTAGGTTAAGTTTGGTACATCTGATAGCTGCTACACTCGTGAGACTTATGTTTTGGCCTATTTTGGGCATTTATAGCTTGGTTTCATCATAGATTATTGTAGTTTAACATTAGTAATTAATTAATATGGTTGTTTCATCTTCAGTTTCTTCTTTAATTATGTCTAGCTAAACTCATTAGCTAGGGTTGTGGCTCAACCCTAGTGTGGGTAATTAATGAGTGTAGCTTCTTAATGATAGATTGATATTGGGTGTTTGTTATTTGGGTTAATTTTATGGTTTAATTAAGAATTGTTAGTTGCAAATATTGATTCTAGCTTAGTGGGTCTTGACTATTCTTGAGAAAGAGAGTCTATGACTCCAAAAATTGACCCAACAAGGAATTGGGATGGACCCATGAGAAATGGTAGTCCCAATTAACGGGTTAAACCTCGAGAGAGTAATCACCCTACTTGAACCCTAGTTGCTTGGTCTAATTGGCCTACCCAATTGGTCTCGAGAGAGTCAATTGGGCAAAATCCCTATCTCTACTGAGAGGTGTGAGAGTGGGTATAATTGTGCAACGGTTATAACATTAATCCCAAATATGTCAATCTATTATTAGTAGTCTCTACCCGTTAGTTAACCACCTAGGTGATGCCACGACCCTAGTGCCTTTTTCTATATTAATCACAACATAGAACATCACCCTGTAGCATAAATTAGCTTAAACTTGTAGTTGATACAATTAGGAGTCTACCCAAAAAATGATAGAAGTACAATTAGGAGCAAACACGCATAGTCTGAACAAATATGCAACTCCATTCCAAGATCCCTGTGGAAATTGACCCCGATACCACTATTCGGGTAAAAGTCTTAGCGCCCGTTCTTCCTACCGCTGCATAAAGTTGAGTTTGCCGCGATCAACATTTTGGCGCCGTTGCCGGGGAGCTTACGGTGTTGACTATTTGTGTAGCTAGTTTTGTGTTTTGCTTCTCTTTCTTTCTTGTTTACTAATTTTGTTTGTGTCGATCAATCAGGTACAATGGCTCCTAATGCAAATGACCCTCTCGGCAATGTGATAGCGGGGGAGGAGGTAGAGGATCTAGAAAAAGATGAGGTCTTACCTCAAGTTCCACGGAGGGGCCAACATGTCAATATAAATGCAAATGAGAACAACAATATTCCAAACCCTCCTCCGGCACCACCGAGAGTGGCTCCCAGAGTTGTACCAAATCAAGGATACGCCAGCGCTATTGTTCCTCCCCGAATCCGGGCGAGGAACTTTCAAATCACAAATGTTATGCTGACCTTGCTCGAGCAGAGAGGTTATTTCACGGGTGCCTCTGATCAAAATGCCTACAAGCACTTGAAGGGGTTCGTGGATACATGTTGGGGTAGCAAGCAGACAAACATGTCCGAGGATGCGTTGAGATTGAGGCTTTTCCCGTTTTCTCTTCAGGGTAAATCATTGGATTGGTTAGAAAGGCTCCCCAATCATTCTATTACAACATGGGATGAATTGGCGGACAAATTTATTGCCAAGTTCTTCTCTCCAAGTCATATGGCAGCTCTTCGGGATAAAATTCTAGCTTTCAAGCAAGAGCCGACGAAACCTTTGCATGAGATATGGGAAAGATATAGAACAATGGTGAAAGAGTTCCCTAATAACGATATGACCGAGTCTATGATTCAACAAACCTTTTATCGGGGCATCAACACCACAAATCAATGCATCGTGAACCAATTGGCCGGAGGGAACTTTATGAAACTTTCTTACCAAGAGGCATGTGATGTACTGGATGAAATGGCCGACACCTCTTCGGCATGGCAAAGCCGAGCAAACGTGCCCCAAGGTGACCCCACGGTCATCCATTTGCACAAAGAATTGCACGATCATGGCCAAGCTATCACCGAGCTTACAACAACTATGAATCAATTTGCAAAGGCACAATTGCAACAAGTCCAAAACCCGTGCCAAGTCAACGCAATGGAAGGTGTTTATATGTTGAAAAGGAGGCAAAGAGGACAACAACCTCAAGGTAATTTGAACAATCTGACAACAACAATGATGGTGGTGGTTATTCAAATGAGTGCTATGATGATCAAAGAGAAGAAGTCCAATATGTCAACAAGTATCAAGGGAATAGAGGTAACTCTTCAAATCAACAATGGCGTCTTCAAGGTAATTGGGGCAATCAACAACAAGGCAGAGGTAATTGGAATAACAACAACCAAAACAATAATTGGGGTAATTAAGGCAACCAAGGAAATTGGCATGGTAGTAACAATAATTAGGGCAACAACAACAATCAAGGAGGGTGGAACAATAGCAGGAACCAAGACAATCGGGGGCAAGGTTTTCAAAGGCCCCCCATGTACCAACAACCGAACAATCCACCCCCCTTTCCTTCTCAAGGTCCGAGTTCGTCCCGAAGCGAGATGGGGAGAATTGAAAGCATGTTCGAGCAAATGATGAAAAAGAACCAAAATTCCAAGGCCCAATTAGCTTCGCATAACACATCTATCCGGAACTTGGAAGTGCAATTAGGCCAAATCTATCAGTCTTTAAATACTCGCCCAAAGGGTGCTCTACCAAGTGATACGGTAGTAAACCCTAAGGGTGGGCACAATAATCATGTGATGGCGGTGACAACGCGAAGTGGAAGAGGCGGTGATGTGCATGCCTCAAGAGGAAACCAAGTTATGGTGGATGAAGATGAGTTACGAGATAATGAAATGCCTTTGGTGGTTGAAGATGTAGTTGAACCAAGTGTGAGAGATGATGTGCGGATTGATGTTCATGAGGTTGAGGAGGAAACACAAGAGGCCATGAACCCGTCTAGGGAACACGTGATTGATATGCCCGAGCCGGTGGTGCCCAAAGCCCAAGCACCCTTACCTCGACCTCCTCTGCCCTATCCTCAACGGTTGGCCAAGCAAAAGGGTGACAACCAATTTAAGAAATTCATTGAGATGATGAAGAGTTTGACTATCAATGTGCCTTTGGTGGAGGCACTTGAGCAAATGCCGGGGTACGCAAAGTTCATGAAAGATTTGGTTACAAAAAAGAGATTAATGGAGTGTGAGATAATCAAGATGACCCATCAAGTGAGCGCAATTGTACATTCTATGGCTCCGAAACTTGAGGACCCTGGTGCATTCACTATCCCATGTACCATTGGAAGTGCCAACTTTGCAAAAGCCCTTTGTGACTTGGGGGCAAGTATCAATTTAATGCCATATTCGGTCTTCAAGACCTTGGGAATCGGACAACCTCGTCCAACTTCTATGAGGCTTCAAATGGCGGACCGGTCAATGAAGCGGCCTTTGGGGATTATTGATGATGTCCTTGTTCGTGTTGATAAGTTCATATTGCCAGCCGATTTCATTATTTTGGATTGTGAGGTGGATTTTGAGCTGCCAATTATCCTTGGAAGACCTTTCCTAGCTACTGGGAAGGCTTTGGTAGATGTCGAGGTGGGAGAGTTGACCTTCCGTGTTGGTTATGAAAAGGTGGTGGTGCAAATCTATGAGGCAACCGAATAGCACCGAGGTGTGCTCGTTTGTTAACATTGTCACGGCGGTGATAGTGGATGACACAAGCTTAATGGTGAATGTTGAGGACTCACTTGAAGTCGTGCCCTTGAACATGGATGTTGATGATGATGCTGGGAGAGTTGAATGTGTAAACGCTTTGCATGGTATGGGCTCGTATTCTTATGAGCCTAGGAAGTTATCCTTGGACCTTGAGAATTGCAAAACTCCCCCAACCAAGCCATCTATTGAGGAGCCGCCGGTGTTGGAGTTGAAACCACTTCCTCCTCACCTCAAGTATGAATACTACGGCCCTAATTTCATTTTTCCTGTTATTCTTTCATCTTGCTTGACTAATGTGCAGGTTGACGCCACTTTGGCGGTTCTACAAAAGTGTAAGAGGTCAATCAGATGGACATTGGCGGTTCTACAAAAGTGCAAGAGGGAAATCAGATGGACATTGGCGGATATACGGGGTATAAGCCCCGCCTTTTGCATGCATAAGATCATATTGGAGGAGTATGCGAGGCCCTCACTTGAACACCAAAGGAGACTCAACGAAGCTATGCAAGAAGAGGTCAAGAAGGAAGTTATCAAGTGGCTTGACGCCGGTGTGGTGTATCCTATTTCTGACAGCTCATGGACTTCTCCGGTGCAATGCGTACCGAAAAAGGGCGGGATGACTGTGGTAACCAATGCTAACAATGAGTTGATTCCTACTCGGATGGTGACAAGATGGAGAGTTTGTATGGACTATAGAAAGCTTAACAAGGTGACTCGAAAGTATCATTTCCCGTTGCCGTTCCTCGACCAAATGCTTGATCGCCTTGCGGGTCGGTTGATCTATTGCTTTTTAGATGGGCATTCGGGGTACAATCAGATTCTCATCACCCTGGAAGATCAGGAAAAGATGACCTTTACTTGTCCATACGGGATATTCGCATTTTTGAGGATGCCTTTTGGATTGTGTAATGCCCCAGCGACCTTTCAACGATGTATGATGGAAATTTTCACCGACATGGTGGAAGATATATTGGAGGTCTTTATGGATGATTTTAGCGTGGTGGGAAACTCCTTTGAGGAATGTTTGACAAATTTGGATAGTGTGTTGGCACGATGTGAAGATACAAACCTAGTTCTCAATTGGGAAAAATGCCATTTTATGGTAGAAGAGGGTATTGTATTGGGTCATAAGATTTCGAAGAGAGGTATTGAAGTTGACAAAGCCAATATTGAAGTCATTTCAAGGTTACCTCCCCCTACTTCTGTCAAAGGGGTGAAGAGCTTTTTGGGGCACGCGGGTTTATACCGAAGGTTCATCAAAGATTTCTCTAAGGTAGTTAATCCGTTGTGCAAGTTGTTAGAGAAGGAGGCCAAGTTTGTTTTTGATGAGAAATGCATGGAAGCTTTCGAGCTTCTAAAACACAAGTTGACAACAACCCCTATCATTACCACACCCAATTGGAGCTTGCCATTTGAGCTCATGTGTGACGCTAGTGATGTTGCGGTAGGGGCGGTCTTAAATCAACAAGATGTTCCATCCGGTGTACTACTCAAGCAAGACGATGAATGAAGCTCAAAGAAACTACACAGTCACCGAGAAGGAGTTGCTAGCTATTGTGTTTGCCATGGAAAAGTTCCGACCATACCTTATGGGGGCCAAAGTGATTATCCGTACCGATCATGTCGCCCTTAGGTATTTGATGACCAAGAAAGATTCAAAAGCAAGGTTGATGAGATGGGTGCTACTTCTTCAAGAGTTTGATCTAGAAATTGTGAACCGAAAAGGAAGTGAAAATCATGTGGCGGACCACTTATCCCGCTTGGAAGAAGAGGGGAGGCCTTCTGACGGCCTTGAAATCAATGATGTGTTCCCGGATGAACAACTCCTTGCGGTATCTATGCATGATATGTTGTGGTTTGCTGATGTGGCAAATTATCTTGTGACCGGTATAATCCCGTATGAGCTCTCTTTTAACCCAAGGAAAAAGCTCAAGCGGGATAGTTTGGATTATTATTAGGATAAGCCATATTTGTTCAAGATTTTCACCGATGGTGTAATTCGCCGATGTGTCCCGAAAGAAGAACAATTGAGTATTTTGGAGGCTTGTCATTCCTCTCCCTATGGTGGCCATCATGGCAGGGTAAGGACGGCTTCTAAGGTGCTTAGTTGCTGTTTCTATTGGCCCTCCTTATTTAAAGATGTCGGTGATTTTGTCAAGATATGTGATGAATGCCAACAAGCCGGTAGGATTTCTAAAAAGGATGAGATGCCTCTCAACACAATTCTAGAGGTGGACATTTTTTATGTGTGGGGTATCGACTTTATGGGGCCGTTCGTGAGTTCTTGTGGGAATACCTATATCTTGGTAGCGGTAGATTATGTGTCGAAATGGGTTGAAGCCGTCGCTTTGCCCAACAATGAAGCTCGAAGTGTGGTGGCGTTCTTGAAAAAGAGTATCTTCACAAGGTTTGGCACTCCACGTGCTATCATTAGTGATGGTGGTTCTCATTTTTTGCAACCGGGATTTTGATTCATTGCTTGCCAAGTATGGTGTAACTCACAAGGTAACCACTCCTTATCATCCTCAAGCGAGTGGCCAAGTTGAGGTTTCCAACCGAGAGATCAAGAGTATTTTGTCCAAAACTGTCAATGCCAATAGGACCGATTGGTCAAAGAAACTAGATGATGCTCTTTCGGCCTATCGGACAGCTTACAAGACCCTGATTGGTATGTCTACGTACCGGTTGGTGTTTGGGAAATCTTGTCATCTTCCGGTGGAATTGGAGCATAAGGCTATGTGGGCCTTGAGAAAATTGAACTTATAATGGGATGTCGCTGCGAATCTCCGGGTTGAGCAACTCAATGAGCTAGACGAGTTTAGATTTCATGCCTACTCCAGTGCGTCCTTGTACAAGGACAAGATGAAGTACCTTCACGATAAGTATGCCCGAGGGAAGGAATTCAAAGTTGGTGACATGGTTCTTCTTTTCAACTCCTGGTTGAGGTTATTCCCGGGAAAGCTTAAGTCTAAGTGGAGTGGTCCATTTGAAGTTGTTGGTGTAACCCCATTTGGAGCTATTGATCTCAAAAACAAAAATGGTGAAGTTTTCGGGGTCAATGGGCATCGTGTTAAGCATTACTTGGGAAAGTTTGATGACACCCCCGTAGTGGCACTCATTCATTTGAAGTGACTTTGATGGTAACATGCGTCGTGCCGCGACGTTAAATCAGGCGCTTCTTGGGAGGTAACCCATGTCTTTTTCTTTCTTTGTTGATTTCTTTTGTAGATTAGGATTTTCGAGCTAATGTTTTGTGAGATGTTGCATGAATTGTGATTGAACTAGTGCAAAACAACTGTGCAAAAAGTGCACAGTCTTTGAATAGTGACCGTGCGGCCGCAATCCCACTTTGTGCGGTCCGCACCGGCCAAAGAAAATATTGCCAAGTTTCTGAAGATGGCTAGTGCGGCCGCGTCCTTGCTTGTGCGGTCCGCACCGGTGAAGGCCAAGAATGATCAGTCTCTGAACTGCGTTCATGCGGCCGCGTACCACTTTAAGCGGCCCGCGTGGTTCTCATGCGGCTGCAGCCCGTCTCATGCGGTCCGAGTGCCTTCGTTTCAGCACCAGGTAAATGGTAAAGTCCCAGTGCGGCCCGCAGTCGTGTTCACGCGGCCGCACTGGACGGTAAGTGATGGGCCCCAATGTGTTTCCTATAAATAGACCATTAAGATCTTCATTAGAACTTTTCGCCAAAATTAACCCCTGAGCCCTAAAAGTTACTGTTCACACTCAGAGACCCCTCTTAGTGTTAATATCAAGAGCATTTCTTCGCTTTCCTGGTAACATATCTCCCACATTAGTCTTTACTTAGTATTAATTTAAACTTTATACGTGTTTTCCTAGTCATAACTTCTTCATTTTTCTTTTTTGTTCTTCATCGTTTCATGATTAGGATAGTTTTATATTGTTCTTGTTGTTCTTTGAAATGATAGGCATGTTATAAATGAGTAGGGACAAAGTAGGAAGCTAAAACGTGAAAGACTTGAGTTTTTTGTAAAACCCTAATTGCCCCTGTAATGAAAACCCAGCACGACTGCACTCCCTGATTATGCGGTCCGCATGCCTTTTACGCGGCCGCATCATTCTATTATGTGGTCCGCGTTAGCCTTGAGCCTAAAGGTTGATACTTCCCAGCACGGCCGCACGCCTTTCTTGTGATGTCCGCTCCATGCCCCACGTGGCCGCATCCCATGTTTGCGCGGTCCGCGTAAGCCTTGAGCCTAAAGGTTGATACTTCCCAGCGCAGCCGCACGCCTTGTTTGTGCGGTTCGCTCCATGCCCCACGCGGCTGCATCCCATGTTTGCGCGGTCCGCGTGGGTGAGGTTCAGAGGGCACCAATTTTTAATAGTATGGCCAATGCGGCCGCATGACCAGTTTGTGCGGACCGCATTGGCCCCCACGCGGCCGCACCCCTTGTTCATGCGGTCCGCATGGTTCCTAATCAGAGAGGTGTTCATTTCCCAATTTGGTCAGTGCGGTCCGCATGCCTTGTTTGTGCGGTCCGCACTGCTATCACCTGTTCTCTGTTCTGTACTTAAACTCTGCAATTGCCTGAACTAACAATGTTAGAATTATTTGTTCAGGAAATGGTTAAACAACGAGGGCATGGAGCTAAACAACCCCGACGAGGAGCTGACCCCTCCCGGGGAGGTAAAGCAAAATTGAAGAAACTCACTCCCCAACCAAAGCTAAAAACAAGAAAGCAAGTGATGAGTGATGAAGAGCAGTCGGAGAGTGAGTACCTCCCCTTCCAGGATGTCTCAACTGATTCGGGGAAATCCCCCGCAGGCCCAGCTAAAGCTCCAACTGTTATACAACCTGAGTCGTCTGAGGGCTCAGAAGCAGGCAGTGCCAAATACTCCACCTCCCCTACAGCTTCAGAATCCGGGGAGGGTGCAGAAGATAAAAACAAGAGTGATGAGGAGGTCCCGGACAGTGGGGTACTTAGATTTTGGGGAATTGAAAGAACTAGAGACCCAGTTGTATGGCAGGACAGATTTGTCAGCGAGGTGGCCTTTCATAAATTCCGGGAATTGTGGCCCAAGAAGAAGGTGATTCTAGAAAGAAGAGTAGTCACCCGGGATTTGTTACCCTACCTTCCCCGAGTCCATGAACAATTTTTTACTAGAGTGGGGTGGGATTTCTTTAAAGATGAGCTGGTCGATGCAAATGAACATATGGTGAAGGAATTCTACAGCAATGTGGCCCACACAAAAGAAGGGTCAATTGCAACCAAAGTGCGGGATAAGAAGATAGTGTTCTCGGGAGAGGCGTTGAACGAATATTTGGGTTTTAATGAGGAGGATGACTCTCTGTACAGAGACAAGTTAGCGTTGAAAGAGGAAGCTCGTCCTTGGGTGGCACAGTTCTTAGCTCAGTCGGGTACTGTTCCGGAGTGGATTCAGGTGGGGAAGAAAATACTACGAAAGGACCTCAATTTTGAGGCGAGAGGATGGTTAACTTTTGTATGCAATAGGTTGGACCCTTCGTCCCATGACCAAACCATTCCAATCGCCCGAACGGTTCTCATTGCATCCATCATGGTAGGTTTCCCCATCAATGTGGGGAATGTTATGTACAGTGTGATCACATCCATTGGCATTGATACGGACAGAAACTACCCCTACCCGAACACCCCAACAATGTACTTTGAAGATGCAAAGGTGAAAAATACCCCTTCGATGTTGGAGTCTGGCCGGTGTCCCCGTTCTCATGGTTTAATATTCAGGGGCTGGACAACCGGAAGGGGGATAAGAAGGGAAAAGCATCCACCTCTGCCCCGACTAGCCAGTCTGAGGAGCCAGTTGCGATAGAGGCCTCTATTAAGCCACCTACTCCTGCTGCCACTACTGTTCCGGACATCCCATCCTCCTCTGCAGGTCCCAATTCTTCAACTGGCCTAGTGGTTCCCACATCCAAATCCAACCCACTCACGGCCCATCAGTTAGCAAAGACATTGGCCAGTTTGAACAACTGGATGTCAGTCTCACATCCAAGTTGTCCACTTTGGCTACCACAGTTGCGGCCTAGTCTGTTCCAGCCACCATTGAGATTCCTCAGTCCATTGAAGACACTCCTGGCCAACCAGGAAAAGATTTTGGCTACTCAGGTTACCTTGACAAAGGCAGTTGATGCACAGGGCAAAGCTCTAAAGGAGCTTGCCAGAGAACACA
Organism: Nicotiana tabacum; assembly: GCF_000715075.1. Taxonomy (NCBI): domain Eukaryota; kingdom Viridiplantae; phylum Streptophyta; class Magnoliopsida; order Solanales; family Solanaceae; genus Nicotiana; species Nicotiana tabacum. The sequence goes on from NC_134095.1 coordinate 24,790,747, forward strand.
AGAAGATGAGAAAATCCCGGGCATCTAAGGAAGAGGTGAAGGAGCTCCGAGCTGAGGTTGACAAGCTAAAGGCAGACCAGCTGCCTTTAGACTTGTTCTTTGATGAGTCAGCACCTCCACCAGCAGTAGTTGTACCAGAGCCACAGTAGGAGGAGGAGCCTAGGCACCCAAGGAAGAAGAGGAAGCTTCCTAGCACTGAGGGTGTTGTGATAGAGGTAGCACAGGTTCAGGAGGATACTTTCAGTGCTCCACCAGATGTTCAGCCGGTCCATGACCCGACCCCTGTCCTAGCAGCAGAGCAGGAGCAGGCCGGGAACCAGTCTGAGGTTCCCGCCAGTACAGAGGACCAGGGGACCACTGATCAACCCATGACGACGGATCAGGCTTGAGGAGCCACTCTATATCCTTTCTCTGTTTATATGCTTATTTTGGTAGTTGGCATTGGGGACAATGCCAGCTTTTATTCATGGGGGTGCGCCCTACTATTTTGTATTTTGATGGTTGATACATTTGAGATGACTGTACATATTTATTTAACTCTTAGCTTATGTTGATAGTTGGCATGTACATAACTTTTCATTCTAGTTACTTTTCTACTTTATGTAGATATTCATTCCCCACCCCCCGGTGTATATTCTACTCCCCTATTGTACATATTCATTCGCTTTTTCTATTTTCGTTAAAAATTTTCGTTTTTAGTTTCATAGCAGGCTCGTAACCTTTTTGTTTTGTGTTGGCGTTTGCAATAAGCCCTTGGTTTTCTTAATGCCATGGTTCTTTCCAAGGGTAGAGTGTTGTGCGAACTGGGTGGCTCTTCCCAATGAAAGATAGCGTGACAACCTTCTTAAGGGTTTGAGTCCGTTTTTGAATTTTTTTTTTTGATTTTCAAGTTTTGCAGTCAAAGGTACCTCAGGCAAAACTTCACTTGGGCCTAACACATTTGCCTTTGATCCCATGGTCAAAGACATAATGTTGTGCTTAGGATGGTGAAAGTCGTGGCCTTGAGACTCTTGTGTTGACCAAACAGTCATCATGTGGTCGTATTGGACCATTGTGCGCTTGAATCATAACTAAGGTCTTTGTGGGCCCTCGACTCGATATCTTTAGCAATCCTTGAGAGTGTGTGGTGAGAATTCGATTTACGAGTCCAAGTCCCGAGCCAATGGTCTAGAACTTGCCCCGAATGTTTGTTGAGGCGAAATCTTAGGTGAAATTTGGCTTGAGAAGTGATTGTAGGCTCTCCTTGATCAAAAATGCTAAGATTGAACAATTCCATGACCTACCAATGAAATGATCCCTAGTTAACCCTTTTGAGACTTGAACCTTCTTCTTTCAAGAACCAAATCTACAAGCCTATACCCGTTCTTAATGATACCCTCTCTTGGCACCCAAATGTTCCCTTGATTAGATGGTAAATATCTAAGTTTGGGGGGAGACAAGAAAGGAAACAATGTGGTAAAAGGTACAAAAGAAAAAAAAAAGGTAATGAAAAAAAGAAAGAAAAGATAAGACAAAAAGAAAGACCTAATTGAATAAGGTCAAAAAAGGGGATTCAAAGAAAACAAAAGTGAAAAATGGTGTGGAAAAAGTAGAAAAAGGAGAAATGTGTTGAATTGCATAAGAAAGGGTGACAATGTGTCTCTCTAACCCCTTGAAAAAGAAGTGAATACTTAAATGAGTCAAGAAAGTGTGCCAAAATGAATCAAAAGAAGTTCTTAAGGGAAGATTGAACCCACTTGAACAAATATATGTCCTACCCTTATCCAAAAGCCTTCACAATGACTCCACAAAAGCCCTACATGATTTTGAGTTGAAGGGAACCTACATTAGTGGATACTTACATAAGGGGCAAGCATATGGTACTTAGAGCCAGACTTGTGGCCTCTTCCTTGAGAGAGATGAGTGAAAATCCATCAACCTCGGTTTGTGTGTCAATACTTTAAAAGGTGAGGTTCACTTAGGGAGAGTTGAGGATGTGTGAGTTTGGGTTCCACAATGGCCAAAGTAATTGAGAAAAGTTCTTTGATGAAATGTGTCAACTCTTGATGCTCTTGTGTCACACTTGATCCACAAGTTTTCAAAGTTTAAATGTGTTAATGATGCATTCGCATTGAGGGCAATTGTTAGTCCCAATTGATGCTTGTTGAGGTTACTTTAGGATAAGCCGAAATTGCTTGGATGTTGCCTTTGAGGGGTGGGTCTTGTTTTATTTGCTTGAGGACAAGCAAAAGTTTAAGTTTGGGGGAGTTGATAAGTAGGATTTTAACATGTTTTATACCCATACTTGCCTGTGCTTTGAGTGTAATTTGCTACAAAATAGTCCCAAAATGCTTACAGATTGTGCTTGATTGCAGGTTTGAGCTATAAAGTGACAAATCGTCAAAGATCGGCTCAAATCGGAGTGAAACCTGCTCAAGTGTCAAAGATTATTAAAGTAAGGACATTCAGAACTTGGTGCGGACCACACCATCATGTCATGCGGCCGCACCATAGGAGTTCAGAGACTGTGAAACTACAAGTCAAGCTCATGAGGCCGCGTCCCACTTCATGCGGCCCGCGTCTCACTCATACGGCCGCACAATCTTGCTATGCGAGCGTCCAAAAAGTTCAAAGAGTGTCATATTCCATAAGCAAACCACGCGGTCACATCCCACTTCATATGGCCCGCGTCCAGTAAAAGCTCTGAGATCCTCAAGCTTGGGTGCCATTGAATGCACTATGGCACTCACTTGATGAGTCATCTTAATTGTTTCACACTCCATCGACCTCTTCTTTGTAACCAAATCTTTCATGAACTTCGCATACCCCGACATTTGCTCAAGTGCCTCAACCAAAGGGACATTGATTGTTAGACTCTTCATCATGTCAATGAATTTTTTGAATTCATTGTCACTCTTTTGCTTTGCTAACCGTTGAGGATAAGGTGAAGGTGTCCTAGGCAAAGGTGCCTTGGCTTTTTGTACAACTGGCTCGGGCATGTCAATCACGTGTTCCCTAGACGGGTTCACGGCATCTTGAGTCTCTACCTCGGCCTCATCATTAATATCAATCTGCACATCATTGTTTGCATTTTGATTAACCACATCATCAACAATCAAAGGTACATCATCATCCCGCAACTCAACATCTTCATCCATAACTTGCTTTTGCATTAAGGCATTCACATCACTGCTTCTCCCACTTCTTGTTGTAACCGCCATCATATGATTATTATTCCCACACTTCAGATTCACCACCGTGTCACTTGGTAGCGCACCCTTGGGATGAGTATTCAATGCTTGAGAGATTTGGCCTAATTGCACCTCCAAATTCCGGATAGATGTGTTATGCGAAGCTAATTGGGCCTCGGAATCTTGGTTCTTTTTCATCATTTTCTCGAACATGCTTTCAATTCTCCCTATATCACTTCCGAATGAACTGGGACCTTGAGAAGGAAAGGGGGGTGGATTGTTCGGTTGTTGGTACATGGGGGCCTTTGAAAGCCTTGCCCCCGGTTGCCTTGGTTCTTGCTATTGTTCCACCCTCCTTGATTGTTGTTGTTGCCCCAATTATTGTTACTCCCATTCCAATTTCCTTGGTTGTTTTGATTACCCCAATTGTTGTTTTGGTTATTGTTATTCCAATTACCTCCGTCTTGTTGTTGATTGCCCCAATTTCCTTGAGGACGCCATTGTTGGTTGGACGAGTTACCGCTATTACCTTGGTAGTTGTTGACATATTGGACCTCTTCGCTTTGATCATCATAGCACTCATTTGAATAACCACCACCATAATTGTTGTTGTCATATTGTTCACAATTAGCTTGAGGTTGTTGTCCTCTTTGTCTCCTTTTTAGCATAGAAACACCTTCCATTACATTGACTTGGCGCGGGTTTTGGACTTGTTGCAATTGCGCCTTTGCTAATTGATTCATAATTGTTGTAAGCTCGGCGATGGCTTGGCCGTGATCATGAAATTCCTTGTGCAAATGGATGACCGTGGGGTCACCTTGAGGCACATTTTCTCGACTTTGCCATGCCGAAGAGGTGTCGGACATTTCATCAAGTACATCACATGCCTCTTGGTAAGAAAGTTTCATAAAGTTCCCTCCAGCCAATTGGTTCACAATGCATTGATTCGTGGTGTTGATGCCCCGATAAAAGGTTTGTTGAATCATAGCCTCGGTCATGTCGTTATTAGGGCACTCTTTCACCATTGTTCTATATCTTTCCCATATCTCGTGCAAATTTTCCGTTGGCTCTTGCTTGAAAGCAAGAATTTCATCCCGAATAGCTGCCATATGACTTGGAGAAAAGAACTTGGAAATAAATTTGTCCGCCAATTTATCCCATGTTGTAATAGAATGATTGGGGATCCTTTCTAACCAATCCATTGCTTTACCCCGAAGAGAGAACGGGAAAAGGCTCAACCTCAATGCATCATCGATTGCTTGCTACCCCAGCATGTATCCACGAAACCCCTTCAAGTACTTATAGGCATTTTTATTGGAGGCACCCCTGAAATACCCTATTTGCTCGAGCAAGGTCAGCATAACATTTGTGATTTGAAAGTTCCCCGCCCGGATTCAGGTAGCACTGGCATATCCTTGATTTGGTAAAATTCTGGGATCCACTCTCGGTGGTGGCGGAGGAGGGTCTGGAATATTGTTGTTCTCATTTGCATTTACATTGACATGTCGGCCTCTCCGTGGAAGTTGAGGTAAGACCTCATCTGGTTCTAGATCCTCTACCTCCTCCCCTGCTATCACATTGCCGAGAGGGTCATTTGCATTAAGAGTCATTGTACCTGATTGATCGACAAAAACAAAATAAGTAAACAAGAAGGAAAGAGGAGCAAAACACAAAACTAACTAAACAGATAGTCAACACCGTAAGCTCCCCGGCAACGGCACCAAAAAGTTGATCGCTGCCGACTCGACACTACACTATGGTAGGAAGAGCGGATCGCAATAGCTTTTACCCGAATAGAGGTCCGGGATCGAATTTCCACAAGGAGCTAGTAGTGGAGTTGTATTTTCTGTCTAGCCTAGAGTTGTGGTTGTGCTTCTAATGTCACTTCAATCATCTTTTGAGTTTTTGTATTTATAACTACTATTATAAAACTACGGATTAAAGCTAGATTATGCTAGGAGAATATTGCTAAGTTGTAATTAATGGGAAGGAAGAGCACTAGGGTTGTGGCATTACCTTGGTGGCTAATTGACGGGTAGATGTTACTTAGGTTCGATTGACTTGTTTGGGGGTTATGCTATAATCGTTGCACAATTTTTACCCACTCTCACACCTCTCGGTAGAGAGAATGATTTTACCCAATTGAATCTCTCGAGACCAATTGGGTTGGCAAATTAGACCAAGCAACTAGGGTTCAAGTAGGGTGATTACTCTCTCGAGATTTAACCCGTTAATTGGGACTATCATTTCTCATGAGTCCATCCCAATTCCTTGTTGGGTCAATTTTGAGGTCATAAACTCTCTTTCTCAAGAAGAGTTAAACCCACAAAGCTTGAATCAGTGTTTGCAACCACCAATTCTAAATTAAATCATAAAATCAACCCAAATAACAAACACCCATAGTCAATCTAACCCTAGATGGCAACACCCATCAATTACCCACACTAGGGTTGAGCCACAACCCTAGCTAATGGGTTTAGCTACACATAATTAAAGAAGAAACTGAAGAAATAGATGAAGAACTACACATATTAATTAATTACTAAGAAGAAACTACAATAATCTATGTTAATGGGAAGCAAATATGCCAAAAATGGCTACAACACCAAGCGTAGCTATTCTCCTGTTCTCAGATCTGACCTTCTCCCTAAAAAAATAGTAAAATGTTCTATTTATACTAGGTTGGAAAAACTGGACAAAAATACCCCTGAGGGGTCAGTGCGGGCCGCGGCCGCACTGGCTCTTGGGTTTCAGTTGTTTGATGACTTGAACTAGGGGATACGGACCGCGTGGGAGTGTTCCGCGGCCGCGAAGGCAACTGGCAGGGTCCGCGCATACGTGACCGCAGACCGCATGAGGACAAATGCCCCTTTGTTGAACCCTATGAACGCGGACCGCACAGAGCAGGAGTGCGACCGCGAAGCTTCTCCACGGGCGGCATGAATCCTACCACGGCCGCGTGACCTTAGGCTCGAATATGTCCAGTCTCTAGACCTCCTAGTGCGGCCGCGGTCATTGTTACGCGGTCCGCACTAGGCCCCTTTTTCTTCACTTCTCTTGGTCTTTAATACTTGAGCAGGTTTCACTCATTTTTGAGTCGATCTTTGACATCTCGTCACTTTGTCAATCAAGAACAACTTGTGAGCATTTTGGGACTGTTTTTGTATCAATTTATACTCAAAGCATAGGCAAGTAGGGACATAAACACTTTAAAATCCTAACTTATCACCCTCATCGGGTCCAACTTCCCTTTTGCAAAAATAGCCCAAAAGAACAAAAAATTTACTTTTATTTGAAAATAATTAGGGTGATGCCATTCTTGTCAAGAATAGCCGAATGTCCCTAAAAGGGCGCCGAAAGGCTGCTTTTGCAAGAACAGCCGCCTGTGGTCATTTTTCAAGGTTTCACCGGTTAGCCAACACAACCTTAAAATCTTTGTCTTCGAGGTGCTAAAAGGCCGTATTTGCAAAACCGGATTTTATTTTTTGTAATTTGAAAAAAAAAAGAAAAAAAATGTCAACTTTGTCTTTGAGTCAAATGAGTCTTGATTTTTGCTCACCCTAATGAATGTGCAGAACGAGCACGAGTCCAAGTTTGCCGATAACAGTCAGGAACAAGATCCCTTTGGAGTTGCATATGTGGTGGGAGGATCTAGGAAAATCGGAGCAAGATAAGGTCAATCTACATTTGGGAGGTCTCACCGGGTTGTTAAATCAGACCTAGAGGAGATATCATAAAGGCTTTGGTTACGTTTTGGGACCCGTCCCATAACGTATTTCACTTCTCAGATTTTGAACTCACCCCAACCTTGGAAGAGATAACAGGTTATATGGAAAGTACTGAAGGGCTGAGGCATAAGTATCTGATCGCTCCAAGAGCCGTTAACTCTCATAAATTCATGGATTTGCTAAAGATAAGCAAGGGAGTCCCGTACTCCGAGTTGGAGGGTGGTTTTTCCACTCTACGTTTTATATACCAGAGGTACGGGCATGTAGGAGGGTTCAACGATCCAGAAAGCGGGGTTTGTAGCAAAGGGAACCGAACAAAATGGGATGAGCATAGGCATTTCGCCTTCATGGTAGCTTTCTTAGGCCTTGTGGTGTTTCCCCGAAAAGACGGGAATATCGATTTGCGGGTGGCTGGAGTCGTCAAGGTCCTGATTACCAATGCCAAGAGCACTCTTGCCCCTATGATAGTGTCTGAGATATACCAAGCTCTCACAGCTTGTAAAGCTGGGGCAGATTTCTTCGAGGGATGCAATTTGCTATTACAAATATGGATGATCGAGCACCTGTATCATCGCCCTCAGTATATGAGTTACGGATCCACATAGAAAAGTTGCATTGAAGAGTTTGACATAAGGATTTCAGGGTTCAAGCTGCCAGAGGGGTTCGGAGATTGGGTATCCCGCCTTCGTTCCATCACCACGGGACAAATAGAATGGACACTGGGTTGGCTTCCTGTTGAAGAAATTGCGTATATGCCCACCACTAGTCCTTACTTCCTCCTAATGGGTTTGCGAGGTATTCAGTCCTACGCTCCTTACCGGGTGATGAGATAGTTGGGAAGGTGTCAAGAGATGCACCCAGATAAAGATCTTGGTGTTTATGCAGTCGAAGTTAGTTCTGACAACCAATTTCATGAAGAAACGATTCGTTCTATTTGGAACGAATGCCAGTATTTGACGGTGAACACTCGAGTGCGTGGCCTATCTAGAGGTGAAGTCCCACCCGCCTATCTTGCCTGGTATAGAAAGAAGAACATTGCAAGGGCCAAACCAGAAAGACCAGCCAAAAAGCCTCACATTTAGGAATTCATTGAGGCGTCGCAAGAACACTGGGCTTGGTTGGCCAAGGAGAATGAGTACAGGGCCACAATAGGAAAGTTGGAAAAACAAGTCAAAGAACTTCAATTTGAGAATAGCTTGCAAGCCGTGGCGGACGAAGGTGAAAAGAAAAAGCTAGCCAAAGAAAATGAGGCCCTTCGAGCCCAAATTCAGAAAATGAAAATAGTGGTGGAAAACCCCATCTGAAGTGCCAAAGAAGGAAAACTTATAGATAACCTGAGGCAGAAAGTGGGCGAATATAGTTTTGATCTGAACAAAGCAGAAAATGAACTAGCCAGGGCTCGAAAGCAATTGGCTAAGAACGCGGATGAACGAACGCGCCTGATTAAGAAATTGAAATAAAAGTACGACAATGAGGTTGCGGGGTTAAAAATGAAGGTCATTGCCGCGGAGAACAAAATGATCAAACAGGCAAAAGATTTCAAGGCTGAAAGAGAACATTGTTATACAACATTGGCACAATTAGAAATAGATTTGCAACAAATTCAGGAGCAGAATCATGTGGCAGAGCAAACTTTGGAAGCCAGGGCCCAGCAGATTAGGCGTTTGTTGCAAGAAAAAGGTGTCATAAGAGAGAGAATTAGAACCATCGCCGATTACATTGTTTGAAGTGCAAAGCCTATGAGGATATGACTCGCACCACCTTCTTCGTGGCAGTGATGGAATTTGTTAAACGGATGATGAGTGACTTGGATAGACTTCTATGGGATCTTGCATATAGGTCCGCAGTGAGACCGAATGATGTCCCGCAGGCACCAGGAGCATTAATGTATTCATGATTTTCATTTGAGTCTGTATTTCCTTTTACGCTAGAGTCTGTCAGTTGTTTTGAGTCTGTATTTTCTTTCTGCTGGAGTCTGTCAGTTGTTTTCGAGTTTGTATTTTCTTTTTTTGGAGTATGATAGTTTATTTTTGGAGTATTTATTGCTTATTTTCATCAGAGTCTGTTAGTTGCTTTTGGAGTCTGTTAGTTTTGAATCTTTGTAATCAAAACATTTGCTTTTTATGAAAATGGAAAATCCCAAAATATTTTGTTATTTATTTCCCCAGAACTACGCCCGGTCTGATTCATGCGGGGCTATGATACGTAGGCAATCTCCATAGGATTCGATCATAACCAAAACAAAGAAAAAGAGTGATAAAAATAAATAAATAAATAAAAGGAGGAAAAGAAAAAGAGAGAAAAATAAGAGGGAAAAAAAGAAAAGAAAGGAGAAAGAAAATAAGAAACTGTGGAAAAAGAGCAATGGCAAAACAAGAGAGAGAAGTACGAGAGACTAAAACAAAGAAAGAGCAAGGAAACGCAAGAATGAAAAAAAAAGAGGGAGAAAAGAGAAGTTGCAAACGGAAATAAGGAAAAGCCGAGATGACGCAAGCATCCGATCAAATGCATAGTAGAAACGGTTAACTGCTTAGGTGCATTCACTCCTCAAATGTGCGATTGTTTATCCGTTAAAGCCCTAATCGCTAACAAATTTGTTATTGATGAAATTCCAGTCCAGGCAGGTGGTTAGTTTGATTGGAATTCTGGCAACTTACTCCTACAGCACCCGATCCAAAAACAGGTTGAACATGGCCAACCAGGAACTTGAGGCAAGTATTGTCGATCCGTCAAAAGAGGTGAAAGAATCGGAGGTTAATCTAAAAGATGAGTTGTATAAGCTGAAGCAGCAGATGGCTGAAATGTACCAAGCATGGGCAAAAGGACACCCACCGCCAGTTTACCCCGCCAGTTTTCCCCGCCAATCCCGCTTTTATCCCGCCATTGGCTCAGACCCAGGAACCACCCACTGTGAACTCATCTCCAGCCTTTCCCCTCTACCAACAATGCTATGGCACCACTTCCCATACATCACAAGCTCCACCACCCTAACAAGTCTCGTACCCTCCTCTACCAGCAACTCCTTTTTTTGTGGTACCCCCACCTGTGGCAGTATATCGATCCTCCAGCGAGCCTCTGTTCCAGACTCACGACAACTAGTATTAACCCCCGGAGCCCACTTTCAAGGTTCCTGAGCCCTATTCCTACACTCCTCAATTTGACCTCCCTGCGGAAACTGGAAAACCGTCTAAAAATCCCAAATAAGAGGAGAAGTTTAGGAATGTTAAAAGCCTGGAACAGTCATTCAGGGACATGCGGGGGTTGGGAGGTCAAGTAAGTGTCGCTTACAAAGATCTATGTCTATTTCCAGATGTGCAATTGCCGGCAGGGTTTAGGATGCCCAAGTTTGATTTGTATGATGGGCACAGTGATCCAGTGGCGCATTTGAGAGGTTTTTGTAGCAAAATGAGGGGAGATGGCAGGAAAGACGAGCTGCTAATGGCATATTTCAGTCAGAGTCTAAGTGGATCGGCGCTAGAATGGTATACTTGGCAAGATCACGGAAGATGGTACACATGGGATGATCTAGCCTAGGCATTTGCTTGCCACTTCCAGTACAATCTCGAGATTATTCCGGATCGTCTGTCTTTGACAAAACTTGAAAAAAATCACAATGAATGTTTCAGGGAATATGGATTTAGGTGGAGAGAGCAGGCAGCAATGGTTGACCCTCCAATGAAAGAAAGTGAAATGGTGGATTATTTTCTGCAAGCCTTAGAGCCTACTTACTACGGTCATTTGGTATCAGCTGTAGGCAAGTCCTTCAATAAAGTGGTAAAGATGGGCAGTATGGTAGGAGAAGGGCTCAAGACAAACAAAATCATGAGTTATTCGGCTATTAAGGCAACCACCCAGGCCATTCAAAGCGAAACCGGGGGAGTAATTGGAAAGAAGAAGAAAGAGGATGTAGCAACGATTGATTCAGGAGCTTGGTTCGGACCCAGGGGTCCATCACATTACTATAACCAGCCTCGACCCCACCACCAAACCTACCCTCATACCCCATATAGCCCACCACAACACTACTACCCACCACCAGACCCCCATTTTTCTGTCCACCATGCCCAAACATACAGCCAACCTCCGGCCCATGCACAGTGGCGTGCATCAGTCCCACAAAAGACATACCCAGCTCCACAAAATGCCTATCCACCCCTAAGAGCCTACCGAAACACTCCTGGATCAGGTTTCCGGCCCAACCAAGCATTTAAGAACAAGAGGTTGCAAAAGAAGAAAACTTTCACTCCATTGGGAAAATCCTATACCAGTTTGTTCCACAGGTTGCGACAATTGGGTATGTTGAGTCCGATCGAGCCAAAACTGCCAAATCCTCCCCCGAGGAACCTTGATCATTCTGTGAGTTGCGAATATTGTTCTGGTGTTCCGGGGCACGATACAGAGAAGTGTTGGCAATTGAAAACAGTTATTCAAGAGCTCATTCATACTAATCGGATTGAGGTCCAAGCTTTGGAGGCACCCAATATCAACCAGAATCCGTTGCCAGCCTATCCTGAGACAAATATAATCGAGATAGTGCATAGGGGAGGGGAACCCAAGAAGCCTTCACAGACCGTCATGATGATCCGGGCCAGTGAAGTCAGGCCGATTGAAAAGCCAATAAGTGAGGAATCAGTGATCTGGTTGAGCGAGGCAAACGGTGAACCATCTGCAGTAGCCAAAAAGGGGACCCAAAGTGATGTCGCAATAAAACAAGAAGTAGCCAAAGTGGTTGTGCCAGGAGTGGCGAACAAGCCTGTTGTAATTGTGGATGGTACCCACATAGAACCTGTCATTATCAAGCTGGTAACTCAATTACCGATAGTCAACAGCACGGTGGTCCCGTGGAATTATGAACGAGTGACAGTGACTTACAAGGGGAAAGAAGTTAAAGAAGAAGTTTGTGAGACCCATGGTTTGACTCGATCGGGGATATGCTTTGCCCCCGAAGAATTAAGAAAAGCTAAAAGCTCCAAAGATAGCCCAGTGCTAGTGAAGAAAGTTGTGACCGAAGAAGAAGCAGAGGAATTATTGAGAAAGATGAAAGTGCAGGACTATTCCATTGTGGAGCAGTTGAGGAAGACAACGGCTGAGATCTCACTATTGTCATTATTAATCCATTCAGATGAGCATCGTAGGGCTTTGATAAAGATCCTGAATAAGGCCCACGTTCCTGACAAAATCTCAGTAAACAACCTGGAAAAGATAGCTAACAAGATATTTGAGGTAAACAGAGTCACTTTTTCTGATGATGAGTTGCCCATGGAGGGCACTGAGCACAATAGAGCCCTCTATCTCACAGTGAAATGCAAAGATTCTGTGGTTACCCGAGTACTGGTCGACAATGGTTCTAGTGCGAACATTTGCCCTCTCTCCACTTTGAACAAATTGAAGGTGGATGATGAAAGAATTCACAAGAACAGTATCTACGTTCGGGGATTCAACAGTGGAGAGAAAGATTCAGTCGGGGACATAGTACTTGAGTGTACAATAGGGCCTGTTGAATTTACCATGGAGTTTCAGGTGCTTGATGTGGCTGTTTCTTATAATCTGCTGTTGGGTCGGCCCTGGATTCATGCTGCAAAAGCGGTTCCGTCTACTCTGCATCAAATGGTCAAGTTTGAATGGGATAGACAGGAAATTATTGTGCACGGCGAGGATAATTTGTGTGTCCACAGTGATGCCATTGTTCCATTCATAGAGTTTGAAGACGACAAAGGGCCATAGGTTTATCAGGTTTTTAACACGGTATCGGTAGAGAAAATTTTAGAAGGGAAGTGCGTTCCAGCATCGAGGGTAGCCGCTGCAGTAGTCATGGTAGCCGTTGAAATATTGAAAAATGGTTTTGTACCAAGGAAGGGTTTGGGTGCATCTCTGCAAGGTATCATACAGTCGGTGTCTCTCCCCAAAAATTTGGATACATTTGGTTTGGGGTTCAAGCCCACAGTTGCGGACATAAAAAGAGCAAAAAAGCTGAAACATAGGGCATGGGTCCTCCCAAAGCCCATCCCACATCTCTCCAGATCATTTTGTAAGGTGCGGCGCCAAGAAACGCCCAGCAACAATAGTTCCCAGTCCTGTGGGTGGTCCTGATAAGGAGTTGCTTGAAAGGTTTGAGAAATTATTCGACGCGGTGAACATGGTGGCAGCTGAGAGGGTTCTAACAAGGCAGATGTGCAATTTGTTGGGCCCGGTGCAAATATTAACAATTGGGAAGCTACTCCTCTCCCCACCAGGAAGGAGTTTTGGTAGTTTGCTTTGATTTCCTTTCAGTTTATCTAGATTATTCCATGGTTGTAATTCAGATTTTATGTTCCGTCTATTTGGATGTATAAACCTTGTTATCTTTTAATTTCAATGAAATGCAATTTCCCTTTTCCTCATTTATGACAGTTTTATTTTTGTTTTCTTTTCTTCTTTGTACAACTCTTTTTATGCTGGTTTCAATAACATGACATGCATGAGGAATCTTCGGCCCAATCTTAAAAGCCAATCTAATTCAGAAATAGTAATTCAAGAAATAGAGTGTGATAATGAATCAGAATACGACGAGGATGAGGCCTTTGAAGAGATTAGTAAAGAACTAAGTCATTTTGAAGAAAAACCCAAGCCTAACCTTAGTGATACAGAAGCAATCAATTTAGTGGACCCAGACAATATCAGAGAAACTAAGATAAGTGTCCATCTTGAACCTCAACTCAGGGAGGAGATAATTAAAGCATTGGTTGAATACAAAGATATTTTTGCATGGTCATATGATAAACAGGTTTAAACACTAATTTTGTGGTTCACATATTGCCCACTGACCCGGCATTCCCTCCTGTCAAGCACAAGCTGAGGAAATTTAAAACTGATATGAGTGTGAAGATCAAAGAAGACCTTACCAAGCAGTTTGATGCAAAAGTTATTCGGGTCACTCGGTATCCCACTTGGTTAGCCAATGTAGTACCTATGCCAAAGAAGGATGGCAAGACTAGGGTATGTATTGATTACCGTGATCTCAATAAGGCAAATCCTAAGGACAACTTTCCACTGCCAATTATCATTCTTATTGATAATTGTACCAAACATGAGATTGGGTCTTTTGTGGATTGCTATGCGGGTTATCATCAAATCCTAATGGATAAGGAAGATGCAGAGAAGACAGCATTCATCACGCCATGGGGAACATACTGCTATAGGGTCATGCCATTTGGTTTGAAAAATGCTGGGGCAACTTACATGAGGGCAATGACAACCATATTCACGACATGATACACAGAGGGATCGAGGTCTATGTGGATGATGTAATCATAAAGTCTAGAAAGCAGTCTGATCATGTCAGGGATTTGAGAAAGTTATTCCAAAAGCTTCGCAGGTACAACCTTAAGCTCAATCCTGCAAAATGCGCATTCGGTGTGTCATCTGGAAAATTGTTGGGATTCATAGTCAGCCGCCGAGGTATTGAACTGGACCCGTCAAAGATCAAGGCTATCCAGGAACTGCCACCCCCGAGGAACAAGACTAAAGTGATGAGTTTGTTAGGGATGCTGAACTACATCAGCAGGTTTATTTCTTAACTCACGACAACCTATGAGCCTATCTTCAAGCTATTGAAGAAGGATGTTGTGGTCAAGTGGACAGATGAGTGCCAAGAAGCATTTGATAAGATAAAGAGGTACTTGTCGAACCCACCTCTGTTGGTACCACCTGAACCAGGGAGACCTTTGATTCTGTATTTGACGGTTTTGGACAATTTGTTTGGTTGTGTATTGGGTCAGCATGACATCACCGACAGGAAGGAGCAGGCCATATATTATCTCAGCAAGAAGTTCATATCTTACAAGGTTAAGTATACTCACCTTGAGAGGACATGTTGCGCCTTAACTTGGGTAGCACAAAAGTTGAAGCACTATTTGTCATATTACACTACGTACCTCATCTCTCGTTTGGATCCGTTAAAGTATATATTTCAGAAACCTATGCCTACAGGGAGGCGCGTAAAGTGGCAGATCTTGCTCACAGAATTTGACATCGTCTATGTGACTAGGACTGCAATGAAAGCCCAATCATTGGCCGATCATTTGGCTGAGAACCTAGTGGATGAAGAATATGAGCCTTTGAAGACTTACTTCCCTGATGAAGAGGTAATGCATATTGATGAGTTGGAACCAGTTGAAAAGCCAAGATGGAAAATTTTCTATGATGGGGCTGCTAACATGAAAGTCGTTGGGATGTGAGTGGTACTTATTTATGAAAAAGGGCATCACTACCCTGTTACGGCTCAGCTTCATTTCTATTGTACTAACAACATGGCTAAGTTCGAGGCATGCATTCTGGGTTTGAGGCTAGCTATAGACATGGGTGTCCAGGAAGTCTTGGTCTTGGGCGACTCGGACCTTCTGGTGCACCAGATTCAAGGAGAATGGGAAACCCGGGATTTGAAGCTCATACCGTACCGACAATGTTTGCAGGATCTTTGTCAACGGTTTCAATAATAGAGTTCAGGCATATTCCAAGGATTCATAATGAGGTTGCTAATGCTTTAGCTACTCTGGCATCGATGTTACATCATCCAAATAAGGCTTATGTTGACCCTTTGCAGATTCAAGTCCACGATTAGCATGCTTACTGTAATGTGGTAGAGAAAGAACTTGATGGTGAGCCTTAGTTTCACGATATCAAAGATTATATCAGGATGGGGGTGTATCTAGTACAAGCCACAGGTGATCAAAAGAGAACAATTCGACGGTTAGCAAGTGTGTTTTTCTTCAGTAGAGGGATCTTGTACAAAAGAACTCCAGATCTTGGATTGTTGAGATGCATAGATGCTAGACAGTCCACAACTATCATAATCGAGGTACATTCTGGAGTCTGTGGACCGCACATGAGTGGGTATGTTCTTGCAAAAAGATCTTCCGAGCAGGTTATTATTGGCTCACCATGGAGAGAGATTGTATCAGTTTTGTGCTCAAGTGTCACCAATGTCAGGTGTACGGAGATTTGATTCATTCTCCGCCATCTGAATTGCATACAATGTCCGCACCATGTCCCTTTGTTTCTTGGGGCATGGATGTCATTGGGCCAATCGAGCCAGCAACGTCCAATGGGCACAAGTTTATTCTAGTGTCCATTAATTATTTCACCAAGTGGTTTGAAGCTAAAACTTTCAAGTCTGTGACCAAGAAAGTAGTGGTCGATTT
Source organism: Nicotiana tabacum (assembly GCF_000715075.1). Classification (NCBI taxonomy): domain Eukaryota; kingdom Viridiplantae; phylum Streptophyta; class Magnoliopsida; order Solanales; family Solanaceae; genus Nicotiana; species Nicotiana tabacum. Next base: position 24,806,824 of record NC_134095.1, read on the forward strand.
TGTGCACTCAAACATCATTTGTCGGTTTGGGATCCCAAAGGTGATCATTACAGACAATGGGGCTAATCTCAATAGCCATCTTATGAAAGAGGTATGTCAATAGTTTAAGATTACACATCGCAATTCCACCCCATATCGCCCAAAGGCAAATGGAGCAGTCGAGGCAGCCAACAAGAACATAAAGAAGATACTTCGGAAAATGGTGGAAGGGTCCAGGCAATGGCATGAGAAGCTGCCTTTTGCATTGTTGGGTTATCGCACTACTGTTCGTACTTCAATAGGGGAAACTCCTTATTTGTTGGTATATGGCACTAAGGAAGTGATACCTGTGGAAGTTGAAATCCTGTCCCTTCGGATTGTCGCTGAGGCCGAAATTGATGACGATGAGTGGATCAAAACTCGCTTGGAACAGTTGAGTTTAATTGATGAGAAGAGATTGGCAGCAGTTTGTCATAGTCAGTTGTATCAACAGAGAATAGCAAGAGCATATAACAAGAAGGTGCGTCCATGGAAGTTTGAAGTGGGTCAACAAGTATTAAAACGTATCCTTCCTCATCAGGCTGAAGCAAAAGGCAAGTTCGCCCCAAATTGGCAGGGGTCGTTCATCGTGACGAGAGTGTTGTCCAATGGTGCTTTGTATTGAACAAACATAGAGGGCAAGTGTGTAGAAATAGCCATCAATTCTGATGCGGTCAAGAGATACTATGTATGATTTTCTTTGGTTAAATTGTATGTGTTTGTACTTGTCATATTTTGAAGATTGGAATGACGAAGACATTTTCTTCTGTTATCTAAACACTTTATCCTTTATTACCCCTTTGAGCCTTATTTATTTCCTTTCGTACCCCTCTTTTGGAATCAACAGTAAAGCTCAGAGACGCAAGCGCAAGTAAAGAAAAAAAAACAAAAAAAAGAAAAGAAAAAAAGAAGAAGAACAACAAAACAACAAAAAGAGAAAGAAAAAAGAAAGGAAAAGAGAAAAGAAAAGAAAAATCACAACAAACAAAGTAATTCCTATGACCTAAACTACGTTCGACCTGATTCCTTTTAAGGATACGTAGGCAGCCTCACAGTTTGGTCCCATGAAAATAAAAATCCAAAAGTCCCCAAACAAAAAAACTGGGGTAGAAGACGTGGTTGTTATAAGAAATCTAATTCCGAAAGTTGTAATTTTTAATCCATTTGAATTATTTTGAGCCTTTGATACCCTTTATTTCTAACCCTATCCAAAAGCCCACATTACGGTCCAAAGAAAGATCTTCTGATCAGTCTTCAACAACTGCCAAGTCAAGCAAGGAGAGGTAATTCATATCAGGGGCAACACTCTGTTCAAGTAAAAAAATGTTGAAAATGAGAGTCTTATTGGTGAAAACCCTCATGGGCACCATAAGGCGACGGGAGCTGAGGGAAATCAAAAAATGAGAGAGTCTTATTGGTGAAAACCTTCACGGGCACCTTGAGGCGAAAGTGAGTTGAGAGATGAGAGAGGTCTGTTGGTGAAAACCTTTCAGGGCACAACAGGATGAACAAGGTCAAGGTGTGGGTGAACAAATCGGGTTATGAAATTCCGGGGCAACAAAGTATAGCAGCTGAAAGTTGTTTAGTTGGACAGATTGGTCCGATTAATCCGAAGTGCATGTCATGACCATTAGTACCAATTGTTCCACTCAGATAAGGCTCTTCTCTTTTCCTTTTTAGCAAGTCATCCAGTATCGGATTTTCTTTATTCTTAACTTTCAAAGTCATTGCATTTCATTTCTTTTGGGGTTTATTTCTCTAAGATGTTTCAATGTCAGTCTTGTTCAAAGCAAATAAGAAAGGATTTCAAAGCTCATTACCAACTTCGAAAATTGCAAAGTACAGTGTGTCCAGAACATACCAAAGATAGCATGATGTAATGTGGGATATAAGAAGTCACCAGAAGTTTCATCGGCGGAATGATTTGTTAATCTCATGGGAGATGCAATGATTCAGATAAAGGGGTCGGAGATGTAACACAATGGTTTGGGTATAGAAAACTTAGGTCATCCAAGGTCATGGGGTTTGAAAGTCGTCGAGAAGTCAAGCGGTTCTTAGCCAGTTCAGGGGAAGTCGGTCAAAACAAAGCACAACAGCGGGGAGGCCACTTTCAGCAAGAATGCCACAAACTAACCACCATACTTTAAACTGACAAGATTTTTCTTTGATTGAAACAGGGGCAGGACATTTTTATTGTTTCGGAGAAATCCTCCGTAAGGAAGAGCAGGCACCAAACAGGTTTGACAGTAAATTTTCAGGACCCTCCTGAAAAATGGGACCTAATTTAAAAATCGAAACAATCATAAGTAGCAAAATCTAGCATAAATGTACCCCAAGGAATATAAGTTGGTTTCAAAGTTTGCATGTGTAAGATAGGATTCAATTAGGAGTTTTCAGGACCTTCCTGGATAATGGGATATAGCTTTAATACTTTCTTAGATAACAAGATGTAGCGGAAGTAATACCTTCAGAAGATATATCTTAGATCTAAAATTGTCGTTTAATTAAGAGTTGTCAGGACCCTCCTAGATAATGGGGTGTAGTTTTAAGATCGGTGTAGATAACAAGATGTAGCGAAAGTAATACCTTTACGAGAGATAATTTAGATTTATAACTGTCGTTTAACTAGGAGCTGTCAGGACCCTCCTGGATAACGGGACCTAGCTTTCAAATTCTTAGTAATATTTGGTAATATGATTCAGTTTAACACTCACATATGTGCCCAGCTACAAAACTGGGGAAGAAACTTTTCTTTGTTTTGTCTATTTTTGTTGAAATCAAGTACCCACTTGGAGAATAGGGAGAATATAATTCAAGTTCAGTAGTCAGGCGCCCACCTGGAGAGCACGGGAATACAATTCAAGTTCAGCAGTCAGGCGCCCACTTGGAGAGCACGGGAATACAATTCAAGTTCAGCAGTCAGGCACCCACCTGGAGAGTATGGGAATACATTTCAAGTTCAGCAATCAGGCGCCCAGCTGGAGAGCACGGGAATACAATTCAAGTTCAGCAATCAGGCGCCCACCTAGAGAGCAGGGAATACCTTCAAGTTTAGCAGTCAGGAGCCCGCCTGGAGAGCAGGGAAAACATTTCAAGTCAGCAGTCAGGAGCCCGCCTGAAGAGCAGGGAATACATTTCAAGTCAGCAATCAGGAGCCCACCAGGAGAACAAGATAGTACAATTCAAGTTTTAGCTTTTAAGTTCTTATTGATATTCAGTAATGTGATTCGTTTTACACTTACATATGTGCCCAGATGCCCAATCGGGGGCAGCAAATTTTCTTTATTTTTGTCTATTTTGTTGAAGTCAGGAGCCCTCCTGGAGAGTAGGGAATACATTTCAAGTTAGCAGTCAGGAGCCCGTCTGGAGAGCAGGAAATACATTTCAAGTCAGCAGTCAGGAGCCCGCCTGAAGAGCAGGGAATACATTTCAAGTTAGCAATCAGGAGCCCACCTAGAGAACAAGGGAGTATAATTCATGTTTTAGCTTTCAAGTTCTTATTGATATTCGGTAATGTGATTCGTTTTACACTTACATATGTGCCCAGATGCCCAAACGGGGGCAGAAATTTTTTTTTGTTTTTGTCTATTTTGTTGAAGTCAGGAGCCCGCCTGGAGAGCAGAGAATACATTTCAAGTTAGCAGTCAGGAGTTCGCCTGGAGAGCAGGGAATACATTCAAGTTTAGCAATCAGGAGCCCGCCTGTAAAGCATGGGAATATAATTCGAGTGCAGCAGTCAGGAGCCCGCCTGGAGAGCAGGGAATACATTCAAGTTCAGCAGTCAGGTGTCCACCTGGAGAAAGGGGCAGCATCCCAAAATACAGTTCAGTAGTTAGGCGTCCACCTGGAGAAAGGAAAAACATCTCAAAGTGTAGTTGGCAGTCAGGCATCCACTTGGAGAAAGGGAAAACATCTCAGATTACAATTCAAGGCGGCAATAAAGGGATTTCACTGGGAGAATACAAGTCAACAAGGCAACAAAAACCACAAGAAGCAAGTTTGAAGATATAGATAGGATCTCTTGTACACTCATAGAGCATAGTCTAGTCTAGCTTCTTCTATATTTGACATGGTGTAATGAGGGGGTTTAGTAAGCAGTAGCAGCAACAGCAACAACAGTGAAATCGCAGCTTCATGGTAGTCCCAGCTACCAGACATTCCTGAATTACACTGACCTGATTCCTTTTTAGCCAAGGATATGTAGACAACTTCAGAAGCAGGGTGCGGTCAACTCTTTCAAAAATGCTTCCCACGGAGTATTCAAAAGGGCAAAAATCGCTCATATCCGCTCACTTTATCTTTGCACGAAAACTCTTCGTGTTTTTGAGCAAAGAGGGGCAGTTGTGAGCACATGATTTTTGCCCTATATGAATTACTCCCATAAATTCAAAACAAAATAATTTCTTTCGGTGTTTGCAATTTTGTGGATTTTCGTGGCATTTTCTGATATTTGTTTGCATTTTTGTTTGTGCATTTTAATTAGTGAAACAAATACAAAAAAATATGTTGCATTTGCATTTAGGGTTTGACTTTGCATTTTTAAGAATTAATTAGTAATTAAGTTATTTTATGTAAAAGGAAATCACAAAATAGTTTAATTTGCATTTTTATTCTAAACTTCAATTTGGAGTAGTTTTCCTTTTAATTGGTTGGTTAATTAATTTTGATATTTATCATTTAGGCTTAATTAATGTATTTAGGTTAATTAGGGTCTAGGAATTAATTTAGATTAGTTTTTTTTTTTGGAAAAAAAACAACAAAAACAATTTGTGACAAGAAATGAAAGGAGAAGGGATTTAAAATGAGAATAAAATTGGGCCACTTCAAATCAGCTTCCCCAAGCCCAATCCTGCCCAAGTTTACCCGTTCCAACCCAGCCCAGTCTCCCCAAAACCCAGTCCGGATCCCCCTACCCCACACGACGTCGTTTCATCCAAGGTAATCAGGACCGTCGAGGTAAGGAGATCCAACGGCCCTGAAGTGGGTTCTACTTAATATAAATCTGTCCTAACTCATTGCCCCCCCCCCCTCCTCTCATCATCTCTCACAAACCCACCTCCATTAGAGACGGAACCCTAGCTCGCCGCCCCTAAATTCCCACCGTTGTTGGTGCGGCGGCTGCTCCATTCACCACCAAAATAACACCCCGGAACTCCCGTCTCACCCTCATTCCAGAAATCCACTTCGTTTCCTTCGAATAGTAGTGAAGCTCCTCAAATCTGAATTTGAAGGGACAACCCTAAAAGTCCAAAAGTCCAAATCGTCGAGTCTGTGGAGGATTTTAGATTGTAGTAACCCTTATTCGTGTGTTTTCATATGAAAACACACGATTAAAGGTTATTCCGGTCCAGAATTTGGAAGCCCTTCAAAAATTGGGCGAATCGGCTCTTAGCTCGGTTTTTAGGTATTATTTGTGTTCATTTTGTCTATTTGTTTATATCTTTTTTCTATGCATCTGCTTCTTCCCCCTTCTTTTGAACTCTCTTGCTTTCCCAGTTTTAGAGTGTCATTTACATGCATGTTAGTTGGTAAGAAATTTTCTTTTATTTGATTAGTATAAACAGTCTATTATTATTAGTTTCACTTTCATTAGTTGTCTGTTCATTAGTTGAACTTCCAAAATTACTCGAATCATCTGTTTTCTGCTTGTTTCATTATGACTCATAAAATTCGATCTGATTGTGTTTTGGTTGAGGTTCAGTAGTGGGTTGGTTGTCTAATGGATCAGCCCAGGGTCAACTTGACCCATAACTCACCTAAGACTCAAGGGTAAATTTCAAAGTCATTGAAGGGTAATTTGAGGACTGTGGTTAGGGAATCTTTTGGTAACTGATTGAGAAGCTTCTAGGAAGCTAGATGGGGGGTTTAAGTTGATTTTCAGATTTTTAACTAAGGATATCTAGGCAAAAACAAAAATTGAAAAAGGGCCTAATTGCAAAGCTAAACTTTTCTAGGTTGTCCTACTTCCTTGCCTATAAAGGCATGTTCTCTTGCCTTTCAAGGCAGAACTTCAGCGATAGAATTCCAGAAACACAAAAGGCAAAAAAAATTGCTACTGTTTCATTGAGTTTTTTTTCTTCTTTCCCTTGATTTCTGAAGCCTTCAACTTCTGAAGCAACTTCTGAATAGCTTGAGGATTGAAATGGATTGAACTTGGTGTTATTTTATGTGTTTTAGAAGGGGTTTTTGGTTGAGAGTTTGCTAAAGTTATTGTTTCATTGAGTTTTTCTGGAATCTGGTGTTTTGGAAGCTTGTTTTGAAGTTTGGGTTTTGGATTTTGATTGTTGAGCATCAGTTTTTGGTTTAAAGTTATCTTCCTTCGTTTATTTCTGCTATTGCATCCTGTTGTCGCTTCTGCTGAACATTACCCCCCCCCCCCTTTATTCTCATTTCCAGGTATTACTCAGCCTTATGGACATCACCTAATGTGTAATGCAAAGCTTGGATTGAAAAAAAAGATGAAGTGTGGTACTGATTCATTGAAATTCATCTTTGTTCCTTCAGTTTTTGTAATCAGCATACCCTATTTGGATTTTTGATTAATGTATTTATCACCATAGGGGTTGTAATTGAAGTCTAGATTACACTAGCTTAGTATATATGGTCTTTTTATGATTTTGTTGTCGGATTCTATAATCAGCTTGACTTTACCCTGTGTGTTCCTCTTGTTTTATCTTCGAAGTTGGAGGCTGTATTAGTGAGGTAAGTTAGGAGATACTCCTTGATTTGCATGAGTCCATCTTAGAATCTGTTATGGTGAATAACCTATGGCTGGGTTCTGCATTTAGCATGTTAGGATAAACATGTTTCATTAAGTTTCTCATTGTTTTGTCTATCAATTATTTGATTAGAATACATGTAGAATGGGGGGATTTAAAGTGAGAAATGTAAAGAATATATTGATATATGCATGTTGAATCTGAAATCCATGTTAGTAAATAGATTAGTGGATAAATTGCTTGTAAATAAGAACGTGTAATCGCAGCTTGAAAACTTGGTTAGATGATGTTGAATATCAGATATTTCGAATGATTAATGGTCTGTTTGGGCTTAACATTGAATATCAGTGATTGTATTTGGGATTTCGAATTCATTGTGGTCATTTGGGGCTTAATTTCTATTATGGGATTGAGTTGGGCTTGCAGGGACTCAACCTAGGATCAGACATTAAGGTCCCTTCGTTTGTCAAACTTGGGCGCAACGTGGGCCCAAGGCTTGGAAGTTCAGCCGCTGGAAATGGAAGTGCTTGCCATATGTTATTTTCTTGCTGGGTCAGCACTCGATCATATCTAATTTCTAAAACAATGATTCAAGAAGTTCCCGTGTCCTTTAATCAATTAATCGAGCCTCTTGGAATAATTGGGGCGAGCCATATTACAATATATAACAATTTAGGGCCCTCATGAGTTAATTTAGCAACTTGGTTAGAATACTTCGAGGCGCGCCATGCCAAACAAAAATTACAACCGCTTGGCCCTCGTTTTAATTAAGTTTTATTTAATCCTTAGAATTCGAGGCATGCCACTTAGTGAAGTTTTCGTGGCCCTCGCAAAGCTAAAAATGCATAGTTGCTTTAGGCGCGTTGTTTTTAATAATTTACCTTCCTAAACTCGGGTGCGCATTTATGTGGCCCAAATCCAAATATCAACAATGTTAGATAAAATATGTCGAGAGCCGCGGGTGCATTTATGTGACGTGGTTCAAAACGTATTTTAAATGACGTTACAATTTTTCCTTAAAAATAATTAAAAGCGATTATAAAGTTTAAAATTGCACAATAGGCTAAAACATGTATTAAAATCAGATAATAGGCCAATTATAATAGTTGAGCGACCGTGCTAAAACCACAGAATCCGAAAATGCCTAACACCATCTCCCGGGTTAACAGAATTCCTTACCTGGATTTCTGTGTTCGCGGACTGTAGTAGAGAGTCAATCGTTTCCTCGAGTCGCGATTTGAATCGGTGACTTGGGACACCATAAAATTATCCCAAGTGGCAACTCAAAATTTAATAAATAAATAATCCCGTTTCGATTGTCACTTTAAGTTGGAAAAAACTCCCTTATACTCCCTTCTGGGTGTAGGTAAAAAAGAGGTGTGACAATCAGTTCTTGTAGTGGGACCAAGTTATGCAAGTGATTTGTGACGGTACGTGTGAGGCCGGTCGGCCGCAGTAATTGATGTTATTCAGAAGTATTCTACCGTTATGGCCTATTATGTGTAGGCGGATCCCAGAAGGGCTTTGGTGGCTTAGACGATTACTTAGAGATTTGCATATTCCACGTTTATGAGAATTCACCCGTGTGCTGCTATGGTTCTCTTGATGTGAGTTAAGTGAAAAGTTTTTATATGATGAAGTGTTAATCTATTAGTGGTTCCGAAGTTATGATGAAAATCGCGTTCTATCGTATATCGGCATGTTGGGTGCAGTGAGTGGTATAGAATTTGAAGTGAGGATCAAGGTTGCAGTTCGATGTTGACAAGGATGTCACGAGCTCGGATGAGAGGGAAAGGAGTTTTGATGTTTAAAGTAAGTTGGTACTGTCTTCAGCGTCACCTGAAAATCGGTGTTTTGTGAAAAACGCTTTGCATCCTGGTTAAGGATTCTTGATCTCTTTTCAGCGTTAGTGCGGCCGATGGTTTGGATGTACATACATGTTATCTGTTAAGAAAGGTTGTGGGAGCGTGCCCCACTTGAAGGTTGTATAAGTGTGGCATGTAGCCGCTTGATTGATAGAAGAAGTTAAACCAAGTATGAAGGTTGTAGTAATGTCGTTAAACTAAGAATTGATGCCTTGAGGGAACTCGGTCTATTGGGTTATGGACTGTGGAGGATTACTCAAGTTATGATGGTTGTTCTTGTGTGTTATGAGAAAAGGGGAGTTATTATGGACCTTTGAAAGGTTATTAGCTTAGTTCAGTGCGATTAGAATCAGCTTGAGGTTTGTGGATGGATTTAAATGTGAATATAGGCTCTATATCAGGCCAGATGTGTTCATTTCAGCAATGCGCTCCTTATGGAAGAGTAGTCGGGGTGTTATTCATCGTCAGCTATTTCATGTAATGATAAATTGCGCCGTGTGAATTGTGAGACGACTTGGTGAATTTCTTATGTGTTGAGGTTCTGCGTAGTGATGATATTATATGAGTGGAATGGCTCTTGAGATTCAGATCATATATCGCACCTCAGTTGCGCTTGAGTTCGTAGCTTGTAGCGCTCTATGTCTCCTCAAGGATGGTATTAATCACTTAGCGTGCTTGTGACCGATATTCAGTATTTTGTTGTAATAAGCAATCTAGCTCGGTGTGTAACTCCTTTGTGAATTTTATGTGTGGATCGAGCGGCACACCGCCATGGGTATGTTGTTTGGATCGGGTTGTGCGCCGCAACAGTATGATGTTGAGTGCAGATTCCTATATCTGTTTTTATGTGTTTTATTTCCTATCTTTCTGAGGAAAATTCATATTAGCTATGTGTCCACGTCACATGTATGATTTGCGAGCAGGGTGTTTGTTTAATTATGTTGGCTGCGTCGCATGTATGATTCACGAGCGGGGAAATTGGATTTCCTTTTCAGAGTTCAATTTCCTTTGTATCACCTTCGAATTGGTAGCCTATTGGCACATTGTGGCATTATATGAGACTTTTTAGCATGTCCGAGATGGCTTATTGCCTGAGCAATTCGTACTAAGTGAGACGAAATCATTGGATTTAGGATCAGTGCAATCTGATTATGTGAAGTATATTAAAGAGCTAAGACCATTGTTTGCTTCAGAATAAGGTGATGGTTCTTGTCAGGAGTATAGACCCAATGATTTATTGATTCAGTAGTTAGTTATGAATTTCTACACATCTCTTCCGTCGTGGCGGTATTGTAAGAGTTAGATCAAGACCTATGTAGGTCATGAGGTTCAATGGGAACATCAGATTCGTGGAATTTCGATCAATTTGATCAGAGAATGTTATTGTGGTCCTGTGAGTAAAGTGGTGCAAGTTGTGAATTCAGCTAAGGTATGCAGTCATGTTTTGGTGTTGCGTGTAGTTATTGATTCGGTGAGCGTATGTTGGAACATGCCTGTCAGAGAATTCCGGATGTTGGAATTGGGCCATAAGGCTTATTTGCTTAAGTGAAAAAGGATATCTTCAGACTAATCGAGCTAGGGTGCCCAGCTGAGTTGTGGTAGCACGGGTAGGGGCTCGAGGTGTTAAATAGTGATTTCGGACAACTCCAGCACAGTTCTTAGCACGTTCGAGGACGAACGCATGTTTAAGTGGGAGAGAATGTAATGACCCGACCTGTCGTTTTCAGCTCTAGCATGTTGTTCAGTAGTTTAAGGCCATGAACAACTTCACTTAAGGTATTATGACTTGTGCGCACGATCAGAATTGAATTCCGGAAAGTTCGGAGTTGATTTGGAAAGAGAATTCTCATTTCGGAAGCTTTAAGTTGAAAGAATTGACTAAGGTTGGATTTTTGTGTAAATGACATCGGAATCAGGATTCAAAGGTTCCAGCAGGTTCGTATGATGATTTCGGATTTGGGTGTATGTCCGGATTGGGTTTTGGAAGACCCAAAAATGTTTCGGCGCCTATTATAGAAGTTAGCATTTTGAAGGAATTTCATAAGTTTGGGTTGAAGTGCATTTCAGTGTTATTGATGTTCGTTTGGGATTCCGAGTCTGGGAATAGCTCAGTATGGTGATTCTGGTACTGGGAGCGCGATCGGAAGTGAATTTGGAGGTCCGTGGGTCATTTTGGAGTCATTTGGTTAAAGATAGAAATTTGAAGGTTTTTGAGGAGTTTGACCGGAAGTGGACTTTTTGATATCAGGGTCGGATTCCGATTTCGGAAGTTGGAGTAGGTCCGTAATGTCGAATATGACTTGTGTACAAAATTTGAGGTCAATCGGACATGATTTGATAGGTTTCGACATCGAATGTAGAAGTTTGAAATTCTTAAGTTCATTAAGCTTGAATTGGAGTGTGATTCATGATTTTGATGTTGTTTCATTTGATTTGAGGCCTCGAGTAGGTCCGTGTTATGTTATAGGACTGGTTGGTGTGATTAGACGGGGCCTCCGGTGTGTTTCGGTGTGGTTTTGGAGCATTTCGGGCTGTTTTGAAATTGTTGTTTGCTGGTGTCTGGTTTCCTTCTTTGCAAACGCGAAGGGAGTGCCGCGTTCGCGAAGAGGAGTTGATGGGGCTGTTGCGTTGTGCCTTCGTGAATGCGGGGGAGGCTATGTGAATGAGAAGAAGGTAAGGGAGAGCTGGGACTAACGCCATTTGGCCTACGCGAACGCATAGAGGATAACGTGAACGCGATGGGTCTGGGCAGCTGGCTTTCGCGAACGCGATCCGCGGGTCGCGAACGTGGAGAAGGATTTTCTGGGCATGAGATTTCTGAGCTTCGCGAACGCGAGGGATGTTCCACGTCCGCGATGTAGGGTCGTCTGGGCAGTGTTCTTTTAAAATCGGAGTTTTGACTCATTTTCACTTCATTTCTTCTATGGGAGCCGATTTTGGAGCAACTTTGGAGTGCCATTTTCATCACCAAGCATGAGGTAAGTGATTTCTACTAGTTTTGAGTAAATACAAGGCTTATATATGGATTTAGACAAGGAAATTTGTAGAAATTTGGGAATTTTGAGGAAGACCTAGAAATTTGATATTTTTGAATTTTGACCACAATTTTGGACATGAAATTGAGAGTAAATTATATATTTGAGTTCGTGAGGTTATGGGTAAACTTTATTTTCGAAAAATTTCGGAATCCGGGCACGTGGGCCTGAGGGCTATTTTGTCAACTTTTCGATTGGGGTTAGGAATTGTTATAAATTGGATTGTAATGAGTAATTGAACATGTATTAATGGATTTGCATAATTATTGGCTAGTTTTGGAGCATTGTGCATCGATTCAACTCTTTGGAAGGGCGTGGAATGCCGGTTATGGAACCTCGGAACGAGATAAGTCTCCTTTCTAACCTTGTAAGAGGGAATTGTCCCGATATGTGAAATAATTGGTTATGTGCTCCTATTTGTCGGGGTTACGTACGCACGAGGTGACGAGAGTTCGTGCGTAGCTACTAATATGTGTAAATCCGGGTAGTCTAGGACCCAAAAGCATGCTATACTTGGAATATCTATAATCTTATTGACTGTTGAGTTGCTTAAATCCTATCGAATTGGTAAATGAATTTCTAAAAGGATTAAACTTCATTTTCTTAAATCGTTAAAAGAGAATTGGCTTTTATTTGGATATATGTTCCCCGATAAATTCTTAATTTGGTTGTTTGAGCATGTATTTCTATGTGTACCTGCGTCGCATGTATGATTCGCGAGCAGGGTGGTTGTTTATTTAAATTTGATCGCGTCGCATGTATGATTCGCGAGCGGGATAATAGATGCATCTATAGTTTGCGTCATTCGACCCTCGGTAGTGCACATTTTACATTTATGTTGGATCGGGTTGTACGACCTCGGCATGATTTGCGCATACTTGTATTGCTTGCCTGGAGATTTATTGATATTGATATTTGCTCTCCTCGAGTTGAGATAATTGTTAATGAATGGGTTATGAATTCGGAGACTTTTAAATAAAAAGGAACTTTTACATGTTTCGTGACTTATTTGAATTTACTGTGTTCTTAATAAATCTGTGATTCATCGCATTAATAATATTACTATTGGACCACTAGTAAGTGTCAAAGTCGACCTCTCGTCTCTACTTCTTCTAGATTAGACGGGATACTCATTGGGTACATGTTGTTTTCGTACTCATACTACACTTGCTGTGCATTTTTGTTGCACAGGTTCGTATGTGGTTATTGTCTTAGTGGCATAGCGGCATGGTTGATACAGACACTTAGGTGAGTTGCATTTATCGAGACGTCCGTAGCTAGCAGAGTCTCTTTCAGAGTATTGTACTGTATTTTCATTTCTGTCCACTTGTATTCCGGATAGTTACTGTATTTTATTTTATTCCCTAGTAAATGCTCATGCACTTGTGACACCGGATTCTGGGATGTCTATGGAAGTAGTCAATATTCTGAAATTTGTTAAAGATATCATTATTTATTCAGTGGAAATTTACTCCTTATTGTTTAAACGTATAAAAGAAGTAATTTCAGAAATATTTAAATGAGAAGTTACTAGATGTTTGTTGTTGGCTTGCCTGACAATGGAGTCCGGCGCCATCACGACCCTTAGTGGATTTTGGGACGTTATAACATTACTAGATATTTGTTGTTGGATTGCCTGACAATGGTGTCCGGCGACATCATGACCCTTAGTGGATTTTGGGTCGTGACATAAGTAATAGAGAAAGAGCCATAGAAATTCAGTCACACAAAGTAGCCATACTAGTTGGGGTTACAGGACAGGGGAGACACAAGTAAACAGGTTGTTCTAAGGCCATGTTGGATACTCAAACAGAATAGACAGGCTGATTAAAACAAGAGAAGGTGAAACTTGAGCATACTGGTCAAAGCAACAAACATTAAAGGATATGGAATTATGTACATAAGCAATTAAACTAGTGCAAGAATATGCATGGATTTAACAACTATGGAACAACAAGGAGCACATAGATTTGAATTTCAGAATGACATTAAGATAGGAACATACTAGTTAAGGAAGCAAATGCAGAAAATAGAGCAGGCAGGATGCAATGGTCTAGCCTTGGCTTTTAGCCGGCTAGACAAGCAATGAGCACAAGTAGTAGAAAGAGAGACGAGAGGAAGTTTGTGTGTGTGTTTTTTTTGAACTACTGTTTGTGTGTTTGAGAGGTAGAATAAGAGTGTGTGTATATATATATATACTTTGGGAGTAGAATAAATAAGGTAAAGAAAATCAGAATTCAATCAATTAAGGACAATCACATAATCAATTTCCATGAGGGAGTCTGGGATAGACCCCTTAATTTGGGGGTTAATACAACATGAGGTTTAATTAAGGCAAAGAATCCATAATAATGCCATATAAAGAGTCAATAAAAATCCCCAAACTTCTGTTCATTAGTTAAGGCAAATAAAACAGGGAAGCATGTCACAAATAAGGAAACAAATAAAATTTCAGCACACACACTGATTTTAATAGGACAGTTAATAGGAATCAACCAGTAAAATATTCAAAGAATATTGATTTAATAGGAAAGACTTATTTAGATTCACTAAATAGAAATCAATTAAGTAACCTCACAGAAATACCGGATTTAACAAGAAAAACTGGTTCGAAGCCCCAATAGAGATCAATTAGGGCAAAAATCCCAAAGAATACTGGATTTAACAAGGAAAATATTTGAATCCCCAAAATAGAACCGGTTAGTACCACTGATTGCCAGAAATCAACATAATAAACGAAAGAAGAAAAAATTAGTGTAACTACTAGAAATGTCTAGGGTTCGGACATTTGTGCAAAAATTATTCAAATACCTAAAGAGATGAGCAGATTAAACATTGAAAGTAGAAAAAATTCGGGTTGAAGCACTAAAAGAAAAGGACTGGGAAACGCGGTGGAATAAGAACCACGGGACCCCCTACTAGTAAAGGGAAAATGGAAGTGTGCTCCTACACACCAGCAGAAAGAAGGGTAGAGTGGGCACATTTTTACTGTGCTTTGATTGGCATGGATGTCCCCCTTTACTGGTTGAGGCTCGGCCTTTGATTCCGCTTGCCTCTACTTTTCATGTCAAGCGTGCAAGCATTATCCGGGAATGATTATCCAGGAACTGGAAGATGGTTGGCGTGACACGCCTAAATCCCACACAATCCACAAGGCTTCAGGAGACTGGAGCAACCTTTGAAGGTGCTCGACCTTGTTCACCCTTTCAGCTAAGTATCCCGCTTTTTCCTTGAGGGGAGCCGAGATTTGAAATATGTGGGATCTAGATGAGCACTTGCAAGAGAGCGACCGACAGATCTAAAACTGCTATAGTAAAGTAGAACGAAAGTACCTCCCAAAGGTTCTACCTTTTCTTGTGCGTTCGGGAATAAATAGAACGTTTCTAAATGTATATAAGACTCTCAATTGATTGGGAAGAACCCTAGTTTTAGAAGAGAGTGACTAAGATCGAGATAGTTAGTAAAAAAGGGAATTTTTTAAAGGAAAACACTTAATAATACTCGAATCACCTCGGATCTATAAAGATATGTGAAGAATCAGACAGTAGTAAACTAGGGTTTTCAGAAAATAGTATAGATGAAGAGAATTGGTTAAAAACTCATGGATTCAAACAAAAATAAGAGAATTCCTTACTTACAAACGAAAGCGGCCGGAGACATGCCGGTAAATGAGTTTCAAATCGGAATAGGTTGGCTTTCTTTGAGAATCTTCTCAAGGACTCATGAAGTCGAAAAGCCATGGAGTATAGGAGACTAGAGGTGGTCGAAGAAGGCACAGAAACACCATAGGAGGGAGGTTCTCGCTGGTGACGGCGATTAGGGTTAGGGTTTAGATGGAGAGTATCTGAGAGAGGAGGGAACAGATGACGGCGGGAAGGAGTGGGAAATGATTAGGTTTTGAATGGGGTATATGGGTTTAATTAAGGTTAAGGGGGATCTGGACCGTTGATCAAAATGATCAACGGTCAGGATAAGCCAGGGCATTGGGTCGGGTAGGCTCGTTAGGGTCAGATGGGATTTGAGCTTGGGTTTGGGCTGGTTAAGTTTGAAATTGGGTCTTTTCTAAGGCTATATTTTAAATACTTGATTAATTTAATAAAACAATTTTATAATATAATTTATAAAGAATAAAAATTTTATTTGTATGTGAAAATGTTTTAAAATACATACTTAATATTATAAAAATATGAAAAACCATTTTCTGTATGGATAATATAAATTTTCATATATATAGGCTATTGTTGCAAAAAATACAAAATTCTAGCCTAAAATGCAAATGTGATTGTAAAAATACAAATAAAATATTTAAGGGTTTATATGGGCATAAAATGATGAATTTAAATAATCAATCTTCATAAAAAAATAATATGAGGAATAGTTATTGAATATTTGTACAAATAAAATACAGAAATAAATTGGTTTTTAAGTCCTTTAAAAATTATAGAAAAATTATAAAAATATTTGTGCATGTTTGTAAGTGTGTATGCAATATTTTAAAAGTATGCATGCATATTTAAATATGTGAAGGAAAAATTGGGTATCAACACAAGCAAGTTAAAAGAAGGTTGTGAGTAGTATAGATAGATATGTGTAGATCGTAAGCTAAAATATGATAAAGCGACAAGGTTTTAGGAAAATAGGAGTAAGGATAAGAAAGGGAGAGTGAGAAGGTGATGAGAATGGATAAGTCCTCAGGATTAAGCCCATAAAAACAAAAGAGCTGATGGTTTCTCTAAGTTATAGAAAGCTGAGTATAGCCTGAATGAACTCAAAGGAGCCTAAGACCAGTAGCATTTAGAAGAGATGGAATGCTGCCCTAGTAATAGAATGAAGGTGTAATTGTGATAGTTCAAGGATGATGTTTGGGCCTTCGATTGAGTAATGATCATGAATTGTACAAGATTAAAATACCCACGTAAGGTAAATCACATTGGGATGCTATGAAATATGATTATGGAAGTATAGTATCGTATCGCCCCTAAGTGGATCAGGAAAATCACTTCAAATGTTCTACGATGCAATGTGAGCCCTAGTGATTACGTAAGAGGTTTCAAGTTATCAGTGGTAGATTGTAAATCAATATTGAGGTGAATGAACAACGGATGGACAAAAGTCACAAAGTATGATATGAGATTAGGCCGTCATTCTTAAGATGAACAGTAATGAGGAAGCATTAACGGACTTAGATTTATACATTTGGGATAAGCAACGAAAGTAACTTGGAGTTTGGTAGCAGACCTCAGTAACGATAAATCAAAGTAAGAGTTATGGTATAGTATGACCTACCTAGATGCAATAAAGTCATATGGATGGATAAACGAATATATGAAATAAGGTATAACAATATTCGTAAGTTCAACAAAGTATCGAGCGAAGAACTTCAGTATACCCATAGATGCCCAGAGAGATATCTTATCAAGCTCTGTATATGTTTACAAAGTGAGGCATAGATATTGGCTAAGAGCTGGAGGAAAAAGGAGAGAAGAGTCACATAGGCACATTTCAAGGTCAGAGTCATGCAGGCTACATGATAGAAGGTAGCAACAGTTACGAGATTGGAAGGATTCCGAACACAAGTCATGATGTGAGAAAGAGGCCTAAAGGGGAGAATGCCATGGCCTTTGGCTTTATTCACAGAACAGTTGCCTAGATGGCAAGAAGAGTATTAAAGTATTCAGAAGACATAGTTTATGAAAATGATAAGTGAATCAGTCGACATTCGATGAAAAATGTTCCAGAGGAGGGGGGATGACGTTATACCCCATGTTTTCTTACGTGAAAGTACGCCATAAGTAAATTGATATAAGCTCATAAATGAGATGTTACATTTCACATTTTCATACATTAAAGTTTCATCGTAAGTTAATTGACGTAAGTTCGGGAATGAGATTTATTTCGGGATTATAATTATTACACTATTTCAAATAAGTGATAAGTTAATTCGTGAAGGTGAGATGGTAAGAGAATCGAAGAAAATGAGTTCCGTCGAAGTTTGGCAATTTGGAGATAAAATACGGTCCAAGCTATAATACTCCGTAATCATGGACTAGTGCCATACAAGGTACCACATGACCATGATAGTAAGGTATATAAAGTGTGTTAAAAGTGAATAATATTTTAAGTAATTTGAGATAATTTTTAATTATGTGGATAATTGGTTAATTATTGGATTAGTGGGGAATTAATAAGTTGATTAAGGAAAAGGGGTGAAAATTTGGATAAGTTTAAGGAGGCATTAAGGTGGCAGCACACTATTCCCACCTAGTGAATCTTGAATTCAAGTGGATAGGTGGCATTTGGAGGATTTTTGTGTGGCTAACTCATCACCTTAGTGGGGACCACACACACTAAGGTAAAAGACATCTCAAAAATTCAAAGAAAGACATATCCGATCTTCATAGTAAGGTATAATGCTTCAACAAACTCATACAAGTAATGGCAACGTGATTGTTTCTTCAACAAAATTTCACACGAAGTTATACTGTGTAATAGCAATGGGATTTGCAATTCTAAGGGAGCCCGATACAATTTTTCTCAAAAAACTCATACGGATTCTCCCCTACTTTGATCCGCCATTACGTGCTGTCGCAATTAACATGTGTTAGAGTGATTGTCAAGAGAATCGGCTCAGGTATGTTAAGGCTATCCTTTCTTTCCTTTTGGCATGGTCCATACAATACAAACGAAACGAGCAAATGCACAACTTCCATAAATGACTTTATTCATAGAAATACTAGAGGTTCCTATGTTCTTGATTTCCCATATGTCTTATTATTCTATTGTCTGTTCATGTGTCTCAGAAAATACGTAAGTTGATACAGTTTATTTCATGATACTAATTAAAGACATAATGGTCTTATGACATTCCGAGAGATTTTATTGACGTACTTCTCATGCATTGCATTCATTTACATTGACCCATGACTAGATGGTGTTATATACGCGTGTATATATATATATATATATATATATATATATATATATATATATATATATATTATATGGGATATGGGAAAAGGTTACGACGTTATATACGCACCACTACCTGATCAGCTGGTATACATTGATGATTTTGCCCACAGTGGTCGAGATGATATAATGGGATTCCCTCAGAGGCTTGATGATATTATGAACACATGTACCTATGCACAACATGACATTCATACGCATATGCATGACACTATAAATATTTCATAATTTATAGAGTTATCCAAACTTACAGGTTGATTCATTTACTCCATATTTCTTCCATGTCTTGTATATACTTATTTGTGTTCCTTACATACTCGGTACATTATTCGTACTGATGTCCTTTTGTTGGGGACGTTGCATTCATGCCTACAGGTATAGAAAATTAGTTTGACGAGCCCTCATAGTAGACGAGGTTAGCATTCATCGATGGATCGGTAAGACTCCACCTCATTCGGAGTGCAGCCGAGTCTATGAGTCATTGTGTTAGAATTTTGCTACAGACTTATAGGTAGGCCGGTACCCTGTTCCATTTGATGGTAAAAACCTTAGAGGCTTTCTAGACAGAGGTCAATTTTGTACAGTATGTTAGAGGCCTTGACGCCCCATATGTATTCATGTTTTAAGAAGGATGGTTCATTGATACAGTGCTTTTCCACTTATAGTTATACATTACGAGTTGTGGCCATGTTGGCCCAATTACCATGATAGTACGATAAGAAAGATATATTACGTTGGTACTCGATTAAGTAAGGAACCGGGTGCCCGTCGTGACCCTTAGGTTTGGGTCGTGACAATCCTGTTTATTATATATGCTGCTACCTCTACACACCCCCCCCCCCCGAATCGAATTGGCAAATTAGCTTGAAACCTAATTGCTCTTGTTGTTTCTAGGATGTGCCTATGTTTCCTCTCGACCACTCCATTTTATTGAGGAGTGTAAGGACAGGAACTCTGATGTAAAATCCCATGATGTGCAAATAATTCCTTGCAAGACATGTTAAAAAATTCAGATCCATTATCTGATCTGAACACTTTAATCATCTTTCCAAATTGATTAAGAATCATTGCAATGAATGTTTTAAGTAACTCAGACACATCTGATTTTATTCTCATTAAGAAAATCCATGTATATCTAGTGTGATCATCTACTAATATCAAAAAGTAACTCATTCCATTATAGGTTGGAACCTTATAAGGACCCCATACATCCATGTGCATCAAATGAAAAGGTTCATCTGCTCTACTAGTACTAACATGGAATGACAATCTTGTTTTCCTAGACAAGGGACACACATCACAGTGTTGTAATTGAAAAACATCTTTATTCCTAAATCCAGAAATCTTTAATGACTGCCATAGGTACATTCTTCTGTGCCAAATTTTAGGTTCGTTCATCTGCTCTACTGCTATAATCTTTGCTCCCTTTATTCCAGCTTCCTTATAGTGTGTTCTCAGCACATACAAATCATCTTCTTTACTACCAGTTGCCTTCACTTTCCCAGTGCAAAGATCTTGAAATATAAAGTGCTCAGGAAAGAATATTGCACAACAATTCAATTCCTTGGTCAATCTGGATACTGATAATAGATTGAATTTAAAATTTGGTACACAAAGCACATCCTTAAGGACATCACCTCCTACCAAAGGATTGTTTCCTGTTTTTGTTACTTTAGCAGACTCTCTTGTGGGCATTTGCATATTTTCAGCACTTCCTACTTTACCATCATCCAACAATAAATGTTCATTTCCTGTCATGTCAATTGTAGCTCCTGTGTCTACTATTCATTATACTGCATTATCTTTAACAAGAAAGTACTTACCTACCAAGTGTGCACATGTCTCAGATGTGGAAGCCTTGCTGAGCATGCTGCGTAGCATATTATATTATTCATATGTGATCATTGGTGCAGCAGTGTTGGTTGAATTATTTTCAGTGGTGTTTCCTTGATTAGTTGCACCAACCTCAGATTGCAAAGAATGCCATCAACCACATTAGCTCTAGCCTTGGACTTAAAACCTGCAGGATATCCAATCAATTTGTAGAAATTCTCCTTAAGGTGACTCCTCTTGTTGCAGTAACCACAATGCATCAGCTTGAAACAACCATCCCTTGTGTGGCCTTTTCCATTACAATAGTCACACTCTATACTCCAATTTCTCTTCCACTTAGGTACAATGTTTCTACTATTCATTATACTGCATTATCTTTAACAAGAAAGCACTTACCTACCAAGTGTGCACATGTCTCAGATGTGGAAGCCTTACTGAGCATGCTGCGTAGCATATTATATTGTTCATATGTGATCATTGGTGCAGCAGTGTTGGTTGAATTATTTTCAGTGGTGTTGCCTTGATTAGTTGCACCAACCTCAGATTGCAAAGAATGCCATCAACCACATTAGCTCTAGCCTTGGACTTAAAACCTGCAGGATATCCAATCAATTTGTAGAAATTCTCCTTAAGGTGACTCCTCTTGTTGCAGTAACCACAATGCATCAGCTTGAAACAACCATCCCTTGTGTGGCCTTTTCCATTACAATAGTCACACTCTATACTCCAATTTCTCTTCCACTTAGGTACAATGTTTCTACTATTCATTATACTGCATTATCTTTAACAAGAAAGCACTTACCTACCAAGTGTGCACATGTCTCAGATGTGGAAGCCTTACTGAGCATGCTGCGTAGCATATTATATTGTTCATATGTGATCATTGGTGCAGCAGTGTTGGTTGAATTATTTTCAGTGGTGTTGCCTTGATTAGTTGCACCAACCTCAGATTGCAAAGAATGCCATCAACCACATTAGCTCTAGCCTTGGACTTAAAACCTGCAGGATATCCAATCAATTTGTAGAAATTCTCCTTAAGGTGACTCCTCTTGTTGCAGTAACCACAATGCATCAGCTTGAAACAACCATCCCTTGTGTGGCCTTTTCCATTACAATAGTCACACTCTATACTCCAATTTCTCTTCCACTTAAGTACAATGTTTCTAGTTGTGAACAATGCAACTGACTCCATGGTTTCAGCTGTAACATAGTTACTTCCTGCCATAAGTTTTTGACTCTCATCCTGAATAATCAAAGCATACGCTTGGTTCAATTAATCACCTTACACTTCATCAGAATTTGACTCCTTGTCTGACCATAACCTTCATTGAGTCCCATTAAAACTTGCAATAAGCGCTGATATTGTAAGTGCACTGTAAAGTCCTATGATTTCTCACAGTCACATGAAGGAGGTGGCATCATTGAGTCATACTCATCCCATAAATCCTTTACTGACACAGGTGATGTGCCTTGAGTCAATGTGAAGATTTCCTTGTGAAGAGAATACAAACGTGATCCATTCACTTTATTGAATCTCTTCTGCAATTCCTTCCAAACTAAAAGCGTAATTGAACAAAATAGAATTCCGCTTAGCAATTCCTTGCTCACTTTCCAGTAAGCCACGAAACTACTATTACATTACACCAATCTCACTAATGTCCTAAAGCTGGTCCAAAAGTATCCCTAGTGATTGTACCATCAATGAAACCCAGCTTATTTCTTTCTAGGAGTGCAACTCTCGTTGCTCGATCCCACAGAGTATAATTCTCCATGCCTATGAGTTGAATACCAACAGATAAGGACCCATGGGCATCAGAAGGATGAAGATACAAGGGATGATTATGATCAATCATCACCGGAGCTAGAACAGAGGTTCCTAAATCATATACATCCTTAATCGCCATGGAAACCAAAAATTATACACAACAAATTTAGGGAATTCGTAGATGCAGTGAATGATCGTTAATCAAAAAAAAAATTAACAAGCAAATCTAGGGTTTGCTGTAATTCAGATTAGGAATCGATTTTCACAAAAATTATCGATGAATCTCTCGATCGTCTTCAATCCGCGAAGAACAATTCTTAGAACTTACCGACGAGACCCCTCTCTGATACCATGAAGAAACATGTTGAATTCCTAATCGCCATTGAAACAGAGAAAAGTAGAGACGGAGGAAGAGAGCACATGTAGAGATTTGGGAAATTTTTCTGGATAGAATGAATTGTGTTATGAAAATGAATTAGTTAGATCCTATATATATATATATATATATGAGAGAGAGAGAGAGAGAGAGAGAGAGAGAGAGAGAGTATAACTACCACTTCTTAACTAACTGTCAGCTGTATTCCTAACTTCCACTAACAAAACAATTAACTAATAACTAACTAATTCAGCTAACAACTAATTAAGCATCGGTGTACATTAAGACATTTGTCTAATTCCTTCACACCTTTTGTGTGCAATTATGTAATACAAAATTTGGTTCTGAGTCCATTCTTCATTTCAATGTCTAGAGAAATAAAACATAAAATAAGAAATGAACGTCCCAAACTAGAGTACTTGCTAATATAATTTGCCGAATGTTATAAATATATTATATTATTAATGTTCATTTAGTACTCCGTTGTAAATAAACTTCGTGAAGAAGCTTATCCATATGAGACTCCACCGTAAATATGTTTTATCTATTTAAGTACTCTATTGGAAATAAGCTTCCTCAAGAAGCTTATCACTTCGATACCCGGTTATGGATAAATATTACCCCCGGTAGAAGATTATCCATACCGGGTATAATAAGCTTATCCTTTCAGTACCCAGTTATGGATAGACATTACCTCCGATAGAAGATTATCCATGTCGGGTATAATAAGCTTATCCTTTCAGTACCCAGTTATGGATAAATATTATCCCCGGTAAAAGATTATCCATACCGGGTATAATAAGCTTATCCTTTCAGTACCTAGTTATGGATAAACATTACCCCCGGTAGGAGATTATCCATATCGGGTATAATAAGTTTATCCTTTCAGTACTCCGTTATGGAAAAACATTGCTCTCAGTAGAAGATTTTCCATATTTGGTATAGTAGCAGCTTACACAACAGCTTCCTTTCTTCTATAAATAGAAGAGATTTCAGTTCATTATGTACATCAGTTTGAATTCGAATAATATATCAGTTTCTCTCTATACTTGTCTTTACTTTATAGTCTTTATTTTATAACACGTTATCAGCACGAGACTCTGCCATCTCGAGCAAATATTTTGAAAGTATCTGAGGTAAGAACTTTCTTTTCCTAAATAATGTCAAATCTTTCTAAACTTGAATTTGTAGCCCTGGATATATCGACAAAAGCTACATGTCTTGGGTGCTTGATGCTGAAATTCATCTTGATATGATGGGTCTGGCAGACACCATCAAAGACAAAAATCAGGCATCAAACCAAGACTGTGCCAAAGCAATGATATTCCTACGCCATCACCTTGATGAGGCCCTGAAAATGGAATATTAAATCAGGCATCAAACCAAGATCCAGTCATACTGTAGAATAATTTGAAAGATAGATATGACCACCTGAAGATGGTCGTTCTTCCACAGGCACGATATGATTGGACTCATCTAAGGCTACAAGATTTTAAATCTATCAGTGAGTATAATTCTGCTATGTTCAGAATTATTTCCCAATTGAAGTTATGTGGTGATAATATTACTGATCATGATATATTGGAGAAAACTTTCACCACTTTTCATGCCTCGAATATGCTCCTACAGCAGCAATATCGAGAGATGGGATTTAAAAAGTATTCTGAACTTATCTCACATCTTCTTGTAGCCGAGCAACATAATGGGCTATTAATGAAAAACCATGAAAGCCGACCTACTGGTTCTTGTCCATTCCCTGAAGTGAATGAGACGAACTTCCACCAAGCTAAACGTGGAAGAGGACGTGGCCCCAGTCGTGGTCATGGCCGTGGTCGGGGAGGAAACTCTAATCGTGGTAATAATAATGCACCAAAGAACCCTCCTCACCACCAGCAGTGGAAAAGGAAGGAACAAAAGCATGAAGCGGTGCAAGCAGCAAAGCCAGAAAATGCATGCTATAGATGTGGAGGAAAAGGGCACTGGTCACGTACCTGTCGTACGTCAAAGCACCTGGTTAAGCTTTATCAAGCCTCCCTAAAGAAGACAGAGAAAAATGCTGAAGCAAATTTTATTTCTGAAGATAATTTAGACTTCATGCATTTGGATTTAACTGATTACCTTGCACTCCCAGAAGGAGAAACAAGTCATGTAATCGGTGGTGAATCTGTAGAAATGTAAATATTTTAATTTTTGTTATTTGTAATAAATAGTATGGTTATGTAATTGTTGTACATAAAGAAAAATTATGATTTGATAATGATGTTTACTATAATATATCTTGTTTATGTCATTTTGAAGAATATGGATAACATTATTAGATCAACTTAGACTCTAGCAGAGTTTGCAAGAAATATACAACCACAAGAAGTGGTTATATTTCGTATATCTCATTGTAATTATATTTTGTTAACTACCAGAAGTGGTATATGCCTATGATCACCAGAAGTGATAATTTAGGCTTTCTATGGTTACAATTGAAGATAAGCTACATAAATATTCTCTATATTAAATGCACGCCTCGATTTGCTCCTGAAGTAGTAAATATTTTAAAAGAGGTTGAGGCATCACAATTTGATGTGATTAATGCGCATTCAGATAATTATGTTCGATTTCCTGAAGGATGAGAACTTTTGATAATATTAATTCATTCTCTGAAGTGAATGTGACAATGCTAATAAGTCGGGTAAATATGAACGCGCTCTTGATGTGAATACATTACAATTCACCTCCAGAAGAGTTAATATAATTGAGAGAATATATACTTAATATTTTGTATTTTAAATTTGCTCCTGAAGAAGTAACACAATTGAAATTGCCTCCTGAAGTGGAAAAATATTATGAAAAGGAGTTTTCGTGTGCTTAAACAATTGTTTTACATTGTTTATTTAATTGTGATTTTCTCTCATGACACCAGCAATGTCTGAGCAATATTTGATAGTACAAAATATATCAACAACTCCTGAAGAGCTAAATGTTTGCCTAAAGAATACATGACACCAGTAGTGCCAGATAAATATTAGATTGTGGATAATAAATGAAGGCTCTCGAAGAGCTTATATACAAATATGTCATTCTTATTATATGATTATGGTCAAAACTTATGTTGTAGTAAACCTGAAGTTTACTAATACAAATGGCTATCATATTGAGACTACAAATGATTGAAAGATTGATAATCTTCATGTTTCCATAATCATAAGGGGTAAATTAATATGTATGTGAGAAGTTATCCGTCTTATTCTTTAATTTGTACTATATCATGTATCACAGTAAACCAGAAGTTTACTAAAGCAAAAGTTTATGCCATAGTAAACCAGAAGTTTACTAAGAGATAGCACATGACATGATAAACTTGAAGTTTTCATTTGCCATTTTTAAATGAGCTATTTGAGAATTCAGATAAGCATATACTAAAGAACTAGAAAATTCTTCAGGAATTCTCATGTGTTGCTTGTTCTCATAATGAATTGATTATACCAGCTAAAGTTAGGACTAAGACCCCTGATTCTGAAATATATAAAAGGTGAATATGGACTCGTTCACCTATCATGTGAACCACTTATAGGTGCATATATGAGATGGTTACATGTGTAATTATTATCAACCTGCAGTTTGGCATTTGGAATTGCTTTTCTCGATTAAGAGCATAATTTTCAGATTATGAAATCAAGACAGTTTATCTTGATAATGCTGGTTTATATCCAAGCTGGTTTAGCGTTGAATACCTCCTATTAATGGCTAAACCATTGCTTATGAGAACAAAGCTTCATGTGTTGTCCTAAGATTTTCTAAATTGCATATAGCAGCACTTGTATGCATCATATCAACAATATATGATAAGTCCTCCCTTCACAATTAGTTTAGGATCAGAAACCAAATATTTTTACTATCTTTTGTTGCGTGGTATATGATTAATTTCTCTACCATAATACACAAAGATATGTTTCCCAAAGATGATTGGGGATATATGTTAGTTTTTCTAACATTTGGGGGATGGAATAAACAGTTGAAAAATATGCTATATGAATCGAATTATCATGATCCTCACTTAGAAGATAATTCAAGTCGAATGCCAGAAGCATTTGCTGATCCAAAATTAAATATCATATTTCAGCTGCAAATGCTCCTATTAAAATTAAAGTCCCTGAAGGATAGAGTTTACTGTACGCATGAAGCGTGGTAGACCAATCGGTTCCAAAGATAACAATCCTTGAAAAATAGTAGGAGCTAATGATCAAAATGATCATAATGAGGAGGAAATAAGCTCTAGAAGAGCCCACGATATAACATTTCATTAAACTCCCGAAAAAGTTTAGGTACCTGAAAATAAAGAAAGTGATGAGATCTCCACAAGTTATGTCGCTTTGGAGCAGACACAAAATGATCGTCGACGATATATTTAATACAATATAGTACACAATATTGTAAAAGATTGTGAGGATCGGACTAGCAGTCTAGACACTTGAAGATGTCATACCATTTAGATACAAGTCTTAACCTATATGACTTATTTGGCTAAATCTATATGAAGATCCTTGAAGGATTGAAAATGCCCGAAGCATATAATTCAAAGTCTTGAGAAATGTACTCGATCAAATTATAAAGATCTTTGTACGGTTTAAAGCAATCTGTGCGCGTGTGGTATAATCGCATCAGTAAATATTTGCTAAAAGAAAGTTACATAAATTATGTTATTTGTCCATGTATTTTTATAAAGAAAATGTCATCAAAATTTGTTACACTTGCTGTTTATGTTGGTGACATAAATCTTATTGGAACTCCGGAAGAGCTCCAAGAGGGTCTTAAAAATACTTTTACATGGACAAAGTGTACCCATTAAGTACACCAATGAATATTCAATCACTTGAAGTGAATAAGGATCCGTTCCAACCTCTAGAAGAGGATGAGGAGCTCCTTGGTCCTGAAATACTCTATCTCGGTGTAGATGGTGCACTTATTTATCTTGCTAATGCTAACAAAAGTGGTGCAGATCGTATTGGTAATGCAGATGCAGGTTATTTATCTGATACCCATAAAGCTCGATTTCAAACCGGCAAGCAGGGAGTGCATATGATTGAGATCAGTGATTCATTCGAGAAACATGTGGGTTGGAATGTGATAAAAGACCCACAATATTATACGGAGACAATGTTTCATGCATAGCACTATTAAAGGGAGGATTTATAAAAGGAGATAGAACGAAGAACATTTCACCAGAATTATTCTACATACATGATCTTCAGGAAAATTGTGACATTGATGTGCATCAAATTAGTTCAAGTGACAATCCAGCAGATTGTCTTTACCAACAACAATTTTTGAGAATATGGTATACAAGATTGGAATGCGGAGACTCAAATATTTGAAATAAGGTTTTCTTCGGGGGGAGTAAAATGCGCGCTGTACTCTTTTTCCCTTACTAAGGTTTTTCCCACAGGGTTTTCCTTACAAGGTTTTTAATGAGGCAGTCAGCAATGCGTATTACTAAATATGTGTACTCTTTTTCCTTCACTAGGATTTTTCTCACGTGGTTTTTCCTAGTAAGGTTTTAATGAGGCACATTATCTTTTAATGAACATCCAAGGGGGAGTGTTATAAATATATTATATTATGGATGTTCATTTAGTACTCCGTTGTAAATAAACTTCCTGAAGAAGCTTATCCATATGAGACTCAACCGTAAATATGTTTATCTATTTAAGTACTCTATTGGAAATAAGCTTCCTGAAGAAGCTTATCACTTCGATACCCGATTATGTATAAACATTACCCCCGGTAGAAGATTATCCATACCGGGTATAATAAGCTTATCCTTTCAGTACCCAGTTATGGATAAATATTATCCCCGGTAGAAGATTATCCATACCGGGTATAATAAGCTTATCCTTTCAGTATCCAGTTATGGATAGACATTACCTCCGGTAGAAGATTATCCATACCGGGTATAATAAGCTTATCCTTTCAGTATCCAGTTATAGATAAATATTATCCCCGGTAGAAAATTATCCATACCGGGTATAATAAGCTTATCCTTTCAGTACCCAGTTATGGATAAACATTACCCCTGGTAGAAGATTATCCATATCGGGTATAATAAGCTTATCCTTTCAGTACTCCGTTATGGATAAACATTGCTCTCAGTAGAAGATTATTCATATCTGGTATAGTAGCAGCTTACACATCAACTTCCTTTCTTCTATAAATAGAAGAGATTTCAGTTCATTATGTACATCAGTTTGAATTCGAATAATATATCAGTTTCTCTCTATACTTGTCTTCACTTTATATTCTTTATTTTATAACACCAAAGACAATTATATATATTGGGTTTTTCAATTCAACAAATCCATTTTATGATTCTCTTTTAATATACTATTAGCCTGAAAGATTCGATAATTAATTTCAAATGCGTACTTCATAGCTGGTTAGAAAAATAGGGGGAAATAGGCGACTTTCTCCCAATCATAATATTAGAACAGCTACATTTCAGATTTTGTGTTAATTTTTATTAATAAAACAGCGAAAAAGAAATCGAGTTGGATATTAGAATAATTATTAATTCGACGCAAGGAGTGCACGTTTTATATTTTTTTAAGAAAATATGTGATAAAAACGAGTGCATTTACTTTAGATCGCATGTCTATGATCCAGCCGTGCAAGCAACGAACTCGATTTATCATGTTTCTTTAATAGGATCTTGATAGCTTGAAAGAAACAACAGGTTATTCATTTTTATTACTAACTATTTTACTATTTATGTAATTACCAAGATATACATATATATATACATATATATATATATATATATATAAATACATGATAGAATACAAACACCCTATCAATTGACATAACCTTCTGACATTGAGTAGGAGCGGTCATTCCATAAAGTAAGTAAAACAACTAATTTAGGCCTCATATTTGTGGAGCATCATTTTTTGTTATACTTAATAGGTTATGTATAAGTTTCTTCCATAAAACAAGCTGTTTTAGGCCCCAAATTTGTGGGTGTCCCATTTTTTGTTACACCTAATAAGCTATGTATAAGTTTAAAAAAAGATTTTGTGAAGTGAAAAAATTAAATTTATTTCTTTAACAAATATAGAAAAGAAGGATTTGCAACTGCTATGATTTCTGCCACGAAAATTTCACTTGAAATGAATATCGAACCTGAATTTCGTAAGAAACGTATGATATATAGGAAGTAACAATTTGATGAGAATGTTGATAATAAAATCTCAAAATCTTTTGAAGAGTCATTTGTAGTTGATTACTTTATACATAGTAGACAAGGCTGTTTTCTTACTTCAAAATAGATTTGAACAATTCGAAGGATATGCAAATATAATTTGGTTTTCTATTTAGCGATAAAAATTAAGATCACTAGATGATAGAAATTTGAAAAAATATTGCCTTAATCTTGAATGTTCCTTAAAGAATAATAATCAATTCGATATTGATGGTTTAGATTTATTTTCGGAAATAAAAATATTAAGAAAATAGCACAATTAGAAGACAACAGATTAATTGATACACTCAGCCAAATAAAAAGATTTGATTCTTTTTTCAATGGCTATATTACTTATGGAATAATGTTAATAACTCTTGTTACCCTCGTTTCAGCAGAAAGAAATTTGAAAATTAAAATTGATAAAATCTTACCTAAGATCATCACTGTCTCCAGAAAGGTTAAATAAATTAGCTATATTGTCAATTAGAAAGACTTATTGGGAGTTATTGATTATAATAAAATTATTCATAACTTTGTATCTAAGAAACGATAAAAAAGTAGAGTTCAAATAAATAAATAAAATTTAAAAAAAAAGTTAAGGCTCCTCATAAAATTTGGCTTTAGACCACAGAACTGGTCGGGTCGCCCCTGGTTTCTTTTTTAGATTATTTGGGGGAAAAGGTACAAAACTTACCTACATATCACGTATACACAAAATCAATGAACGCAACACAATTGTTCTTCATATGCACATAATACGGTTAAGGAAAAACGTATCCTTACTTTTCTTAGGCTAGGTATATTGTATAACTTAAACCCGTGTGTAAATGCGTGATTAAAATAAAATTGGAAAGCATTTTATGAAATAGATGTCGAAGCACATTAATATCATTACTCTCTATTTTTTACCTAAACTGAAGACTAGCACCAATAGATTCATTAATTATTTGCCATTATCACCTGGATTTGTTGGAATGGACCAATTTCTAGAGCGATTCCAAATCATTAACCTTTTTTGGCCTTTTCTGAGTAATTAAATTTGTGCCGAAAGAATTGGCATTCTTTTCTTTGTTTCAGAAAATGGCATTATCCAGCAATTACGTAACTATTTTGAAGACAATTACATGTGTCAAAACATAAACGCTAGAACGTAACTATCAGCTTATTTCGTCGTCAATCAGTTTTTTATCTGTCCGATATTCGAAATTTATAAATTCAATTTGATTGCATGGGTAGTAGACAATTATGAGGGGTAAACTGCTTTAATTTCTATGGAGAAAAAAAATCTTATAATTCGAATTCAAGATATCTTATTAAGGGTAGAGAGATTCAAACCAATCTATCACGTCTCCTAGTGGGTTCACAGTTCACACAATCAACTAGACATAAGTAAGGTGATGCTAGTCATCGAATTAGAGGTTTCCATTTTAACTTTGTTATATTTTACTCGTATATGTATTTATCACATGATAGAAAAATTCTCAACTTAGATAGAGTTATGGCAAACTATTCCTTTTCTTCTTCTTTTTCTTTTATCAAAAGTTTAAATTAGCACCTCATAAGCTACCTTTCCAAATTTTTTTTGAGAAAAATATATTCCTATTTCGTTTTTTTCACCAAATTATTAAATAGCTGTCATATGTCTTATATATATATATATATATATATATATATATATATATATATATATATATATATATATATATATATATATATATATATATATATATATATATATATATATAATCATGATTAAGTGGAATATATTCTTACTTGTTATAAAATAAAAGCAATGTATTACGCATACCTCGACTATATATCACAAGGTACTTGTTACCTCTCACCAATATACCAAGGCTTAAGCAAATAAAAAAAATTATACTTTTTTTATCTCGATTAGGAATTGTATTTTGATATCCATGATTTTACCTCAATATATTACAGTACTTAATTATGATTAACTAATAGTAGTATAGAAAGAGAGTCTGGCGTAACCCGGTAAAGTTGTGTTCATGTGACCAGGAAATCACGGGTTCGAGCCGTGAAAACAGAAATGCACCCTTGTGATACGGCCGTTTTCGGACCCCGCACATAGCGAAAGCTTAGTGCATTAGGCCGTTATTTTTTTTTCTTGAAACTAATAGTAGTATAATTTAGTATAACTACTGAGTGTGAATAAATATTTTCCAATCTCGCCTCCTCCCCCCACCCCCACCCCCCGGCCACCCCATCCAAAACCCCCCTCTTTCAATTTTAAAGTTCCTATTACATTGGAATAGGGAGGATTTGATTGACAGCCTGGTTACTTGTGTCCGATAAACAATAGGGATTAACATTTCTCTTTCCTTAGACCCTTTCTTTTTGTTTTCCCTTTTTTTGGGGGGGCTGATATCTTATGACGCCACCAAAGCATCTCTGCTAATTTTTGGCGTTTTCTTCTCCTCTCCTCTTATATAAACACACATTTCTCTTTATCAAAATCACAACTAACTAATTGATATCGTACATTCAATTCTTTAATTCATTACGCAGAATTTTCCATCTGCCTCTGCTTTGCCCCATATTATAACTAATTTTTGAAACTTCGCGGGAAGAGATCAAACTAATTTTCTTTCTGCAAAGATGATTCGAGGGGCTGCAATTTTTCGTAAATTATATCAATCTTCAGCTTTAT
Organism: Nicotiana tabacum; assembly: GCF_000715075.1. Lineage (NCBI taxonomy): Eukaryota > Viridiplantae > Streptophyta > Magnoliopsida > Solanales > Solanaceae > Nicotiana > Nicotiana tabacum. The sequence goes on from NC_134095.1 coordinate 24,839,306, forward strand.
CTTCAAAGGTTTGTCATGCATTTAATTACTCTTCACATGCTGTTCTTTAAGCTCTATTCATATTTATGGAATCCGGAAATATTTTTCAGAAGAAATTTTGTCTCGCTATCCAACACTGTTTAGGATTAAAACTATTTCAAATGGACTATATAGGAGAAAAAATATAGGTGAAGAAAGTCGTTTTTCCCTCTTAATGAAAATATTTTCAAGGAAAATATATTTTGGAGTTTGATTGACGGAAAATGAATTAGCTTTTATTAAGCATATCTTTTGTTTCATTACAAACACGCCCTTATAGCCTTTTCTATTTTTGCCTTTATCTTAGTCTTTGGCAAATTAAATTTTGGTACGTAATTTGGTCCCCATTTAAGTTTTTTCCCCATTGAGGAACAAATTTCCTGCCTTTTCGTTTTTTTTTCCATAGATGCTAATAATATACCATATATTTTGATTGCATACTTTTTTTCTAATTGCATTTGCAGGTTACAGCAAGATACTATACAGCTCAGGCTGCATTTTACAGGTAAATTAGAGTTGATATATATGAGCAACTCAATATCTTTGAATGAGTCTTAGAATTTTTCTAACTTTAGCAAAAATTAGTCAGTCAACTCAAAACAGAGTCAGCAACATTTGAATTCTACAAAGTTAATTTGTTGATGTTATCTCAGTGATGACGAGTCTGCGGATATTGACTGGGATAATCTTGGATTCCATTTGATGCAAACTGATTTTATGTACGTAACAAAAAGCTCTGAAGACGGAACTTTTAGACAAGGACAGCTTAATCGTTATGGGAATATCCAATTAAGCCCCTCTGCTGGTGTACTGAACTATGGACAGGTAAATTATTTAAAATTTAACACATAGCCAAATCATTTGAAAAGTACCCTCAACAATGTATTTGTTCAAACAGGGTTTGTTTGAAGGTATAAAAGCGTATAGAAGAGAGGACGGACGGATATTTCTATTTCGCCCTCATCAGAATGCAATTAGAATGCAGTTTGGTGCAGAAAGAATGTGCATGGCTTCCCCTACCACTGATCAATTTGTCGATGCTGTTAAGCAAACTGCTCTCGCTAACAAGCGTTGGGTAATTATTGTTCTTTAAATTTATACTTCCTCTGTCCTCTAATTTAATTATGTGACACTTATCGCTTTTAGGGTTTGGAATTATTAATTATCTCATTTATGAAAATGTGCAGATTCCTCCTCCTGGAAAAGGGTCTCTTTATATTAGGCCTCTGTTAATAGGGAGTGGACCCATTTTGGGTTTGGCTCCCGCACCTGAGTACACTTTCCTTGTCTATGCCTGCCCTGTTGGTAATTATTTTAAGGTAAGTCCATTTAAAATCAATAAATACAGTTAGCTTTCAAGTGATTGTATTAAAGTTCTAGACATACATACTACTAGTATTTCTTTTTAAAGTATAAGGCCTCAGAGTATTTGCATATACTACTACTGTTTAATTTCACTAAGTAAATTTTTTATTGATTGTATTGAAATTGTAGCAAGGAACAGCGCCATTGAACTTGTATGTGGAGGAAGACGTTCATCGCGCCTCACGTGGTGGAGCTGGTGGAGTCAAAAGCATTACTAACTATGCTCCCGTAAATATACATCCCTTCTTTTTCTTGGATATATATCAATATATATAGGAGTATTTACTAATTATGATGTTAAACATGCCGATGTAAATAACAACTCAAACTAAAGTTGTCTGGATTATTAATATATGTAGGTTTTAAAAGCGATGAAGAATGCAAAGGAGAAAGGATATTCAGATGTACTATATCTTGACGCAGTAAATAAGAAATATATTGAAGAGGTCTCTTCTTGTAATATTTTCCTTGTTAAGGGAAATGTAGTTTCAACTCCAATAGCCAAAGGAACTATTCTTGAAGGAGTGACACGAAAAAGTATTATGGAGATTGCACTTGATTTAGGTTACAAGGTTGAAGAACGTTCAATTGAAGCTGATGAATTAATTACTGCTGATGAAGTATTTTGTACGGGAACTGCAGTTGGTGTTGCTCCTGTTGGAAGTATTACTTACAAAGGCCAAAGGTAAAATTCTTCATTAATAAATGTAGGTAGTAATAGCGCGATTTAGCCAATTTTTAGCGCCATAACTAAATGTCATAGAGTTTCAAATTCCACGGAAATTCCACGGGTGAAATTTCATGACAATATCCTAGAGCTTCACCTGCGGAGTTTAAAACTCTATGACAATGACTATTTTTGAATTATAGGGGTTAAAAAGTGGTCGTTCATCCATCTACGAACATCAACCAAAAAACCACATGCATTTCAATAGACAAAAAAAACCTGTCCTTTGACGAATTAACGTAAATAGCTACCCACTTAATCAGTTAAACTAAAAATAACAAGCAGATATTTAACCATATATAATATATGTATAATCGTATGTAATCAGCATATAATCTATATATATCGACTAGAAAAAGTAAACAGAAAATCCAGCCGGCTATTTGTGTAAAGATCTCACTTCAATGATGTCTAGTCAGCGCTGAAAGATAGTTTTCTCGGATCTTTCGGAATTTTTTAGTTCAAATATAATACGATCAAATATTTTTCGATATTATATTGTTACTTGATATCCACATTTTCCCACGTTCTTCTCAATATTTAAAAATTTATTGGTTGTGTTTTTGCTTGTGCAGGATTGAGTATAAAATAAGCTCAGATCTAACGTGCAAGCAATTTTATTCGAGATTAGTAGGGATTCAAAGAGGTGTTATCGCCGATGAAAGGGACTGGATCGTTGAGATTGAATGATCTATTTTTAGCTATTCTTTTTGTGATCATGTTAGTGCATGATCGAGCAAGTTGTATATGATAATCAACAATATAGTACTAAAAATCTTTGATGATATATGAAATTATACGAGCTATTGTTGCAACAACATCTATTACATTTCAGTTTCATGTCTTATAAATATATATTATATTATGGATGTTCATTTATACTCCGTTGTAAATATGTTTATCTATTTAGTACTCTATTGGATATAAGCCTCCCGAAGAAGCTTATCATTTCAGTACTTCGTTATGGACAAATATTACCCCCGGTAGAAGATTATCTGTATCTGTTACAGTAGCAACTTACTAGCAACTTACACAGCAGCTTGCAGTAGCAGCTTATAAGCAACTTACACAGCAGCTTGCAATAGCAGCTTACAAGTAGCTTACACAGCAGCTTCCAGTAGCAGCTTACACAACAGCTTCCTTTCTTCTATAAATAGAAGAGATTTCACTTCATTATGTACATCAGTTTGAAATTGAATAATATATCAGTTTCTATCTATACTTGTCTTTACTTTACAGTCTTTATTTTATAACACGTTATCAGCACGAGACTCTGCCATCTCGAGCAAATACTTTGAAAGTATGAGAGGTACGTACTTTCTTTTTCTAAATAATGTCAAATCTATCTAAACTTGAATTTGTAGCCCTGGATATATTGGGCAAATGCTACATGTCTTGGGTGCTTGATACTGAAATTAATCTTGATTCGATGGGTCTGACAGACACCATCAAGGACAAAAATCAGGCATCAACCAAAACCGTGCCAAAGCAATGATATTCCTACGTCATCACCTTGATAAGAGCCTGGAAATGGAATATTGCCCACTACTGTTTGGGGCCATGCTATCTTGCATGCAACATCACTTATTCGTCTCAGACCGACACATTATAATAAATATTCTCCGTCACAATTAGTTTTTGGTCATGAACCAAATATTGCCCATCTACAAATTTTTGGATGCGCTGTATATGTGCCAGTAGCACCACCACAGCGCATTAAGATGGGCCCACAGAGAAGGTTAGGAATATATATTGGGTTTGAATCACCTTCTATTATTCGCTATCTTGAACCATTGACGGGAGATTTATTTACTACTCGATTTGCAGATTGTCGATTTGATGAAGCAAATTTCCCATAAGTAGGGGGAGAGAAAAAGGAGATCAAAAGAGAAATTGTGTGAAAAGTTTCATCATTATCTAACTTTGATCCACGTACCCTTATATCTAATCAGGAGGTCCAGAAGATCATCCATTTACAGAATATAGCAAATCAAATTCCCGACGCATTTACTGATTTGAAAGGGATAACTAAGTCATATATCCCTGCAGAGAATGTGCCTATCCGAATTGATGTCCTAGCAGGACCATCTACTAGCATGAGAGCTAGTGAAGCCAAAGCACGCCTGAAGCGTGGTAGGCATTTGGGTTCTAAGGATCGAAATCTTAGAAAAAGAAAATCGACAAATGATCAAAATAATACTATGAAAGGATCTCTTTAAGAGACCTAAGACCTGATTAGTTCTGAGATTCCTGAAGAAATTAATGAGCCTGAGACTCAAGTGAGTGAGGAACTTTTAATAAGTTCTACTGGTGATGAGATTAATTTAAATCGATCTGAAATAGTGGTGGATAATATTTTTGCATATAATGTTGCACTTAACATTATGCAAGATAGTGAGAAACTTGAACCCCGATCTGTCGAAGAATGTCGACAAAGATCTTATTGTCCAAAATGGTAAGAGGCAATTCAATCGGAATTGAAGTTACTTGTTAAAGGAGAGGTCTTTGGACCAGTAGTCCAAACACCTGCTGGTATAAAGTCAGTTGGTCATAAATGGGGTTTTGTGCGAAAAAAGAATGATAAAAATGAAGTTGAAAGATATAAGGCTCGCCTTATCGCACAAGGATTCTCACAACGACCTGGAGTCGATTATGAAAAACATATTCACCTGTTATAGATGCCATAACATTTCGATATCTCATTAGTTTAGCACTACATGAAAAGCTTGAAATACATCTAATGGATGTAGTTACATCTTATCTGTATGGGTCACTTGATAATGAAATTTGCACGAAAATCCCTGAAGCATATTCAAAATCTCAGGAAATGTACTCAATCAGATTACAAAGATCTTTGTACGATCTAAAGCAATCTGGGCGCATGTGGTATAATCGCCTCAGTGAGTATTTGCTGAAAGAGGGTTACATAAATGATGTTATTTGTCCATGTATTTTTATAAAGAAAATGACTTTAGAATTTGTTATACTTGCTATTTATGTTGATGATATAAATCTTGTTGGAACTCCAGAAGAGCTCCAAAGGGAAATTAAATATCTTAAGAAAGAATTTGAGATGAAAGATGTTGGGAAGACAAAACTTTATCTTGGTCTGCAAATTGAACATTTAGCAGACAAGATCTTTATCCATCAATCTGCCTATACAGAAAGGGTCTTAAACGGTTTTATATGGACAAAGCACACCCATTGAGTACACCAATGGTTGTTCGATCACTTGAAATGAATAAGGATTTGTTCCGACCTGCAGAAGAGGATGAGGAACTACTTGGTCCCGAAATACCCTATCTTAGTGCAATTTGTGAACTAATATATCTTGCTAATGTTACGAGGCCTGACATAGAATTTTCTATTAATTTACTAGCAAGATATAGTTCTTCTCCTACACGGAGACATTGGAACGGGATTAAGCATATATTGCGATATTTAAAGGGAACTCTTGATATGGGTTTGTTTTATGCTAACAAAGATAGTGCAGATCTTGTTGGTTATGCAGATACAGGTTATTTATCTGATCCCCATAAAGCTAGATCTCAAACCGGGTACGTGTGTACATGTGGAGGTACTGTCATATCGTGGCGCTCCACAAAGCAATCTATTGTTGCTACTTCTTCAAATCATGCTGAGATAATAGTTATTCATGAAGCAAGTAGGAATGTGTATGGTTGAGATCAATAATTCATTTTATTTGAGAAAAAATGTGGTTTGGAATGTGAGAAAAGACCCACAATTTTATACGAAGATAATGATGCATGCATAGCCCAATTGAAGGGAGGATTTATAAAAGGAGATAAAATGAAGCACATTTCACCAAAATTATTCTACACACACGATCTTCAGAAAAATAATGATATTGATGCGCAACAAATCCGTTCAAGTGACAATCCGACAGATTTATTCACTAAATATTTTCCAACATAAACTTTTGAGAAGATGGTATACAAGATTGGAATGCGGAGACTCAAACATTTGAAACAAGGTTTTCATCAGGGGGAGTAAAATACGCGATGCACTCTTTTTTCCTTACTAAGATTCTTTCCCACGGGGTTTTCCTTATAAAATTTTTAATGAGGCACCTAAAAATGCTTATTACTAAATATGTGCTTTTTTTCCTTCACTAGGATTTTTCCTAGTAAGTTTTTAATGAGGCACATTATACTTTAATGAACATCCAAGAGGGAGTGTTATAAATATATATTATATTATGAATGTTCATTTAGTACTCCGTTGTAAATAAGCTTCCTGAATAAGCTTATCCATATGAGACTCCGCCGTAAATATGTTTATCTATTTAGTACTCTATTGAAAATAAGCCTCCTGAAGAAGCTTATCATTTCGGTACTCCGTTATGGATAAATATTACCCCCCGTAGAAGATTATCTATATCTGTTACTGTATCAGCTTACAAGCAACTTACAAGCAGCTTACATAGCAACTTGCAGTAGCAGCTTATAAGCAACTTACAAGCAGCTTACACAGCAGCTTGCAATAGCAGCTTACAAGTAGCTTACACTGCAGCTTGCAGAAGAAGCCTTACACAATAGCTTCCTTTCTTTTATAAATAGAGAAGATTTCAATTCATTATGTACATCAGTTTGAAATTGAATAATACATCACTTTCTCCATATAATTGTCTTTACTTTAGAGTCTTTATTTCATAACACCATGCAAGTTTTGGGCCGAATATATAAATCATCACTGCCCTTATCAATTTATAATTTAATCTCATCCTGGTCCCAATATTATGTGAGCTATTTTTATTTTCAAAAATTCAATCATATCTCTAAATTCTTTTGTGTATTCTTGCTATGCATGATTTGTGGGTCCTAATAGTTATGTATACGGTCGAAATCGGACTCATATACTGCATGACAGATCGGGATTGAAGCGTGATGGTTGAAGATCGACCCCGGGTTCCATCGAATAAAGAGACGAGGTCAGAATGCCTGTCCTCGAGAACATCGAGTCCATGACCCCAGAATTGACCCTGACCCCGAATGAGCTCGAGGAAACATTAGACCAAATAACGGAAGAACGATATATCCGTAATCGGTCGGGTATCACGGGGGAAATCTCGGCACGTATCAATAAGAATCCGGCTAATTAGAAAATCATGGGAATTTACCTTTTATAGAATTGTACCTAAAATAGGACTCCCCTACTATCTAAAGATGGTCTGATTATTTGTAAAGCACATTGTAACAATCATTCAGAAGCAATATATTGTTATTTTCTCTTTAAGTTATATTTCAATTATGTCTTGACACTGATCGAAGTACATTCTGTTCAAGGGTGGATCTCCCCCCAAGGCTGTAACTATTAAATTCGTGTGGTTTGAATTTACGTTACCATACTTTGTATCTAATTGCAATTTAACTTATCCCTTTGTGTCCATTTAATCCATGTATCCTTAAAACAACTTACAAATTCAATTATTATCCAATTTTGAGGGTAAATAGTTTGGCGCCAATCGTGGGGCTAAGGATAATAGTGGTTATTTGATACAAATTTCTATAACATATACTATTTTACACTTGTTCTTTGAAGTGTCTCTGATTTCAGGATAAAAATATCGAACTCTCAATCAGCACCCCTACATGTTGACAATGAGTCCGGCCACCATGATAAAAACAACAACGTAGCACCTAGGAACGACGTGCCCCTGGTCAACCTCGATGGAGTCCCAGCTGCAGACCCAATCAACGTTAGCTCGCATGTGGCCATCGATGCAAATTTTCCCACCGATTCCGAGGACAACATCTGTAGGGATGTTCGATCGGTCACACAAAGCAAACACGGTGGCAAAGATGGTGGAATCAACTTGCAGGTGATCTTCGAAATGTTACAGGCTCAACAGGCGACGATAGCCCAACTCCAGAACAAGAGCCTCCCACCAAGTATGATTGAGCCCGAACCATCCCAAGAAGTTGTTGATGGAGTTCAACTAGTCTCAGAGAGATCGAACGAGAAGGAGTCGGGGACCAACCCGATAATCATGAAGATGCTCAAGGAACTGACAAAACAGATAAAGTCGGGAGAGAGGAAGATTGAGGCAAACAATAAGAAGGTGGAAACCTACAATTCCAGTGTTGATCAAATCATAGGAGCGCCGCCGATACTGAAAGGCCTGGACACCAAGAAGTTTATACAAAAACCTTTTCCTCCGAGTGCGACACCCAAGCCGATCCCTAAAAAGTTCCGCATGCCCGAGATTCCTAAATACAACGCAACGACCGACCCGAACGAGCATGTTACCTCATATACATGCACCATCAAAGGGAATGACTTGGAGGATAATAAGATCGAATCTCTCTTGCTGAAGAAATTCGAAGAGACCATGTCAAAAGGAGATATGATATGGTATCACAATTTACCACCTAATTCTATTGACTAATTTGCTATACTTGCAGACTCTTTCGTGAAGGCACACGCCGGGGCTAAAAAGGTCGAGATCAGGAAGTCGAACCTTTTCAAAGTAAAGCAGAAGGATAATGAAATGCTTAGAGATTTCGTGTCCCGATTTCAAATGGAATAGATGGACCTGCCACTGGTCGCTGATGACTGCGCCGTTCAAGCTTTCACCCAAGGACTCAATGTTCAAAGCTCGATGTCTTCACAGGTTGAAGCAGAATCTGATTGTGTACCCGACTGTTACTTGGGCCGATGTGCATAACTGATATCAATCAAAAATTAGAGTCGAAGATGATCCACTTGGGATCCTTCTGGGTCCATTTATCCTATCAGACCCGTCGACAGAATCAAGAGAGATATCGACCGTGAACCGAGGCCAAACAGAGATCGGTACCAGCCGTATAATGGAGATCAAAGAAGTAGTGGGTTCGGGCGATGTTCTATGCAGAATGAAAGGAGAAATGATCGAGGTCAGAGCACTCAAGGACTCATGAGCAAGAACTGCTTCGACAGGCCTATTGGACCTAAAGAAGCACCAAGGTTATCGGAATATAACTTTAATGTTGATGCGGCTGCCATTGTATCAGCTATCAGATGTATATAAGATACCAAATGGCCTTGACCTTTACAATCCAATCCAGCCCAAAGGAATCCTAACCATATGTGCAAATATCAACAACGAACACCTTCGAGAATTTTTGAGCGACCAAAGGTCACTCAAGAATCATTTCAGAAACATGGATTCTAATAAACGGACCAAACTAGAAGAGCCTCAACACGTCAGTAACATGATCATCAGTGGAGTCGATGTCCTCAAGGGCCAATGTTGAAGCGCACCAAAGTGTACATCACAAGGGAAAAATGGACTTAAGATTACATAACAGAAGGAACCTTGTCTTTCAAAGACGAGGACATAGAAGGACTGCCTCACAACGATGCACTGGTAATATCTATACTCATAAATAAATCTTGAGTTAAGCATGTGTTAATTAATCCAGGTAGCTCGAGAGTCATAGAACAACTCGGTCTAGAAGATCAAATCGTGCATGCAGTCCGAGTTCTGAATGGATTCAACATGACATGTGAAACCACTAAGAGGGAGATAACATTACCAGTCAATGCCGCTGGGACCATCCACGAGGCCAAGTTTTATGTGATCGAAGGAGACATGAGGTACAACGCCCTGTTCAGGAGTCCATGAATCCATAACATGAGGGCAGTGCCCTCGACTCTTCACCAAGTATTAAAATTCCCAACGCCGGGAGGGATTAAGACAAGTTACGAAGAACAATAAGCCGCAAAAGAGATGTTTGTAGTCGAAGAAGTGATTTCAATATCAACACTCGCAACGTCAAAGGAACCAAGTTCGAGTGCAAAACAAGAGGCCAAATAGCAATCATCGATGCCGACCACGACCCAACTGGATAAGCAGGAGATTGACGAAGACGATGATTATAGGGTTCCCCGATCTTTTTACAGTCCCTGATGACTCCGACACTACTAAATCAACAGTCAAAGAGCTGGAACAAGTCATATTGATCGAGCATCTACCCGGTCAAAAGGTATACATGGGCACGAGATTAACTCCCAAGCTCAGGAAAAAACTCGTTCAATTTCTTATAGCTAACATAGACTATTTCACTTGGTCGCATCTTGATATGGCAGGGATCCCACCGGAGATAAGCACTCACAAGATAAGCCTGGACCCAAAATTCCATCCGATCAAGCAGAAGAGGAGGCCCTAGTCTGAGATCAAACATGCTTTCATCAAGGACGAGGTATCTAAACTCCTTAAAATAGGGTCCATTCGGAAAGTTAAATACCCGGATTGGTTAGCAAACGTAGTGGTAGTCCCTAAAAAGGGGGAACAAATTAGTAATGTGTATAGATTATAAGGATTTGAACAAAGCGTGTCCCAAGGACTCCTTCCCTCTGCCCAACAACGATCGCATGATCGATGCCACAACCGGCCATGAGGTCCTCAGTTTTCTTGATGCCTATTCCTGGTACAACCAAATACGTATGGACCTGAATGATTAGGAAAAAACCTCCTTCATCACTAAGTACGACACGTACTGCTATTACATGATTCCATTCAGATTAAAAAACGTCGGTGTCACTTATCAATGCCTAGTAAACTGGATGTTTGAGGAATAAATAGGAAAATCAATGAAGGTTTACATTAATGATATGTTGGTTAAGTCCATGCGAGTAGAGGACCATTTAAACATTTGCAGGAGACCTTCGACATATTAAAGATGTACAATATGAAACTGAGCCCGAAGAAATGTGTGTTCGGAGTCGGATCTGGTAAAATCCTTAGGTTCATGGTATCCAACCGAGGAATCGAGATCAACCTCCATAAGATTAAAGCCATCAAAGATATCACGGTTGTGGACAACGTGAAGGCCATGCAAAGATTAACCAGATACATAGTCGCCCTGGGAAGATTCATCTCGAGGTGCCCAGATAAGAGTCACCGATTCTTTTTGCTACTAAAGAAGAAGAACAACTTTTCATGGACCCTTGAGTGTCAACAGGCGTTGGAGGAACTCAAGTGGTATCTATCGAGCCCACAGCTACTTCACACACCGAAGGCAGATGAACAACTATACTTATACTTGGCAATATCAGAGATAGAGGTAAGTGGAGTCCTGGTCCGGGAAAAATAAGATGCGCAATTTCCAATTTACTATGTTAGCAGGACTCTAGCTGAGGCCGAAACTAGGTACCCTCACCTAGAAAAATTGGCGTTCGCTTTGCTAAGCGCATCTAGGAAACTGAAACCGTATTTTCAATGCCATCCCATATGTGTTGTGACAACTTACCCATTGCAAAATACTATGAATAAATCGGAACTCTCGAGACGATTGGCCAAATGGGTCATGGAAATCAGTGGGTACGATATTGAATATCAACCCCAGACAGCCATCAAATCTCAAATTTTGATAGATTTCGTGGCCGACTTTACGCTGGCCTTGATACCCGAGGTTGAACGAGAGTTGTTGGTAAACTCGAGGATGTCCTCTAGAATCTGGACCCTTTTTACGGACGGTGCCTCGAGCGTAAAGGGTCCAGGCTTGGCATCATATTGAAGCCACCAACAGGCAATATAGTTAGACAATCTATTAGGACTATAAAATTGAATAAAAATTGAGGCCTCATATTCGACCATGATTGCGAGTCTAGAACTAGCCAAAAGCTTGAGGGCGCAGGTAATTGAAGCTAGGTGAAATTCCCTCCTCGTGGTAAACCAAGTAAATGGAACATTCAAGGTCAGAGAAGAACGAATGCAAAGGTACCTGGATAAGTTACAGGTAGCATTACATCAGTTCAAGGAGTGGACCTTACAACACGTTCCCCGAGATCAAAACAGTGAGGCCGATGCCCTTGCTAACTTAGGGTCATCTATCAAAGATGATAAGCTCAACTTGGGAGCAGTCGTACAACTCATGATATCGGTGGTGGAAAAAGGTCATGCCGATATAAACTCTGCAATCCTGACTTGGGATTGGAGAAACAAATATGTAGAATATCTGAAGACTGGAAAACTGCCCTCAGATCCAAAAGAATCGAGAGCTATGCATACAAAGGTAGCCCGGTCTAGCTTGTCCGAAGACGGAACCCTATTCAGAAGAATGTTCGATGGCCCACTAGTGATATGTCTAGGACCAGGAGATACCAAGTACGTTCTAAGGGAAATTCATGAGGGAAAATCATTCGGGCGCCGAATCATTGGTTCGAAAAGTGATTAGAGCTAGCTATTACTGGATCGGCATGGAAAAGGATGCAAAGGAGTTCGTACAAAAATGTGATGGATGCTAACGACATGATCCGGTGATTCACCAACCCGAGGAGCTGCTGCATTCAGTTTTATCACCATGGCCGTTCATGAAATGGGGGATGGACATCATCGGCTCCCTTCCATGGGCACCCAGTAAGGGTCAATTTATTTTGTTTATGATTGACTATTTTTCTAAGTGGGTCGAAGCCCAAGCATACAAGAAGGTCACGGAGAAGGAAATCATCGATTATTTGGTATCACATCATATGCCAGTTTGGAATGCCGATCGAGATAGTGTGCGACAACGGAAAATAATTCATCGGTAGAAAAGTAACAAAATTTCTTGAAGACCACAAGATCAAAAGGATCCTATCAACACCCTACCACCCTAGTGGGAATGGATAAGCAAAATCGACCAACAAAATCATACTCCAAAACCTTAAAAAGAGGTTGACAGATGCCAAAGTAAAATGGAAGGAAATCCTATCCGAAGTCCTATGGGCATACCGTACGACCTCAAAGTCCTTTATTACGGCCACTCCATTCTCATTTGTTTACGGTATCGAAACTCTAATACCAATCGAAGTCGGGGAACCAAGTATCAGATTTTGATATGCAACAAAGGAATCAAATGATGAGGCCATGATTACGAGCCTAGAGCTATTGGATGAAAGGCGCGAAGCCACCCTCGTTCGGTTGGCTACACAAAAGCAACGGATCGAGAGATATTACAACAGAAGGGCTAACATTAGATACTTCAAATGTCAGGTACTTAGTATTTAGCAAGGTCATATTGAACACCCGAAATCGAAACGAGGGGAAGTTGGGGCCGAACTGGGAAGGGCTATATCATATCATCGAAATCACCAGAAATGGGTCCTACAAACTCTGAGCAATGAACGACGAACAACTACCAAGCAATTGGAATATAAATCACTTGAAATGATATTACTGCCAAGGTACGACCCTATTCGTTCTCTTTTACTTATATTGGACTAACACTTGCAGGTAACCGACAAGGAGCAGTACAAACGTTTTAGGCCTGAAAGCATGCGTTGCACTCTTTTTCCTTGAACCGGTTTTATCCCAAATGGGGTTTTCGGCAAGGTTTTTAATGAGGCAATAGTGGATCGTGCTAACTTAGAATCAAAAATCCGTCATAAATCGGTGTCGAAGATCATATTAATAGTATCAGAAGCTTATCTATGATCAACCTCGAATACTGGGGATATTACCCTTGGATATTGACTTTAGCAAGGGAAGAAACTTCGTAACTGAAGAGTATCGATCGATAGGATTTGTTGTAAGGGCCAAATGGTCAAATAAACCGCGCCCATATAGATTGCTTGAGCCCTAATACAAAGCTTCTACACATGTATAATTATGACGCACAAGAATAAAAAGAAGTCTCTTCATTGAGGATAAATATCGTGTCTTTTTAAATTTCTTCTAACATTTCTTAAAGAATTTCCTACTTTTGATCCCCTAAAAGTATCAAGCCCAAGGGCCACCTTAGTCGAAGTTCAAACGATCACTCCCACCCGTGGACTGCCGTCTGAGATCAAACTTGGACGATCCAAGCTATTAAAGCTCGGGGGCATAAGACCTATTAGGCAACGCTAGAATTTTTAAGGCTACAGCCATACTAACACAGCTCGAAGACATCCGATACCCATAACAAAAACAACAAGGCCTTAAAATTTATTAACCGGTTCTAAAGACTACCCTCGGCAGACTATGATCCAAAAAAGTATACGTACTTTAGGAGAAAAAAAATTCGGTCACACCGAACCCCCGCGATGCCTTAAACAAAATAAAGTTGAAGGCAAGGTTTGTTCGAACCTCCAAACATAATCTACCTATTTCATACTAAGGCATTTAGATGTTTGCAAATATAAGTAAATAAAGCAAAGAGAAAATTCAAAAGCTGTTGAAGGGAATAAGCCTTATATACATAATCAAAAATTCTTTTTACAAGGACCAAACAGCCCCCGACACAAATTTTTACAAAGGCCAAACGGCCTCAATAAAAGGACAATACAAAAAACAAAAAAACATTTAAGAAGTCCTAGGTGGCCTAGTCTTCGTCGGGGGAAACATCATCACCTTCGGAGCCTCCGCCACCCTCGGACTCGCCCAATCTTTGGACTCCTCATCATCTTCAGGATAGGCCAATTTTTTGGCCTCGACTTCTCTCTTTGGTACTCTCACTATCAGTCGATAAGTCGAAACCCCGAGCATGAATTTCCTCAAGAGTCTCCCTTCGATATTGCCACTTCGCGTGCCTGATGATATCTTTTGCTCGAACCTGAGCTGCCTTGGCGTCAGCCTTATAAACAGCCACTATCTCGTTGACATCAACTTTAATTACTTTGGCCTCTGACTAGACCGTTTCAAGCTCCTTGGCTAGATTTTCTCTATTGGAGACGGCCGAATTCAGCTAAGACTGGAGCTCCTCGATTTTATTGGCCTGAACCAAGGGCTTCTCCTTTACAGCTTGAAACTGGATCTCAGCCGAAGCCTATTTTACCCAAGCAGTCTCCTTTTCTGAGGCCAGACGGTCTGTGTTCTCTTTCCATTCTTCGGCCTCGACCATTACCGCATCCACCTCTTCTCGGAGCTTTCCAATTTGGTCAAGCTTCTATTGGACCTGCGAGTTCAGACCATTAGCCACCATATATGACTCAACGTCACTAACCTCAAACGCTCTTCATACCTACTCGACCAGGTCGGCATGCTCCTTCCAAGCTGCCTCCACCTCAGCTTGGAGTTTCTTGATCTCCCTCTCACGTTGCTCATTAAGAAGTTTGTAAGCATCCCTCTTCTCAATGAGCTCTCGAGTCTCGGCCTAGTGTTGATTTAACTCTTCTCGATATCGGAGAAAAGTCTTGTGATGAAGCACCGAGGCCTTCAGACAAAGCAAAAAAAATTACGATTATTTACGACTTAATATAAGTACATAATAGAAGTCATCAGGGGGCACTTGAAGTTACCTGGTTTAACGCCTATTGGGAGTCGTTGAACAGGCATGACGCATCCACCTCGGTCATCTTCGCTTGATCCTCTTCGATCACAAAGTATCGAAGATTGTTGATACCTAATTTTTTCTCATATATCTTTAGTACATATATATACTTTCAAAATAGCACAAATGCAGCTATAAGCATGCACAAGCATTTTTTTTAATTTTTCTATAATTTTTGAAAGCGCCAAATTGATTTATTTCTTCTCTTTTTATTTATAAATTTTTTAATAATTATCTTTCAAATTATTTTTGTGGTGATTTAGTCGTCTAAATTCCTTATTTCTGCCGAAATATTATTAAAATATTTTAGTGTATTTTTTATAATTGCATTCATATTTTTAAGCTAAATTGCATATCTTTGCAATAATAGCCCTACTAGTGCATAATTACATTATTGATGCATAAAATAATCTTTTATATTTTTAAAATGTTAAACAATTATTTTAAATCATTTTAGTAAACAAAAGTATTTTTTGGAAATCATTTATTATTTTTATAAATTATATAACTATTAAAGTGGCTATTTTAAATCTATCCCAATCCTTATTATATAACTACCAGCCTAATATTAATTAAATTACCCAGACCAAACCCTAGAAGACCCGATCCGTCCCCAATACCCTTTAATCTGGGCCATTGATCATAAAGATCAACGGCCTCAAAACGCCCCTTTCTAAAATAAACCAACCTATACCCCCCCCTCCAAACCCTAATCATTCCCCCCTTCTCACTGCCGTCATCTGTTGCTCTCATCTCTCAAAATCTCTCAACCTAACCCTAACCAAATCCACTGACCCTCTTCCATGGCCATCTCCGATGACTTCTCACCACCTCTTAGGCCTCCAATGACCTCCCTCACGTTACTCTTGCCATCTCCAAGGCCCTCGAGGGACCCGAGCTAGTTGTCTTGTATTTATGGTTCCTCTCTCTCCTGTTTTAGGTCATTCCAGTGTGATTCCGAGTAAGATCGTCCTATTTTGACGACGATTTATGGTTTTCTAAGTATGTTTCTTCATCTCTATGCCGTCCTTTTCGAAACCCTAATTTCCTTTTTCTAAACATCTTAGATATGTACAGATCCGAGGTGATTTGGGTTTGTTTTATGTGCGTTTTACAACAATCTTAAGATTCTTTACAAGAATCGTATGATTTTCAAGCGATTTTCATTTTTTTCTAAAACTAGTGTTTTCGGAATTTCTCTTTAAAAATTGTTTGATAATTTTTTGTGTCTAATCTTCTGCTTCTCATATATTTTAACTATTTTTATGAGTCTGTTACAACCTTAACTTGCTTGTACCAAAAGCCCTAATTTTTGGAGTTCTTCGTTTGGTTCTGAGTGTTAGTACATCTGACTAGTTCTTGCTTTGAGTTCTTGTGATTTCTCGTGACTTTCTTGCCTTAATATGCTTCTACTGAATTTCTTAGTTTGACCTTTCACTGATTCTATGTGCTTGTGCTCATCTGTTCATATCAAGACCTGTATCTTTCTCATTGAATCAGTGTTGTTTAACTTTTTGTTTTGTTAAAGTTATATTTCGATTCCTAACTATTCATGTTTCACCTTATTTTATATGTTAACATGTTGATTCTTTCATGACTTTCTCTTTGATTATTCTGAATTCCTTATTTCTTGGTTTGATTTGAACACTTTCCATTAAACTTTCGATTCTTATCTTTCTACTCGATTTGATTGAATTGCTTGCCTTAATAAGGGAAGACTTGGACTGATTTTACTTTAATTGATTTCGAGATTCTCCAATTACTGAATAATTTGATTCTTACCTTATTTACTTAGCTTTCAAACTACTATATATATGCTTTCTTCTACTCTCATTAGACAGAACATTAGTTCACAAAAAGGGCACACTTACCCTTTAAAAGTTCTCTTTCTCTTCCACTTTATACTTGAGCCGGGTGAAAGCCAAGGCTAGATATTGGAACTTCATTTGCTTTATATTCTGCACCTTTTTTTTCAACTAGTATGTCTCTAATTGAGTTTTGGAATCCAAACCGTATATGTTTTATTCTTGCACTAGTTCATCAGTTATGAGTTTCAACTTGAATTCCCTCCTACTTCTTTGCTCAGCATGTCTAAAGTCTACATATTCAATGTATTCTTTATATTCTGCACTCTTTCTTGTTTACTTCTTTGCCTAGCATGTCTAAAATTCTGTCCTGTCCAATGTATGCACTTTTTCCTGCTTATTTCTTTGCCTAGCATGACTTACTGAGTCTCTGAGATCCTAAGTGTTGTATGCAGTTTGTGACTATATGTTTCCTCTATCCCTATCCATGTACCCTAATGTGATTCTTATGTGACACAATCCCTTTATCCCCATGTGAAGATCTATTTGTTAAGTGTTCTTTTCTGAATCTGGGTGTCTCCTATGACCAATTGATTGTCTGCTACTTGGTACTCTTCTCAAACTGTCATTACCACTAAGTTATTTCTTGTTTTCTGAAAAACGTTTCTACTTCTGAAGTCATCTCTATACTATTTTTAAAAAAAACTATGTCAAGCACTCTCACTTTACTCTTAGGATATTAGGTTCTGCCCCTCTGATATGTGTACCGCCTTGAGAGTCTTGGGATCTCTCTGAACTCTGGCATGTCAGAGCTGGCCTTTCCACACTGCACTTAAATCAGTTATTGTTGAGAAAAATTCTAGGTGTGAGCACTTCCTGGGATCCTTGAGATCCTTAGTGAACTCTAACACACCTAGACATGATACTGTCTATGGAACTTTGGCATTTTGAGGCTGTTGGAGGCTTGGAAGTCACTTGGGCCTGCTTCAAGCTCCCTATAGTTAACTTCTTCTTTTTCTTTATTTGTTTATGTGATTCAGCTGGTCTGTAATAATTATTGTAAATAACATTGGGGTGATTAGTGAAAAGGGATAGGTAGTTACATATTTGTTGGGTAAATCGGGTAGATGCCATGCCTATAAGATTGTGTTAATGTATTTTCTATGTTTGCTTTACTTCCACAATATTAGAAACCATGCTTATAGGATCTAAATGACTTTAATATTAGAAATCATGCCTATTGGGTTAAAATCAGCCTTATAATTAGATATCATGCCTAAAGAGTGAAAAGTAATTGAATTTCAGTTTTTGTTATAGCATGTATTCACATTCGTCTTCTTAGGTATCATGCCTATAAGTTTAAGAATCAACTTTAATAACTAGATACCATGCCTATAAGGATTATAATCAGCTCTAATTAGAATCATGCCTATAGAACTTAAAATCAGTCTAGTTAAATAAATCAGTTTAATTCATTGTTTGTTTATTCTGAATTGGTTAATTAATCCGTCCATTTCTTAACAAGTTTTCAAATACTGCCTTAAGATAATACCGTTAGAAAGCATGTCTATAGGATCTCAAGTTGTCTGTTTTAAAACTGTTTATTGTTTTACTGCTTCCTAATCAATATAGATACTGTCACACCTCCTTTTTTACCACACCCCGTAGAAGGGAGTATATAAGGGGAGTTTTTCCAACTTAAAGTGATAATCGAAATGGGGTTATTTATTTATTAAATTCAGAGTCGCCACTTGGGATAATTTACAATGTCCCAAGTCACCGGTTCAAATCCCGAATCGAGGAAAAGATTGACTCTGTATTACAGTCCGCGAACAAGAAATCCGGGTAAGGAATTTTGTTAACCTGGGAGAAGGTGTTAGGCATTCCCGGATTCCGTGGTTCTAGCACGGTCGCTCAACTACTATAATTGGCCTGTTATCTGACTTTAAAACACTTTTAAACCTGTGTGCCTTTTTAAGACTTTAACCGCTTTATTTATTTTAGGAATATTGCAACGCTGTTAAAACACATCTTGAACCACGTCACATAAATGCACCCGCGGTCTTCGATATATTTTGCCATTGTTGAGATTTGGATTTGGGTCACATAAATGCGGACCCGAATTTAGAAAGGTAATTTTATTAAAATGACGCGCCTAAAGCAACTGCGCATTAGAAACTTTGCGGGGGCCATGAAAATTTGCTAAATGGCATGCCTGGATTTATAAGGATTTTAAAAGAAACAATTAAGCGAGGGCCACGCATTTTGATTTTATTTGGCACGGTGCACCTCGATTCCATTTCTAAAAAAACTAGTCACTTGGAAAAAAAAACATAATGATATTATAATTACTTGAACCCTAAAGTTCACACTTAAATCGCTTGATCAATAAGGAATGGACATGCGAAATTTTCACCATTTCCTTCCTAGGCTTGGTTAGGCTCGAGGCCTTAATTGTCAGTAGCCCAAGGCGTGACCCACATGAGCAATGCCGGGTTCATACTGTTGCCCACATCAAGAAGTATGAGTGCAGGAAAAGGGAAAGGGAATCCGGCATAACTGGGCCAACGTTGGTGGCCCAATTTGGTGTTTCAGTACCAGATGTTTGTAAGAGTAATACCAATTTGCATGAGAAAAACCCCTTGGGTTTGAGCAAGTGCGAACGGAATTTAGTTGCATGCAAGGGCACATTTGGGTATCACATATGCTAACATGATAATAAAATATTCACATTGACTGGGCCAGAGGTACACAAATTAAAATTCATGCCTGCTGACTTGAACCTAAGATGGACTTAAATTTTTGACGAGGATTCATGCTTACCAACTTTATTCAGAGATGAGAGTCAAAAATAAAAAAACACTGAAACTAAGACGGCTGTGTAATGGCCGTTGGCTGAACATTATAATGGAATAAGATAACACATGAATTCAATTAACACATCACCGCCACTAATATGTATATCCCATTGAAAAGTTCTGATTTCCACCCTAACCTTATTATTTTAACGGACCCATGCAGATTTCAACAAAATGCACCGATTTTAGCCTAACCAAATAGACCTGGACCCTTTGTACAAACACCGAACCCAGATTTATTTGCCCATTGGCCAAGCCTACCAGTTCTCTATCATTATAAACTAAAATTAAAGCTAAGAGAGAGAAACAATCAAATGTAGTAAGCAAACCAAATTTACAGTAGAGCCTGACAACTTTCAAAGATAAAATAAAAATAGAACTCCATATTTAACTAAGTATTACGACACAAATGACAAAACTCATTCAAGTAACTTCATCTTCTTCCATTTCATATGCCAAGGTGGTGGAGAATACCTGGTTACAATAGCAAAACAAACAAATCCAAAGGAGTGAGGAATTAGCAATACACAGCAGCAAAAATAGCACCAGCAGCAGCAACTCAACCCAGGAAAATGAATTTGAAGTAAGAGAAAACTATTTCAATTGAGCAATGACCAAGCAACTTCACAACCAAACTTCAAACAACCAAGTCTACTCCATTCCCACACTAGATCATTGGACAATCTTCAAAAAACGACAAGTCTCTTAAAATTATAGAAGGGAAATGGGATGGAACAGTAATTCTTCCCCCTCTCTTTTATTTTTAGCTATTTTTGATTTTTCTCGACTTTTCTCTTGAAGTTATAGTCGCCTCTATTTCTGTATTTTCAGCTCTTAACTCTAATTCTTGGGTCTGCCTTGAAAGGCAAGTTTAGGATGCCTATTATAAGCAAGGGACTAGGGCAGACCTTAGGATTTTAATTTTGCACTTTGCCCCCCTCTTTAATTCTCATTTTTAGCTTAAAATCCCTCAGTTCTTGACTTGTTAACCAAGTTAGCCTACTACAAGTCTGAAATTCAATTAAAGACCCCCACCCAAGCTTCCTAGAAGCTTCTAAATCTGTTATATCATAGATTCCTTAGGCTAATTACCTGAATTACCCTTTTAGAATCCTTTTAAACTCTAAAACTTACTCTCTCATGCCAAACAGAGCATAAATATAATTGCCCAAATCTAACGGGTTCAGATAAACCCAAATTAAATCCCTCTTGGGCCTTTTAATTTATTGAAACCCATGTTCGCAAGCCAACCCACAGAGTCTCAGAGACTCATGAAATTTGGGTTCAAAACAAAACGAAACTGTTTTCAAACTAAGAATCCCAAGCCATTACAAATCTGGGACCAACCACGCAAGCATAAAAATGAAACAAAAATGGAAAAGTAAAAGGCATGGATAGACAAGGATGAAATATAAGAAGAAATGAATATCAACGACTTAAGTGAAGGAAAATATCATTCTTGAAGTCGAAGAACCAAACTCGAAAGCACTCTGCCCAGTCGCAAGCAATTTGACCGAACCTCGATGAATCTGAGATGAGTCGAATATCACATTAATCAAAGGCTATTGACAAAGCCATTAACTAATGTTAATTTCGACTCACAATATGCCAAAATCAACGAAAAGAATTGAAGAAGCGAAAGCTCGGCGATTCCAGCTTTTTAGACTGGAAATTTGAGGGATTCCATTGGGTGTTTTGGGAAACGGGGGCCAAGACATGATTTAGCAAAGTCCGGCGGTTGCCTGATATGAATTTGGGGTGGTTTGGAGACTCTCCGCCGTCGTAGGGCGATTTCCGGTGGCGGCTGATGGTGGCGGATGGTAGTAAGATATAAGAGGTTATACTGGTTTTAGATTTAAGGTTGTTTGGACATTTTTATGTGGTTGGGGTGGAGACTCTGGACCGTTTGATGAGGGAGATGGAGGGCCTAGATTAATCTAACCTAATTGAACTTTAAACGACGCCGTTTTAATTTTGAGGTGGGGCGGACCGGATTGGGGCGGGTCTGGGATGAAAAACGGGACGGGTTTCAGGGCAAAATATTTGGGCCTATGGATTTTTAAACAAGAATAGCCCAAACCCAGGCTTCTTATTCAATTCTTTTTCTTTCTTTTTCAAATTAGTTTTTTTCTAATTCCTTTTAAATTAAAATTAAAATTAAACATAAACCTAAATTAATTCCTAAATAAATTATCCCATCAAATTGAATTAACTAACTCTAGATAATAATTACCACGAATAATTAAATACCAAATTAAAGAAAAACTACCAAAATTCAAAAATCAAAACTAAAGAGCAAAATAAACTATTTTTGTGATTTTCCATTTTTTGTAAAGCAACTTAATTACTAATTAATTTTTAAAATGCAAAGTTAAATCCTAAATGCAAATGCAGCCTATTTTTGTATTTTCATTAACTAAATAAAAATAAACATGCCCAGGCAATATGCAAACAATTAACAGAAAATGCCACACAAATCCACAAAATTGTAAACAATGGAAGAAGTTTCTTTGTTTTGAATTTATGGGAGTAATTCATATAGGGCAAAAATCACGTTCTCACAACTGCCCCTCTTTGCTCGGAAACACAAAGAGTTTTCGTGCAAAGATAAAGTGAGCGGATACGAGCAATTTTTGCCCACTTGAATACTCCGTCGGAAACATTTTTGAAAGATCTGACCGCACCCTGCTTCCGAGGTTGCCTACATATCCTCGGCTATAAAGGAATCGGGTCAGTGTAGTTTGTGAAGTTTTGATAGGTGGGATTACCACGAAGCTGTGATTTTGCTGTTGTTGCTGCTGCTACTGCTTACTGTATCCCCTTATTACACCATGATAAAATAAAAAGAAGCTAGACTAGACTATGATCTATGCACTACAAAATCCTATCTATATCTTCAGACTTGCTCATGTGGTTCTTGTTGCCTTGTTGACTTGTATTCTCCTGGCGGAATCCCTTTGTTGCTGCCTTGAATTGTAATCTGAGATGCTTTCCATTTCTCCAGATGGATATTTGACTGCCAACTACACTTTGAGATGTTTTTTCCTTTTCTCCAGGTGGACACTTGACTGCTGAACTTGAATGTATTCTCTGTTATCCAGGTGGGCGCCTGATTGCATGAACTTGAATTGTATTCCCCTGCTCTCCAGGTGGGCGCCTGATTGCATGAACTTGAATTGTATTCCCCTGCTCTCCAGGTGGGCGCCTGACTTCAACAAAATAGACTAAACAAAGAAAAATTTTCTGCCCCAGTTTGGGTATCTAGACACATATGTAAGTGTAAAACGAACCACATTACCAAATATCAATAAGAACTTGAAAGCTAAAACTTGATTTATACTCCCTTGTTCTCCAGGTAGGCTCCTGATTGCTGACTTGAAATGTATTCCCTACTCTCTAGTCGGGCTCCTGACTGCTGACTTGAAGTGTATTCCCTGCTCTCCAGGCGAGCTCCTGACTTCAACAAAATAGACAAAAACAAACAAAATTTTTTCTGCCCCAGTGTGGTGGTTGGGCACAGATGTGAGTGTAAAACTAAATCATATTACCAAGTATTACTAAGAATTTGAAAGCTAGGTCCCATTATCCAGGGGGTCCTGACAACTCTTAATTAAATGATAATTTAAATCTAAGTTATATTTTCTAAAGGTGTGACTTCTACTCAATCTTGTTATCTAAGAGGGTCTTTAAACTATTCCCATTATCCATGAGGGTCCTGAAAATCAAAGGTCAAATTTTATCTTAAGAGTGACAACTTTTATGGCTGAATTATACTACCCTACAATAGAATTTACGCTAAATGTTGTTATCTAATCGAAATCTTAAAGCTAAGTCCCATTATTCAGGAGGGTCCTGAAAACTTCTAATTGAATCTTATCTCGAACATGCAAACTTCTAAACCAGCTTTTATTACTTCGGGATACATTTATGCTAGATTACGCTATTTCTGAACTAGGTCCCATTTTCTAGGAAGGTCAGGAAAAATCAAAAATTAAACCTGTTTGGTGACCGCCTTTCTCCACAAAGGGTTTCTCTGAAACAACCAAAATTTCCTGTCCCTGTTTAATTAAAGAAAAATTCGTCAATTTAAAATGTGGTGGTTAGTTGATGGCATTCTTTGCTGAAGGTCTCTCCGCTGCACTGTTTTGTTTTGACTGGCTTCCCCGAACTGGCCCTGAACCGCTTGGCTTTCTGACAGACTTTCAAAACCCTATGACCCTGAATGACCCGAGTGTTCTATACCTGAACCGTTGTTTCACACCTCTGACCCCTTTAACAGAACCTCTGCATCTCACCTGAAATTACCAAATCATTTTGCCGATGAAACTCTTGCTGGCACTTTATCCTACTTTACATCATGCTATCTTTGGTGTGCTCTGCCCGCACTGTGCTTTGCAATCTTGAAGCTGGTAGTGAGCTTTGAAATTCCTTCTTATTTGCTTAAACGGAACTGACATTGGAAACATCTTAGAGAAATAACCCAAAAGAAATGAAATGCAATGACCTTCAGAGTTAAGGATAAGGAAATCCAAAACTGGACGACTATCTGAAGAGAAAAAAAAAGGAAAAGAGACTTATCTGAGTGGAACAGCTGGTGCCAATGATCATGACATGCAATTTGGATTAATCGGCCCAATCTGTCCAACCAATCAACTTTCAGTTGCCATACTTTGTTGCTCCGGAATTTCCATAACCTAATTTCTTCACCCAAATCCTGACCGTGTTCATCTTGCGGTGCCTTGAAAGGTTTTCACCAGCAGACCTCTCTCATTCATTCATATCTTAACTCACTTTTGCCTTACGGTGCCCGTGAGGGTTTTCACCAATAAGACTCTCTCATTTTTTTATTTCTCTCAGATCCCGTTGCCTTATGGTGCCTGTGAGGGTTTTCACCAATAAGACTCTCTCATTTTTATTTCTCTCAGCTCTCGTCGCCTTACGGTGCCCGCGAGGATTTTCACCAATAAGACTCTCTCATTTTTTATTTCTTTTTTATATTTGGACCGGAGTGTTGCCCCTGATATGAATTACTTCTACCTGCTTGACTTGACATTTATCGCAGACTGATCGGAAGGTCTTTCTTTGGACCGTAATGTGGATTTTGGATGGGTTTAGAAATAAAGGGTATAAAAGCTCAAAACAATTCGAATGGGTTCAAAAGTACAACTTTCGGAATCAGATTTCTCATAACAACCACAACTTCTGCCCCAGTTTCTTGTTTGGGGACTTTTGGATTCTTACTTTGATGGGACTGAACCGTGAGGCTGCCTACGTATCCTTAAGAGGAATCAGGTCGAACGTAGTTCATGAAATAGGAATCGCTCTGTTGTTGTATTTTTCTTTTTCTCTTTCTTTGCTTTCTTTTCCTCTTTTGTTGTTTTTCTTCTTCTTCTTTTTTTCTTTTCATTCTTTTCTTTTATTCTTTTCTTTCTCTTTTCATTCTTTTCTTTCTATTTTTCTCTTCTTCCCTTACTTATCTTTTACGCTTGTATTTCCGATATTTGTTATTGATTCCGAAAGAGGGGTATGAAAGAAAATAAATAAGGCTCAAAGGGGGTGACAAAGGCTGAAGTGTTTAGATAGCAGAACAAAATGCCTTCATCATTTCAATATTCAAAACATGCCAAATACAAACAAGTATAATCAAACAAAGAAAATCATACATAGTATCTCTTGACTGCATCAGAGTTGATAGCCATTTCTACACATTTTCCTTCTACATCTGTCAAATACAATGCACCATTGGACAACACTCTAGTTACAACGAACGGCCCCTGCCAGTTTGGGGCAAACTTGCCTTTTGCTTCAACCTGATGTGGAAGGACGGGTTTCAATACTAACTGACGTACTTCAAACTTCCGTGGACGCACCTTCTTATTGTATGCTCTTGCCATTCTCTGTTGATACAACTGGCCATGACACACTGCTGCCAATCTTTTCTTGTCGATCAAACTCAATTGTTCTAAGCGAGTTTTGACCCACTCATCATCATCGATCTCAACCTCCGCGACAATTCGAAGGGATGGAATTTCCACTTCTGCGGGTATCACTGCTTTGGTTCCATACACCAACAAATAAGAAGTCGCCCTTACTAAAGTACGGACAGCAGTGCGATAACCCAACAATGAAAACGGTAGCTTTTCATGCCACTGCCTAGAGCCCTCCACCATTTTTCGAAGTATCTTCACTATGTTCTTGTTGGCTGCCTCGACTGCTCCATTCGCCTTGGGGCGGTATGGGGTGGAATTGCAATGTGTAATCTTAAACTGTTGACACTCCTCTTTCATCAGATGACTATTGAGATTAGCACCGTTATCTGTGATGATTACCTTCGGTATCCCGAACCGGCAAATGATATTTGAGTGCACAAAATCAACCACTACCTTCTTGGTTACAGACTTGAATGTTTTAGCCTCAACCCACTTGGTGAAATAATCTACGGCCACTAGAATGAACCTGTGCCCGTTCGATGCTGATGGCTCAATTGGCCCGATGACATCCATGCCCCATGCAACAAAAGGCCACGGTGCAGACATCGTGTGTAATTTAGATGGTGGAGAATGAGTCAAATCTCCATGCACTTGGCACTGATGACATTTACGCACGAAACTGATACAATCTCGCTCCATAGTGAGCCAATAATAACCTGCCCGGAGAATCTTCTTTGCCAGCATATACCCACTCATGTGCGGTCCACAGATTCCAGAATGTACTTCAGTCATAATAGCTGTGGCCTGCCTAGCATCTATGCATCTCAGCAATCCAAGATCTGGAGTTCTTTTGTACAACACTCCTCCATTGAAGAAAAATCCACTTGCCAACCGTCGAATTGTTCTCTTTTGATCACCTGTGGCTTGTACAGGATACACTCCCATCCTGAAGTACTCCTTGATATTGTGAAACCAAAGCTCCCCATCGAGCTCTTCTTCCACCACATTACAATAAGCATGTTGATCGTGGATTTAAATATGAAAAGGGTCCACATAAGCCTTATTTGGGTGATGTAACATTGACGCCAGAGTAGCCAAACCATCAGTGACCTCATTATGAATCCTCGGAATATGCCTGAACTCTATTGATTAGAATCGCTGACAAAGATCATGTAAACACTATCGATACGGTATGGGTTTTAAATCCCATGTTTCCCACTCTCCCTGAATCTGGTACACCAGAAGGTCCGAGTCACCCAAGACCAAGACTTCCTGGACACCCATATCCACAGCCATCCTCAAACCCAAAATGCATGCCTCGTACTCAGCCATGTTGTTGTACAGTAGAACTGAAGCTGAGCCGTAACAAGGTAATGATGCCCTGTTTTAGAAACAAGTACCGCTCTTATCCCAACGCCTTTCATGTTAGCAGCCCCATCAAAGAACAGTTTCCATCCTAGCCTTTCAACCTGTTCTAACTCATCAATGTGCATTACCTCTTCCTCAGGGAAATAAGTCTTCAAAGGTTCGTATTCTTCATCCATAGGATTCTCAGCCAAATGGTAGGCCAATGGTTGTGCTTTCATCGCAGTCCGAGTCACATAGACAATGTCAAATTTTGTGAGTAAAATCTACCACTTTGCGAGTCTTCCCATGGGCATAGGCTTATGAAAGATATACTTCAACAGATCCAAGCGAGAGGTAAGGTAAGTAGTATAAGATGACAAATAATGTTTCAGCTTCTGGGCTACCCAAGTTAGGGCGCAACACATCCTCTCAAGATGAGTGTACTTAACCTCGTAATATGTGAATTTCTTATTGAGATAATATATGGCCTGCTCCTTCCTACCGGTGATGTCATGCTGTCCCAACACACATCCAAATGAATTGTCCAAGACTGTCAAATATAGAATCAAAGGTCTCCCTGGTTCTAGCGGGACCAACACAGGTGGGTTTGACAAGTACCCTTTTATCCTATCAAATGCTTCCTGACATTCATATGTCCACTTAACCGCAACATCTTTCTTTAACAGTTTGAAGATGGGCTCACAAGTTGTCGTGAGCTGAGCAATAAACTTGCTGATGTAATTCAATCTCCCCAATAGACTCATCACCTCAATCTTGTTCTTTGGGGGTGGCAACTCCTGGATAGCTTTGATCTTTGACGGGTCTAATTCAATACCTCGACGACTGACTATGAATCCCAACAACTTTCCATACGGGACACTAAATGTGTATTTTGCAGGGATGAGCTTGAGATTGTACCTTGCGAAGCCTTTGGAAGAACTTTCTCAGATCTTTGACATGATCAGACAGTTTTCTAGACTTTACAATCACTTAATCCATATAAACCTTGATCTCCCTGTGTATCATGTCGTGGAATATGGTCGTCATTGCCCTCATATAGGTTGCCCCAGCATTTTTCAAACCAAATGGCATGACTCGATAGCAGTACGTTCCCTATGGCGTAATGAATGTTGTCTTTTCTGCATCCTCCTCATCCATTAAGATCTGGTGGTAACCCGCATAACAATCCACAAAAGAACCAATTTCTTGTTTGGCACAATTATCGATCAATATATGGATGTTCGGCAATGGGAAGTTATCCTTGGGACTTGCCTTGTTGAGATCTCGATAATCAACACACACCCTGGTCTTAATATCCTTCTTCGGCACAGGCACAACATTTGCTAACCAGGTGGGATACCGAGTGACCCGAATGACTTTGGCCTCAAACTGTTTGGTGACCTCTTCCTTAATTTTCACACTCATATCAATCTTAAATTTCCTCAGCTTCTGCTTGGCCGGGGGGGGGGAATGCCGGATCAGTGGGCAATTTGTGAACCACCAAGCTAGTGCTTAGACATGGCATGTCGTCATAGGACCATGCAAAAACATCTTTATACTCGAACAATGTTTTAATTATCTCCTCTCTGAGTTGTTGTTCAAAATGGACACTTATTTTAGTTTCCTGGACATTATCTTGGTCCCCTAAATTGATTGCTTCTGTATCACTCAGGTTAGACTTGGGTTTTTCTTCAAAATGGCTTAATTATTACTAATCTCTTTAAAGGCTTCATCCTCGTCATATTCCGATTCAACATCACATTCTATTTCTTGAATTACTATTTCAGAACTAGATTGGCTTTTAAGACTAGGCCGGAGATTCCGCATGCATGTCATATCATTGAAGCCAGCAAAAAGAACTGTACAAGGAAGAAAAGAAAAACAAAAATAAAACTATCAGGAATGGAGAAGAAAAGAAATTGCATTTCATTGAAATTAGAGATAACAAGGTTTATACATCCAAACGGACGGAACATAGAATCTGAACTACAACCTTGGGATAATCCATATAAACTGAAAGAAAATCAAAGCAAACTACCAAAACTTCTTCCTGGTGGGGAGAGGAGTAGCTTTCCAATTGTTAATCTTTGCACTGAGCCCAACAAATTGCACATCCGCCTTGCTAGAACCCTCTCCAGCTTCCACCGTGTTCACTTCGTCAAATATCCTCTCAAACTTGTCCATCAAATCTCCATCCATATCAACCACCAACCTGGGAACCGTCGTCACTGGGCGCTTTCTGGTACCAGGCCTGACAAATGATCTAGAAAGATGCGGGACTGGCTTTGGAAGGGCCCATGCTCTCTGTTTCATTTTTCTGGCTCTTCTCACGTCTCCGACTGTGGGCTTGAACCCCAGACCAAATGTATCCAAGTTTTTAGGAAGAGAAACCGGTTGTACGATACCTTGCAGAGATGCACCCAAACCCTTTCCCGGCACAAAACCATTTTTCAACATTTCAACGGCTACCATGACTGATGCAGCAACTACCCTTGGAGTCGGCACACACTTCCCTTCAGGAATTTTCTCTACCGATACCATGTCAAAAAGCTGATAAACCCATGGTCCCTCGTCGTCTTCAAACTCTATGAACGGAACCATGGCATCACTGGGAACACACAAATTATCTTCGCAATGCACAACAATTTCCTGTTTATCCCATTCAAACTTAACCATTTGATGCAGAGTGGATGGGACTGCTTTGGCAGCATGAATCCAGGGTCGACCTAACAGCAGATTGTAAGAAACAGCCATATCGAGCACCTGGAATTCCATAGTAAATTCAACTGGCCCTATTGGAAGCTCGAGCACTATGTCCCCGACTGAATCTTTCCCTCTACCGTCGAATCCCCGAACACAGATACTGTTCTTGTGAATTCTTTCATCATCCACCTTCAACTTGTTCAGAGTGGAAAAAGGGAAAATATTTGCACTGGAACCATTGTCAACCACTACCTGAGTAACCACGGAATCTTCACATTTCACCGTCAAATAGAGGGCTCTATTGTGCTCAATACCCTCCACGGGCAACTCAACATCGGAAAAGGTGACTCTGTTTACCTCAAATATCTTGTTAGCTATCTTTTCCAAGTGGTTTACTGAGATTTTGTCAGAAACGTGGGCTTCGTTCAAGATCTTCATCAAAGCCCGACGGTGCTCGTCTGAATGGATAAATAATGACAATAGCGAGATCTGAGACGGTGTCTTCCTTAATTGCTCTACATTGGAATAGTCCTGCACTTTCATCTTTCTCAGAAATTCCTCTGCTTCTTCCTCGGTCACAACTTTCTTCACCAACACTAGTTTATCTTTGGAGGTCTTAGCTTTTCTCAACTCTTCGGGGAAAAAGCATCTCCCCGATCGAGTCAAACCATGGGTCTCACACACTTCTTTTTTAACCTTTTCCCCTTGTAAGTCACTGTCACTCGTTCATAATTCCATGGGACTGCCTTGCTGTTGACTATCGGTAATTGAGTTACCGGTTTGATAATGACAGGATCTATGCGGGCACCCTTCACAATTACCACAGGCTTGTTCATCACTCCCGGCACAACCACTTTTGCTCTTTCATGTTTTCCTACAACGTCACTTGAGGATCCCTTCTTGACCTCCACAGATGGTTCATTATTTACCCCATTTAACTTGATCACAGACTTCTCACTTGTTAACTTTTCACACGGCTTGGCTTCACTAGCCCGAATCATCATGATGATTTGCGAAGGCTTCTTAGGCTCCCCTCCCTTATGCACCATATCAATCATATTTGTCTCATAATGGGCTGGCAACGGGTTCTAGTTGATATTAGGTGCCTCCGGGGCTTGGACTTCAATTCGATTAGTATCAATAAACTCCTGAATAGCTATTTTCAATTTCTAGCATTTCTCTGTGTCATGACCCGGGGTCCCTGAACAATACTCACAACTCACCGAGCAGTCAATATTTCTGGGAGGGGGATTTGGCATTTTAGCGTCGATCGGATTCAACATACCCAACTGTCTCAATCTGTGGAATAGACTAGTATATAATTCGCTTAATGGAGTGAAAGTCTTCTATTTTTGCAACCTTTCATTCTTAAAGGCTTGATTGGGCCGAAAACCTATTCCACAGGGATTTCTATAGGCTTTTGGGGGTGGATAGGTATTTTGGGGAGCTGAGTATGGATTTTGTAGAGCTGGCGTACGCCATTGTGCGTGAGTAGGGGGTTGGGTATAGGTTTGTGCGTGATGGACGAAAAAATGGGGATCTGGCGGTGGGTAATAGTGTTGTGGTGGGCTATATGGAGTGTGGGGGTAAGTTTGGTGATAGGGTCGAGGCGGGTTGTAGTAACGTGGAAGGTTCCTGGATCCGACCCAAACTCCCGACTCAATTGTCGCAACGTCCTCTTTCTTCTTCTTCCCGAGTACACCCCCAGTACCATTTTGAATGGCCTGGGTGGTTGCTTTGATTGCTGAATAACTCATGATCTTGTTAGACTTGAGTCCCTCCTCAACTATGCCTCCCATTTTTACAACCTCATTAAAGGACTTGCCTACTGCTAACACCAAATGACCTAAATAAGTGGGCTCTAGAGCCTAGAAGAAGTAATCAACCATCTCACTTTCTTTCATCGGAGGGTCAACCCTCGCGGCTTGTTCCCTCCAACGGAATCCATACTCTCTGAAACTCTCACCGGGCTCTTTCTTAATCTTTGTTAATGACAGACGGTCCGGGATAATTTCAAGATTGTATTGAAAATGGCAGGCGAAGACTTGGTCCAAATCGTCCCATGTGTACCACCTGTTGTGATCTTGTATGGTATACCATTCTAATGCCGATCCACTCAAACTTTGGCTAAAATATGCCATCAGCAATTCATCTCTTCCGCCTGCTCCTCTCATCTTACTACAAAATCCCTCTTAAGTGTGCTACTAGGTCACCATGCCCGTCGTACAGATCAAACTTGGGCATTTTTGAACCCTGCTGGTAACTGAACATCTGGGAACAGACAT
Organism: Nicotiana tabacum; assembly: GCF_000715075.1. Lineage (NCBI taxonomy): Eukaryota > Viridiplantae > Streptophyta > Magnoliopsida > Solanales > Solanaceae > Nicotiana > Nicotiana tabacum. The sequence goes on from NC_134095.1 coordinate 24,871,579, forward strand.
AAATCTTTATAGGCCACACTTACTTGACCCCCCAACCCCCTCATATCTTTGAATGATTGTTCTAAGCTTTTGACTTTTCTGATCATTTCCTCATGTTTGGGATTTTTGGGTGGCTTCTCGGTCTTTGCCGTGAGATCAAGATGAGGAGTGTAAGAACTTGGTTCCGGGACTTTGAAGGTGGTTTCAGGGGGATAATACTGGTTGTCGTGAGTCTGGAATAGAGGTTCACTGGAATATCGGTGTAATGCAGCAGGTGGAGGTTCCACAAAAATAGGTGTAATTGGTGGAGGAGGGTGCGGGACTTGTCTGGGTGGAAGAGCTTGTAATGTATGGGAAGTGGTGCCGTGGCATTGTTGGTAGAGGGGAAAGGCTGGAGATGAGTTCATAGTAGGAGGTTCCTGAGGTTGAGCCAATGGTGGGATATAAGCAGGGTTGGCGTGATAAACCGGTGGTGGATGACCCTTTGCCTAAGCCTGGTACATTTCAGCTATTTGCTGCTTTAACTTATACATCTCTTTCTTTATTGCATTAACATCCAATTCTTCCACCTCCTTTGACGGGTCGACAATATTTGCCTCCATTTCTTGGTTGGCCATATTTAGCCTGTCTTTTGATCGGGTGTTGTATGAGTGAGTTGCCAGAATTCTAATCAACTAACCACCTACCTGGACTTAATATATCAACAACAACCTTGTTAGTGGTTAGGGCTTTAACAAATTGGTAACCGCACATTTTGGGGAATGAATGCACCTACTTAGTTAACCGTTTCTATTATGCATTTGATCGGCTGCTTGCGTCATCACGGCTTTTCTATTTGCAATGTCCTCCCTTTTTTCTCTTTTTCATTCTGTTGTTTTCATCCTCCCATTCCCTCTGGTTTTGCCTTTGCTTCTGTCTCTTAGCCTTCTTATTTTTTCTCTCTTTTCTGTTCTTTTCTCTCCTATTTTTCCTGTCACTTTTTGTTTTCCTTTTTCTCCTCTTCTTTTTTTCTTTTGGTTATGGTCGAATTCTATGGAGATTGCCTACGTATCATGACCCCGCATGAATCAGATCGAGCGTAGTTCTGGAAGATAAGTGTGAAAGTAAATAATAAAACATTTTTTGGGATTTTCAATTTTCATAAAAGCAAATGCTTTGATTACAAAGACTCAGAACTAACAGACTGCAAGGGAAACTAACCAACGCTGATGAAAAAGATGAAATACAGACTCCAAAATAAACTATCATACTCAAAATAAGAAAATGCAGACTCAAAAACAAATGACAAACTCCAGCAGAAAAAAAAACGGACTCAACACAACTGATAGACGGAAAAGGAAATATAGACAAATGAAAAATTATGAATACATCAATGCTCCTGGTGCCCGCGGGACATCATTCGGTCTCGCCGCGGGCCTATATGCAAGATCCCTTTGAAGTCGGTCCAAGTCACTCATTATCTGTTTAACAAATGTTGTTACTGCCACGAAGAAGGTGGTGCGAGTCATATCTTCACATACTTGGCACTTCATAACAATGTAATCGGCGATGTTTCTAATTCTCTCTCTTATGACACCCTTCTCTTGTAACAAATGCCCGATCTTCTAGGCCCTGGCCTTGGCCACTTGATTTTACTCCTGAAGTTATTGTAAATCTATTTCTAATTGTGCCAATGTTGTATAACAATGCTCTCTTTCAACCTTGAAGTCTTTAGCCTGTTTGATCATTTTGTTTTCCGTGGCGATAACCCTTTTCTTTAATCCTGCGACCTCGTTGTCGTACTTTTCTTTCAACTTCTTAATCAGGCGTGCTCGTTCATCTGAGTTTTTAGCCAATTGCTTTCGAGCCTTGGCTAGTTCACTTTCTGCCTCAAGTTATCTATGAGTTTTTCATCTTTGGCACTTCGGGCGGGATTTTCTGCCGCTATTTTCATTTTTTGAATTTGGGCTCGAAGGGCCTCATTTTCTTTGGCTAGCTTTTTCTTTTCTCCTTCATCTGCCGCGACTTGCAAGCTATTCTCGAATTGAAGTTCTCTGACTTGCTTTTCCAATTTTCCTATTGTCGCCCTGTACTCATTCTCCTTGGCCAACCAAACCCACTGTTCTTGCGACGCCTCAACGAATTCCTGAATGTGAGGCTTTTTGGCAGGTCTTTCTGGTCCAGCCCTTGCAGTGTTCTTCTTTCTATACCAGGTAAGGTAGGCGTGTGATACTTCGCCTCTAGATAGGTCACACACTCGAGTGTTCACCGTCAAATACTGGCATTCGTTCCAAATAGAATGAACTGTTTCTTCATGAAATTGACCGTCAGAACTAGCCTCGACCGCATAAACACTAAGATCGTCATCTGGGTGCATCACCTGACACCTTCCCAACTGTCTCATCGCCCGGTAAGGAGCGTAAGGTTGAATACCTTGCATACCCATCAGGAGGAAGTAAGGACCAGTGGCGGGCATATGCACAATTTCTTCAATAGGAAGTCAACCCAATGTCCATTCTATTTGTCCCGCAGTAATGGAACGAAGGCGGGATACCCAATCTCCAAACCCCTCTAGCATCTTGAACCCTGAAATACTTGTGTCAAACTCTTCAATGCAACTTTTCTTTGTAGATCCATAACTCATATACTGAGGGCGATGACACAGGTGCTCGATCATCCACATCTGTAACAGCAAATTGCATCCCTCGAAGAAATCTGCCCCGGCTTTACATGTTGTGAGAGCCCGCTATATCTCAGACACTATCATAGGGGCAAGAATGCTCTTGGCATTGGTAATCAGGACCTTGACGACTCCATCCACCCGCAAATCAATATTCCCGTCTTTTCGAGGAAACACTGCAAGGCCTAGGAAAGCTACCATAAAGGCGAAACGCCTTTGCTCATCCCATTTTGTTCGGTTTCCTTTGCTACAAACCCCGCTTTCCAGATCATTGAACCATCCTACATGCCCGTACCTCTGATATATAAAGCGTAGAGTGGAAAAACCACCCTCCAACTTTGCGTACGGGACTCCCTTGCTTATCTTTAAAAAATTCATGAATTTGTGAGAGTTAACGGCTCTTGGAGCGATCAGATACTTATGTCTCAGCCCTTCAGTACTTCCCATATAACCTGCTATCTCTTCCAAACTTGGAGTGAGTTCAAAATCCGAGAAGTGAAATACATTATGGGTCGGGTCCCAAAACGTAACCAAAGCCTTTATGATATCTCCTATAGGTCTGATTTTCAACAACCCGATGAGACCTCCCAAATGTAGATTGACTTTATCTTGCTCTGATTTTCCTAGATCCTCCCACCACATATGCAACTCCAAAGGGATCTTGTTCATGACTGTTATCGGCAAACTTGGACTCGTGCTTATTCTGCACATTTATTAGGGTGATTAAGCAAAAATCAAGACTCATTTGACTCAAAGACAAAATTGACACTTTTTTCTCTCTTTTTTTATTTAAAAATAAAATCTGGTTTTGCAAGTACGGCCTTTCAGCACCTCGGAGATGAAGATTTAAAGGCTATGTTGGCTAACCGGTGAAAACCTTGAAAAAATGACCATAGGCGGTTGTTCTTGCAAAAGCAGCCTTCTGGCGCCCTTTTAGAGACATTCGGCTATTTCTGACAAGAATGGCACCACCCTAATTATTTTTTTAAATAAAAGTAAATTTTTTGTTCTTTTGGGCTATTTTTGCAAAAAAGGAAGTTGGACCCGATAGGGGTTGCCTACGTATCTCACATCCGGTGGGAATCAAACTGGCGCAGTTCGGGCAAATAAAATGAAATATTTTCGAGAACAAAACTCCTTTCTCATTTTTCAATTCGTTTTCTGTTTTGTTTTTCAAAAATTCGGCAGAGTTTCAGCGCTATTTGGACACTGGTTTTTCTTTAAACAAGTGATTCACTCCCTTAACCCTCTACACTACTATTTCTTTCCAAAATTCTCTCCTTTCATTCCAAAGGCGGTCAACATATAAATCTAAAGCAAATAAATGCACAAGTAGCAAGTATGGTGTATCAGGATGGTCTTTTTATTTCTGGTGCACCTGTCCTAGACAGACCCAACCCCTGTGTTGAGTCTCCAAAGTCAAAATGCACATGATGCAAAAAAACGTTCCTACTAGGGATTCGGCATGAGGTATTGTTATACTAGGTTTAAAACCTGGTTTTATTGTTCTAGACCTGGCTTACCCGAGTGGACAACTCGAGCCGAGGGGGCTGAGTACCGGTAACCAAAAGATCATACGGCTTTGCAACTTGTCCGAACCTCGTTCTATTTGGGATATGACACTAACAGAAAGAAGTCACGACCAGCGTGCACTCCTCAGGAGGGAGAAGAGAGGGGTTTCGTAGCAGTTTATATATACAGTTCATATAATATCAAAGTGGTAAAAAGCAACAATTAGCACAATAGGCCCAAACATGTAATAAAACTAGATAATAAACAAAGCCAAATATAACAATTATTTTAAGCTCGAATTCTTGAACCCTGAACCAGAGATTCTGGGTTCGATCCCCAGATGAGTTGCCAGAGCTGTCTCACATCCTTTTTTACCACACCCCATAGAAGGGAGTATATAAGGGGAGTTTTTTCCAACTTAAAGTGACAATCGAAACGGGATTATTTATTTATTAAATTCAGAGTCGCACTTGGGATAATTTATGGTGTCCCAAGTCACCGGTTCAAATCCCGAATCGAGGAAAAGATTGACTCTGTATTACAGTCCGCGAACCAGAAATCCGGGTAAGGAATTCTGTTAACCCGGGAGAAGGTGTTAGGCATTCCCGAGTTCCGTGGTTCTAGCACGATCGCACAACTGTTATATTCGGCTTAATTATCTAACTTTGAAACACTTTTAAACCTATGTGCCTTTTTAAGACTTTAACCGCATTATTTATTTTAGGAATATTACAACACTGTTAAAACACGTCTTGAACCACGTCACATAAATGCACCCGCGGTCTTCGACATATTTTGCCATTGTTGAGATTTGGATTTGGTTCACATAAATGCGCACCCGAATTTAGGAAGGTAATTTTATTAAAATGACGCGCCTAAAGCAACTACGCGTTAGCAACTTTGCGGGGGCCATGAAAATTTGTTAAATGGCATACCTCGAATTATAAGGATTTTAAATAAAACAATTAAGCGAGGGCCACGCATTTGGGATTTTATTTGGCACGTCGCACCTCGATTCCATTTCTAAAAAAACTAGTCACTTGGAAAAAAAAAACTTAATGATATTATAATTACTTCAACACTAAAGTTCACACTTAAATCGCTTGATCAATAAGGAATGGGCATGCGAAATTTTCACCATTTCCTCCCTAGGCTTGGTTAGGCTCGAGGCCTTAATTGTCAGTAGCCCAAGGCGTGACCCACATGAGCAATGCCTGGTTCATACTGTTGCCCACATCAAGAAGTACGAGTGCAGGAAAAGGGAAAGGGAATCCGGCATAACTGGGCCAACGTTGGTGGCCCAATTTGGTGTTTCAGTACCAGATGTTTGTAAGAGTAATACCAATTTGCATGAGAAAAATCCCTTGGGTTTGAGTAAGTGCGAACGGAATTTAGTTGCATGCAAGGGCACATTTGGGTATCACATATACTAACATGATAATAAAATATTCACATTGACTGGGCCAGAGGTACACAAATTAAAATTCATGCCTGCTGACTTGAACCTAAGCTGGACTTAAATTTTTGACGAGGATTCATGCTTACCAACTTTATTCAGAGATGAGAGTCAAAAATAAAAATAAAAAACTGAAACTAAGATGGTTGTGTAATGGTCATTGGCTGAACATTATAATGGAATAAGATAACACATGAATTCAATTAACACATCACCGCCACTAATATGTATATCCCATTGAAAAGTTCTGATTTCCACCCTAACCTTATTATTTTAACGGACCCATGCAGATTTCAACAAAATGCACCGATTTTAGCCTAACCAAATAGACCTGGACCCTTTGTACAAACACCGAACCCAGATTTATTTGCCCATTGGCCAAGCCTACCAGTTCTCTATCATTATAAACTAAAATTAAAGCTAAGAGAGAGAAACAATCAAATGTAGCAAGCAAACCAAATTTACAGTAGAGCCTGACAACTTTCAAAGATAAAATAAAAACAGAACTCCATATTTAACTAAGTATTACGACACAAATGACAGAACTCATTCAAGTAACTTCATCTTCTTCCATTTCATATGCCAAGGTGGTGGAGAATACCTGGTTACAATAGCAAAACAAACAAATCCAAAGGAGTGAGGAATTAGCAATACGAAGCAGCAAAAATAGCACCAGTAGCAACAACTCAACCCAGGAAAATGAATTTGATGTAAGAGAAAATTGTTTCAATTGAGCAATAACCAAGCAACTTCACAACCAAACTTCAAACAACCAAGTCTACTCCATTACCACACAAGATCATTGGATAATCTTTAGAAAACTACAAGTCTCTTAAAATTATAGAAGGGAAATGCGATGGAATAGTAATTCTTCACCCTCTCTTTTATTTTCAGCTATTTTTTATTTTTCTCGACTTTTCTCTTGAAGTTCTAGCCGCCTCTATTTCTGTATTTTTAGCTCTTAACTCTAATTCTTGGGTCTGCCTTGAAAGGCAAGTTTAGGATGCCTTTATAGGCAAGGGACTAGAGCAGACCTTAGGATTTTTGTTTTGCACTTTGCCCCCATCTTTAATTCTCATTTTTAGCTTAAAATCCCTCAGTTATTGACTTATTAACCAAGTTAGCCTACTACAAGTCTGAAATTCAATTAAAGACCCCCACCCAAGCTTCTTAGAAGCTTCTAAATCTGTTATATTAGAGATTCCTTAGGCCAATTACCTGAATTACCCTTTTAGAATCCTTTTAAACTCTGAAAATTACTCTCTCATGCCAAACAGAGCATAAATACAATTGCCCCAATCTAACGGGTTCAGATAAACCCAAATTAAATCCCTCTTGGGCCTTTTAATTTATTGAAACCCATGTTCACAAGCCAACCCACGGAGTCTCAGAGACTCGTGAAATTTGGGTTCAAAACAAAACGAAACTGTTTTCAAACTAAGAATCCCAAGTCATTACAAATCTGGGACCAACCACGCAAGCATGAAAATGAAACAAAAATGGAAAAGTAAAAGTCATGGATAGACAAGGATGAAGTATAAGAAGAAATGAATATTAACGACTTAAGTGAAAGAAAATACCTTTCCTGAAGTCGAAGAACCAAACTCGAAAGCACTCTGCCCAGTCGCAAGCAATTTGACCGGACCTCGATGAATCTAAGATGAGTCAAATCTCACATTAATCAACGGCTCTTGACAAAGCCATTAACTAATGTTAATCTCGACTCACAGCATGCCAAAATCAACGAAAAGAATTGAAGAAGCGAAAGCTCGGCGATTCCAGCTTTTTAGATTGGAAATTTGAGGGATTCCATTGGATGTTTTGGGAAACGGGGGCCAAGACATGATTTAGCAAAATCCGGCGGTTTCCTGATATGAATTTGGGGCGGTTTGGAGACTCGCCGCCGTCGTAGGGCGATTTCCGGTGGAAGCTGGTGGTGGCGGATGGTGGTAAGAGATGGAGGTTATACTGGTTTTAGATTTAAGGTTGTTTGGACATTTTTTATGTGGTTGGGGTGGAGACTCTGGACCATTGGATGAGGGAGATGGAGGGCCTAGATTAATCTAACCTAATTGAACTCTAAACGGCGCTATTTCACAAGTCTGGGCGCAGATCACTTGGACCGGGTTGGGGGTGGATCGTGGGCTGCCTGAATGGGTTTCAGGGCAAAATATTTGGGCCTATGAATTTTTAAACAAGAATGGCCCAGACCCAGGCTTCTTATTCAATTCTTTTTCTTTCTTTTTCAAATTAGTTTTTTTCTAATTCCTTTTAAATTAAAATTAAACATAAACCTAAATTAATTCCTAAATAAATTATCCCATCAAATTGAATTAACTAACTCTAGATAATAATTACCATGACTAATTAAATATCAAATTAAAGAAAAACTACCAAAATTCAAAAATTAAAACTAAAGAGCAAAATAAACTATTTTTGTGATTTTCCATTTTTGTAAACCAACTTAATTACTAATTAATTCTTAAAATGCAAAGTTAAATCCTAAATGCAAATGCAACCTATTTTTGTATTTTCATTAATTAAATAAAAATAAACATGCCCAGGTAATATGCAAACAATTAACAGAAAATTCCACAAAAATCCACAAAATTGTAAACAATGAAAGAAATTGCTTTGTTTTGAATTTATGAGAGTAATTCATATAGGACAAAAATCACGTTCTCACAGATACCATGCTCTTAGGACACCTCTGTTATGCATTTAGGCAAGCCTCTAGGGCGATTCAAATTCTGTAACTATAAAACTGTGCTTTGTTGTTTAAAACTGTTCAGATTTAACAGGTCTAAATCAGTAGGCGAGTTAAATAGGTTTTTGACACTTTGTCCTAATTCAATACTGTAAAATCCCTGCTCAACTACATATCATGTTCTAGGATTTTACCTTAATTACCTGACTGTTATTTGAAGACGTGCATTTACTTGTTATATTTGTGGAGGTGACTGTGAGCCTGTAATTTGTTCTCTTTAAATGCAGTCCTAATTGTTCTTGATTGACTCCTAGACTTTTATCCTTTAAAACCTTAGGATGGTCTAGAACCGTCCCAAAGTAGAGGTCCTAAAATACCTCCAGGGCCACAAGGAAGGGACGGGTAGTGCACGCATAGGACATCTGTCAAGGTTATTAGAACGCTTTAGGCTATGACCAAGGGGAGGGAATTGGGTAGTAAGGATATGATAACTACGCGCTAATATCACGTGTAACCCCTCATGAGGAGTGTTTACGGGGTATTGTGTGGGGTGATCCTATAGGCTAATCAATCTAGGACCCCTCTTTTCCCAACTCCGATATGTTTTAAATAAATTTACTTCTCTTTACATATGTTCAAATATTTTCCCTAGTTTTCATTACTTGATCCACACATGTACTTAGGATGTCAAAATGTGCCTTTATTTACAAGAATGTGTTTAAATTATTCCTTTGATAAAAGGACTAATTCATAAGTATAAGTTCGGCTGGGACCTACCGTTGTGGACCGAGAGGGGTGACTAACACCTTTCCCACAAGGTTATTTTGAGACCTTACCCTACATCTCTGGTAATGCAAACTAGTCTAAGAGTTAATCTCTCTAGGTGCCCTAACGCACCATAATCCGTTAGGTGGCGACTCTTCAAATACCCAAAATACCAAAAGGGAAATGAGTTATTACCCCCATGAATGTTGGAACCCGAACTTCTCTCTCCCGCGGAGGGGAAAAAGGGGGCGCGACAGCATGGCGACTGTGCTGGGGATACCTTTAGGCTCTTACCATAACGAAGTTGTCCTTTGTTAATTAGTCCAAGCATGCTCTATCCAACGTACCCCTTTCCCCTTATTTGAATTCAACTGTCTATTTTCAAGCATTTATGATTTCTTTATTCATAAAACTGACTTGTCTCCTTATTTTTTTTTCTGTAATTGTCTTTTAATTATTTAAATACCGCATTTACTATTTCTTACGTGCAAATACTTGACTACATGCTATTTATTGCTGCATAAATCATGCTCCACATCATATTCCACTCCTGTGTATCAAATCCTATAGCAACTCTTGATGAGTGGTTGCGCTCTTCCTATTTATTACCCTTAAATTCGAAAAGGCTTATTTGCAGTAAAACTAGTCGATCAGCGGTACAGTCAACAGTTCCATGCCTTTCCCCCTCAAGTTGTCCGCTTGAGGGTAACAGTCAAGACCCTCATAGTAACCTTACTCTGATTATAATTGTGTATGCATCATGGTCAAACCTAGTCGGATTAATATGTTGTCCACATAATAATCCTTTAAGACAAGTCTTATCCAAAGTCCACCGGGGTTTCCATAATCCCAATGGACACAACAATGTTCTGTGCATTAATTTGGAGAACTAAATGTCAATATGCTAATCATGAATGTATAAATAGTCGAGTCAGGTGGGGGAGAACGGCATAACCCTTTTTGTTTTGCAGAAAATGAGGCACGAGATCCCCAGATTTGGTATGGTTAGCAACATTCCACCATTGCTGCTAGATTGGTGAGAGGACCTTTTCCTCAAGTGACAAGAAACATGTAAGGAAGTACCTGGGTAACTTGCCTTCCCTGCTAGACATTGAGCCAAACAACAAGTTGATCGAAGCTGCCACTTTGTTCTGAGATGTTCAAAGGTCTGTGTTCCATTTCGGCGACATAGAAATGACACCACTTCTAGAAGAAATTGGAGGGCTTGCGGGATTGACTTGGGATAGCCCAGGTTATTGGTGCCGGAGAACCATACCGGTATAGGGTTCTTAAAGATGATGGGGATGCAGAAAAATGCTGACCTGGTATGCCTGATAGAATCTTACATACCCTTCGAATATATGTATGAGAGGTATGGCCATAGAAAGTCCTACCGTACCTACCATGATGAGCTCTCTCTCACTTCTCTGGGCCACATCCACCGCAGAGTGTTCGTGTTCATTTTATACTTCTTAGGCCTGATAGTATTCCCAATGAAAAGGGAAAGAATCCATACTAGGTTGGCCATGGTCGCCAAGACTTTGATGGAAGGGACAATGGACAGACATACACTATAGTCCCAATGATCATAGCCGACATCTATAGGGCTCTGGAGAGATGTCAAAGAGGGGTCAAACATTTCGAGGGTTGTAACTTGTTGCTGTAGTTGTGGTTGTTAGAACATTGTCAAAAGGGTCACTATCGCCAAGAATTTCTGCGAAGGGCTTGGAATGACCATATAACCTTCCATCACCCCAAGCAGATGACTTACATTCCAGACAGGTTTGCTCAGCCGAAAAGTGCCAAAGAATGGGCAGAGTTATTCGACAATCTGACCGAGGAACAGGTGCAATGGATGTTTGAATGGTTCCCAACAGACGAATTCATCATCAGATCCAGGGACGCTCCACACCTGGTGTTGATTAGATTGAGAGGGATATACCCTTATGCCCCTATCCGAGTTATGAGGCAAGTAGGTAGGAAACAGGTTTTACCAAGGGTTGCCAAGATGAGTCATTTCAAAGCAGACTTTCAAGACGACAACGTTCCTTACAAGTGCCAAGCTCAGCACATTGGCACTTCAAAATCATTGTAGAAAAAACACCGTTGAGCCAGACAAGTATCATGCGGAGTGTGAGCCTCTCTACCCAACATGGCTAGAGGACAATCTAAAAGGAATAGTGATGCCAGGAGTCGGTCGAGGGAATATAATCATAGACAAAGAAGCTAAAGCTAAAGTCAAATACAACAGGTTGCGCAAGAGGGTCCACGACTCTGAGAATGAGCACCGGAAAATACATGAGAGGAATGTGAGGTTGATCGAAGAAAAGAAAGAAATGGCAGTCACTTCCAATAGGAAGTTGGAATATCTGGAGCGAGGAATAGTGGAGCTGGAAGGTAAAGTCATAAAGAGGATCGAGGATTGCCAGAACGCTAAAAGGACTGAAGGAGGACATCTGGCCAGAGCCTACTTGTTGCTGGGTCTGCGCGAGCTAGGGGACCTGTATGATGGAGTTAGGAAGATCGAATCTGGAGAAGGTATTTATGGGACCAAATAGGCTAGATTTATTTACTTTCCTGAAATGTAATAAGGCCAAGTGCCAGTAGTGACTTATTTTTCTATTATCTTAGTGTTGTTTTGGGATTCGTCTATTTTACATTATGAAATGAAGTATTTACTGGCATCTAAAGTTCTCCAAATCTATTTGTCGCTAGGCCTACCTCGGGCACAACAAGGCTCCCCAAATTAGGACGCAAATTTACATTTTTGCAATATGTGTTCAAATACTACAAACATTTCAGAATCCTCATTTACTTGTTACCTTTTTTATTTTTCTTTATTTTGATTATTCCCATCCCCTTAGGTTGGTTCACTCATACTGGCCTCATCAGCGTATCATACCAGATCTAGAGGCCCTCCACCTCGTCCTCCTCCAAGAAATACAAAAGGAAGAGGAAAAGCAAAAACGGACGATTTAAGTGGTATCCGAAAGGAGAATACTGAGAACGTAGAAACTTCAAATAGCCGTAGTACTCCGACCCCAAATGACTTAGTCTTGAGATTAGAACAAAAGATATTGGAATTGCAAGGGGAACTTGAGAAGGTTCGCAACTTAGCAAACTTGTCACTCACCCTGAATGTCCCCGACATCAACCATCAGAACACAAAGAACCCAGCACCTCCCCAAAATACACAAAACCAACATCCACAAAATCTGCCCGCACCAAATCAATATGCAACTCCACCCCATAATCTCAATCCATTACCAATACCAACTCCGCCACAATATCACCATCAACCAATTCAGTACCCACCAACCACCACTTACCACACTCCCCAAAACACACTACAACCCATTCCTGATCCCCAAAACTCCACCAATGACCATCATTACATACAAGTCCGTAGAACCCATCAAAGCAACCCTATATATGTGGAAACTGTACCTCACTCTATCCAACCAAATCTCCTATACACCGGAATCCTCCGAGAAGGACCTGTTCATTAAAAACATGGCTGAAGAACTCAAGAAGTTGACGAGCCGAGTTCAGGGTGATGAAGGCGACAAATGAATAGAAGGTTTGAACTATGAATACCTATGCATACAACCAGACATAGAACTGCCAGAGGGGTACAAACCTGCCAAGTTCGAGATGTTCGACGGTACAGGTGATCCCAGGGTTCATCTGAGGACCTACTGTGACAAGCTTGTCGAGGTCGGGAAAGATGAGAAGATCCGAATGAAACTCTTTATGAGGAGCCTTACTGGAGATGCTTTGTCCTGGTACATCATCCAGGATCCTAATAAATGGTTTAATTGGGTTAATATGGCATCAGATTTCATGGACCGATTCAGGTTCAATATAGAGAATGCACCCGATGTTTTCTACATCCAGAATATTAAGAAGAAACCCACTTACACCTTCCATGAGTATGCTACATGTTGGACGTCGGAAGCGGCCAAGGTTAGACCATCATTGGACGAGGAATAGATGAACAAGTTCTTCGTTAGAGCACAGGATCTGCAGTATTATGAAAGATTGATGGTCATTAAAAACCATAAGTTTTCTGACATCATCAAACTTGGGGAAAAAATTGAGGAAGGCATCAAAAGTGGGATGGTAACGAATTTTGAGGCACTACAGGCCACGAACAAGGCGTTACAATCAGGCGGCATATCAAAGAAGAGAGACGTTGGGGCAGTAATGATAGCCCAAGGCCCAAAATCTCCACTTACCTATCAAACACCTCCACCCACATATCAAACACCTGCACCCATATATCAAACACCTCCACCCACATATCAAACACCTCCACCGATATACCAAGCACCACCACCCACATATCAACCCTCATCTCCCAGATATTCCCAACCAGCCACTGTCCATCACACTTATAACTCCCAACTATCCCACTTCCAATCACCACCAACTCACCAAAATTGTCCAATACCTAGACCCAACTTTGACCGCAAGCCACCCAGACAATACACCGCCATTGCTGAGCGCTTCGATTTGTTGTACGAAAGGTTGAAAGTTGCGGGTTACGTCACTCTTGTTCCCGCTGTGGCATTAGAAAATCCATCCCAATGGGTCAATTCGAACAAAACGTGTGCGTACCACTCCGGTATGAAGGGGCACACCACTGAGGAGTGTTGAACATTGAAGGATAAGATCCATACACTAATTGACAACAAGGTCATATAGGCAAAGGAAGTCGCACCTAATGTCCGCAACAACCCCCTCCCTAATCATAGAGGTGGTGGAGTACATGTGATAGAGACGAACGAAGAATGGGACCCTGAGGGGTCGATTAGGCTTATTCGAGAAGGTGATGACTTTAAAGTTACAGTTATACTTACTCTTATTGTGGTTCAAATTCAGTCACCAATCGAGGTTGAGGTAGCTACACCGGTTCCATTTGAGGTAAAGATGGCTCCACCTGCAGCCACCCCCGCTCCATTTGAAGTAGAAGTGGTCAAACCTTTCACTGTGATAGTATCAACCACACCTCAGTTCGAATCAAAAGCAATACCCTGGGATTACATTGCTGAGGCTCGACCGAAAGGAAAGGCCAAGGTAGAAGAATCTGACGCTGCACAAGGAACGACGAGGACTGGAAGAGTCTACACACCTGAACATTTAGGAGGATAGAGTAAGGATGCCACTACCAGGAAGCCTGTCATTGAGACAGGGCTAGATGACCTGTGGAGAAAAGTACAAGCAAAGGAGTATTCTGTCATTAATCATTTAAACAAAACCCCTGCTCAGATATCTAATCTATCACTGTTGCAAAACTAGAGGCACATAAGAATGCTTTAATGAAGGTGTTGAGCAAGGCTTATGTACCCAATAACATCACTGGCGGAGAAATGGCTAATATTGTAGGGCAAGTACTGAAAAGTCATAAGATAATTTTCCATGAAGATGAGCTACCACCTGAAAGGTTGAATCACAATCGGGCATTGCACATCACAGTGCAATTTGAAGACAAATTCATTGCCAAGGTCCTGGTTGACGGAGGCTCGAGCCTCAATATTTGTTCGTTAGACTCTCTGAAAAGGTTGGACAAAGGTTTCCATGAAATACGGGTAGGAAGCATGAATGTGAAAGCTTTCGATAGGTCCCAAAGGGCAACAATCGGGGAAATCAACCTTTGCTTGCAGATGGTGCCAACTTGGTTCGACGTCGAGTTTTAGGTGCTCGACATACCAGCCTCATATAATCTTCTGTTGGGTCGACCATGGATATATGCCGCTGGGGCCGTGTCTTCCACACTACATCAAGTCGTGAAATTCGAATGGAATTGTCAAGAGGTGATCATTCACGGAGATAGGAATAACCCCATTTAAACCAGTCAAACCATCCCCGCTATTGGGCACAAAAGAAGGATAGGAGGGGAAACCTATCATCACATTGAACGCGTCAATGCCATCGAGAAGGATAAATGGTGGAGCAGTAAAATAGAAAGCATATTAGCCTGGTCTAGATATGAACCCGGCAAAGGGTTGGGAAAGAACCTCCAAGGTATCACTAAACCGATATGGCTGAAGGCTCATGGTACTGCCTTTGGGATCGGATATCAGTACACATGGCAAGAATATAATAAGTGGTCGCCTTCATGGTGTGGACCATATTACCCTCTCGAGAAACTAGTGCCCACTTAGAACAAGTTTTTCACCAAGCTGATACGATATGGGGAACTGCAGAAGAGGAAGCATTAGCTGGGTTGAAGAATTTGTTCTTGGATGATGAAGACATGGACTACAGTGCCATAATTGAGGAGGATGAGGAAGAAGGCTTCACTATTCAAACCGTAAAGAAGGGAGTTGTTCTCAGGAACTGGACCGCCAACCTTCCCGAGCCCGCTGAGTCCCTGGGTAGCTTGGCAGGTTTTACTTCTATAGCCATTTTTGGCATTTAAGATTTCCAGTAATTTTGTTTTAAGATTTACTTGTTTTAAACTAAATGATCGATTCATCGAGCCATCCTTGTCTGGATGGTTTTCAGTTTTAATCAAATGCATTTGCTCTTTATTATTTATTACCATTTTTACACTTTTTGTTTCTGCAACGCTATTATTACTTTTCCTGATGAACCAGTGATTGTGACATGTAATGAGGCAATGCAACATAAGGATAGTGATTCAGATGAAGAAGATGAGATACCCGAGGAAGTTGTTAGGGAATTTGAATTTTTTTAGAATAAGCCTAAGTCCAATCTGGACGAAACCGAAACAGTAAACTTGGGGAACGCCGAGACCATCAAGGAGACCCGCATTGGTATTAATTTGTCATCAACAGAAAATAAAGAGTGCATCTGTTTCCTAAAAGAATATGAGGACATTTTCGCATGGTCATATGATGACATGACCAGTTTGAGCACGTCCATAGTGGATCACAAGTTGCCTACTAATCCCATGTGTCCTCTTATGAAGTAGATACTCCGAAAGTTCAAACCAGATATGAGCCTGAAAATCAAGGAGGAAGTTACCAAGTAGATCAAAGCCAAAGTTCTTGGGGTGGTTGAGTACCCAACTTGGTTAGCTAACATCGTGCTGGTTCCGAAGAAGGATGGGAAAGTTAGAGTATGTGTTGACTATCAAGATTTAAACAAAGCAAGTCCCAAGGACGAATTCCCACTACCAAATATACACATCCTGATCGATAATTGCACCAAGCATAAACTCCAATCCTTTGTAGATTGCTTTGCGGGTTATCACCAGATCTGGATGGATGAAGAAGATGCAGAGAAAACTGCCTTCATTACACATTGGGGGGTATATTGCTACAAGATGATGCCATTTTGTCTGAAGAATGCTGGGGCTACTTACATGAGAGCCATGACAACCATCTTCCATGATATGATTCACAAGGAGATAGAAGTGTATGTGGACGACGTCATTATCAAATCCAAGAGAGCCACAGATCACATTGCAGACTTGAGAAAGTTATTTGACAGGCTAAGGAGGTACAGCTTGAAACTAAACCCCGCAAAATGTGCATTCTGGGTTCCCGCAGGAAAGCTACTGGTATTCATTGCCAGTCGCTGGGGGATCGAGCTGGATCCATCCAAAGTCAAGGCTATTCAGGAACTACCGCCACCTAGGAGCAAAAAAAGACGTTATGAGCTTTAAGACGTCTCAATTATATCAGTCGTTTCATAGCCCAGTCCACAGTCATATGTGAACCCATCTTCAAGATGCTGAGGAAAGATGCCGAGACAAGTTGGACTGAAGATTGTCAGAAAGCTTTTGACAAGATCAAGAAATACCTGTCCACACCACCAGTTCTGGTCCCACCAGAACTGGGGCGACCTTTGCTACTCTATCTATCTATTTTGGATAGAGCCTTTGGATGCGTTTTGGGATAACATGACAAGACAGGAAGAAAGGAGCATGTCGTATACTACCTCAGTAAGAAGTTCACACCTTACGAAGCATGGTACTCTCTACTGGAATGCACTTGCTGTGCTTTGACCTGGACAGCTCAGAAATTGAGGCACTACTTTTGTGCCTATACTACATACCTTATATCCAGGATGGACCCTCTGAAGTACATATTCCAAAAACCCATGTCGACTGGAAAGTTGGCCAAATAGCAGATACTGTTAAGTGAGTTCGATATAATACGTAACTCAAAAGGTGATCAAAGGACAAGCATTGGCAGATCACCTTGCTAAATATTTGGTGGGAGGAGCATACGAACCTTTGAAAACATATTTTCCTGATGAAGAAGTGTCGTTTATAGGAGAAGACATTACCGAAGCATAGGATGGTTGGAGGATGCTCTTTGACGGAGCTACAAATTTCAAAAGAGTGGGCATTGGAGCAGTTTTGATGTCAGAAACGGGTCAACATTATCTGATATCTGCTAAACTCAGTTCCCTGCACCAACAACATGGCAGAGTATGAAGCCTGCATACTATGGTTCAACATGGCAATCGACATGAATATTCAGTAGTTATTGGTAATCGGTGATTAAGATTTTCTTGTGCACCAGGTACAAGGAGAGTGGGCTACCAAGAATTCCAAGATATTTCCATATATGTACCATGTGCAGGAATTGAGAAAGAGGTTCACAAAGATAGAGTTCTGACACGTGCCCAGAATTCAGAATGAGTTCGCCGATGCATTGGCCACCTTCTCATCTATGATACAACATCTAGATAAGAATTATATTGATCACATTCCGGTGAGGATCCATAATCAGTCGGCATATTGTGCTCATGTTGAAGTAGAAACAGATGGAAAGCCTTGGTTCCATGACATCAAGGAGTATTTGTCAAAGGGAGAATACCCGGAGCATGCAAACCACACTCAAAAGCGCATACTCCGAAGATTGTCCAATCATTTCTTCTACAGTGGAGGAAATATGTATAGAAGAATTCCTGATTTGGGATTGCTAAGATGTGTCGATGCAAGAGAAGCTTCTAAACTGCTTGAGGATGTGCATGCCGGAACCTGTGGCCTGCATATGAATGGTTTCATCTTGGCTAAGAAGATACTTAGGGCCGGATACTTTTGGATGACCATGGAGATAGATTTCATCCAGTATGTCCGCAAATGCTTTCAATGCCAAGTGCATGCCGACATGATAAAAGTGCCACCAAACGAGCTCAATGCAACAAGCTCACCATGGCCATTCGGCGCCTGGGGGTGGATGTTATTGGTCCGATTGAGCCCACTGCTTCAAACGGACACAGGTTTGTTCTGGTAGCCATTGATTACTTCAAAATGGGTAGAGGTTGCATCTTACAAAGCTGTAACCAAGAAAGTCATTGCAGATTTTGTCAAAGATTGTATTATTTGCCGATTCGGAGTTCCGGAGTCCATTTTTACTGATAATGCTACCAATCTCAATAGTGATTTGATGAAAGCTATGTGTGAAACTTTTAAAATCAAGCACAAGAATTCCACAGCCGACAAACCTCAGATGAACGGAGCCATAGAAGCTGCCAACAAAAACATCAAGAAGATACTAAAGAAGATGGTAGAAAACCACAAACAATGGCATGAGAAGCTACCATTTGCTTTATTGGGATACTGCACTATAGTGCGCACGTCAACCGGGGCAACCCCCTACATGTTGGTTTATGGTACCGAGGCTGTCATTCCAGCCGAGGTAGAGATTCCTTCTTTAAGAATCATACAGGAAGCTGAACTCAGCGATGCAGAGTAGATAAGGAGTCACTATGAACAATTGGCCCTTATCGATGGAAAGTGGATGAATGCAGTGTGTCACGACCAACTTTATCAGAATAGAATATCCAGAGCTTTCAACAAAAGGGTCAAACTAAGGCAATTTGCACAAGGGTAGCTAGTGCTAAAGAAGATCTTCCCACATCAAGATGAAGCCAAAGGGAAATTCTCTCCCAACTGGCAAGGTCCGTATATCGGTCACATGGTGCTGACAGGAGGAGCACTCATACTTGCAGAAATGGATGGAGAAATCTGGCCAAAACCAATTAATTCAGACGCAGTCAAAAGATATTATGCTTAGATTATTTACATTTCCTAATCTAATGTAATTGAACTACGCTTGACCTGATTCCCATTTAAAAGGGGATACGTAGGTAGCCTTATGGGTTTAGTCATATCATAATAAAATTTCCATTCCCCCCGCCCCCATGATCAGAAACTGGGGCTAAAGTTTGAGGAAGAACCTTAAAATTTTGGAGCAAGTCCAACCGACGCTATTGCATGCCAGAAAGTCAGGAATTGGTTAAGAAACCAGGGCAAAATTTTGAGAAGGATTCTCAAAATTTCGAAGAAGGTTCAACAAGGCCTATTATCTGCAAACGGTCAAAAGATCATCTACCAAACTGGGGCAGAATTTTGAGGAGGACTCTCACAATTGTGATACAAGAGAGATGCATGTCACTAGTTCATCTAAAATCACTTGATATATCAATATGTTTCTAAAATGACTCTATTTTTATCAATTATTGCATATTTTCGAAAACTCTATTTCCATAACAGTCAGGTGTTACCCAAGAAAACTCGAAAAGGCTTTCAGAACGGAGCAAAGCAAAGCCAGCTGACAGAAGCACGACCCAACCTTCCCCTCACAAAACCTACAATTTTTCTTTGAACGCAGGCACATCTGACGTAGCGATAGCATCTGCAAATATATACACGTAACAAATTCGCTATCAATCAGTACATTAGACATCGAATATAGCTCCAGCTAGGATATATACTACTCTTATTTGCTACTTGCTCTCGGCATGAGGCTAATCCTTGCCTCCATATTTGCATGAGACTAATACTTGCCTCCATATTTTCATGAGGCTAATCCCTACCTCTACACTTCAATGAGGCTAATACTTGCCTCCGTACTTGCATGAGGCTAATCCTTGCCTTCGTACTTGCATGAGGCTAATCCTTGCCTCCGTACTTGCATGAGGCTAATCCTTGCCTCCCTACTTGCATGAGGCTAATACCTGCCTCCCTATCTTCCATGAGGATAATCTCTACATCTATATCTGCATGAGGCTAATCCCTGCCTCCCTATCTTGCATGAGGCTAATCCTTGCCTCCATATTTGCATGAGGCTAATCCCTGCCTCCATATTTGCATGAGGCTAATTCCTGCCTCCATAATTGCATGAGGCTAATCCTTGCCTCCACAATTGCATAAGGCTAATCCTTGCCTCCATATCTACATGAGGCCAATCCTTGCCTCCCTATTCGCATGAGGCTAATCCCTGCCTCCAAAATTGCATGAGGCTAATCCTTACCTCCATATCTGCATGAGACTAATCCCTTCCTCCATAATTGCATGAGGCTAATCCTTGCCTCCCTATTTGCATGAGGATAATCCCTGCCTCCATAATTGCATGAGGCTAATCCTTGCCTACATACCTGCATGAGGCTAATCCTAGCCTCCCTGCTTGCACGAGGCTAATCCTTGGCCCCCCACTCGCATGAGGCTAATCCCTGCCTCCATATCTACATGAGGCAAATCTTTGCCTCCCCACTTGCATGAGGCTAATCCCCGCCTCCATATTTGCATGAGGCCAATCTCTGTCTCCCTATTTGCATGAGGCTAATCCTTGCCTCCCCATCTGCATGGGACTAAGCATTGTCCCTCTTTGCACAAAAATTGCAATATTTCTAATACTATCCATTTGCTTTTCAATCGGGCTAAGCTCTGCCCTCACTTTCATAAGACTAAGCCTTGTCTTGTTAATATCATGCTATTACATATCATGGGCTGAAATATTGCCAATCTATCCAAAGGCATCGTAGTCTAAAAGGCATCATCCTTATAGCCGAAGACACCATGCCATGGCTTGAGGATCCCTCAAATTTGCATATCATTATTCAAAGGCGTCATGGTTTGGAGGCACCATTTTTCATGGCTCGAGAACATCACTTCATGGACTGTGAATCCCTCACTAAACAGTTCATGGCCCAGGACATAATGGTCCAAGGACATCATATTTAACCGTCCAAAGACAACCTTCACTATCCAAAAGGGAATCTGCATCATGTTTAAATTTTCGCACAGATACATGTTCGTAGCATTTTTTTTAATTTGTAGGTAACCAGTAAGCAACCGTTGTCACAACAGGAGCAACATCGCTCCAGTTCCTTCAACTTTCTCAAACCTTAACCACTCACCATAGCCGCTTCAACATCTCGAGTTCTTTCATGCAATGACTTCATCAGTATATTTCGCCAATGAATCCATAACTACACATGGCCTGATTCCTGTAAAACCAGGGATATGTAAGTAACTCAAGACTAGAGTCCGGCATCTATCTTTCAAAATATCCCATCCAGTCAAAATTGGCCATCATTTCTTTACCTGAAAACTTTTTCATTTTTCTCGGGTAAAGAGGGGCAGTTGTTGATACCCAATTTTTCCTCATATATCTTTAGTACATATATATACTTTCAAAATAGCACAAATGCAGTTATAAGCATGCACAAGCATTTTTATAATTTTTCTATAATTTTTTAAAGATCCAAATTGATTTATTTCTTCTCTTTTTATTTACAAAATTTCCAATAATTATATTTCAAATTATTTTTGTGGTAATTTAGTCATCTAAATTCTTATTTATTCTGAAATACTATTTAAATATTTTAGTGTATTTTTTATAATTGTATTCACATTTTTTAAACTAAATTGCATATATTTGCAATAATAGCCCTACTAGTGCATAATTACATTATTGATGTATAAAATAATCTTTTATATTTTTAAAATGTTAAACAATTATTTTAAATTATTTTAGTATACAAAAATGTTTTTTGGAAATCATTTATTATTTTTATAAATTCTATAACTATTAAAGTGACTATTTAAAATCTATCCTATTTTATTTTTCAATTTCAGCCTCAACCTAACCCAATTACCAGCCCAATCCTTAATTAAATTACCTAGCCCAAACCCCCGAAGACCCGATCCGGCCCCAATACCCTTTAATCTCAGCCGTTAATCATAAAGATCAATGGCCACAAAATGCCCCTTCCTAAAATAAACTAAGTTATACCCCACCCCACCCCCCCAAACCCTAATTATTTCCCTCTTCTCACTGCCGTCATCTATTGCTATCATCTCTCAAAAGCTCTCAACCTAACTCTAACCAAACCCACTGACCCTCTTCCATGGCCATCTTTGATGACTTCTCACCATCTCCAAGCCTCCAATGGCCTCCCTCACGTTACTCTTGCCATCTTCAGGGCCCTCGAGGGACCCTAGCTAGTTGGCTTACATTTATGGTTCCTGTCTCGCCTGTTTCAGGCCATTCCAGTGTAATTCCGAGTAAGATCGTCCTATTTTGACGATGATCCATGGTTTTCTAAGTATGTTTCTTCATCTCTGTGTCGTCCTCTTCGAAACCCTAATTTATTTTTCTAAACCTCTTAGATCTGTACAGATCTAAGGTGTTTCGGTTTGTTTTATGTGAGTTTTACAACAACCTTAAGATTCTTTACAAGAATCGTATGACTTTCAAGGGATTTTCATTTTTTCCTAAAACTAGGGTTTCCGGAATTTCTCTTTAAAAATTGTTTGATAATTTTTGTGTTTAATCTCCTGCTTCTCATATATTTTGATTGATTTTATGAGTCTGCTACAACCTTAACTCGCTTGTACCAAAAGCCCTAATTTTTGGAGTTCTTCGTTTGGTTTCTGAGTATTCGTACATCTGACTGGTTCTTGCTTTGAGTTCTTGTGATTTCTCGTGATTTTCTTGCCTTAATATGCTTCTATTGAATTTCTTAGTTTGACCTTCACTGATTCTATGTGCTTGCGTTCATCTGTTCATATCAAGACCTGTATCTTTCTCATTGAATCAGTGTTGTTTAACTTTTTGTTTTGTTAAAGTTATATGTCGATTCCTGACTATTCATGTTTCACCTTATTTTATATGTTAAACATGCTGACTCTTTCATGACTTTCTCATTGATTATTCTGAATTTCTTATTTCTTGATTTGATTTGAACACTTTCCCTTAAACTTTTGATTCTTACCTTTCTACTCGATTTGATTGAATTGCTTGCCTTAATAAGGGAAGACTTGGACTGATTTTACTATAATTGATTCTGAGATTCTCCAATTACTGATTAATTTGATTCTTACCTTATTTACTTAGCTGTCAAACTACTATATGTGCTTTCTTCTACTCTCATTAGACAGAACATTAGTTCACAAAAAGGGCACACTTACACTTTAAAAGTTCTCTTTCTCTTCTGCTTTATACTTGTTGATCTAGCCGGCTGAAAGCCAAGGCTAGATATTTGAACTTCATTTGCTTTATATTCTGCACCCTTTTATTCAACTGGTATGTCTCTAGTTGAGTTTTGGAATCCAAACCCTATAGGTTTCATTCTTGCTAGTTCATTAGTTATGAGTTTCAACTTGAATTCCCTCCTACTTCTTTGCTCAGCATGTCTAAAGTCTCCTGTTCAATGTATTCTTTATATTCTGCACTCTTTCTTGTTTACTTCTTTGCCTAGCATGTCTATAATTCTGTCCTGTCCAATTTATGCACTCTTTCCTGCTTATTTCTTTGCCTAGCATGACTTACTGAGTTTCTGAGATCCTAAGTGTTGTATGCAGTTTGTGGCTATATGTTTCCTCTATCCCTATCCATGTACCCTAATGTGATTCTTATGTGCCACAATCCATTTATCCCTATGTGAAGATCTGTTTGTTAAGTGTTCTTTTCTGAATCTGGGTGTCTCCTATGACCAATTGATTGTCTACTACTTGGTACTCTTCTCAAACTGTCTTTTACCACTAAGTTATTTCCGGTTTTCTGAAAAACTTTTCTACTTCTGAAGTCATCTCTATACTATTTTAAAAACAAAACTATGTCAAGCACTCTCACTTTACTCTTATGATATTAGGTTCTGCCCCTCTGATATGGGTACTGCCTTGAGACCCTTGAAATCTCTCTGAACTCTGGCATGTCATAGTTGGCCTTTCCACATTGCACTTAAATCAATTATTGTTGAGAAAAGTTCTAGGTGTGAGCACTTCCCGGGATCCTTGAGATCCTTAGGGAACTCTGACACACCTAGATATGATACTATCTATGGAACTTTGGCATTTGAGGTTGTTGGAGGCTTGGAAGTCACTTGGGCCTGCTTCAGTCTCCCTATAGTTAAATTCTTCTTTTTCTTTATTTGTTTATATGATTCAGCTGGTCTGTAATAATTATTGTAAATAACATTGGGGTGATTAGTGAAAAGGGGTAGGTAGTTACATATTTGATGGGTAAATCGGGTAGATGTCATGCCTATAGGATTGTGTTAATGCATTTTCTATGTTTGCTTTACTTTCACAATATTAGAAACCATGCCTATAGGATCTAAATGGCTTTAATATTAGAAAGCATGCCTATTGGGTTAAAATCAGCCTTATAATTAGATATCATGCCTATAAAGTGAAAAGTAATTGAAGTTCAGCTTTTGTTACAGCATGTATTCACATTCGTCTTCTTAGATATCATGCCTATAAGTTTAAGAGTCAACTTTAATAACTAGATACCATGCCTATAAGGATTATAATCAGCTCTAATAGGAATCATGCCTATGGAACTTAAAATCAGTCTAATTAAATAAATCAGTTTAATTCATTGTTTGTTCATTCTGAATTGGTTATTTAATCTGTCCGTTTCTTAACAAGTTTTCAAATACTGCCTTAAGATAATACCGTTAGAAAGCATGTCTATAGGATCTCAAGTTGTCCATTTTAAAATTGTTCATTGTTTTACTGCTTCCTAATCAATATAGATACCAAGCTCTTAGGACACCACTGTTATGCGTTTAGGCAAGCCTCTAGGGCGATTCAAATTCTACAACTATAAAACTGTGCTTTGTTATTTAAAATTGTTCAGATTTAACATGTCTAAATCAGTAGGCGAGTTGAATAGGTTTTTGATACTTTGTCCTAATTCAATACTATATAATCCCTGCTCATCTAGATATCATATTCTAGGATTTTCCCTTAAATACCTGACTGTTGTTTGAAGACGTGCATTTACTTGTTATATTTGTGGAAGTGACTATGAGCCTGTAATTTGTTCTCTTTAAATGCAGTCCTAATTGTTCTTGATTGACGACTAGATTTTTATCCTTTAAAACCTTAGGATGGTCTAGAACTGTCCAAAAGTAGAGGTCCTAAAATACCTCCAGGGCCACAAGGAAGGGACGGGTAGTGCACGCATAGGACATCTGTCAAGGTTATTAGAACGCTTTAGGCTATGACCAAGGGGAGGGAATTGGGTAGTAAGGATATGATGACTACGCGCTAATGTCATGTGTAGCCCCTCATTGAGGAGTGTTTACCGGGAATTGTGTGGGGTGATACTATAGGCTAATCAACCTAGGACCCCTCTTTTCCCAACTCCTATATGTTTTAAGTGAATTTACTTCTGTTTACATATGTTCAAACCTTTTCCCTGATTTTCATTACTTGATCCATATATGAACTTAGGATGTCAAAACATGCTTTTATTTGCAAGAATGTGTTTAAATTATTACTTTAATAAAAGGACTAATACATAAGTATATGTTCGGCTAGAACCCACCGTTGTAGACCGAGAGGGGTACCTAACACCTTCCCCTCAAGGCTATTTCGAGCCCTTACCCTAAATATCTCGTAATGGAAACTAGTCTAAGAGTTAATCTCTCTAGGTACCCTCACGCACCATAATCCATTAGGTGGCGACTCTTCAAATACCCAAAATCCCAAAAGGGAAATGAGTTATTACCCCCATAAATATCGGAACCCGGACTTCTTTCTCCTCGTGGAGGGGAAAAGGGGGTGCGACAAAGATAACGTGCAACCCATGGGGGCAGAGAAGACCCGGGCATCCTCCGAAATAGACATAATAATCGACCGCTTCCGGATAGGATCTGCATTCAGAGCTGGGAACCGGTTTACTAGTTTTGGACTTGAAGAAAGCCCGCTGGTTCTCAAAGACGGACTCTTCTTTAGTACCGGTAAGTCACCCAATCCGGTGATATACTCCGAGGCGGTAGAGTCTAAACCTTAAAAGAGGTTGTGAAAGGGGTATGCCACCCCTTGGGACCCCTCATTTGGGTGTCCTTTTAGCGCTGGGCCTTATTGATCATGGAATCAGTAAACAAAGGCGACTCGGAGAGATCTATCACTCCAGGTACATCCTTCGGGGCATTGTCCTCTACCTAGGAAGCACCATCCGCAGCCTCTTTGCCGGCCTCCCTAACTTGGGGCAAAATAGCCTTGCCTCTCTCTGTTTTGGAGGCCTCGGCCACTGCCTCTTCATTGGGGCCCCTGGTTTGAAGCAGTTTGGTGTTGCCTCGCACGCGGGCCACCAGTTCAGAAGCTTTTTGTTTTTTCTTTGAACTCATCCCTCAGCCAGTGGATTGAGTCCGATGGGAGATCTTGGACACTGGTGCATTCCTTGGATTTGCACACCAGCCTCCTTTTCAGTTTTTTCTTCTTCGAGTTCAAAGAACTCGGAATCCTTCTCCTCTTATTCTCCACAACCTGCCTTGGAACAGGGGTCTCGGCGGGGCAATTCTCGTCACAAGATGGAGGCCTCATGGCGATTTCTTGGAAAGACCTGGAAGGAAAAAAAGAAATGAGTAAGAGTTCAGCAACACAGAGGAAACCGAAGTGCTGTTCACTCGAGAAAGGAATCTCACTGTGAGAACGGGCCTTCCACTGGCCTTTTGAAAGTCGCTCCATGCGCGCCCGAAATACGATTTCTTTGACACAATGCCCTCGACTCACTCCTTGAGTCGAGGAACCATATCCAAAACCCGAGAAACAACTGTATTGTCACCAAACATCAATAAGAAAGGAGAAAAGGAGAGTAAAAATAAAATTCTAGGAAAAACAGAATTTTACTTACGTTTTGTGTTCCACTCCTCGGGGAACGGCATGTACTTGGTCGGGATCAGGTCCAAGGTCTTCACTCGATCAAATTAGTCTAGCCAACCTTGGTCTCGATCTTCATCAATGCTCGAGAATGGGGCTTTAGTAGCCCTACGTGCAAGTTTAATCACCCCCTCCCTATGAAGAATCGGGAACTGTATAGGTGCATCAGATGGTCAACGGTGAATAGGCATCCGTCAATCTTGCTCACGAAGAATCGGAGAATAATGACTATCCTCCAGAACGAGGGGTGGATCTGACCAAGGCACACCTCGTACCTTTTGCAGAATTGGATGATTACCGGGGCCAATGGGCCCTATGTAAAGGGATAAGTGTAAACACTTAAGTGTCCCTTAACGTGGGTAGTGATATCTTCTTAGGGCCCGGGAACCACCACGTCTTTTCTGACGCAGTTGCAGTCCTTTTTGACCGTAGGGAGGATCTCTTTGGTGATCGAGCAAATATACCTCGAGACTTTCTCACCTCGGCCCGGAATGGGTGAAGATTTTTCCATCTTGAAATCAGCGGTCACCGAGCACCCGCAAGGAATAAACGTGCCAAAAAAAGGTTTCGCCAATGGTTCTTCGCCGACCGGCTATAATGAAGAAGTGGTTTCTTTTTGGGGAACTATCTTTAAAGTCTTTGCCATTTTTCTTTTAAATAAAGGGTAAAAGATGAAGGAGAGGAAGTAAAAAGGGTACGCTTAATGGTTTTGAACGAAGACAAGCGACAGCTCTTACAAAGATCTCTAGAAATCTGGGTGCAAGTGCTAGAAAATGCGAAGATTTTCAAGAACGAGAGTAGATAAGGTTTGGATGTAAAGTTTGAATGAATGAAGAAGGGGGTATTTATAGTTTTCAAATAACTGTTCAAAACCTGGAGTGGCCATCCAGCAACTGACGAGCATTTAATGCCATTAAGACTTGACTGACGAGATGTTTCGTTCATTTTGTCGTTTCTGACGCGGAGTATCGAGGCGCGAATCGTGAGTTCATATGTTTCTGGTCGTTTACTCTCCAAAAAATGAGAAAACTATCTATATATGATCGAAATCGGGCTCGTCTACTACATAACAGATCAAGATTAAAGCGTGATGGTTGAAGATCGACTCTGGATTCCATCGAACCAGCAGACGGGGTAAGAATGCCCGTCCTTGAACATTGAGTGCATGACCCTGGAATTGACCTTGAACCCAAATGAGCTTGAAAAAACATTGTAGACGGAATAACGAAAGGCCAAAATATCCTGTCACGTCCCAAGTTCGCCCTCCGTGAACCATCGTGATGGCACCTAGTCTCTACGACTAAGTAAGCCTAACAAATATGGAAAAATAAATGAAACTTGTGAAAGAAATAATCAAAAGCCAAAAATAACCGAATGAAACAATATTTAGAATGTCGCTTGGCATATACAACACAACTTCTCATAATCTAATACACTATCCCAAAACCCGGAAACTCACGGAAACACAAGCCTTTGGAATATCTAACAGTCTAACTCCAGAATATCTAACAAGAAAGAAAATACATAAGGGCAATGTTTAACAGCTAGAATAGAAAGTGACTCCTTGGTCTGCGGACGCGGCAGATGTACCTCGAAGTCTCTAGAGCAGTCGCCTCCCTCAAGGATGGTAGGCCTGAGTAGCGGTTGTCACACCTCCTTTTTCGCCCGCGCCACCCGCAACAGCGGCGTGGAAGGGAGTTTTTTCCAATTAAAGGACAATCGAAACGGGATTTATTTATTTATTTCAGAGTCGCCATTTGGGAGATTTATGGTGTCCCAAGTTACCGGTGAATCCCGAATCGAGGAAAAGAATGACTCTGTTTAACAGTCTGCGCACCAGAAATCCGAATAAGGAATTCTGTTAACCCGGGAGAAGGTGTTAGGCATTCCCGAGTTCCGTGGTTCTAGCACGGTCGCTCAACTGTCA
Organism: Nicotiana tabacum; assembly: GCF_000715075.1. Classification (NCBI taxonomy): domain Eukaryota; kingdom Viridiplantae; phylum Streptophyta; class Magnoliopsida; order Solanales; family Solanaceae; genus Nicotiana; species Nicotiana tabacum. Next base: position 24,900,471 of record NC_134095.1, read on the forward strand.
TATTCGGCTTGATTATCTGATTTTATACAATTATGAACTTATGTGCAAACTTTAAACTTTTAACCGCGTTTATCATTATTATTATTTTTAACAGAGAATTGCAACATCGTGAAAATATATCTCGAACCACGTCACATTAATGTACCCGTGGTTTTCGACATATTTCGACTCTGTTGAGATTTGGATTTGGGTCACATAAATGTGCACCCGAATTTAAGAAAATAAATTGTTAAAGGCGCGCCTAAAGCGACTAGCGTATCATTATTTTGGGTAAGGCCGTGAAATTTGCTAAACAACCGATCCCGAAGTCTATACAATTATTAACCATTTATTGAGGGCCCCACAACTTGTGCGTTTTATTGGGTGAGGCTCATCTCATTTATTTTAAAAAGGATAATCCTAAAGTGCCTACATTTTTTCTATTAAATTTGTCTCTTAAAAATGAAAGAGAAAATGTCCTAATTTATTTACTTGCTTACGAGTTGTTATAGTCGGATTCCGAACGCAATTTGTTAAATCAGAATGTAAACACAATATGGACAGCCCATTGGCCAACGTGGACTCAGGCCCAACGTGTATGGCACAAAACTGGACCTGGGTCATCTCATTCATATGTTATTACCTAGTTACATTATACTAGGTATGTTCACAGTTTGTCAAATTAAAAAAAAAAACTTAGAAATCTAATTTTAATCCTAAACCATTTACATGCTGAAATAAACCAATAGTATCTAGCTAAACAATATTCCTACAAGTTTCGAAACGGTCTATTCGTTTAATGAGCTAACTGTTGAATGTTTAAGAGTAGTCTAAATCAGCTAACATGTTTTTTGAGACATGATAATCATCCAACAATAACGAACTAACTGGACAGAGTTACTACACCATTTATTTATTTAGGCAATACATAGATAGTTCGTCTGTTAAGCTATCGTCAGATGTTCCACTATATATATTAAACAGCTACATGATTCTGATTAGAGTAAGCTAAATAATTTATTTATACAAATAAAATACAGAATATGATTAAAATAAATTCAGAACTTCAACTCTTCATTTCGTATTCATGCTTCATGTTTCAGTTTACAGTAACCAGCGTGTCAGTTGTGTACCTGATATTGGAAGCAAAAAAAAAGGGAGATCAGCAGAAATTCAGTAGCATACAACAACAGCAACACCCAGCAACCAGGAACAACCAGCAATGAGAAACTAGTGACAGATTTTAAAATCAAGATAAAAATCCAGAAACACCGACAACAAACAACGGACAGAAGCCAAGGGAATCTTTTCAGATTTGAAGGACTAATTAATGTTTAACCCTTAATTTCTGAATCCGTATATCAGAATATTTAGATTGTATATCAGGTGTATACTACTCTCTCTTTTTATTTCCAGAATGTTTTTATTTGTATTTTGGAAGTCTTAATATTTTCGGAATTTTTCTCTCTCTTCAATATTCAGCTCTCTTTTTTTTAATTCTGTCCAAGTCCCCTCTATTTATTACCATCTTTCAGCATTTTTTAAAATTAAAACCCATTATCTTCCACTCATCCCCTTTTAATCCCACTACCTAATGTTTTGTCCCCCACTATATTAAACAAATACATTATTCCCCCCATTATATCTTGTCCCTCATGCCTACATTAAACAATTATTATTTTCCTACTACATTATGTCTTGTCCCCCACCATGTACTATTTTAATATTATTAAAATATTATTTAATCTTAATGGACAGAGCACTCAAAATAAATAATTGTTCAGAATTTTAATACAAAAATACCCCTCTGACCTTACTAAAATTACCATTTTAACCCTGAAAATACTGCAATTTACCAATCTACCCCGTCAGCTATAACCAATTCAGCTAATCAATTCTAACCAAAATATAGAAGCTATAACCAATTCCTAATCAGATTTTATGAACAAAGTCAAACTAAATGATGAACAACAAAGAAACCACTGGAATTATTTTGACTGAACAATCTTTAAACAACAAATCTACTTTCAGATTCAACAACAATAACAAATAAGTATATTCAAATCATTCAGCTCAAATTCAAATTAAACTTAAACAAAATAAATAAACAGATTCAAAACACTAAACTCAAATAATCAATTGATCTTCAAATTAAATCCAACAAAATTACAACAAAGATACATGATTCAAACTAAATCAAAAAAATTAAAAACCAAAACATAAACTCACATTAAATCACTGGATAAAAACGAACTTCAAACAAAAAATGAACACGAATTAAATCTATATTAAACAACAAACATGACAGATTCAAACGATTTAAACTAACACTCTTCTATATTAAAACTAAATCCTTTTAAATTAATAAAACAAATTGAAGAAATAATTAATTGAACTTCAACTTAAATCTAACAACATTATAATTAAACTAATAATTTCTTCCTAAAAAACAAGAAAAATGAGACAAACTAAAAAAAATAAAAAAATGATAAACATGAAATTAATATCAAACATATCTGATTTCAGATCCGAAAAATATCAAACAAATTACGGACAGAAACGAAAGTTAAACCAACTAACTGGATCGGAATGACGATGAACTCGAACGAAAACAAATCTGCCCGAAAACAATTATCGCACCAAAATAACTCGACGCCGAAGACGACCACGAACGGACCATCGAAGAAGATGGTCGTTTGGTGTCATTTGAAAAACGAAGCAGAAGGCAGCCTCAACGGTGAAGGCAGTAGTAGCTGCTACTGCTGATCATGCTCGACGGATATGGGAGCGACAGTGAAGCAGCAGCAGCTACGAGCGACGAAGAAGAAGCAACAGGCAGCAACAATGGTGTTATGGTGGTGCGTTTGGGCTGTTGTGAAGAAGAAGGAGATGCGCAGCCATGGGAGCTTGACGAGCTCGTCAATGGCAGAGCTCGGCAGTGTGTTCAACGAACTGTTGTGGTTGGGCGAGTGAGCTGGGTTGCTCGACGAGTGGTTTTCCGGCGACATGTCAAAGTTAAAGAAGGTGAGGTAGTTTTTATGGTTGTTTGGGCAGTGGTGAGCGGAGGAAGGACGACAAAGGTTGTTCGTCGTTTCCATGAGCTAGGGACGAAGAAGATGAAGACGGGGCAGCCATGGGAGCTGCTTCACATCATCTATGGCTGGAGCTCGTCGAAGCGGGGTGTTGTTCGTCGATGAAGACGAAGCTTGGGTAGCTGTTGGTCGTGAAGCTGCAGCTACACCGCTGCACGTCAATGGCGGATGTGAGGAGGAGGCAGAAGCATCCATGGGAGGTGGTTGGTTTTTGAGAGAAGGAGAAGAAGAGGGGAGGGGGCGGGTGGTTAGGTTTAGGGTTAGGAAAATGCAAGAAAAATGAAAAATGAAGAAAGGGGTTGGGTCTTTGGGGTTATGGACTTGGTCAACCCGGTTTGAAATGGACCGGGTCGTAGGGGAAGGTTGGGTATAGGTGTTTTAGGCCTAGGTTCAAAATTGGAGAAGAGGCCCAATTCCGATTTTCTTTATATTTTTTGCTCTCTTTTTTTCTTTTATTTTTCTTAAACTGAAACTAAATTCTAAAAATCCTTAAATTATCATATAGAACTAAATTAATTTATAAAAGCGCAAATTAACTCCCAATAACAATTAACACATAATTAAATAATAATTACGATAAAATCACACAATTTGGACATTAAATGTTAAAAATGCAACGTACATTATTTTTACGATTTTTTTCTTTCTTGTAAAACAAACTTAATTACTTCTAATTGTGGAATTAAATCCTAAGTGCAAATACGACATATTTTGTATTTATTTATTAATTTAACAAATAAACATGCACAGACAAAAATACAAATAATTATCCAAAAATGCCACGAAAATTCAAAAATTGCACACAAAGGAATATTGTTTTATTTTGAATTTTTTGGGAGTAATTCTCATATATGGCAAAAATCACGTGGTCACAGCTGCCCCTCTTTGTCCGAAAACACAAAGAGTTTTCGTGCAAAGATAAAGTGAGCGGATACGAGCGATTTTTGCCCGTTCGAGTACTCCGTGCGAAGCGTTTTTTTTTTAAAAAAAAAAATTTGACCGGACCTTCGCTTCAAAGGTTTCCTACATATCCCTGGCTAAAAGGGAATCAGGTCAATGTAGTTCGGGAAGTTTTGGTAGCTGGGACTACCATGGAACTGCAATTTGCTGTTACTATTGTTGCATGCTGTTATTACTACTTACCGATCTCCTTATTACACCGTGCTTAAAAGAAAAATCAAGAAGCTAGGCTAGACTACGGATTACAAGATCCCATCTATCTTCCCTTTGTTCTTGATGCCTTGCTTTCTTGTCGGCTTGCGTCCATTCCGGTGCTTCTTTCTTTCGAGAACTGACGGGGATGACACCGGCCTCTTGCTTTCCTGAACACCAGTTTGCATCTTTTTGTTCTATCCGCATGAGGATGCGGCTTCCCGCATTATGCTGTGGATCTTTTGTTGTATCCTTCTGCCTTTCGGTGGGTTACGGATTTCAAGACCTGAAATGTAAAGACTGAAAAATATTCCCTTGTTATATAGGTGGGCGCCTAATTGGTAAAGACATGAAACGTATTCCCTTGTTATACAGGTGGGCGCCTAATTGGTAAAGACATGAAATATATTCCCTTGTTATACAGGTGGGCGCCTAATGGTAAAGACATGAAATGTATTCCCTTATTATACAGGTGGGCGCCTAATTTGTAAAGACATGAAAAGTATTCCTTTGTTATACAGGTGGACGCCTAATTGGTAAATACATGAAATGTATTCCCTTGTTATACAGGTGGGCGCCTAATTTGTAAAGACATGAAAAGTATTCCCTTGTTATACAGGTGGGCGACTAATTTGTAAAGACATGAAAAGTATTCCCTTGTTATACAGGTGGGAGCCTAATGGTAAAGACATGAAATGTATTCCCTTGTTATACATGTGGGCGCCTAATTTTTAAAGACATGAAAAGTATTCCCTTGTTATACAGGTGGGCGCCTAATTTGTAAAGACATGAAAAGTATTCCCTTGTTATACAGGTGGGCGCCTAATGGTAAAGACATGAAATGTATTCCCTTGTTATACAGGTGGGCGCCTAATTTGTAAAGACATGAAAAGTATTCCCCTGTTATATAGGTAGGCGCCTAATTTGTAAAGACATGAAAAGTATTCCCCTGTTATACAGGTGGGCGCCTAATTTGTAAAGACATGAAAAGTATTCCCTTGTTATACAGGTGGGCGCCTAATTGGTAAAGACATAAAATGTATTCCATTGTTATACAGGTGGGCGCCTAATTTGTAATGATTTATGAAAATATATATTTTGGCAATGTTTATACAAGCAGGACCACTCGGGTAGAAATAAATTAAATGTCCTCTTGAGGAAGGATTAAATTCAATATCCAATTCGAGGGCGGACAGACCCATCATATCCTGTTCGAGGGCGGACGAACCCAAAATATCCTATTCAAGGGCGGATGATCCCAAAATATCCTATTCGAGGGCGGATTAACCCAAAATATCCTATTCGAGGGCGGATTATCCAAAAAATATCTTATTCGAGTGCGGATGAACCCAAAATATCCTATTCGAGGGCGGATGAACCCAAAATATCCTATTCGAGGGCGGATGAACCCAAAATATCCTATTCGAGGGCGGATGAACCCAAATTATCCTATTCGAGGGCGGATGAACCCATAATATCCTATTCGAGGGCGGATGAACCCATAATATCCAATTCGAGGGCGGATGAACCCAAAATATTCTATTCGAGGGCGGATGAACTCATAATATCCTATTCGAGGGCGGATGACCCAAAAATATCCTATTCGAGGGCGGATGAACCCAAAATATCCTATTCGAGGGCGGATGAACCCAAAATATCCTATTCGAGGGCGGATGAACCCAAAATATCCTATTCGAGGGCGGATGAACCCAAAATATCCTATTCGAGGGCGGATGAACACAAAATATCCTATTCGAGGGCGGATGAACCCAAAATATCCTATTCGAGGGCGGATGAACCCAAAATATCCTATTCGAGGGCGGATGAACCCAAAATATCCTATTCGAGGGCGGATGAACCCAAAATATCCTATTCGAGAGCGGATGAACCCAAAATATCCTCAAAACTTGAAATTGTCTTACCTCCAGCTGTTTTTCAAAAAAATCGTGCTGTCTTGCTATCCTTTAAAACTTGAATTGATTTCCTCGTTCCTCCGAGAAAATTTTCGACAATGACAGAAACTTTTCTGCCCCAGTTTTGTTGCTTTTACTTGTGGCATGTTTTTCTCCATTAATAAGTTTTCCTTTTCCTGCTTTAAATCAAAGAAAATTTGTTAGTTTTAAAACATGGTGAGTGGTCGTGCCACTCCTGCTGGGGATGGGTTTTCCCTTTCTCCCTTCCCCGCTCTGTGTTTCATTATGCTATCAAAACTTGCTGGGGATTATTTTGCTGTGGATGAATTTTCCTTTTCTTCCTTCCCCACTATGTGTTGTCCGACCCTCTTGGAACTTGGTCGAAAATCTGTCGAGGATGCTTCTTCATCTCAATGATCTGCTAGGGATAACACTGCAAACCGCTGAGTATCACTGCTGGGGATAATCCCTGCTGAAGATAACTCTGCTGAGTAAAATATGTTATCTTTCTCCTTCCAAAACTACTTTCTTTAAGTAGGATGTTTCATTCCTCTAAAAACTGTTTCCTTTTGCAAAACTGGTTTTTCTCTTTTTTTTTCCTTTTTTTTTCTTTTTATTAATATTATTTTTTCTTTGTTTTGTTAGCTTCTTCCTTCGAAGACTACCTCCCTTAAAACTCGTTTTGCCTTTCCCCGAAAAACTGTTGGGGATACCGCTTTTCACCAAACTTGTGTTATACTTTCCGAAAATTCTCAAAATGAACGAAAATTTCCTGCCCCAGTTTGACAATCTTTCTTGTGGCGCATCTTTCTGTCATCGGTAGCATTCCCTGTCCTTGCTTCAAATCAAAGAAAATTTGGTCAGTTTAAATGTGGTGGTTGGTTGCGATACTCCTACTGGGGATGGCTTTTCCCTTTCTCCTTCCCTTCTCTGCATCCCAAAAACTTGTTGGGGATGATATTATTTGCTGGGGATGATCTCTTTCTGCTGGGGATATCCCTCTTCTTTTGTGGCATAGATCGGAAACTGGTATTTCCCCGACCTTTTAGTCTCGTATGAATTTCCCAAATCATGCTCATTGATCTCCTTGATTTGTCCACGGGCCTTGGCCTTGAGGTTTATAACCTTTGATTTCGGCAAGGGTATCCCTCTTGACACTCGTCAATCCTTTTGTCAATTCCCTTTTGCTGGGGATTTCTTTCTTGATACTGGCCTCGCGCTTGTTCCTTGCTGACTATACCACTTGGATGTACTAGTCAGATCTCATCTTGCTTAATTGGAAAGCTGATGGCATATTTTGAAGTCATTTCTCACTTGTTCTGAACAAACAGACTCTACTGGGGAATTTTTCTATGAAAGGAGAAAGATAAAAGGAACAGAATAAACGACAAAGGAAAAAGATGACTCTTTAACAAAAGAAACTATAAATAAAAACCTATCAAACGCAGATACCGACTCTAATGGTCATGACATGCACATGTGGCCTATCCTCCGCCGTCAATCTTCTTTCAAGATCTTCATTTGGCGATTCCCCATCTGATTCTCAATCTTATTCGACTTGTAGTGCCCGAAGGGTTTTCACTATCAAGCCTCTCTCATTTTGGTTTTTCTCTCAATTTTCATCGCCTTATGGTATCCGTGAAGATTTTCACCGATAAGACTCTCTCATTTGTATCATTTTCCAGCTGGGGATTTGGAGTGTTGCCGATATGAGTCTCTCTGCTGGGGATTCTTTTCGGCTATCAATTCATTTCCAATCCATGATCCTTTTCTCTATTGGGATTCGGGGTGCTATCCCCGACTTCTGTTTGTATGACTTGGCATCTTTCGAAGACTGGTCAAAAGTTCTTTCTTTGGACCGTAATGTGGGATTTTGGATATGCTAGACAGAAAGGGTATTAAAGGCTCAAAAACAAATCAATTTAGGGTTCAAAATTACAACCTTCGGAACCATATTTGTTTACAACAAGCGCAACCCTTGCCCCAGTTTCTGCTTGGGGATTTTTATTTTTTGCTTTACACTATGTTACACTATGCACATTATGCACACTATGCACCCTATGACCGAGCCGTGAGGCGCCTACGTATCCTCTTTGAGGAATCAGGTCAAACGTAGTTCCCAATTCCTCCGTTTTCTTCTGACTTTCTTTTGTTTTTTTTTGTTATCATTTTTCTCTCATTTTTCGTTTTTTTTGTTGTTTTTTTTTCCTTTTTTCTTTTTCTTTTCTTTTCTTATCTTTTTATGTTTGTGTTTCTACTCTTTTCTACTGATTCCGAAAGAGGGGTATGAAAGAAAACAAATAAGGCTCAAAGGGTTAACGAAGGATAAAGTGTTTAGATAGCAGAATAAAATGCCTTCGTCATTCCAAACTTCAAAACATGTCAAGTGTAAACAACACAAAAGATTTGTAGCCTCTTCTGATGGTGCTGGACTTGACAATTATATTCACACATTTGCTTTTTCATTTGTCACCTCGAAAGCACTGTTGGGCAACACTCTCACTCTCATTATCATGAGCGACCCTCATGTCAATTTGGCGAATCTTGCCTTTAACGGTTTTCTTTATGTTTTACTTGCCCCAGTTCCACATGACTCGAGCTCCGAATAATCTCAAACCGTCCTTATTTCCTTTAAATGTTCTGATCCCCTCTCCAGGGTTTTATGATTAACTTTTAATATTAGGCCCAAACTGTGTGCGCATGTCATGTCACTAGAATCGGCGCTGAACGAGGGCAAAACAAAAGGGATAAAAAGAATTAAACAAAGAAGATGACTAGAAATAATAAAAGGCCGAATTTTTCATTACCGATGAAATGGTTTGAATAACAAAACAAACAAAAACAAACCAGAATAAAATCCCGAAACGACATGGACAAAACTTAAACAAACCACTATGACAAAATGGAAAGATAAGAAAGTTTGACACAAGACAACATCCGTATTACAACCCTAAGAATAATCTGGAGAACAGAAATGACAACAAAACAAGCTACCAAAAGCTTCTCTCCTACTAACCAAGGAACGGAGCGTCCTCCCAATTCTCGAACCTGACATCTTAGCCACTGAGCTTTGCATCAATATTGCCAAGACCATTACCAACTTCAATATCATCAACCTCAGTCAACAAGTTCCCAATAGGATTCGAGTGCTCCATGTCACTGTCCTCGATCACAATCAGATTTTCCTGGATCATCCTTTCTATTTCTCTTTTCAAATTACAACAGCTCTCAATGTTGTGCCCTCTGACATTGGAGTGGTATGCGCATGGTGCATCAGGATCGAAGCTTCTTGCACATGGATCTGGAGTATATGCGGGGAGCGGCTCAATCAGGCCAGCATGCCTTAGCCTTTCAAACAGACTTGCATAAGATACTCCGATAGGGGTGAGAGCCTTTCCTCACTTCAGCAACCTCTTGTTCCTAAATGCTTGATTGGGCCGGAAACCTGATCCAGGGGGCTTCCGATAGGCTTGTGAGGGTGGATAGGCCTTTTGTGGAGCTGGGTATTTGGAAAGTGAAGCATGTCTTTGGGAGTCTCGTGGAGAGAAGTAGTGTTGGGGAGGGAAGTAGCGTTGACGAGTAATAGAGCTACTCGGGTAGCTGGGAAAGCTACTATAAGTGGGTTGGGATGGTGAGTATGGAGGATCATCCGTTATGGTGTTGGGTGCTTGGGTAAGGACAGAGTTCAAGAAGCTTGGCGGTGGCGGGGGTGGTGCTTTCCCAGTCGTCCATGCCTGATACATGTCTGCCACATGCTGTCTCAGCATTTTCACTTCTTCTACCAACCCGTTGTTCCGTTCGACCAGTTGTTGTCGGTCATCGCTACTGACCCACTCGGTTCTGAGGTTCTGTGTCATTGTCCTTTGACTTTGCTTTGCAGGGAGGAGTTACCACAACCAACCACTTTTCTATATATGAACACAGCCAAGTAAAGCCATCACGTTAGTGTTAGGGCATTTGACAGATAATCATATATCAAAGATGCAGTGCACCTAAGTAGTTAAACCGTTCTATCATTCATTCACTTCTGTTACGTGCGTCGTTCCGGCTTTTTGTAATTGTGCCCCTTTGAAAATCTCCCGCACTTTCCTTTATTTCTCATTCTCTCTTCTTTTTTTTTCTTCTATTATTCTTTTTTTCTTCAGTGGTGGTCGAATCTTATGGAGATTGCCTACGTATCATGACCCCGCATGAATCAGACCTTGCGTAGTTCGGACTAAATGAAAGGTAACAACAATGAAACATTTTTTTTTTGGAATTTTCAATTTTCATAATAAAACAAACTGGGTTTCAAAGGTTTAAAGATGACCTACAAACTCGAAAATCAAACAACCCGCATATTCTAATCAAAAGATTTACAAATTCAAAAACGAACGGCCGGCTTCCTTTCTCTGTTTGACAAATGCAACCAAATGGTTATTTTTGCAAACGTGGCCCCTTCCAAATTTCACATGAATTTGAGGCTGTGGAGGATTATTTTATGACACAACAAACTAGTCCGTTCTTTTACGAAAATAGCCTTTCGACAACTGAAAGATACTCTAAGGCTATCTCGGCAAGAACGGTTTAATAAATCTCCAAAGCTGGAATGGCTTATTTTGACTAAAAATCTAAGCGGTATTTACTTGACCACTGACTCCTTTTTTTTTCTTCAAATTAAAATAAAAAAACCAAGTTTTGCAATGACGACCTTTCAGCACCTTGGCGGCGAAGATTTTAAGGTTGTGTGGGTCAATTGGCCAAAATCTAAAAAAATGACCCAAAGGTGGCTGTTTATGCAAAGTCAGCCTTCCGGCGTTCCTTTTGGGAACATTCGGCTATTTTTTAATAAAAATGGCATCACCCGATTCTATGACAAAAAATATTAAAATTTTGACACCTCTTTTTTTTCTTTGGCTATTTTTGCAAAATGGGCGGTTGGACCCGACGAGGGTTGCCTACGTATCTTACTCCCTGTGAGAATCAAACCGGCGTAGTTCGCCCACATAAACTAAACTTGTAAACAAGACTCCTTTCTTTTGTTTTTCAAATAAATCAAACTAAAAAAATCATTTTTCAAAATTTCGGCAGGGTTTCGACACTACTTGGACATTGGTTTTATTTTTCTAAAAATGAGTAGTTATCTCCCTACACTGCTATTTTTCTTTTTCTTTTTCTTTTTTTTTCACAATTTTTCAAAAATTCCCGATTTCAGAAGCCGGTCAGCATGCAAATCTGAAGCAAATAAATGTGCAAAACAAACAGGATGCAGCAGGATGGTCTTTTTTAATTTCAGGTTGCTTGTCCTAGACGGACCCAACCCCTGTGTTGAGTCCCCTAAGTCAAATACAACATGATGCAAATAAATGTTCCTACTAGGGATCCGGCATGAAGTCAAGTTATTCTAGGTTCAACCTAGGTATATATTCTAGACAGTGTACCCGAGCGGACAACTCGAGTTGAGGAAAGAGCTCCTTTCCGAGAACCAAAAGGTCAGCCGGCTTAGAAACTTTCCGAACCTCTTTTATTTAGGGTATGACACTAACAGAATAGGGAGTCTCAACCAGTAAGCACATCCCCGGAGGTAAGAAAAGAAGGTTTCGGCACAGTTTATATGTACAGTTCAAATAATACCAAAGCAGTAAAAAGTATCATTTTGCACATTTAGGCTAAAACATGTAATAATATCAAATAATAAATAAATCCAAATATAACAATTCATCTAAGCTCGCATTCTGAACCCTGAACCAATGGTTCTGGGTTTTATCCCCAGCAGAGTCGCCAGAGCTGTCACACCTCCTTTTTCGCCCGCGCCACCCGCAACAGGGGCGCGGAAAGGAGTTTTTTCCAATTAAAGGACAATTGAAACGTGATTTATTTATTTATTTTAGAGTCGCCACTTGGGAGATTTATGGTGTCCCAAGTCACCGGTGAATCCCGAATCGAGGAAAATAATGACTCTGTTTAACAGTCTGCGCACCAGAAATCCGAATAAGGAATTATGTTAACCCGGGAGAAGGTGTTACGCAATCTCGAGTTCCGTGGTTCTAGCACGGTCGCTCAACTATCATATTCGGCTTGATTATCTGATTTTATACAATTATGAACTTATGTGCAAACTTTAAACTTTTAACCGCTTTTATCATTATTATTATTTTTAACAGAGAATTGCAACATCGTGAAAATATATCTCGAACCACGTCACATCAATGTACCCGTGGTTATCGACATATTTCGACTCTGTTGAGATTTGGATTTGGGTCACATAAATGTGCACCCGAATTTAAGAAAATAAATTGTTAAAGGCGCGCCTAAAGCGACTAGCGTATCATTATTTTGGGTAAGGCCGTGAAATTTGCTAAACGACCGATCCCGAAGTCTATACAATTATTAACCATTTATTGAGGGCCCCGCAACTTGTGCGCTTTATTGGGTGAGGCTCATCTCATTTAGTTTAAAAAGGATAATCCTAAAGTGCCTACATTTTTTCTATTAAATTTGTCTCTAAAAATGAAAGAGAAAAGGTCCTAATTTATTTACATGCTTACGAGTTGTTATAGTCGGATTCCGAACGCAATTTGTTAAATCAGAATGTAAACACAATATGGACAGCCCGTTGGCCAACGTCGACCCAGGCCCAACGTGTATGGCACAAAACTGGACCTGGGCCATCTCATTCATATGTTATTACCTAGTTACATTATACTAGGCATGTTCACAGTTTGTCAAATTAAAAAAAAAACTTAGCAATCTAATTTTAATCCTAAACCATTTACATGCTGAAATTAACCAATAGTATCTAGCTAAACAATATTCCTACAAGTTCCGAAACGGTCTATTCGTTTAATGAGCTAACTGTTGAATGTTTAAGAATAGTCTAAATCAGCTAACATGTTTTTTGAGACATGATAATCATCCAACAATAACGAACTAACTGGACAGAGTTACTACACCGTTTATTTATTTTTTAGCAATACATAGACAATTCGTCCACGAAGCTACTATCAGATGTTCCATTATATATATTAAACAGCTACATGATTCTGATTAGAGTAAGCTAAATAATTTATATATACAAATAAAATTCAGAATATAATTAAAATAAATTCAGAACTTCAACTCTTCATTTCATATCCATGCTTCATGTTTCAGTTTACAGTAACCAGCGTGTCAGTTGTGTACCTGATATTGGAAGCAAAAGAAAAGGGAGATCAGCAGAAATTCATTAGCATACAACAACAACAACACCCAGCAGCCAGGAACAACCAGCAACGAGAAACCGGTGACAGATTTTAAAATCAAGATAAGAATCCAGAAACACCGACAACAAACAACGGACAGAAGCCAAGGGAATCTTTTCAGATTTGAAAGACTAATTAATGTTTAACCCTTAATTTCTGAATCCGTATATCAGAATATTTAGATTGTATATCAGGTGTATACTACTCTCTCTTTTTATTTCCAAAAAAAATTTATTTGTATTTTTGGAAGTCTTAATATTTTCGGAATTTTTCTCTCTTCAATATTGAGCTCTCTCTTTTTTAATTCTGTCCAAGTCCCCGCTATTTATTACCATCTTTCAGCATTTTTTAAAATTAAAACACATTATCTTCCACTCATCCCCTTTTAATCCCACTACCTAATATTTTGCCCCCACTACATTAAACAAATACATTATTCCCCCCATTATATCTTGTCCCTCATGCCTACATTAAACAATTATTATTCCTCCACTACATTATGTCTTCCTCTACTACATTATGTCTTGTCCCCCACCATGTACTATTTTAATATTATTAAAATATTATTTAATCTTAATGGACAGAGCACTCAAAATAAATAATTGTACAGAATTTTAATTCCAAAAATACCCCTCTGACCTTACTAAAATTACTATTTTTAACCCTGAAAATAGTGCAATTTACCAATCTACCCCGTCAGCTATAACCAATTCAGCTAATCAATTCTAACCAAAATATAGCAGCTATAACCAATTCCTAATCAGATTTTATGAACAAACTCAAACTAAATGATGAACAACAAAGAAACCACTGGAATTATTTTGACTGAACAATCTTTAAACAACAAATCTACTTTCAGATTCAACAACAATAACAAACAAGTATATTCAAATCATTCAGCTCAAATTCAAATTAAACTTAAACAAAATAAATAAACAGATTCAAAACACTAAACTCAAATAATCAATTGATCTTTAAATTAAATCCAACAAAATTACAACAAAGATACATGATTCAAACTAAATCAAAAAAATTAAAAACCAAAACATAAACTCACATTAAATCACTGGATAAAAATGAACTTCAAACAAAAAATGAACACGAATTAAATCTATATTAAACAACAAACATGACAGATTCAAACGATTTAAACTAACACTCTTCTATATTAAAACTAAATCCTTTTAAAGTAATAAAACAAACTGAAGAAATAATTAATTGAACTTCAACTTAAATCTAACAACATTATAATTAAACTAACAATTTTATCCTAAAAAAACAAGAAATATGAGACAAACTAAAAAAAATAAAAAAACGATAAACATGAAATTAATATAAAACATATCTGATTTCAGATCCGAAAAATATCAAATAAATTACGGACAAAACGAAACTTAAACCAACTAACCGGATCGGAACGACGATGAACTCGAACGAAAACAAATCTGCCCGGAAACAATTATCGCACCAAAATAACTCGATGCCGAAGACGACCACGAACGGACCATCGAAGAAGATGGTCGTTTGGTATCATTTGAAAAATGAAGCAGAAGGAAGCCTCAACGGTGAAGGTAGTAGCAGCTGCTACTGCTGAACATGCTCGAAGGATATGGGAGCAACAGTGAAGCAGCAGCAGCGACGAGCGACGAAGAAGAATCAACAGGCAGCAACAATGGTGTTATGGTGGTGCGTTTGGGCTGTTGTGAAGAAGAAGGAGACACGCAGCCATGGGATCTTGACGAGCTCGTCAATGGCGGAGCTCGGCAATGTGGTCGACGGACTTCTGTGGTTGGGCGAGTGAGCTGGGTTGCTCGACGAGTGGTTTTCTGGAGACATGTCAAAGTTAAAGAAGGTGAGGCAGTGTTTATGGTTGTTTGGGCAGTGGTGAGCGGAGGAAGGACGACAAAGGTTGTTCGTCGTTGCCATTTGAGCTAGGGACAAAGAAGATGAAGACGGGGCAGCCATGGGAGCTGCTTCACGTCGTCTATGGCTGGAGCTCGTCGAAGCGGGGCATTGTTCGTCGATGAAGACGAAGCTTGGGTAGCTGTTGGTCGTGAAGCTGCAGCTACACCGCTGCACGTCAATGGCGGACGTGAGGAGGAGGCAGAAGCATCCATGGGAGGTGGTTGGTTTTTGAGAGAAGGAGAAGAAGAGGGGAGGGGGCAGGTGGTTAGGTTTAGGGTTAGGAAAATGCAAGAAAAATGAAAAATGTAGAAAGGGGTTGGGTCTTTGGGGTTATGGACTGGGTCGACCCGGTTTGAAATAGACTGGGTCGTAGGGGAAGGTTGGGTATAGGTGTTTTGGGCCTAGGTTAAAAATTGGAGAAGAGGCCCAATTCCAATTTTCTTTATATTTTTTGCTCTCTTTTATTCTTTTATTTTTCTTAAACTGAAACTAAATTCTAAAAATCCTTAAATTATCATATAGAACTAAATTAATTTATAAAAGCGCAAATTAACTCCCAATAACAATTAACACACAATTAAATAATAATTACGATAAAATCACACAATTTGGACATTAAATGTTAAAAATGCAACGTACATTATTTTTACGATTTTTTTCTTTCTTGTAAAACAAACTTAATTACTTCTAATTGTGGAATTAAATCCTAAGTGCAAATACGACATATTTTGTATTTTTATTAATTTAACAAATAAACATGCACAGACAAAAATACAAATAATTATCCAAAAATGTCACGAAAATTCAAAAATTGCACACAAAGGAAAATTATTTTATTTTGAATTTTTTGGGAGTAATTCTCATATAGGGCAAAAATTACGTGCTCACAGCGGTACCTAGATCTGCACATGAAAAACATGCGCAGAAGGGGCATGAGTACACCATATCGGTACTCAGTAAGTGACAAGCCTAACCTCGGTTGGGTAGTGATGAGGAAGGTCAGGGACCTACTGAGATTAAATAAAATACAAAGTATAACATTGTAGAACAAGACAGTATAATTAAGTGCAACAGTAAGAAATAACATAGAATAGAAAGAGCAACAACAACTAGAACAGAGGCAAAATAATCACCGAGGGAACACAGCTCAACACAGAGATAGCAACCAGGGATCTACCAGGATACCGTCTTGTAGCCCCCAAATGTAAATGTCCAGTTGATCTCCCGGGTGTTGTCCCGTAGTCCAACTCATAATGTGCTGAGGATCTACCAGAATCCCATTCTGTAGTCCCCAAATGTAAATACCCAGTACTGGGGGAATCTACCATGTGTAGTCACGTAGTTCCATATAACTATGCAGGGGGATCTACCGAAATCCCACATCTGTAGTCCCAAATAAACAGGCAAGGGGGATCTACCGGAATCCCACATTCGTAGTCCCAAAATAAATACACAACAGCAACAGGAAAATATACAGAAATGGCAAAGTTTCATATTAAGGGAACAACTGATTCTAGCCTAGCATGCTGCACAGAATTCAGATAAGGTGGGTTGAGGAAATAAAGCAATTAAGTCGCTTAGACATGCTTTTCTAAGCTAACAACAAGCTTAATAGTGCAAGTAATAGAAACAGGAAATGAAACATACTAGTAATTACTTAAAGAAAACCAGATTTCCAACAATTAGCACAAGCACGCACTCGTCACCTCACATACAAGGCATTTAAGTTACCAAATATACCAATCCTAAGGGGAAGGTCCCCCACACAATGTTAGACAAGCCACCTACCTCGAATCGGCTCAATAATCAATCCGAAATCATGCTCTTGCCACGAGTACTCGACTTTAAATGACCCAAATCTATTCAATTCAATTGCATAATGTAAATAACACTACAAGTAATTGATTCTACAATTAAATTCTAAACTAATACGTGAAATTATATAAAATGACCAAAATGCCCCTCGGGCCCACATCTTGGGATCGGGTAAAATTTATATTTCCAGAAACCTCACACTCTCACGAGTTCAGTCATATCAAAAGTACCAAAATTGGACCTCAATTTGTCCCTCAAATCATCACTCAAAGGTCTCCAATTAGACAAGCCCTAACCCCCCAATTACCACTGATTGTCCTTAATTTTTCATGTTTAAATTGATATAAATCATTCCAATAACGAGTTTAGGGACCAAAGACCTTACCCCAATGAACTCCTCTGAAATTCTCTGTTGAAAAGTGTTCCCCAAGCTTCTTCCCGTTTTGAAAAGATGAAAAATGGCTAAATTATGCGAAGGCAAGAATTTATATGTTCTGCCCAGAGATTTCTGCATTTGCGGCCCTGGGACCGCATCTGCGGTCCCGCTTCTGCGGAGCCAAGGTCAGATCTGCGACTTTTCATTAAAGGCCAATTTTTGCATCTGCGGTTACCCTTCCGCAGGTGCAGTACCGCTTTTGTAGTGAATTACCCGCATCTGCGGAACCTGTTGATCCTCCCCAAATCCACATCTGTGCTTGCTCTGCTACTTCTGCGACTCCGCACCTGCGGGACCCAAACCGCAGGTGCGGTTATGACAGTAAACCAGCTGCTACATCAAACTTCAAACTACAAATCCTTCTGTCAAGCATCTGAATTCATCCCGAGGCCCCCGGGACCTCAACCAAAAGCACCAACAAGTCACAAACCACTATCCAAACTTGTACCAATCCTTAAAATACCTAAAACAACATCGAAACCTCGAATTAACCATGGATTTAAGCCTACGAACTCCAATATTCTCAAAATACGCTTTTGATCAAAAAGTCTATCAAACCTCGTTCGAATGACCTGAAATTTTGCACACACGTCACATTAAATACTACGGAGCTACTCCAACTTCCGAAATGCCATTCCGACCCTCGGATCAAAATCTCACTATCGAAACGGAAACTTCAAAAATTCAACTTTCAGCATTTCAAGCCTAAATTAGCTACGGACCTCCAAAACAAAATCTGAACACGCCCCTAAGCCTGAAATCACCTAACGGAGCTAACAGAATAATCGGATTTCCATTCCAAGGTTGTCTTCACACTGTTCCGACTACGGTCAACTTTCCAACACTCAAGCTCTCATTTAGGGACTAAGTGTCCCAAAACTCCCCGAAACTCAAAACTGAACATCCCGGCAAATCAAAATAGCAGAAATAAACTCGGGGAAAGCAGTTAATAGGGGATCGAGGCATTAATTCTTAAGACTATTGGCTGGGTCGTTACATCCTCCTACACTTAAACATTTTTTCGTCCTCGAACATGCATAAAGACATACCTGAAGTAGTGAAAAGATGAGGGTAACGGATGCGCATATCCTTCTCGGTCTCCCAGGTCGCCTCCTCGACTGGCTGGCCCTGCCACTGAACCTTTACTAATGCAATGTTCTTTGACCTCAATTTTTTAACCTGCCTGTCCAATATTGCCAGTGGCTCCTCAACATAAGATAGATACTTGTCCAACTGGACTGAACTGAAATCCAACACGTGCAACGAATCACTGTGTTACCTCCGGAGCATCGAAACATGGAATACCGGATGAACTACGGCCAAGCTGGGAGGTAAGGCAAGCTCATTAGCAACCTCCCCAACACGCCTCAATATCTCAAAAGTGCCAATAAATTTCGGACTTAACTTTCATTTCTTCCCGAATCTCATGACGCCCTTCATAGGCGAAACCCGAAGCAGGACCTGCTCTCCAACCATATAGGAAACATCACGAACCTTCCGGTTCGCGTAACTCTTCTGTCTGGACTGGGCTGTGCGGAGTCTATCCTGAATCACCTTAACCTTCTCCAAAGCATTCTAAACTAAGTCTGTGCCCAATAATCTGGCCTCACCCGGCTCAAACCAACCCACCGGGGATCTACACCGTCTTCTATATAAAGTCTCATACGGTGCCATCTGAATGCTGGACTGATAGCTGTTGTTGTAAGCAAACTCCGCCAATGGTAAGAACTGATCCCAAGACTCTCTAAACTCAATCACACACGCACGGAGCATATCCTCAAGAATCTAAATAGTGCGTTCGGATTGTCCGTCTGTCTAAGGGCGAAATGTTATACTCAACTCTACCCGAGTACCCAACTCATACCAAACGGCCCTCCAGAACCGTAATGTGAACTGAGTACCTCTATCTGAAATGGACACTGGAATCCCATGCAGATGAACAATCTCCCAAATATAGATCTCCGCCAACCGCTCCGAGGAATAAGTAGTACACATAGGAATAAAGTGAGCGAACTTGGTCAACCGATCCACAATCACCCAAATAGCATCGAACTTCCTCAAAGTCCGTGGGAGCCCAACTACAAAGTCCATGGTGATCCACTCCCACTTCCACTCTGGAATCTCTATCATCTGAAGCAACCCACCTGGTCTCTAGTGCTCATACTTCACCTGCTGACAATTAAGGCACCGAGCTACAAATCCAACTATATATTTCTTCACCCGCCTCCACTAGTAGTGCTGCCTCAAATCTTGATACATCTTTCCGACACCAGGATGAATGGAATACCGTGAGCTATGGGCCTCCTCCAGAATCAACTACCGAAGCCCATCAACATTGGGTACACAAATCCAACCTTGCATCCTCAATACCCCATCATCACCAATAGTCATATTTCTGGCATCACCGTGCTGAACCTTGTCCTTGAGGACAAGCAAATGAGGGTCATCATACTGACGCTCCCTAATACGATCAAATAAGGAAGACCGAGAAACCACGCAAGCTAGAACCCAACTAGGCTCCAAAAGATCCAATCTCACAACTGGATGGCTAAGGCCTGAACATCCATCGCCATAGGCCTCTCCGATGCTGGTAAATAAGCCAAACTCCCCAAACTCTCTTCCCGGTGACTCAAAGCATCGGCCACCACATTGGCCTTGCTCGGGTGATACAAAATAGTGATATCATAGTCCTTCAGCAACTCTAACCACCTTCTTTGGTGCAAATTTAGATCCTTTTGCTTGAACATGTGCTGCAAGCTCTGATGGTCAGTATGAAAATCACAGGGAACCCCGTATAAATAATGGCACCAAATCTTCAGGGCGTGAACAATGGCAGCTAACTCAAGGTCGTGAATAGGGTAGTTCTTCTCATGTATCTTCAACTGTCTGGACGCGTAGATAATCACCCTACCATCCTGCATCAACACTGTTCCAAGGCCAACCCTCGAGGCATCACAATAGACTATATAAGACCACAAACCTATAGATAGTATCAAAATTGGGGTTGTGGTCAAAGCTGTCTTGAGCTTCTGAAAGCTCGCCTCACACTCCTCCGTCCACTAGAATGGAGCACCCTTATGGGTCAACCTGGTCATAGGGTCTGCAATCGATGAAAACCCCTCCATAAAACGACGATAGTAACCCGCCAAGCCAAGGAAACTGTGGATCTCGGTAGCTGAGGATGGTCTGGGCCAACTTTGCACAGCCTCTATCTTCTTCGAATCCACCTGAATACCCACACTCGATACCACGTGGCCTAATAATGCCACGTAATCTGACCAAAACTCACATTTTGAGAACTTAGCATATAACTTCTTCTCCCTCAGAGTCTGAAGCACGGTCCTCAGGTGCTGCTCATGATCTTCCCGACTCCGGGAATACACCAGAATATCATCAATAAAGACAATGACAAACGAGTCAAGATACAGACGGAACACACTGTGCATCAAATGCATAAAGGCTGCTGGGGCATTGGTCAACCCAAATGACATAACAAGGAACTCGTAGTGACTATACCGAGTCCTGAAAGCAGTCTTCGGGATATCTGGCTCCCGAATCTTTAACTTATGGTAACTTGAGCGCAAATCAATCTTAGAAAACACCAGTGCGCCCTGAAGCTGGTCAAAGAGATCGTCAATACGAGGCAAAGGATAACGGTTCTTCACTGTAACCTTGTTCAACTAGCGATATTCAATACACATATTCATAGAACCATCTTTTTTCTCCACAAACAAGATAGGAGCACCCCAAGATGATACACTGAGCCGGATAAAACCCTTATCAAGCAATTCCTGTAACTGATCCTTCAACTCAGGAGAAGCCATACGATACGGAGGAATAGAAATGGGCTTAGTGCCAGACAACGGATCAATACCAAAATCAATATCTCTATCAGGCGGCATGCCTGGAAGATCAGCTAGAAACACATCGGGAAAATCTCGTACTACTGGAACTGAATCAACTGAAGGGGTATCAATACTGACATCTCTCACATAAGCTAAATACGCGTCATACCCCTTCTTAACTGTATGCTGAGCTTTATGAAAAGAAATAATTCCACTGGGAGTGTGATCTAAATTACCCCTCCACTCAACATGCGGTATACCTGGCATAGCTAGCGTTACAATTTTGGCGTGACAATCAAGAATAGCATAATGGGGCGACAACCAGTCCATGCCCAAGATAATATCAAAGTCAACCATGCTGAGTAACAATAAATCGGCTCTGGTCTTAAAACCACTAAGAGCAACCAAACACGACCGATAAATGCGGTCCACAACAAGAGAATCTCCCAGAATAGTAGAAACATAAATAGGGGAACTCAAAGAATCCCGAGGTACACCCAAATACGGAGCAAAATAAGAAGACACATAAGAGTAAGTGGAGCCTGGATCGAATAGAATCGATGCATCTCTGTGACAAACTAGTATAATACATGTGATGACAGAATCGGAGGCAATAGCCTCGGTACAGGAAGGAAGGGCATAATATCTGGCCTGGCCTTCCCCTCTAGCTGGCTGAGCAGGTGGGGTAGAAACTGGTGCTGTGATCATAGCCTGAGAACTCTGCGGAGCGCGTTGTGGCTGAGAAGTCTATGGAGGTGCACTCCTCCCATGTTTAGGGCAATACCTCACCACATGGCGTATGTCACCACACTCAAATAAATCTTTGGGAGGACATGGTGGCTGGACTGGCTCAGTCCAGGTCTGCTGGACTATCCTCTGAAAGCACCTCGCGCAGGAGGCGCGCTAGAAATCGGAGGTGCATAAAAGGCTCCTAAGTCCTAGGAGGAGTTGGAGCACTACTGGCTGCTGGAAGTGCTGAATGAATAGGACGGCTCATATAACCCCTACCATGACGACCTATAGTTGGGGTACAGGCACCAGAATAATGGCCCGACTCTCGAGACCTCTTGGCCTCCCTATCCTCTCTCTCCCTAGCATGCATACCCTCAATCCTCCTAGCAATGCTCACCACCTACTTATAAGAAATATCCATCTCCAACTCATGAGCCATGCTAGACCTGATGCTGGGAATAAGCCCCTCAATAAACCGGTGAACCCTCTTGCAAACAGTAGAAACCAAGGCTAGTGCATGCCTAGCCAAACTAGTTTAACGGACATCATACTTTGAGACAGTCATAGCACCCTAGTGCAAATGCTCGAACTCTGCACACCATGCATCCCTGAGGCTCTGAGGAACATACTCTCTCAAGAACAGCTCTGAAAACTGAGTCCAAGTCAGCGAAGCAGCCTCATCTGGACTGTCTAACTCATAGGTGCGCCACCACTCATAGGCGGCTCCTCGAAGGTGGAAAGTAGTGAAGGAAACCCCGCTCGATCCTGATATACCCATGGTACAGAGAATACGGTAACTCTCATCTAGAAATCCCAAAGCATCCTCCGATGCTAGACCGCTAAATACAGGAGGTTTATACCTCTTAAACCTCTCAAGCCTCAGCTGCTCCTCCTCAGAAGTCGCTGCCCTGTCCTCGGACTGAACTGGCACTGCAGGCGGTATAGGAATATTCTCAGGGACCTGCTCAACATGCACTCGCTACTCAAGAGTGTGGGTGGTGGGAGTATGTGCTCTTCCCCCAGCCTGAGATATAGTTGCAGTAAGGGGAAGCAACCTTACCTGAGCCAGAGTGGTGTACATGCTCATGAACTGTGCCAAAGTCTCCTGAAGAGCTGGAGTAGTAGTAGCAGTAGGCATGTCAGGTGCCTGGACTCCGGCTGGAACTGCTGGTGGTACCTCGGCGGCAGCTCGCGTAGGTGCTCTAGCTGTACCACATGCCTGTCCTCGACCTCTACCCCGACCCTAGCCTCTGACGGCTACAGTAGGGGGCACGGGTGCCTGATCATCTCGGGTAGCACGTGTCCTCACCATCAGTGAGAGAATAGAAGACAGAAGTTTAGAATTATGATGTCAAAATATCGCATAGTAAGGAAATCAAATAAAGTGGAATTTTCCTAACAGTTACATAGCTTATCGTAGATAAGTACAAACGTCTTCGTACCGATCAGCGAGATTCTAATAAACTGGCTTATGATCCATGACTCCTATGAACCTAGAGCTTTGATACCAACTTGTCACGACCCTGGTTCGCCCTCCGTGAACCATCGCGACGGCACCTAGTCTCTACGACTAGGTAAGCCTAACAAATGCGGAAAAATAAACAAAACTTGCGGAAGAAATAATCAAAAGCCAAATATAACCGAATGAAACAATATTTAGAATGCCGCTTGGCATATACAACACAACTTCTCAGAATCTAATACACTATCCCAAAACCCGGAAACTCACGGAAACACAAGCCTTTGGAATATCTAACAGTCTAACTCCAGAATATCTAACAAGAAAGAAAATACAGAAGGGAAATGTTTAACAGCTAGAATAGAAAGGGACTCCTTGGTCTGTGGACGCGGCATATGTACCTCGAAGTCTCTAGAGCAGTCGCCTCCCTCAATGATGGTAGGCTTGAATAGCGGTACCTGGATCTGCACATGAAAAACATGCGCAGAAGGGGCATAAGTATACCACAACGGTACTCAGTAAGTCCCAAGCCTAACCTCGGTCAGGTAGTGACGAGGAAGGTCAGGGCCCTACTGAGGTTAAATAAAATACAAAGTATAACAGTGTAGAACAAGACAGTATAATTAAGTGCAATAGTAAGAAATAACATAGAATAGAAAGAGCAACAATAACTAGAATAGAGGCAAAATAATCACCGAGGGAACACAGCTCAACACGGAGATAGCAACCGGGGATCTACCAGGATACCATCCTGTAGCCCCCAAATGTAAATGTCCAGTGGATCTCCCGGTTGTCGTCCCATAGTCCAACTCATAATGCGTCGGGGATCTATCGGAATCTTGTTCCGTAGTCCCCAAATGTAAATACTCAGTACTGGAGAAATCTACCAGGTGCAGTCCCGTAGTTGCATATAACTGTGCATGGGGATCTACCGGAATCCCACATCCGTAGTCCCAAATAAACAGACAAGGGGGATCTACCGGAATCCCATATCGGTAGTCCCAAAATAACTACACAACAGCAATAGGGAAATATACAGAAATGACAAAGTTTCATATTAAGGCAACAAGTGATTCTATCCTAGCATGCTGTATAGAATTCAGATAAGGCAGGTTGAGCAAATAAAGCAATTAAGTCACTTAGACATGCTTTCCTAAGCTAACAACAGACTTAATAGTGAAAGTAATAGAAACAGGAAAGGAAACATACTAGTAATTACTTAAAGAAAATCGGATTTCCAATAATTAGCACAAGTACGCACTTATCACCTCACGTATAAGGCATTTTAGTTACCAAATATATCAATCCTAAGGGGAAGGTCCCCCACACAAGGTTAGACAAGCCACTTACCTCGAACCGGCTCAATAATCAATCCAAAACCACGCTCTTGCCACGAGTACTCGACTCCAAATGGCCCAAATCTATTCAATTCAATTGCATAATGTAAATAACATTTCAACTAACTGATTCTACAATTAAATTCTAAGCTAATATGTGAAATTATGTAAAATGACCAAAACACCCCTCGGGCCCATGTCTCGGAATCAAGTAAAATTTATATTTCTAGAAATCTCACATTCTCACAAGTTTAGTTATATCAAAAGTACCAAAATCGGATGTCAATTTGTCCCTCAAATCATCACTCAAAGGTCTCCAATTAGACAAGCCCTAACCCCCCCCCCCCTCCCCAAATTACCATTGATTTTCCTTAATTTTTCATGCTTAAATTGATAAAAATCATTCCAATAACGAGTTTAGGGACCAAAGACCTTACCACAATGAACTCCTCTAAAAATCTCTCTTGAAAAGTGTTCCCCACACTTCTTCCCGTTTTGAAAATATGAAAAATGCCTAAATTTCGCGAAGGCAAGAATTTATATTTCTGCCGAGCAATTTCCGCATTTACGGCCCTGGGACCATATCTGCAGTCCCGCTTCTACGGAGCCAAGGTCAAATCTGCGACTTTTCATTAAAGGCCAATTTTCGCATCTGCGGTTACCCTTTCACAGGTGTGGTACCGCTTCTGCGGTGAATTATCCGCATTTGCGGAACTTGTTGATCCTCCCCAAATCCGCATCTGCGCTTGCTCCGCCGCACCTGCGGGACCCAAACCACAGGTGCGGTTATGACAGTAAACCAGCTGCTGCAGCAAATTTCAAACTCCAAATCATTCCGTCAACCATCTGAATTCATCCCGAGGCCCCCGGGACCTCAACCAAAGGCACCAACAAGTCACAAATCACTATCCAAACTTGTACCAATCCTTAAAACACCTAAAACAACATCAAAACTTCGAATTAACCATGGATTTATGCCTAAGAACTTCAAAATTCTCAAAATACGCTTTCGATCAAAAAGTCTATCAAACCTTGTCCGAATGACCTGAAATTTTGCACACACATCACATTAAACGCTACGGAGCTACTCCAACTTCCAAAATTGCATTCCGTCCCTCGGATCAAAATCTCACTATCGGACCAGAAACTTCAAAAATTCAACTTTCGGCATTTCAAGCCTAAATTAGCTATGGACCTCCAAAATACAATCCGAACACGCCCCTAAGCCCGAAATCACCTAACAGAGCTAACAGAACCATCAGATTTCCATTTCGAGGCCGTCTTCATACTGTTTTGACTACGGTCAATTTTCCAACACTTAAAATCTCATTTAGGGACTAAGTGTCCTAAAACTCCTCGAAACTCAAAACCGAATGTCCCGACAAATCAAAGTAGCAGAAATAAACTCGGGAAAAGCAGTTAATAGGGGATCGGGGCATTAATTCTTAAGACGACCGGCCGGGTCATCACATATCTGTAGTCGGTCGGGTATCACAGCGGGAATCTCGGCATGTATTAATAAGAAACCGGCTAATTAGCAAATCATGGGATTTATACCTTTTATAGAATTGTACCTAAAGTAGAACTCCCCTACTATATAAAGCGGGTCTGATTATTTCTAAAATACATTGTAACAATTATTCAGAAACAATATACTGTTATTTTCTCTTTAAGTTCTATTTCAACTGTGTTTTGTCACTGATCGAAGTACATTTTATTCAAGGGTGACTCTCCCCCAAGGCTGTAACTGTTCAATTCGTGTGGTTTGAGTTTACTTTACCATACTTTGTATCTAATTGCAATTTAACTTATCGCTTTATGTCAATTTAACCCAAATATCCTTAAAACTACTTACAAATTCAATTGTTATCCGATTTTGAGGGTAAACAAGTTAAATGTCATTAAAATTGAAACAAAATGGCAATAAGATGATAGTCTGGAGTGATAAATTAGTTGCAATGAATATAAAGTTGGCTCTTCGGCTATTTCTTGTTATGAATGCAAAAAATCAGGTGTAATTTTAAAAAGGAAAGATAAGCATACTCAATGCCAATTTTGTTGTGATTGGAATTTAAAAGGAAAAAAATCAAATTGCAGCATCGATGTAAAAGATAAATGCCTCCTTTTCTCTTCAACTTAATAATTGTTGCTCTTTTAGGGTTGTTTAGTTCATATTGCTTACTAAGTGAAAGAAAGAAAAAGTAAAGTGAGATTTCAATTATAGCCTAACTATTAAAAACTCTTTTTCCTTCTTCTGTTAAGTGAAAGAAAGAAAAGAAAAGTGGGTTTTTAATTATAGCCTAATTTTTTAAAACTCTTTCTCCTTTTCTACTGTTAAGTGTGTTAAGTGAAAGAAAAGAAAAGTGAGATTTCAATTGTAGTCTTACTTCTTAAAACTCTTTTTCCTTCTACTGTTTCCCTACTCATCAGCGTTCGCATCCCCAAAATATTTATATTCTGAGTAATAAAAAAAGGAAAAAAGATAATCTTTATACAAAGAGCCGATCAGATTCAGTGTCTACTGTATATATATATATAGATGGTTGTTCTATACAATATTTTGACCAAATTACAACAAATGACTATGGTAGCCAATGCATATCGAACTTCTCATAACTGTTCTGACCAGCTTACTACCCATGTCTTAGTAGCAGGTTTCACAGGTCAACTTAATGGATGATGGGACACCCATCTTAGAGAAAAAGATAAGAACCAAATTCTCTTAAGTATCCGAGTTGATTCGACGAGAGAATCAATTCTTAAGGATGGCCTTACCATTCATGATTCAACCAACACCCTGATTCATACCATTATCAAAACATTCATAGGTAGTCCAGGTATCTTTAGGGAAAAATCTTCTGAGATATTTAACAACCTTAAATATAAAACCCTTTCTGATAGATGGTATAAAGATTCTTTTCTTATCTGAATCTATGAAAAACTTGATGAAATATCCCATATTGGAAAGAAAAATTCCTAGATGGCACCTAATTCTCTTAGGGATTTAGTTAAAGAAGAACTCCTAAATCAGCATTCTGGTGATGTTATTCCTTATGAACAAATCACCTATGGGTAACTTACCAGTCTCATTTAACATGTCGCTCTCAAAATCTGTTGACATGATAAGATATTGAGACAATTAGCCAAAGATAAAACACAGACTTGCCGAGATTTAGATAGTTTCTGTGAACAATTTGGCTTACCACCTTATAGTAAAAAGGCTCATAAGAGACGACCAACCAAGGATATGGAGATTACGAAATATAAGTTTTTTGCACCTAAGTTTAGGAAAACCAAACTATTTCCTTCTAAATCCAAAACCTTTCCTGGTAAACACAAACCAACAATCTTCCAAACTCCCAATTCTGGCAAATGTTTCAAGTGCAACAAACCAAGTCATATAGCTAAATACTACAAGTTGTCTAACAAAGTTAGAAATCTTGATTTAGATGAGTCTGTTCTTAACCAGATCAAACAACTTTTATTAGAAGATAGTGACACTTCTGATGTTGTTGATGATGAACTTGAACAGCAATTTAACTAACTCGAAAATGATGACATAAAAGAATCTTCATCCCAGTCTAGTCAAGAAGAACCTACGATTAATGTTCTCCCCAAAGAACAAGATCTTCTTCTTGAAATAATAAAAAATCTCCAAGACTCTGAGCAAACGAAGTATTATCTCGAGCAATTCAAATGAACAATAGATAAGCCTTCTACATCTTCCTCTAGTGTCTTTACCAATCATTTTCAAGTTGTCAATACTTACAATATTATTGATATCCTTATTAGATTCCCTTTCCATAACCATCTATACTCCATTCATAGATATTATTGGCATTATAGTTATTTTGTATAACATTGGGTCTCTCTTTTAAGGCTACATCAGGATGGGTAGCTCTAGAAAAGTAAAGTCTTTAGGGCTGACGCGAGTTGAAGGATCATATTCTGACAGGGTTAATTCTGGACTGTGAATGTTTAGGAATCTTTCAATCATCAAATGATTGCTGCAAATCAGAAAAGCTAATTTGTTCTTTGAGTTTGGGATTGGAGGAGGATGATGAGGAGGAAGATGAAGAAGTTGGAGAAGAGAAGGAATTTTTTGAAGGGGATAAAAAAGGATGGAAGAAAGACATGACTTAGATTTGCAAGTAATTACAACAAGATTAACGATGATAACTTTGCTTCTTGTTCTTGGTTCAAGAGACTATTGGGTTCCATAAGGATAATATTCAAGTTCTTAACTCAATATTATGTAGAAAAGTTAGATATGAAAATCAAATATATGGATACATGTCTTCTCTTATATATAATAATTAAACCTAATTATTTCTTATGAAGTTGTTCTTTAAGATGACCCAAAGGTTATAAATAAGCATCTATAAGCCAACTGAGAATAATTATATCCACTTTTCTTAGAAAAACGGCATACATTGTACATCCGGAGGGATCACAATGCCATCCTAAAGAGATCTTCTTAAAAAAGTATAAGATTTAAGAAAGATATATAAAAGAAGCCATATATCCCATCCCAATTTCCAGTCCTTTACCTTGGATATCATTACCTTATTTGATATAGGTGCAGATCTCAACTGCATATAAGAAAGTCTTATTCCAACCAAATTCTTTAAAAAAACCAAGGAAGGTCTTAGGGCTGCTATCGGCGGGAAACTAGGAATTAGCTTCAAACTCTCCAATGTTGAAGTTAGAACCTCCCTGAAAAATTCTCCATTGTCAGCCTCAAGTTCTTTCTTTTTAGTAAAAGACCTTACTAATCCAGTTATATTAGGTACTCCCTTTATCGAGGAGCTCATATCTTTTATGGTAACAAAACAAGGAATTCTAATCGAACGTATAGGAGGTAGAACATCTCTTCCTTTCGATAGACCTCCGATGGAAAAGTTCTTGTCTATCATAAAAAGTAAAGAAGCATAGATCAATTTTCTCAAAGAAGAAGTAGCATTCCAAAGGTTACAACAGCAACTTCGAAATTCTTCTCTCCAATCCAAGACAAAAATTTTAGAATCCAAAATCCAAGAAGAACTTTGTGCTGATTTACCTACAATCTTTTGGAATCGCAAG
Organism: Nicotiana tabacum; assembly: GCF_000715075.1. Lineage (NCBI taxonomy): Eukaryota > Viridiplantae > Streptophyta > Magnoliopsida > Solanales > Solanaceae > Nicotiana > Nicotiana tabacum. The sequence continues at coordinate 24,930,438 of NC_134095.1, forward strand.
AAGCACATTGTTAGGCTCCCTTACGAACCTGACTTTGATGAAAAAACCATCCCCACAAAATCTCGTCCTATTTAGATGAATCATGAGCTAACCATTCATTTTCAAAAATAAATCGATGATCTTCTTGAAAAACGCATCATCTCTCCAAGCAAATCCCCTTGGAGTTGTGTTGCCTTTTACGTCAATTAAAACTCTAAAATTGAACGAGGTGTCTCTTGATTAGTCATCAATTATAAACTTTTGAACAAAGAATTTCGCTGGATTAGATACCCTATTCCAAACAAAAAGGATTTACTTCAAAGGCTTTATGCTGCAACTATCTTTTCAAAATTTGATCTAAAATCAGGATTTTGGCAAATTCAAATAGATCCCAAAGAAAGGTATAAAACTGCTTTTACGGTACCATTTGGACAAAGGATAATGAATGATATTTTTAATCCCTTTTCAAAATTTATTAGTGTCTATATTGATGATGTTTTAGTATTTTCTACTAGCATAGATCAACATTTTAAACATCTAGGGGTTTTCTTTAATGTTATCAAAGAAAATGGATTAGTTTTATCAAAAACTAAGTATAGTCTTTTTTAAATCAACATCCGATTTCTTAGGCACAATATCGAGCCGGGAACCATTGTCCTTATTCAAAGATCCATACAATTTGCTGATAAATTTCTAGACCAAATATTAGATAAGACTCATCTTCAAAGATTTTTAGGATGTGTTAATTATGTATCAGATTTTATTTCAAGCCTTAGCAATTTGCTAAAACCTTTCCACGATAGGTTGAAAAAACCTCCACCTTCGTGGACTTCAATCCACACCAACGTTATCAACGAAATCAAATAGAAAGTCAAGGACCTTACTTGCTTATCTCTTACTGATCCTTCTGCATTCAAAATTGTTGAGACTGATGCATCAAACATTGGTTATGGTGGAATTTTAAAGCAGAAAAAAGATGACAAGGAACAAATTGTTGCATTAGCATCAAAATATTGGAATAATTCCCAACAAAATTATCTTACAATTGAAAAAGAAATTTTAGCAGTTGTTTTGTGCATTTATAAATTTCAAGCTGATTTATTAAATCAAAATTTTTGTTAAAAATTGATTGTAAAGCTGAAAAATCTGATTTACAAAAGGATGTACAAAATCTTGCTTCTAAACATATATTTGCTAGATGGCAAGTTATTTTATCTATTTTTGATTTTGATATAGAATATATCAAAGGGAGCTCAAACTGTATTCCAGTTTTTCTTACCCGAGAATTTTTGCAGCGGAGATAAAATGCCAAAAAAAAAAGCAAAAATTTCAGATCCCCCACTACCTGCTCTTCCTCCGCCGGAGGAAAATATTACTGAAGTAGTAGCAAAACAGTTTGCTACAGATGTTGTTTCCAAACAACAAACCATTTCAGTTGCCTCCAAGAAACTCTCAAAAGGCGCAGCTGGACCAAGCCAAACCAAATATAAAAAGCCATCAGACTACGTCATGAGCGGAGTCCCCCAAATTCATATGATAGAAAGTTCAGGACCCATCCCAATTTCCTATATATATATATATATATATATATATATATATATATATATATATATATATATATATATATATATATATATATATATATATATATATATATATATATATATATATATATATATATATATATATATATATATATATATATATATATATATATATATATATATATATATATATATATATATATATATATATATATATATATATATATATATTATATATTAATTTGATTTTTTCAATTTAAGCAATTCATTGAGCGCCTATCTAAATTAATTCTTCTAAAGAAGGGATTAAGGAAACAGAGAACATATAAGTTTGTAGAAAATGGAAGCCCAAAGATAAGCATCAATACTGAGCTATCATGGTCCTTAAATCACATTCAGAAGCCCAAGTTTTGTGTTATTCAATCTGTATTACTGTAATAAATAATAAAATTGTAAACTTTCTGAAATAGAAACAGAAACAGAAAGTTAGTAGCAATAGAATGCCGAAATAATATTTGAAAATAATTTCGGAATAAATCGAGCCCACTGAATGCACAGTGTGTCCTTAAGAAAATTATTCCCCTCAAGTACCTAAGGTGCTGGAATATTATTCTCCCAGGATAGAACGATTTTCACTCACCAGTGTATTAGTACAAAAAACTCTTATGAACTACGCACCACATAATTGTATTGGAAAAAATTGAATTTATATATGTTGAGACACGTGGACTGGTCAAATAGTCAAAGAATTATAATTAGTCAAGAGTCATGAGCAGCAATACAAACGAGCAAAGGCAAAGGAAGAGGTACGGAAAGACATTTGAAGAATTCAGCGCCCATACCTATTTAGATCATTTATCAAAAGGAATGGATCTGACCATAATAAAGAGCGCAGATACGGAATTCGATAGGCATTAAATACCGGATACGTTAGAGAATTTGTATTGATTACAATGATTGTGTAACGTAGCATTCAATGTCTTTAATTATTCATAATAGCCTCATTATGATTTGAAGGAAACGCATACCTTCAAGACACCTATAAAAGGGAGATATCTAGTCACTTGTAAGCACAGACACAATTGAAATATACTCTGATTCACTTGTTTTTCTACTGATTACATTCTAGTTACACCAAATTATTCTCTTCTACATATTCTTTTGATTATCAGTAACTCGCGTTCTTCTAAATTCTAGCTTTGACTGAAATTCTATTTTTTGGTTAAACAAATTGGTTTTGTTACCGGGAATCTGATAATCTATTTTCTTTTCACTTGACCTTCCTTGTTACATCAATCATGTCGAATAACAATGACAACACCCCAAGAAACCAAGAAAACCAACAAAGTCAGGGAGGCCCACAGAACATTAAAATTCAAGTTCCTACTCCACAGGACTCTCCACGGTAATCTCGTGAGGGTACTCCCGATGGATCTCAAATAAACGAATATGCTCAATTTGAAAATGATGAAGCTGTTGATGAAGCTCTACAGAAATTAATTACTACTCAAGTCAACAAAGCTGTTGAAGAGCTTGTTAACCAGTTACCTATTGCAACACCCACACCTTCTCCAAATAATAACATATATAGAAAACCCTCGTTCCGGGCTTGTTAATTCAGGCAGTGGTGGAACCCCTAGTAAATCGCAGGAGAGAGAACCAGGTAATGTAATTAATTCTGATTTACAAAATTTAGTACTAATCTTGCAGAAATAGCTCAAGGAGCAAAGTGAACGCATAGAGCAGATACCCGGGGTGCCGCCCATAATCAAAGGGGTAGACATGGACAGATATTCGCAACAACCCTGGAAGCCGAGTGCTGCCCCACTCCCAATTCCAAAAAAGTTCAAAATGCCTGATATTCCAAAGTATGATGGAACAACAGACCCACAGGACCACGTGGCTGCATTCACAACGGGCGTAAAAGGCAATGATTTGACTAAGCAGGAGATCGAATCGGTATTAGTCAAGAAATTTGGTGAAACACTCACCAAAGGAGGACTAACGTGATATTCCCTTTTACCTGAAAATTCTATAAATTCTTTTGCTGAGCTTGCAGATTCTTTCATCAAAGCACACTCGGGAGCCCAAAAAGTGGAAAAAAGAATGGAGGATATTTTCAAAATTAAGCAAGGAGATTCAGAATTGCTTAGAGAATTCGTGGACAGATTTCAACGCGAAAGAATGACATTGCCGCGTGTACCTGATAACTGGGCAGCTATAGCTTTCACAAGCAATTTGAATGAAAAAAGCTCGGAAGCTACGAGGAGACTAAAGGAAAGCCTTCGATAATTCCTAGCTACAACGTGGAACGATATTTATAACAGGTATAGCAAAAAGTTGAGGATTGAGGAAGATATTATTCCCCGATCTCAAAAAGAAGAAAGTATACGTTCAAGACATGCAAAGAACGAAAAGAGATCCGGTAAAAACAGGTACGAGCCCTATATGGGACCTGCGGGGAAAGACTAACGGTCAAAACAGGATAATCAAAGGCACGATCATAGATCAAGAAACAGAGAATCGGGTTCTTCATCAAGATTTAGGAACGAGCAAAACAACTATGAGTCACGGGATGATGATAAAAATTTAAAAGCGAGATTCAGAGGTTACAAATTCAACGTCAGCACCTCCGAGCTCGTAGTTGTTTTAAAAAGCATGGGAGATAAGGTTCGATGGCCAAAGAAAATGAGATCGAATCCAAACAGGCGCAACCCAGACCATTGGTGCGAGTTCCATAATGATCACGGGCATAAAACAGTAGATTGCAGATTTTTACAAAGTGAAGTTGATAATTTATTAAAACAAGGATATCTTACAGAGTTGTTTAGCGAGAAAGGCAAACAAGCTTACATGAAGGACATGCAGGAGCCTCCAAAACCACCTTCTCCCAAAAGAACTATTAACGTTATAAGTGGGGGTGAAGACATTAATGGTGTGTCATATACTACGGCTAACAAAACTTCCAAAATAACTATTACCCAAGGGAAACGGGTGCGGCATGTTCTAGAAGAAGGCAATATTACATTCAATGATGCAGATATAGATGGCGTATTAATCCTCATAACGATGCACTAGTAATATCTTTAATTGTGCATGATACTAATGTGAAACGAGTTTTGATAGATCCAGGTAGTTCCATGAACATTATTTTGCTAAGAGTGCTACGTGAGATGCAAGCTGAAGATGGAGTAATACCAAAGGCGCATACTCTATCTGGATTTGATAATTCCAGTGTCGTCCCAAAAGGAGAAGTAACACTCACCACTTTTGCTGAAGGGGTCGTCAAAGATACAAAATTCCAGGTAGTAGACATGGAGATGGCTTACAACATGATTCTGGGGAGACCATGGATCCATGAAATGGATGTTGTTCCTTCAACCTTGCATCAAGTTATCAAATTCCCATCGCCATGGGGAATTTGTCAAATTCGCGGAGATCAACATACATCCAGGGCTATTAACTCCGTTGCAGATACAAGCACCATAAGTGAAGGCAAATAGCAATCACAGAAGGCAGTTGAGGACACCACAACACAGACCTCAACTGAACAAGTGCGAACAGATGTAGACTCAAGGCCTGATACCATTCAAGAACCAGAAGAGAATGAAGATATCAAAACAACGATAGAGGAATTAGAACCTGTCGTGTTGTTTGCTCAGTGGCCTGATAAAAAAGTCTATGTCGGGGCTAATCTTGACCAAGGAATGAAAGGTAAGTTAATCAAATTTTTGAAAACTAACATGGACTGCTTCACTTGGTCCCACTCCGACATGACAAGAATACCACCGGAGATGATGATTCATAAACTAAATGAAGATCTATCATATCCTCCTGTGAAACAAAAGAAAAGAAAGCAGGGAACTTTCAAGAATCAGGTGATTCAAGAGGAAGTCCAAAAATTGCTAAAACTTGGTTCCACTCGAGAGGTAAAATATCCTAACTGGTTAGCAAATACTGTTGTGGTTCCAAAGAAAAACGGTAAGTGGCGGGTTTGTGTAGATTATACAAATCTTAACAAAGCCTGCCCTAAAGATTCTTTTCCACTACCACACATAGATCAATTGATTGATGCAACTGCATGTCACGAATTGTTAAGTTTTTTAGATGCATATTCAGGTTATAATCAGATTAAAATGGATCCGGCATATAAAGAAAAAACTTCATTCATAACAGACAGGGGGACTTATTGTTATAAAGTAATGCCTTTTGATCTAAAGAATGCAGGTGCAACGTATCAGATGTTAGTTACCAAAATGTTTCAGGAATATTTAGGAAATACAATGGAGGTATATATAGATGATATGCTTGTCAAAACTCAATACTCAAAAAATCACATATCACACTTATCTGACACATTTTCAATTTTGCGTAAATTTAATATGAAGTTAAATCCCGAAAAATGTGCATTTGGCGTTGCATCAGGCAAGTTTTTGGGTTTTCTTGTTTCTAACCGTGGAATTGAAGTAAATCCTGCACAGATTAAAGTCATTGAAGAAATCCCTGACATACTTTCAAACAAGAAAGAAGTTCAAAGATTAATAGGGAGAATTGCGGCCTTGGGAAGATTCATCTCTAAATCATCAGAGAAGTGTTTTAAATTCTTCTCAGCTCTTAAGAAGCAGGATCATTTTGAATGGAATGAGGAATGCCAACAAGCACTTAGGAATTTGAAAACGTACTTATCGAATCCGCCTTTGTTGGCAAAACCAAAGGCTGGGGAAAGGCTACTCCTCTACCTTGCTATTTCGGAGGTGGCAGTAAGTGTTGTTTTGGTCCTAAAAGAGAAAGGTAAACAATCACCTATCTATTACGTAAGTAAATCTTTGTTAGATGTAGAAATGAGGTATCCTCAGTCAGAAAAACTTGCATTTGCGTTAATCATGGCATCTAGGAAGTTAAGACCTTACAATCAATGCCATCCTATCGTTGTGGTAACTGACTACCCTTTACGTAACATACTACACAAGCATGAGTTATCAGGTAGGTTAGCTAATTGGGCAATAGAGTTAAGTGAATACGAAATTGCATACCAACCTACAACTGCTATAAAATCGCAAGTATTAGCTGATTTCGTGGCTGATTTTAGTCAGGGAATACAGTTAGAAGCAGAAAAAGAATTACAGGTGTTCAATGGAGCCAACCCAGGAACTTGGACTTTATTCACTGATGGCTCACTGATGGGGATAGTATTGGTACCACCTACGGGTGAAACCATTCGGCAAGCTATTAAATGTCATTCCATAACTAACAATGAGGTAGAATATGAGGCTATGATTGCAGGTTTAGAACTGGCACGGGAACTTGGCATAAATCAGATTATAATCAAGAGCGATTCACAACTCGTAGTTAATCAAATGCTGGGGACTTATACAACCAGGGAAGCAAGGATGCAGCATTATTTAGAAAAGGTACGGGAATTGGTAAAACAATTTCAAGATTGGAAGATTAGAAAAATACCCAGGGACGAAAATCTTGAAGCAGACGCCCTAGCTAATCTCGCATCTACGGCTGACGTAGAAAAGATGCAAATGCCTCAGTGATACATTTATTTCATTCATTTCTTGATCCTGATGCGAATAAGGTAAATTTTAATAACTTAACCTAGGATTGGAGGAACGAACTTGTTGCTTTTTTGCAGTATGGAACCGTCCCTAATGACAAGAAAAAGGCCTATGCGCTTCGAAGGCAGGCCGCTCGGTACTACTTAAAATAAGGCAATCTATATCGTAAAATGTTTGGTGGACCCTTAGCAAGATGCCTTGGACCTTCGCAAACAGAGTATGTAATGAGAAAAATACACGAGGGTCATTGCAGGAATCACGCAGGTGGAAGATCACCAGTAAGAACCTTAATTAGGGCAGGTTATTACTGGCCTAAAATGGAAGAGGAGGCAGAAAGTTTCGTAGCCAAATGTGATAAATGCTAGAGGTACGATAACAATATGCATAGACCTGCGGAATTATTACATCCAGTCATTTCGCCGTGGCCATTTATGAAATGGGGAATGGATATCGTAGGACCATTACCACAAGCAAAAGGACAGGTAAAAGTTTTGCTTATTCTCACTGATTATTTTACTAAATGGGTAGAGGCAGGTGAATTCAAACAGGTGCGAGAAAAGGAAGTCAGAGACTTTATTTGGCGGAATATCATATGTCGATTCGGTGTACCAAATGAGATCGTATGTGATAATGGTCCTCAGTTTATTGGAGCTCAGATCACGGAATTTTTTCAAAGCTGGCAAATTAAAAGGATTACGTCAACACCCTATTATCCGGTGGGTAACGGGCAGGCAGAATCAACGAACAAAGTCATTATCAACAACTTAAATAACGGCTATAGGAATTAAAAGGAAACTGGCCTGAAGTGTTACCTAGAGTTTTATGGGCTTATCGCATAACTGCAAAAACAAGTACAGGTGAAACACCGTTTTCATTGGTTTATGGAGCTGAGGCTTTAATTCCAGTTGAGATAGGGGAACCAAGTACATGATTCACACAGGTGACACAAGAGTCTAATGACGAGGAGATGCGGGTCAACCTAGATTTACTCGAGGGGTGGAGAGAAGCTGCTTTAATAAGAATGGCAGCACAGAAGCAAGTCATAGAACAATACTACAATAGAAAAGCACGCCTCAGGTTCTTCAAAATTGGGGACTTCGTGCTTAAAAAGGTTTTTCAGTCTACAAAGGTAGCTAACACAGGGAAATTAAGTCCAACATGGGAAGGACCCTACATAGTGTGTGATGTTGCAGGAAAAGGAGCATATGAACTGGAGATAATGGATGGCCAGATACTACATTCGCATTGGAATGCTGTTCATTTAAAGAGATACTATTTCTAAAGAAAATCCACGGTCAGGTATAACCATTTTAAGTCTCATTTTTGAATTGTTAAGATTTTACTAACGATTTTAGATGATAGGCAAAAACGCTAACCCGTACTAAATGATGAGTCACGACCTGCAAGGCACATGGAGAAACCTAAAATTCCTGGCCTAGGGTTACAATTATTCTGATAGAAATGCAAACGGGTTATGCAGTCTTCATCTATAATCGTCCCTCCGAGTCTCGTATGTTTTTCCTTTTCAGGGAAAGGACCAAATGAGAGAAACTATCAAGTGCTCGAGGCTTCATACTTCAACACTCAAACACTTTGGGGAGTACATAATATACGCGGACATGTGTATAAAGAAGTCAAAGAAGATTAAGGAAAAATCAAGCCTGAAAGAGTCAAGTGCAGAGTAAAAGTCATAAAGCCACGAGCTAAGGCCAAAGATGAGCCAAAGCCAGTCAAGTGCAGAGTAAAAGTCATAAATCCACGAGCTAAGGCCAAAGAAAAACCTCACTAAGGATAAAGGCTATGTACTAAAACGGGTTATAAGGAAAAACCTCGTGTCTATTATTCTTTTTTTAAATCTGTTACAAGAAAAACAGTTACGAGAAAGTTATAGATGTAATTCAAATACATGTAAAGTTTTATTCGGAACTAGACAAGGTTCAAAAATAAAAACTTGTCCAAGTTATTTCAGGAAAACATGTGTATTCCTATTTCTTTTGTCGTATGATAATACCATTATGAAGTTGAAACGTCTTCTTCATTAAGTATTGGAATATAAAAAGGCCCTTTTTTATAAACCTCATGTTTAAATTGATCATGAGGTTAACAGAAGCATTTTTTGGAAAACAAAAATGCAAATTATTCTGTAAGTCCTTAAAAATAAAGGCGAGAATAAAGCAAGCAGAAGTTTAAGATAAAAAACTTCTTAATATGTAAAAAAAACATCTAAGACTAAGTTCGAACTTAGTCATCAAAATACGAAATTGTTTAGATTACCCCATTAAAAGACTTGGGGACTAACGTTCCTATAATCAACCCTCAAAGGAAGTTAAGGGTTTGATTACTATCTTCCAAAATCAAAACAAAAATAAAATCATTTGAATGATTAAAACTGGTCACTGAGAAGTTTGTGGTATTGAGGCAGGAACGTCAATAGCAACAGGCTCAATTTGGGCAGGTGCATCAGTAGGCACGGCTTCAACTTGACTTGCAGCAACGGGCTCGATTGGGTTTGAAATAGTATCAGCTTCAACATTCATAAGAGCTTCAGCCACGGGAACTTCATCCACAGGAGAAGGGAAGTCCTGAGTCTGTTGAGCCTTTTCAATAATTTTGTTGATTCTAGCTAACTCTAATTCCAGGTTGAAGTTTTCTTGGCTAGCTTCAAGTAGGGTATCACGACGGGAATTCAAAAAAGCCCAACTTGCCTCAACAGCAGATTTTTCTTCAAGGATCTCATAATCTTTTTCCCAAGCAGTGATCTCATTTTTTAGCTCTTCGTTTTCAGCCAAGGCAGAACTGTGGGAAGCTTGAAGAGAGGCGTGGGAGCATTCTAAAGCACGCACCTTATCAGCAGATATTCTGAGGTCGTCTTGTGCTTGAGTCAAATTCTGCACAAGCTCCCTAGAGTAAACTTCCTTTTGATTTAAAAGAGCCTTTAACTCTCTGATATCTTCACTAGCTTTAGATAGCTTCTCTGAAAAGGAGGACTCGAGACGCTCTTTGTCTTTCTCTGCTTGGTGTGAAGAAGCTTTTGTAACCGCCAATTCTGAGGTTAAGGTCCGTACTCACTGCTCTAAGGTATTCTTGTTCTCTTGCAAGCTCTCTATGTCACGCTGAGCACTCTCGAATTGCCCCTTCCAATTGGTTGCTTCCAATTGAGAGTCACGTGTTGTCTTCTCCAAAGGAGCAATTCTTTTCATCAACTCTGTGCCGATGAGATTAGCCTAAAAAAGAAAAAAGAAGAAATAAGAATCTCAAAGATGAAAAATTTTGCAAAGTGGGAGAGAAGGAAAATACCTTCATAGTGGCATGCACGATGTCATTCATTAAAGTCAAGGAACTATGGCTTTCCAGCTTTGCTTTTTCAATTGGGCCAATAAGAGGTTCCAGCCATATATCCGCCTGACCTGATTTTCTCAAAAGGCTATTCTCAACAGGAATTTCAATAGTTACTCGCCTCATAGCGGCACTCTTACTTGAAGAGCCCGTTTCAGTATGATGAATTATAGGGGGAATATCCAAAGGAGGAGCTAGAGAAGAGGTAAGAGCAGTAGAAGAAGGAACGGAAATAGCTGGGGCCGGTAAAGAAGGAATCACAGGCACGGGTAATGAAAATGATGATAAGGGTACTTCGTTTAAAACAGACCCAACATCTTCACGACCAAATCCACTGACAAAAATTTGGTTGATAGACTCACGAGTGTCGTAGGGAGTGACGTCATCATCGGGAATTATTATTGGGGTTTCAAAAGGTTCGGTAAAAGAAACCGAGACTTCAGCTTCGTCATCGGAAACAATGTGTCTCCTAACTCATGGCCTCGTTACCAATGGGCTCTCATTTTCCTCTTCTTCAGAATTTTCCTCTTCAGCAGCCTTCCTTTTCACGGAAGAGGAACCCAAGACTATTTCTTGGGCTCTCTCTAGAGAGATACGGGTTCCCGAAGGAGTACAGGTCCCCGAAGAGACACGAGAGACTGTAACTGCTTCCGCAGTAACCCCTCGAATAGCAAATCCTGACAAAAAGAAGGATAAAAGTTAAAACAATAAAGGAGAATATAGGCACAAAAAAATGTGAACTCTTATCGTGAGTCTTAACCTTCCAACCAAAGCGATTAGAAAGTGTTTTCCAAGATCTACCGTCCATTGGCGCGATCTTCAGCAATCTGTCTACCCAACCACGGAAATTGGGAACATCCCCCACAACTCCCATGGTTGCTAAAAAGAAAAACAAGGGGGGGTAAAATTAGTAAAGCTGATAAATTTGAAAGAAGGAGGTACGAGAGGGATAAAAGACCTACGTGCAAAATTTCACTTCTCAGGGAAGGGAACATTATCTTCACCCGCTAAACCAACAGTGGGGGCAGCAACAAATCGGGCATACCACCCACGATCCTTGTCATCTTCAGGGCTCACCAAACCCTCTTACTCCTGGCCACTAGTGTAAAAACAACATTACGAAAAAGCCTGGGTGAGTAAAGATGAATCAAGTGAGGGAAAGTAAAAAGAGCTTCAGCTCTAGTGGCTAAATGCCTTAAACAGGCAACTGCCCTCCATATGATTGGGCCAATTTGACCCAAGCAAACATTGAAGAAACAGCAAAATTCAAGAATGACTGGGTCAATTGTTGGTCTAAACCCTAAAGTAAAAGGGTAAGTGTAAACAAAAAAGAACCCCGTTAAATAGGAAGTAATTCTCTGATTTGGATTAGGGATAATAATAGGAAAATCATTACTCCAATGACAGTCCTTACGAACCACAGGAGTCAAAATCTCTGTAATTTGAGTAGGGTAAGTATCGACACGATCTAATGCGGAAACTTGGTTTCTAAGAGATTCCCTGTCATGGTAAAAAGACAATTCTGAAGGGACTATCTCGTCTACTAAAGGTTCGCGTAAAGGTTCAGAATGGTCTTTACCCCTAGAAGAAGATTTTTGAGAAAGGGAACCTCTAGTTCTAGAGGAAGGACCAGAACCAGAAGAAGGCATAGACGAACCACCTCCTCGAGTAGATCCTAAACTACGAAGTCTACCTCCCCTTCTATGCCTAACAGGGGCATTAGGGAAGGAGTCAGTAATGGAAACTCTCTCAGGGGTAGGGCTTGGAGAAGACATATCGAAGAGGAATGATCTAAGGAAGAAGTCAACAAAGATTTGGAGAAACAAGTGTTCAATAAGCTTTATTTGATAAAAGACAAAGGAAAAGATTATATTTATACCGATAAGCAACCGCCAAAGGTAAAAGTGCAGAGGTGAAAAGCCCATAATTATGATAACTGGCACTTCGTTAAAAGTGGCACCGTAAAAACCTTGAAAAAAGGCTGCAAAAAACTGCAGAGCCAATGGAAAATCGACACGTGCATGAAGTATTGAATGGAAGTGACAATTGAAGTGTCAATTTTGTCATAGCATTAATGGTGACAAAAATTCTCGTTTTAATGAAATTCACTTCCCAAATATTCAATTGATGAATAAATGGAAAGTGGGGGGACTATCTGTATTGGAAAAAATTGAATTTATATATGTTGAGACACGTGGACTGGTCAAATAGTCAAAGAATTATAATTAGTCAAGAGTCATGAGCAGTAATAGAAACGAGCAAAGGCAAAGGAAGAGGTACGGGAGGACATTTGAAGAATTCAGCGCCCATACCTATTTAGATCATTTATCAAAAGGAACGGATCTGACCATAATAAAGAGCGCAGATACGGAATTCGATAGGCATTAAATACCGGATACGTTAGAGAATTTGTATTGATTACAATGATTGTGTAACGTAGCATTCAATGTCTTTAATTATTCATAATAGCCTCATTATGATTTGAAGGAAACGCATACCTTCAAGACACCTATAAAAGGGAGATATCTAGTCACTTGTAAGCACAGACACAATTGAAATATACTCTGATTCACTTATTTTTCTCCTAATTACATTCTGGTTACACCAAATTATTCTCTTCTACATATTCTTTTGAATATCAGTAACCCGCGTTCTTCTAAATTCTAGCTTTGACTGAAATTCTATTTTTTGGTTAAATAGTAATGGCTGTAAATCACAGTGGAATAAATTTGTGCAGAAGAAGAAGAAGTCTTGAAGCTTAGAAAATTCGTAAGGAAAAATCTGAGGAATCAAACGAATTTATAGTCAATGTAAGTACTGTTTCTGAAAGTTCACAACTCTTCAGAACAATCACTTCAAAACGCGAGGGAAATTTAAATAAAAATCCGGGAAGAATGTGAATCGGGTCATGCACGGATCCAGTTCGGCTTGGATATTTGGATAATTTAATTAATCTATATTATTATAAAAGTGGGAACACCAAAAGCTAAAAGTTGAATAAGTAAAATACCCTTTAAAATACCCAACTTATACAAAAATAAATAAATAAGTAAATTAAGAAAACAAAATTTAATTGAAGGAATGCAACCCATCATATTAGTTAGTTATATATACTCACTTATCGATTCCCATTGTTTTCCAACCATTGCTTTGTTTCAAAAAGTCTTAATTATTATTGCGTGTCTTTTCACTTTGGTTTCTTTTTCCGAATGAGATTATCTTGAAACCAATAGTCCCTTCTTATTGACGAGACATAGTGAGGAGATAAAGAAAGAAATCTATTCAAATATGAAACTACTTGGTAGACTACAAAATCAAGCTTTTTCCATTCTTGATACTGGAAGAGGTATGATCATATTTACCTTTATCTTTCTTGATTTATTATAGAATACTTTGTTTAGATACTTTCTGATGTTTAAGAATTCAGGTATTTCATTTACACAACTTATTTATATACTACAAGAAAATCTATATATATATATATATATATATATATATATATATATATATATATATAAGGATTTTAAACACATGATTTTGTACTTCATTTGCTCTCTTGCAACACTTCTATCTCTAGCAAAATATTATTTTAATATTAATTATTATACAGTCAGAACCTCAAAATTAAAATATTAAAAAATCTAAATACTTTTTTAAAAAAATCAAAATCCTCGGTTTATAACAAAAGTTAAATAAAAAAAATAACTTTATTTGAAGATTGTTACTCTAATGACCGGGAAATAAACATAATAGTTTCTGATCTAGGGTTCCTTTTAAAAAAAATATATATATTTTCAGTCACTGCAACCTTTTTAAATAAAACCCGAAAAACTGTTGGCTGGCTTTTTAAAATGAGAACAAAGCGTTGTCATGCTAAGTATTTAAGAAGATGATCACCGCGTATATATAATATCATAGAGTTCATTGGTAAAGGTAAGTATATGGAATTATTTTCTTGTCATTAGTTTAGATCTGAAATAACTCATTTTCCTCTACAAAGGCGATACTACTTTTGATCGGAATACTTAATCTTGCTGCAGCAAAAATTTCTTATATTTTTCTACAAATAATTGCTAAACAACGATAGCACAATAGATGTGTAAAGCCTTTAGAATGGTTACAGCCTACATACATATATGGGAAGGAGATATGAATCTTATATATTATACACTTTGGATCTTTGTACTTAAGTCAAAATGTAGCATATTAAATGGAATCTATAAACCAATATCTATTTCTTTCATTTGAAGTTCTATCCTTCAACTTGTTGGTTTGGAAGAACTGCTATATAGTATGACGAATTTATTGCTTCGAAAATGTAGAAAAGGTAATGAGGATAAAGGAAAGAACTTGAACTTCTTAGAATTTTAATTTATTTTTTGGAAAATACGTGGTGTTATACCATCTTATATTAGAAAGATGGAAACATAATGGGTCAGAATGATTAGAGGAAGATCCCAATTTATTTTTGTTCCATTGGCTTTATTATTATTTAAGATTCAAGATGTAGCAACATTCATGATATAAAACTTACATTATTGTTTATGATAAGATGCAATTAAAAGGGGTCTTGCTATTGGTAATTAGAAAGAGTGACGAGATGAAAAATATAACCTCACTGGGATCTTTATAATTAGAAAACTTTTGAAACAAAAAATTACAAAAAAAAATTTAATTTTCATTCTTGCTATCAAATTCCTGAACTTCTTTATTTTAAAAATTTTCTTGCTAGGTTAAACATAATATAATGTATTAAAGAGTTTTTGTACCATTTTGATTATGTTCATTCTTCTTACTATCTGAAGATCTTTAGTATAAGAATAAATAACTATTTTAGTACATTCAATTGTCATAAGGCTCTAATATCAACATTGTATTTACCAGCATTTTTGTTCAAAACTCGATCCTAGATTTTGGTTCTATCCTGTTATTTTCATAACAAATATCACTATTGTGTGCATCCGTTCCTCATCATGCATAAATGTGAAATGTCACGACCCAAAATCCACTAAGGGTCGTGATGGCGCCAGACACCATTATCAGGCAAGTCAACTACAATTTACTAGCAATTTCTCATTTTAATTATTTTGAAATCATTTCCTTTAAACAAATAAATAATAAACTCTGCTAGATAAATGAGGATGTCTTTACAAAATTTTAACTAATGAAAAATTCTGTGATCATCCCAGAACTCGGTGTCACAAGTACATGAGCAATTTCTAGTAAATAATGTAGTACAACAACCGTCCGGAATACAATATTGGACAGAAAGTAAATACAGCAATTTGAAAGAGACACTGCTAGCTGCAGGTCGTCTCGAGAAGTGCAGCTCACCTAAGTCCCCGTATCAACCGTGCTGCTACGCCCACTAGGCCACTAGAGATGCACGTGCCTGTGCAACAAAAATGCACATCAAGTGTAGTGTGAGTACGAAAACAACGTGTACCCAATGAGTATCCCGTCTAATCTCGAAGAAGTAGAGACGAGACGTCGACTTCGACACTTACTAGTGGTCCAATGATAATATAGTAAAAGTGTGAGAAATTCATGGATTTCATAAGCAAAATAAAAATCATAAAGCCGGAAAGCAGGTAAACAACTTCTCAAATAATAAGGATTTCCAAAAATTTACTTTTCATTATCTTTATCAATTTATCTCTGGCCAGGAAAGGCAATTATCAACATTAAAAATTCTCAAGCAAGCAATACAAGCATGCGCATAACATGCCAAGCTCGTACGGCCCGATCCAACAGAAATGTAAAATGTGCACAGCCGAGGGTCAAACGGCGCGAACCATAGATGCATCTATTACCCCGCTCGCGAATCATACATGCGACGCGGTCAACATAAATAAACAAACACCCTGCTCGCGAATCATACATGCGACGCAGATACACATAGAAATACATGCTCAAACAGCAAATTAAGAATTTATCGGGGAACGTTTATTCAAATAAAAGC
Organism: Nicotiana tabacum; assembly: GCF_000715075.1. Taxonomy (NCBI): domain Eukaryota; kingdom Viridiplantae; phylum Streptophyta; class Magnoliopsida; order Solanales; family Solanaceae; genus Nicotiana; species Nicotiana tabacum. The sequence continues at coordinate 24,946,823 of NC_134095.1, forward strand.
CAATTCTCTTTTAGCGATTTAAGAAAATTAAGTTTAATCCATTTTAGAAATTCATTTACCAATTTGATAAGATTTAAGCAATTCAACTACCAACAAGATTACAGATATTCCAAGTATAGCATGTTTTTAGGTCCTAAACTACTCGGACTTACACATAATAGTAGCTATGCACGGACTCTCGTCACCTCGTGCGTAAGGGTATATTGTGGGCAGGGCCCAGACCGAGATCGGACCAGGACCGCGTGGCAAACGGGCTGGTCTCAAACGGGCCGATCTCTAGTGGTGCAAAAGCCCATAGCGGGCCGGTCCTTACCAAAAAGCCTGTGAGTCCGGGACCGGCAGGCGGGCCTGGGCCAGTTCAACCGGGCCAAACAGACCCAATGGCTAATTTTAAAAAAAAAATAAAAAAGGGACAACGTCAGATATTTAAAATGTAGTCATTGGACTGCATTTTTAGCAGTTTGGCACTTTCAAAAATAGCCATTTGGCTCCCAAACTTAGTTTTTACTCCAAACTTTTTATAATTACACTTTTTTCCTATTCTCAACTATAAATACACCCTCATTCTTTCATTTTTACTCATAAATTTATTAATCTCTCTCATTTCTCAAACTCAAATTGAAGTATTCAAGTCTTCAAATTTTCACTCATCTCTCATTTCTCAAACTCCAATTCTAAATTCAAGTTAAATCATGCCCGGTGATTCTAGATTGCACCCATTTATTTTGGAATACTTTAATGTGGTAGAAGAAAATGAAGAAGTTTACATAATAAAGTGCAAGAACTGTGGTCGAGTCTACACTCGTCGTCGAAAGGAGGGCACAGGCTCTTTAAGGAGGCATATAAAGAGTTGTCTTGCGCGTTCTCCAGACATTCGTATTTAAGATTTTAAGTTGATTTGAGATAATTTGTGTTATTTTAAAATTATTAGACGTATTATGCTTAATGTTCTAGTTTGTTAGATTAATTTGAAGTATTATGTTGAAGGTATTGAACTTTAATTTGAAGTATTAAATGTAAACTTTAATTTGCAGCTTTGATACCGAGTATTAAATGTAAACTAAAGGAAGCTAGGCAAGCCAAACCTTAACTACCTACTACACTTTCATATTTCTTCATTTTAACAAACACGAGGCGATAACCTGGCAACAACGGAATATTAAGTAAATAAGCGAAAGTCAACAGTTATAAAACTTAAAACTACGTCTATTACAACTTTTAAACTTTAATAACCCCAAAATCTGGTGTCACAATGTCACAGACTGTCTAAGAGTTTCTACATACAAGGTCTGAAGAAATGCAATACACTGTTTCGGAACAAAGGAAATGAAACAGGAAATAGAGATAGAGGGAGATGCCAGGGCCTGTGGACGCCTACAGGTCTACCTTGGGTCTCCGAGTGGACTGAAGTAAGCCCTCCAACTACTGTCCGAAAGCTACTCTGGGATCTGCACATAGTGCAGAGTGTAGTATCAGCACAACCGACCTCATGTGCTGGTAAGTGTTTGGCCTAACCCCGGCGAGGTAGTGACAAGGCTAGGACCAGACTCCAGATAAACTTGTGCAGTTATATAACATATGGCGGAAATTAACAAGTAATAAGCAATTAAAGATGGGGAAGGGGAACATGCTTCGGGGGAAGCTGACAAAACAAAATAACAAGAAATAACAAGGAAGCTAACAATATAACTTCTAACACAAATAAAGAGAAGTAAAGACAGCTATCACTTTCAGTTTCCATCTTGTTGCAGGCGTGCAACCCGATCCCATTTCTCATATCTTGTGGTAGGCGTACCACCCGCTCCCATTTCAAAATATCTTGTGGTAGGCGTACCACCCACTCCCTTTTACAGTTCATCACACAATCATAAGTAATCCCGGCAAGGGAACATAAGTATATCACAACTTCCCGGCAAGGGAACAAAAGCAATATAATAATTTTCCAGCAAGGGAACAACAATATCGAAATAGTCATCCCGGCAAGGGAGAATCAGCTATAACCAATCTCACTTAGCTGGTACTCAGTACAATTAATGGAAATGCTCAATCATAGAAGATCATTAATTAAAGCATACCAAGTGTCATTCAAGAACACAACAACTTTCAATTTAAGACCCACGGTCATGCTTGACACCAACGTATAGATACTCATCACCATGCTTATACGTCGTACTCAACAAGAAGCAAGTAGAAAATATGATACAACTCTTAATCCCTCAAGCTAGGGTTAGACCGAACACTTACCTCGATTCCTTGAACAACACTCAAGTATCAATTATAGCTTTACCCCTCGATTCCACCACCAATCCACTCGAATCTAGTCACAAGTTACTTAATTACATCAATCAGTGCTAAATGAATCAACCCCAATACATGAAAATGAGTTTTCTAAAGTTTTACCCAAAAGTCAAAAATCACCCCCGGGCCCACGTGGTCGAAACTCGAGGTTCGGACCAAAACCCAATTACCCATTCCCCCACGAATTCAAATATATAATTTATTTTGAAATTGGACCTCAAATTGAGGTCCAAATCCCCAATTTTTGAAAAGCCTAGGTTCTACCCAAAACACCCAATTTCCCCCATGAAAATCTTTGATTTGAAGTTGAAATCATGTTTAAAGATGTTAAGGAGTGAAGAAAATGAATTAGAAATCACTTACCAACGTTTTGGAGAAGAAAGGTTGTTTGAAAAATCGCCTTTTATATTTTTGGGGTTTTGAAAAGTGAAAAATAACAGAATTTCCCATTTATTTATACCCCTCTCAGAACCCCAGTGCGGACCGCATCAAATGGACCGCGGCCGCACTAGCGTACCTGAAGACCTACAGTTTAGCACCCTGTGCGGACAACACAAGGCCGACTGTGGCCGCACAACCTCCACTGCGGACCGCACAAAGGCGACCGTGGCCGCGCTGGTCCCTCCGCGGTCACACGCGATTTCTTGCGGACCGCACTAGAGGATTCAGAACTGCAGCTTCCTGAACCTGCAACACCTGACTTTCTAAGCCTAAGGTATCCCGGAACCTACTCGAAACTCACCCGAGTCCTCGAAACCCCAATCCAAGTATACCCACAACCTCAAAAATATCCTACGGACATATTCGTATAATCAAATTACCAAAATAACATCACGAGCATCGAATTACACCTCGAGATCAATGAAATTTCTCAAAACTCTTTTAAACATCAAATTTCTCAATTAAGGTCCGGATCGCGTCAAACGACGTCCGTTTTCAACCAAATCTCATAGGAATGACACTAGTCATATATAAGGCCTGTACCGAGCGCCGGAACCAAAATACGGGCCCGATACCATTACTTTTTAATCAGTTTTCATTTCAAATTTCCTTAAATAATTTCACTTCAAAATTCATTTCTCAGGCTTGGGACCTCGGAATTCGATTCCGGGCATACGCCCAAGTCTCATATTTTCCTATGGACCCTCCGGGACCGTCGAATCACGGATCCAGGTACGTTTATCCAAAATATTGACCGAAGTCAAATTTATTCATTTAAACATCAAAACTTAGCAGTTTTCACAGAGTTTCATATTTACGCTTTCCAGCTACGCACCCGGACTGCGCACGCAAATCGAGGCAACTCTAATGAGGTTTTCAAGTCCTCGGAGACACAAAAATCAATTGAAAGTAAGTGATGACCCTTTGGGTCGTCACATTCTCCACCTCTAAAACAACCGTTTGTCCTTGAACGGACAGAAGAAGGAAGTACCTGATTCGGGGAAAAGATGAGGATAACGGCTACGCATATTGGACTCAGACTCCCAGGTCGATGCCTCAGGAGGATGACCTCTCCACTGAACACGAACCGAAGGAAAACTCTTCGACCTCAACTGTCGAACTTGCCGGTCTAGAATAGCTTCCGGCTCCTCCTCATAAGACAAGTCCTTGTCCAACCAGACAGTGCTAAAATCTAACACGTGGAATGGATCGTCGTGATACTTCCGAAGCATAGACACATGAAACACTGGATGCATGGCTGATAAGCTCGGCGGCAACGCAAGTCTATAAGCCACCTCTCCCACTCGATCAAGAATCTCAAACGGGCCAATGAACCTAGGGCTAAGCTTTCCCTTCTTCCCAAATCTCATTACGCCCTTCATAGGCAACACTCGGAGCAATACTCGTTCACCAACCATAAAAGCCACATCTCGAACCTTGCGGTTTGCATAACTCTTCTGCCTAGATTGAGCTGCACGAAGCCTATCCTGAATGATCCTGACCTTGTCCAAGGCCTCCTGAACCAGATTCGTACCCAACAACTGAACCTCTCCTGGATCAAACTAGCCAACCGGAGATCGACATCGCCTGCCATACAAAGCCTCATAAGGAGCCATCTGGATACTCGACTAGTAGCTGTTGTTGTAGGCAAACTCTGCTAAAGGCAAGAACTGATCCCACGAGCCTCCAAAGTCAATAACACAAGCTCGAAGCATATCCTCCAATATCTGAATAGTCCGCTCGGACTGCCCGTCTGTCTGAGGATGAAATGTTGTAGTCAACTCAACCTGGGTGCCCAACTCTCGCTGAACTGCTTTCCAGAAGCGCAAGGTAAACTGCGTACCTCAGTCCGAAATGATAGATACCGGCACACCATGAAGACGAACAATCTCACGGATACAAATCTCAGCTAACCTCTTGGATGAATAGGAGACTGCCACAGGAATGAAATACGCTGACTTGGTCAGCCTATCAACAATGATGCAAACTGCGTCGAACTTCTTCCGAGTCTGCGGGAGTCCAACAACGAAGTCCATAGTAATACGCTCCCACTTCCACTCGGGAAGCTCAATCCTCTGAAACAGTCCACCAGGCCTCTGATGCTCGTACTTAACCTGCTGATGATTCATACATCGAGCCACATATGCAATGATATCCTTCTTCATTTTATGCCACCAATAATGTTGCCGCAAATCCTGATACATCTTCGCGGCGCCCGGATGAATAGAATACCGGGAACTATGGGCCTCCTCTAAAATCAACTCTCGAAGCCCATCCACATTAGGCATACAAACTCGCCCCTGCAATCTCAAAACTCCATCATCACTTAAGGTGACCTGCTTGGCATGTCCACGCTGCACCGTGTCTCTAAGGAAACACAAATGGGGATCATCAAATTGCCGATCACGGATATGCTCCAATAATGAAGATCGAGCGACCGTGCAAGCTAATACTCGACTAGGCTCAGAAATATCCAACCTCACAAACCGATTGGCCAAAGCCTGAACATCCAAAGCAAGCGGCCTCTCACTGACCGGAAAATAAGCAAGACTGCCCATGCTAGCTGACTTTCTACTAAGAGCATCGGCCACCACATTGGCCTTTCCCGGGTGATATAAGATGGTGATGCCATAATCCTTCAACAACTCCAACCACCTTCTTTGCCTCAAATTCAACTCCTTTTTCTTGAACAAATGCTGAAGACTCTTATGATCCGTGAACACCTCACACGCCACGCCATACAGATAGTGCATCCAAATCTTCAATGCGTGAACAATGGCTGTCAACTCTAAATCATGGACTGGATAGTTCTACTCATGAATTTTCAACTACCTCGAAGCATAGGCAATGACCTTGCCATCCTGCAATAACACTACACCAAGCCCAATATGGGAAGCATCACAATAAACTGTGTAAGGCCCTGAACCTGTGGGCAAAACTAACACTGATGCCATAGTCAGAGCTGTCTTGAGCTTATGAAAGCTCGCCTTACACTCATCCGACCATCTAAACTGGGCACCCTTCTGGGTCAACCTAGTCATCGGGGCTGCAATAGATGAGAACCCCTCCACGAATCGACGGTAGTAGCATGTCAATCCCAAGAAACTCCGAATCTCTAAAGCTGATGCTGGTCTAGGCTAGTTCTTGACTGCCCCAATCTTCTTCGGATAAACCTGAATGCCCTCTGCTGATACAATATGACCCAGGAATGCAACTGAACTCAACCAGAACTCACACTTCAAGAACTTAGCATATAACTGACTATCCTTCAAAGTCTGAAGAACCACTCTGAGATGTTGCTCGTGCTCCTCCCGGCTGTGGGAATATATCAAGATATTATCAATGAAGACTATCACGAACGAGTCCAAAAAAGGCCTGACCACTCGATTCATCAAATCCATAAAAGCTGCTAGGGCATTTGTCAACCCGAATAACATAACCAAGAACTCATAATGCTCGTACCGAGTGCGGAAAGTTGTCTTAGGGACATCAGATGCCCTAATCCTCAACTGATGGTAGCCATATCTCAAGTCAATCTTTGAAAATACCTTGGCACCCTGAAGTTGATCGAACAAATCATCAATCCTCAGCAGTGGATACTTATTCTTGATGGTGACCTTGTTCAACTGTCGGTAATCAATGCACATTCTCATCGAACCATCTTTTTTCTTAACAAACAAAACCGGCGCACCCCAAGGCGAAACGCTGGGTCTAATGAAACCCTTCTCAAGCAAGTCCAGCAACTGCTCCTTCAACTCTTTCAACTCTAGCGGGGCCATGCGATACGGCAGAATAGAAATGGGCTGAGTGCCCGAAGCCAAATCAATGCAAAAGTCTATATCCCTGTCGGGCGGCATACAGGTCTGAAGGGAATACCTCAGGAAACTCATGAACAACGGGCACAAAATCAATAGAGGGGACCTCCGCACTAGAATCACGAACATAAGCTAAATAGGACAAGCACCTCTTCTCGACCATACGCCGAGCCTTCACATAAGAAATAACACTACGGGTAGAATGACGAGAAGTTCCTCTCCACTATAAACGAGGCATACCCGGTAAAGCTAAGGTCACAGTCTTGGCATGACAGTCTAAGATAGCATGGTAAGGTGATAACCAGTCCATCCCCAAAATAACATCGAAGTCGACCATGTCTAGAAGCAACAAATCCACACGAGTCTCAAGACCCCCAATCACAACTACACAAGTGCGATAGACTCGATCTACCACAATAGAATCACCCACCAATATAGACACATAAACAGGAATACTCAATGAATCACTAGGCATGACCAGATAAGGTGCAAAATAAGATGACACATACGAGTATGTAGACCCTAGATCAAATAACACTGAAGCATCTCTATCACAAACCAGAACCGTACCTGTAATAATTGCATCTGAAGCCTCAGCCTTGGGCTTGGCTGGGAGAGCATAACATCGGGGCTGGGCCCCACCACCTAGAAATACCTCTCTAGGATGGCCTGCAGCTGGCTGGCCTCCACCTCTAGCGGCCTGAGCTCAACCTCTAGGACCTCCACCTCCACCTCTAGTACCTCTACCCCCACCTCTAGTTGGTTGGGCAGGCTGTGAAACATCTGGTACATGAACCATAGCACGGGAACCCTAATGCAGAGAACTGCTCGAAGCTCGAGGGCAATATCTAGCAATGTGCCTCATGTCGCCACAAGTAAAATAAGCCCTCGGCTGCTGGGGCTGACGACCTTGAAAACTCTAAATCAGCGGTGCACTGATAGGTGTTGGTGGTGCACTGAAGGACTGATAATCAGAATACTGAATCGGAGGACCACGGCCACCTGAAGCACCATGAGAAACCTGAAGAGCTGATTGAAAGGGCCTAGGAGGATGGCCTCTACCATATGAATCTCTACCTCCAGACGAGGTACCACTGAATCCGCTTGAATGACGGGGCCTCTTATCTGACCCCTGAACACCTCCCTGCGATAGAACCATCTCAACTCTGTGGGCAACATTGGCCGCCTCCTAAAAAGTGATCTCACTACCGGCCTCCTTGGCCATCTGAAGACGAATCGGCTGAATAAGACCGTCGATAAACCTCCTCACCCCTCTCTCTCTCTCTCTCTCTCTCTCTCTCTCTCTCTTAATAGGAAGTATGACAAGAGCATGGCGAGCTAAGTCGATGAACCTGGTCTCATACTGGGTGACCGTCATGGAACCCTACTGGAGGCGCTCAAACTGCCTCCGATAGGCCTCTCTCTAAGTAACGGGGAGAAAATTCTCCAAAAACAATACTGTAAACTGCTCCCAAGTCAAAGATGGCGACCCGGCTGGCCTAGCTAAGCAATAATCCCTCTACCAAGTCTTAGCGGATCTAGACAAGCGGAATGTAGCAAAATCGACCCCATTGGTCTCAACAATGCCCATGTTCTTGAGAACCTCATGACAGCTATATAGAAAATCCTGGGGATCCTCAGAAGAAGCAGCACTGAAAGTAGTAGTGAAGAGCTTGGTGAACCTATCCTGCCTCCACAAAGCATCGGCGGACATAACCGCTACATCGCCGGTCTGAGATATGGCACCCGGCTGAACTGCTCCAACTGGCTGAACCGGTGGAGTTTGAATCTGGGGAGCTACCTACTCCAGAGTGCATGTAGCAGGAGTCTGAGCCCCTCCTGGTGCTACTGGAAGCAAACCTGCTCAGGTGACACTCTCCATGAGGCCCACCAATCGGACCAAAGCGTCCTGAAGAACTGGGGTAACAATAAACCCCTCTAGGACCTGCGTTAGGCCCACCGGAAATACTGGGGCCGGAACCTCCTCCTCAAAATCAACCTGAGGCTCCGCTATTGGTGCTGCTGCTCGGGGCTGAACTCTGCCCCTACCTCGGCCTCTTACATGTCCTCGGCCTCGCCCTCTGCCCCTAATGGAAGCTGCTGCTGGGGGCTCGGGCCGCTGAGTGGTAGATGAGGAAGCGCGTGTTCTTGCCATCTGCAAAAGAACGGAGTAGAAATTCAATCAATACTGGGAAACAGAACCGCACGACAAGAAAGAATAAATGTGAAGTTTTCCTAAATCTGTAGCCTCTGGGATAAATACAAACGCCTCCATACCGATCCCTCAGACTCTACTAAGTTTGTCAGTGAACTGTGAAACCCATGTAACCTAGAGCTCTGATACCAACTTGCCACGACCCGGATTTCCCACCCTCGGGAGTCGTGGTGGCGCCTACTAATGGGAGCTAGGAAAGCCAAACCTTAATTACCTACTACACTTTCATATTTCTTCATTTTAACAAACACGAGGTGATAACATGGCAACAGCGGAATATTAAGTAAATAAGCGAAAGTCAACAGTTATAAAACTTAAAACTACGTCTATTACAACTTTTAAACTTTAATTACCCCAAAATTTGGTGTCACAGTGTCACAGACTGTCTAAGAGTTTCTACATACAAGGTCTGAAGAAATGCAATACACTGTTTCGGAACAAAGGAAATGAAACAGGAAATAGAGATAGAGGGAGATGCCAGGGCCTGTGGACGCCTACAGGTCTACCTTGGGTCTCCGAGTGGACTGAAGGAAGCCCTCCAACTACTGTCTGAAAGCTGCTCCGGGATCTGCACACAGTGCAGAATGTAGTATAAGCACAACCGACCCCATGTGCTGGTAAGTGCATGGCCTAACCTCGGCGAGGTAATGACGAGGCTAGGACCAGACTCCAGATAAACCTGTGCAGTTATATAACATATAGCGGAAAGTAACAAGTAATAAGCAATTAAAGCTGGGGAAGGGGAACATGCTTCGGGGGTAGCTAACAAAACAAAATAACAAGAAATAACAAGGAAGCTAACAATATAATTTCTAACATAGATAAAGAAAAGTAAAGACATCTTTCACTATCAGTTTCCATCTTGTTGCAGGCGTGCAACCCGATTCCATTTCTCATATCTTGTGGTAGGCGTACCACCCGCTCCCATTTCATCATATCTTGTGGTAGGCGTACCACCCGCTCACATTTCATAATATCTTGTGGTAGGCGTACCACCCGCTCCCATTTCATAATATCTTATGGTAGGCGTACCACCCGCTCCCATTTCATAATTTTGTGGTAAGCGTACCACCCGCTCCCATTTCATAATCTTGTGGTAGGCGTACCACCCGCTCCCATTTAAAAATATCTTGTGGTAGGCGTACCACCCGTTTCCATTTCAAAATATCTTGTGGTAGGCGTACCACCCGCTCCCTTTTACAGTTCATCACACAATCACAAGTAATCCCAGAAAGGGAACATAAGTATATAATAACTTCCCGGCAAGAAAATAAAAGTAATATAATAATTTTCCGGCAAGGGAACAACAATATCGAAATAGTCATCCAGGTAAGGGAGAATCAGCTGTAACAAATCTCACTTAGCTGGTACTCAGTTCAATTAATGAAAATGCTCAATGATAGAAGATCATTAATTAAAGCATACCAAGTGTCATTCAAGAACACAACAACTTTCAATTTAAGACTCACGGCCATGCTTGACACCAACATATAGATACTCGTCACCTTGCCTATACGTCGTACTCAACAAGAAGCAAGTAGCAAATATGACTCAACTCCTAATCCCTCAAGCTAGGGTTAGACCGAACACTTACCTCGATGCCTTGAACACCACTCAAGTCTCAATTATAGCTTTACCTCTTGATTCCACCACCAATCCGCTTGAAACTAGTCATAAGTTACTTAATTACATCAATAAATGCTAAATGAGTCCCCCCGGGCCCACGTGGTCGAAACCCGAGGTTCAAACTAAAACCCGATTACCCATTCCCCCAAGAATCCAAATATATAATTTGTTTTGAAATCGGACCTCAAATTGAGGTCCAAATCCCCAATTTTTGAAAAACCTAGGTTCTACCCAAAACACCCAATTTTTCCCATGAAAATCTTTGATATGAAGTTGAAATCATGTTAAAAGATGTTAAGGAGTGAAGAAAATGAGTTAGAAATCACTTACCAACGTTTTCAGGAAGAAAGGTTGTTTGAAAAATCGCCTCTTCTGTTTTTGGGGTTTTGAAAAGTGAAAAATAACTGAAATTCCTGTTTATTTATACCCCTCTCAGACCCCCAGTGCGGACTGTATCAAATGGACCGCGGCCGCACTAGCGTACCTGAAGACCTGCAGTTTAGCACCCTGTGCGGACTGCACAAGGCCGACTGCGGCCGAACAGCCTCTACCGCGGACCGCACAAAGGCGATCGCAGCCGCGCTGGCCCCTCCGCGGTCGCACGCGATTTCTCGCAGACTGCACTAGAGGGTTCAGAGACTGCAGCTTCCTGAACCTGCAACACCTGACTTTCTAAGCCTAAGGCATCCCGGAATCTACTCGAAACTCACCCGAGCCCTCGAAACTCCAATCAAAGTATACCCACAACTTCAAAAACATCCTACGAACATATTCGTGTAATCAAATTACCAAAATAACATCACGAGCATCGAATTAAATCTCGAGATCAATGAAATTTCTCAAAACTCTTTTAAAAATCAAATTTCTCAATTAAGGTCCGGATCTCGTCAAACAACGTCCGTTTTCAACCAAATTTCACAGGAATGACTCAAGTCATATATAAGACCTGTACCGGGCGCCGGAACCAAAATACGGGCCCGATACCATTGCTTTCTAATCAGTTTTCATTTCAAATTTTCTTAAATAATTTCTGAAAACAATTTCACTTCAAAATTCATTTCTCGGACTTGGGACCTCGGAATTCGATTATGGGCATACGCCCAAGTCCCATATTTTCCTATGGACCCTCCGAGACTGTCGAATCACGGATCCGGGTCCGTTTACCCAAAATGTTGACCGAAGTCAAATTTATTCATTTTAATATCAAAATTTAGCATTTTTCACATAGTTTCATATTTACGCTTTCTGGCTACGCGCCCGGACTGCGCATGCAAATCTAGGCAAATCTAATGAGGTTTTCAAGGCCTTGGAAACACAGAAATCAACTGAAAGCAAGTGATGACCCATTGGGTCATCACATAAATGTAAACTTTAATTTGTAGCTTTGATACCGAGTATTAAATGTAAAATTTAATTTGAACTATATCTATAGCTTATATATATTATATATACTATATCTACATATTGCACTATATATATATATATATCTAATACATATAAGCTATATATAAGGCACTATATATCTCTCTCTCTCTCTCTCTCTCTCTCTCTCTCTCTATATATATATATATATATATATATATATATATATATATATATATATATATATATATATATATATATATATATATATATATATATTTAATACATACACATATATATAAGGCACTATATATATCTCTAATACATATAAACTATATATATATATATATATAGTTTATATATATTGGAAATAAGGGTTAAGATTAACCCTCAAACAAATATTGTTCAAGATAATGACAATATTTCAGATAAGGATATTCCTTCTTTATCCGAGATGGATTTCGACCCCAATAATATTTAATGATTCCACACCAAATTGATTTTAGCCCCGGTTCTCGGGCCCGTATTTATATTCAAAAGGAATTTTTTAGTGAAAAATGGAACCAGTTTAAAATATGGTTTTTTGATACTTATAGTAAAGATTATTTAAATAATATATCTCAAGAATTTTATGAAGCTTGTGCCTTGCATAATCAAATTATGTATTTTGTTCCTTGGTTTATAACAACATATTTACCTCTTTATATAAAGGTATTAGAAAGATCTTATAAAGACGGGAGTGGTAATATTACTAAAGCAATTTATCCTCCTCAGGCTCCCTTTATTTTACCTAATAATACTGGTATTACTTTCACTGCCTTTCCTGGTGTAAAATGGTATCAGAGCCTAGGAAATTTTCATGGTAAATGTGTAATAGATATGAAAGATTCAACATAGATATGAAGCTTTGGAATGGATCTGGGAGAAACAAGTACTAAAAGTACTAGACTTGAAGAGGTAGATATACCTCAAAACCTTGATTTATTAAATAAATGGACAATTCCTAAAGTTTCTATAAAAACCATTTATGATTATGGTTGGTTTGATAAACTTTCTTCTAAACAATTGATAAAAACGACTGAACAGTCTTTAGCATTAAATTCGTCTGAACAAACTATTCGTTTGTTAAACAAGCATGATATAGATTTATATAAACATCATTACCATTATGTGCATATTGGTATGGTTCAAATTGCATTTAAACCTCTAACCCTTAAAGGATTACCAGAGACCTTTTTAGCAGCTCTTAGAGATGCTAGAAATCTGAATTTCAGACAGTCTCTAATGGGTTCGATAGAATCTACAGTGGCCTATGGTCCAGTATATTTTAATACTCAACCCAATCTGCAACTATCTCTTTCTGATGTTAATATTCTTGATGCTTTGACTTTAAATGTGAAAACGCATGGTTATAATTATGCGCCTGGTTCTGAACTTATATGTCTGTCCTATAGGATTTATTTCAAACTATTATCTACTTTGAATCCTAGATGTAAGTTATACGATACTTCGGATCAGACCATATTGGTCGAAACCAATTTTGCAAAGTCCAAGGTTACCACTAGGAGACCTATCAGGTGGGAGGAAATTAATTTTCCAACTACATGGACTTTAAATTCAGTCATATCCCCAAGTCAGATTACTAACGACTTGTCAAATACTGAATTTTCGCATGTTACTCAAAATCCAGATGGTAGGATTTGTATTCAATTTGATGATAAGTCTACTATTTATAATAGACATTCATTTTCTAATCATAGACTTCTACCTGCTATTCAACATATTTCCCCTGTTGAACCAGTTTACGGTCCAGCTCGCAATCGTGCGGCTTCTTTACACACTATTGCTAGTGATAAGCCTGATCAAAAGGTTAAAAGGGTTGAAAGGGTTAAGATTAACCCTCAAACAAATATTGTTCAAGATAATGACAATATTTCAGATAAGGATATTCCTTCTTTATCCGAGATGGATTTCGACCCCAATAATATTTAATGATTCCACACCAAATTGATTTTAGCCCCGGTTCTCGGGCCCGTATTTATATTCAAAAGGAATTTTTTAGTGAAAAATGGAACCAGTTTAAAATATGGTTTTTTGATACTTATAGTAAAGATGATTTAAATAATATATCTCAAGAATTTTATGAAGCTTGTGCCTTGCATAATCAAATTATGTATTTTGTTCCTTGGTTTATAACAACATATTTACCTCTTTATATAAAGTTATTAGAAAGATCTTATAAAGACGGGAGTGGTAATATTACTAAAGCAATTTATCCTCCTCAGGCTCCCTTTATTTTACCTAATAATACTGGTATTACTTTCACTGCCTTTCAAAAATTTATTGATGATAATGTGGCAGCTATTAGTATTGCAGAAATTAATAAATTGATTTCTCAAAACAATTATTTGGGTTTATATGTTAAAATTTTAGGAGAACATATTGGTTCTCTTGATAAAAAACTTGATGATTTGACTATTTTAATAAAAGAAATGGGTACTAAGAAAGGACCAACTGATATTGCCTCCACTTCAGGAAGTAAAACAGTTGATCAAAACATTCTTACTCATATTCAAAGACCTCCTGAGATTCAGGATTTTAAATTTAAATCTCTTGATGACTTAGCTCAGCTTTTAGATAAAAAGCTTTCTGGTTTAAATATTAGACCTATTGATTTATCAAAAAAAATTGCTGATAAAATGGAGACCATTTCTGATTATAAAACTGAGACTTGGTTAGAGTTTAATAAACTCAAAGGGATTGTTAAACAAAATCATAGGTATGCTGATAAACCAAGAATGCAGACCTATTATTATCCTCGTCCTACTCCTCAAGATGTGTTGATTGAGGAACGAGACTGGAATCAGACTAATACGTCTTATAACGGTTCCGAAATTTATGAATGGAATCTTGATGGTCTAACTGATAGACAATTAACCATTCTCGTACACAGAATGCTTATGTATTCGACTATCTGTAAAAGTGTTAAAAATACAGATAGAACTATTTGCAAAATGATTATTGCAGGATTTACTGGCCAACTTCGTGGCTGGTGGGATAATCATTTATCTGTAGAGGAAAAGGCTTTCGTCATAAATGCTACTGCAACCGACGAAGGTGTTGGTAACATAGGAATGGCTCTAGTAGTGGGTAGAGAAGATGCAGTTTATACCCTTATACTTACAATTTTAGAGCATTTCAATGGTAGATTTACCTCAAATCATCAGACCGTCCGAACTTTACTTAATGGACTTAGATGTAAGACCCTTAGTGAATTTAGATGGTATAAAGATACTTTTATGAGTAGAGTTATGGAACTACCCGAGAATAGATATGAACACTGGAAAGCCAAGTTTATAGACGGTCTCCCTTCCTTATTTGCTGAAAGAGTAAGGAATGTGTTAAAGGGTAGTTGCGGAGAGATTCTATATAATAATTATACCTATGGTAAGCTTATAGGTGTTTGTACAGAAGAAGGTCTTAAATTATGTAATGAGCTAAGACTTTCTAGACAGCTTAAGATAGATAAGCTTAAAGAAAGGTCCCAAGTAGGTGACTTTTGTACCCAGTTTGGTTTACCCGGAACTTCCACTCAAAATAGGAAGAAGAAAACCAAATATCATAGGTACCCTAACCCGGATAGCCCGTATAAGAAAAAGAGGTCTAGATATAGGCCTAAGGAAGAACGTGATACTAGAAAAGCGAACAGGAAATCTACTCGATTTGCAAAGAATAGATCCAAACGTGATCTCGCTGATATTAAGTGTTATAAGTGTGGAAAGTTTGGTCATATTTCTCCAAACTGCAAGCTTCAAAAGCTAAAAACCTTAGAACTCGATGATGAGTTACACGATAAGGTTTATGGCTTGTTATACACTTCGGGATCAGAATCTGACTATTACTCAGAGACTGAATCTGAAGCTGAAGTTGAGTTAATTGATTTTTCTGATAATAATAAAAATGTAGATATTTCTTGCACTACATGCAAAAATGATATTTGTGCTTGTGATAGTGATGGATTTTATAAATTGAAATCACAATTTGATGATCTTAATATAAAAACTATTACATCTGACAATGTAATAGAACTTTTAAAAGAAGTTACTGATGAAAAACTTCGTAAAAAAATTATTACTTTAGCTGCAAGTTCAAGTTCTAGTAGTTCAAAATCTGTTGAAAAATACAAAAACGAATTTGAACACTTTGCACCATATTCTTTATCTGAAATAAATAGAAGACTTCAAAAGTCCACTACTCCTAGTCGAGATACTTCTTTTGATGATTTAAAAGAAGAAATAGAAAATTTGAAAAGAGATATTAAGTCTCTTAAGCAAAATCAAATGATTTGTGATCACCGTATTACTCAAATTGAGACGAATAATTCTCTACCTGAATCTTCGACTAAAGGATTTTCTGATTTTTCTAATAAAGGAAAAGAAATTTCTGATGAAAAATCTGATTTATTTTTAGGTATGATGCAAATTATTACTGCACACAAATGGTATATTAAATGTACTATTTTGATTGATAATAATTTTTCTATAACTGATATAGCTATGATTGATAGTGGTGCAGATGTAAGCTGCATTCAGGAAGGATTGATTCCTACTAGATATTTTCAAAAGACTACTCATTTGGTGAAATCCGCTTCTGGTCATGCTTTAGATATAGAGTACAAATTGCCTAATACTCATATTTTCCAGAATAAAGTCTGTATTCCACATTTCTTCTTTTTGGTAAAAAACCAGTTATACCCTCCAATCATACTTGGAACACCTTTTATTAATGCTATTTATCCGTTTAATAATATAGATGAACATGGTTTTTCTGCTAATTATCAAGATAAAAAGATAAGCTATTCCTTTGTTACAGATCCCGTAACTAGAGATATTAATGCCTTGATTAATATGAAACAAAGGCATGTTGATTCATTACAATTAGAAATTCTTAGTATGAATATATTCGATACTATACAATCTGCAAAAGTTCAGCAGAAGATTAAATTGATTGCTGAAAAAATGGCCGTTGATGTTTGCGCCGATCACCCTAGTGCCTTTTGGAACAGGAAAAGGCATATTGTAACTCTTCCATACGAAGAAACCTTCTCTGAGGATGATATTCCTACTAAATCTCGACCTTGCCAGATGAATGCTGAGCTAGTTGAATTCTGCAAAAACGAGATTGATAGTTTGTTACAAAAGGGTTTGATAAAACCCTCAAAATCTCCTTGGTCATGTTCTGCCTTTTATGTTAATAATGCGGCAGAAAAGGAACGAGGTATTCCTCGCTTAGTTATAAATTATAAACCATTAAATAAACATCTAAAATGGATTAGGTATCCTATCCCTAATAAAAGGGACTTGCTATCTAGGTTATATGACGCCAATATATTTTCAAAATTTGATTTAAAATCTGGTTATTGGCAAATTCAAATATTTAAAGAGCATACTTATAGAACTGCTTTCAATGTTCCATTTGGACAATATGAATGGAATGTTATGCCATTTGGTTTAAAAAATGCCCCTTCTGAATTTCAAAAAATTATGAATGATATTTTTAACCCATATTTGAATTTTATCATCGTTTATATTGACGACATATTAGTGTTTTCCAAAACTTTGGAGATGCATATCAAGCATCTTGATATTTTCAAGAAAATTGTTATACAAAACGGTTTAGTAATTTCTAAATCTAAGATGAGTCTATTCCAAACAAATGTTCGTTTTCTAGGTCATAATATTTGCCAGGGAAAAATTACCCCAATACAAAGATCTATTGATTTTGCCTCAAAATTTCCTGATGTTATCACTGACAGGACTCAATTACAAAGATTTTTGGGAAGTCTGAATTATATATCCCCTTTTTATAAAAGTTTGTCACGAGATCTAGCCCCTCTATACGATCGGCTGAAGAAAGATCATAAACACCCTTGGACTAACCAACATACTGAGTTAGTCAAAAGTATTAAAGGGCGTGTTAAATCTTTACCTTGTTTAACCCTTGCCAATCCTACTTGGCAAAAGATTATCGAGACAGATGCGTCTAATGTTGGATATGGAGGGATTTTGAAACAAGTAAATCCCAATAATAAGAGTGAATACTTAATAAGATTTCACTCTGGTAAATGGACCGAAGCCCAGAAGAAATACGCTACTGTGGCGCATGAAATGTTAACAATTGTTAAGTGTGTATTAAAATTTCAAGACGACTTATACAACCAAAAGTTTTTGATAAAAACTGATGCTCAATCTGTTAAATACATGTTTGACAAAGATTTTAAGCACGATGCTTCAAAATTAATATTTGCTAGATGGCAGGCTCAGCTAGCACCTTTCGATTTTGAAATACAATACAAAAAAGGAATTGATAATTCCCTTCCGGATTTTCTATCCCGGGAATATTTAGATTATGAATTATTATACCATGTTTTTTGATGATAAGGTACTGATCACTATTCTTAAAGTGATTAAATTAAATAGAGACTTACAAGAAGTTATACTTGATATTATTATGGCTGACATTATTAAAACAAGGGAAGAAGAACACTCTAATTTTCAAGAAGTTATTGATATTCTTCAGTTAATTGAAAATGTGTGTCCCTTCGGTCAAGATGATATCAGCACTAGAATTATGCTATCCTTTTTAATTAATAATTATTTGCAATCACTTTTTTAATAATGATTTGCAATTTCCGCAGAATGGACCCTTCATGGGTCACCAGGGGCAGAGGTAGGGGAAGATCTTCCCCTAGTAGGACTTATTCTCAGGGATCGTCATACGGATCCTCATCAAACTCTCCAGTAATACAAAGAGGAAAAAAGAGTTTGATAAACTCAAAGGTGCCGCATACAGGAGAATCCTCAGGACATTCTATACATCTGGAAGATATTCCAGAAGATAGTCCGTTATATGGACATCTGCAGGCTTATTTAGCATCCAAAAAGCAAAGTGATACTTTTGCTTCAATTGCTAAAGAGGAAGACAATGACGATATCAAGTCATATGAAAAGTTACCAAAGAGAGAAATGATATTTCTCCTTGAAAACTCTGAGATTCAGAGAAAAGAAGAACCGTGGAAAATATTTCAGAGATATCTGATTAATGGATTATACTATCCGGGTGAATCATATAAAACCCGCACCTATTATGAAACTATCCTGATCAGTACAGGTAGTGTAGAATTCCAGCACTTTTCGGGTTATAACACGAATGAAAATGTTTATAACTTTTCAAAAGTCATTATCAAACAGATTATATCTGTTGAAGAATGGGGTATTTCAACAATGAAAGAAAGGCAGATAAGCCTTAATAAATCACCTATGAATTTCACTTATTGGGATAATATTCAAGCATTTGATAGGGTGCTTTATTATAACAATGAGAGACATAAGCATACTTGGTTTATCAAAGTATGCGCAAAGGTATTTACAGGACCTATCCCTAACTGGTTTTTAAACTGGTGGTCATACCACGGTCCTACTACCAAGATTTTGCCCGAACCATTTCTAAAGTTATACAAAGAATGGACAAAAGCTTCGCCGTTCTTAACAGAGTTATACCACGCAGATCATATCTGCTACCTAGAAAAAATTGATCAAATCTACTTCTTTATTGAATTTTCAATCCCCTGGATCCATAAATGGACTCCGGAATTAGGTTATACGGAAGAACAAATCCCTTGTTTATATAGGGTATTCTATAATAATTTTTGGGACAAATTGATGAAGACTGATCCCAAAACAAAGACGTTATATGGACAAGAATTATTAGATTCTATTAAAACACAAGTCCATTTATATGTAACGGCCCCTCAAAAGAGGATAATAGAAGAAAGCACTGTTAAACATATTGCTCGGCGAATATCAATCCAAGACGGAGATAAAATTGATTTGATAAATCAATACTTAGAAGGATTGAAAAGAAATCTGCTCTAATCACTAGATCAGTGCGAAAAATCAGACACTTCGATGAGAAGTGAAACGAGTGGTGATGACCTCGTAGAAGATACACAACCTATACAGCCAGAAATGATATTATTTGACAGAGATATCGACAAGGTGGAAGAATTCCTCCAACAAATGCACAATTTGGACAAAAAGAAGACTTGACAGCTTATCAGCCGCCAGGACCCACTTAAACAGTAGATACACTGTTCATCCACAGTAGAAACACTGTTTATCTACAGTAAAAACACTGTGTAGGGACCCAGATGTGGGACCCATTTTACTATTCAAGATTCTTTTTTTGTTATATAAGGATGCTTCTTCATTTGAAGAAGGAAGGCCGGAACCCCCCCCCTCTCTCTCTACTTTCTCTCTCTCTCTCTCTCTCTCTCTCTCTCTCAACCAACCCCCTTTGTAAACACTTAGTTCATAGCTTAGTTTATAGTTTGTAAATCAAGTTCAAGAATTAATAAAAGTTTTGAAGTTCATCTTCAGGGCCTTGCTTCTCGGCCTACAAGGTACATATTTTTATTCTTCTTTTTAGTATTTTTAGTCTCTCTCCCTAGCCGTGACTATGTCCGGCTAAACAGATTCATATCTATGTTGAAGAACTAATTTCTCTTGCATATTAACCATGAAGAATCCAGACTCTTTCAAAATATAAAGAAATTTTAATATAGTTTCTTGATTTGGTTCCAAGATGGTGGTACAGTCGGTTCTGGTACTACTCCTATTGGCTTTGCCTTAGTGGCTACGTCTAGCCAGCTGTGACATTAAAGCCCGCTGAAGTTGTCAAAAGGGCTACCTCTTTCACAGTTAGAACTGCTAGACACATGGGCTCAGTAAGAGTATGTATCGGGCTTAGACAGGGCCCCTTGCTTGGGTAAAAGGATATAGATCCTTCCATACAGTCATTAAACTATAATAGAATTTTCGTATATTTCGAATCCTTATTGGTCGTGCGGACTACCGCCAACCTTTAAAGTGAACTAAAGCAGCTAGATCTGGATGGCCGTGCGGACTACCGCCCGCCTACCTAGATCCTGGTGTAAAATGTGGTGGATATATATACATAATATACAATATATACTACAAGAAAATATATAAGTAATAAGTTATAATATATATACATAAGATACAATATATATACTACAAGACAATATATTATACATGACAATTTAGTGTTTTACTATTGTTTTGTTATTTTTCTTTTTCGTCAAGCAATTGCCTTAGATAAAAAAAAATAGCCCGGAACGAAAAAGCCCGTTTAGGCCCGCGGGCCCGGCCCATTTAGCCCGACACCATGTGGTCTTAGGACCACAGTGGGCTGGTTCCACTCATTTGGCCCGTTAGGCCCGGACCGTTTGGCCCGGGACCGCCAAAGCCCGGCCCGCCAAAGCCCAGGCCTGTTTAGCCCGTTTAGGCCCGAGCCCGGACCATTATACAGCCTTACTCGTGCGTACATAGCCCCCACAAATAGGAGAATATAACCAATTATTTCACCTATGGGGACAATTCCCTCTTACAAGGTTAGAAAGGAGACTCACATCGCTCCGAAATTTCCATAACCGGCTTCCAAACCCTTCCAACGACTCCAATTGATGCACAACGCCCCAAAACTATTCAAATAACAGGCAAACCAATAAAAATTCACTCTACTACTTGTAACAATTCAAATTATATAAGTTCCCAACTCCACTCGAAAAGTTGACCAAAATGCCCTCGGGCCCAAGTGCCCGGATTCCGAAATTTCTCGAAGATAAATTCTACCCATAGCTTTACTAACTCAAATATACAATTTGTTCTAATTTTCTTGCTCAAATTCAAGTTAAAAGTCCAAACTTCTAAATTCTAGGTCTTCTCCAAAAATTCCAAATTTATACTAATTTTTCATGTCTAAATCCATGTAAGATCACATATTTAACTCAAAAATAGGAAGAAATCACTTACCTAGTGTTGCTTGGTGAAAATCCCTCCTTGAGCTCTCCAAAATCGTCCAAGCCAAATGAAAGAAATGGGCCAAAACTCGTGTTTAAAACAATCTGCCCAAGCTGCATCAAGTTGTACCTTGCGCTGTGCAGATTGTACATCCTATTACCATTTTCCCATGTTGTACACCTTCTATTAAAATGCCCATAACTCCTTGTGAAAATATCCAAATGATAAACGGTTTGAAGATGTAGAAACTAGACTCGAAGATCTTTCATTTGATATGTTGTACACCATATAACGCTTTATATATTCTGAGATATAAGCTTCTAAAGTCGGCTCCATGCCTCAAAAAATTCTGCCGAAACTGCTCTACTAGTCATCTTCAATCGATCATAACTTTCTGATAACATGTCCAAAGCATGAATGGTTTAACTTTCTATAAACTAGAATGCAAGTGCAACAACTTTTATGTTTTGCAAATATTCAGATTCCTTATAGATTTTGAGCTATAAGCTTCCAAGATAGCCTCCTCGATTGCATCATTGCTGTCCAAAATAGCAATTGCAGCAGAAAAAGCAGCTGATTTTCAGCAGCTTCAAATTTCCGAAATCGATCCGTTAGCCTTCCGAAATCCACCCGAGACCCTCGGGACTTCAACCAATTATACCAAAATGTCCTAAAATAAAATACAAACTTAACTGAGACTTTAAATCACATCAAACAACGTCGAAATCATGAATCGTACTCCAATCCAAACTTTATGAACTTTGAAATTTCAAACTTCTACATTCGATGCTGAAACCCATCAAATCACGTCCGATTAACCTAAAATTTTGCACACAAATCATATTCGACATTACAGACCTGCTCCAACTTTCGGAATTGGAATCCCACCCCGATATCAAAAAGTCAAACTTCTCAAAAACCTTCAAATTTCTATCTTTAGCCAAATGACTTCAAAATGACCTACGGACCTCCAAATTAACTTCCGATCGCGCTCCCAACTCCAGAATCACCATATGGAGCTACTCCCAGACTCGAAATCCCAAATGGACATTGATAACACCGAAATGCACTTCAACCCAAACTTATGAAATTTCTTCCAAAATGTTAACTTCCACAATAGGCGCCAAAACGCTCTCGGGTCATCCAAAACCCGGTCCTGGCATACTCCCAAGTCCGAAATCATCATACGAACTTGGTGGAACCTTCAGATCCCGATTCTGAGGTTATTTACTCTGAAATCCAATCTTAGTCAATTCTTTCAACTTAAAGCTTCCGAAATGAGAATTCCCTTTCCAAATCAACTCTGAATTCCCTGGAATTCAATTCCGACCATGAGTACAAGTCATAATACCTGAAATGAAGCTACTCATGGCCCCAAACTACTGGACGACACGCTAGAGCTCAAAACGACTAGTCGGGTCGTTACATGAAACCTCCACGCTTTAGATAGAGATTCATATGGAGTTTACAGATCCTTAGATGTGTGACACTGAATGTGATTAAGGATTGTTCATATCATGTGATATACTTATAGTACAGTGTGGATGTTGAATTAATAGTCTTGGTCATGACATAGCAACTGAAACAGATGAAAGAAACAGAATAAAGAATATTATTTATTAGAAAGTTTGAGATACGAAAAAGAGTCTTGTGTTGTCTTTACTTTTATTATTTGTTGCAAATATATGTATATATATATATATATGAAAAATTCAAAAGTTTTGCTTTACTTCAAAATGTATATATATCTTTATTTGTGGCAAAAGTATTTGTCTTGCTAAAGGTCTAGAAAAGTCCTTTCAGGCTCCCAGTTTTCGAAACAAAAATCCAAAATATTTTCCGTTATTGACTTCTTTAGAAAGTTTTTATATATATATATACGAAAATTCAAACAAAAAATCGCATATATTTTTGTTTTATCAGGATAAGTGTCGTTTGTTAAAATCTTATTAATAAATGTGCAGAATGAGCACGATTCCGAATGAACCCTTTTCAATCATGAATAAAATTCCCCTCCAATTGCGGCTCTGGTGGAATGATTTGGGCAAAGAAGGGCATGACGAAATCAAGAAGTATCTGAAAGGCCTCACGAGTTTGTTGGATATCAGGCCACGAGGAGATATCATAAGGGCACTAGTCCCCCACTGGGATCCTGCGCACAATGTCTTCCGTTTCTCAGATTTTGAACTTACCCCAACTTTAGAAGAAATAGCAGGGTATATCGGCAGCGCTGAGACTCCTTTGAGGCACAAATATCTGATTGCTCCAAGAGCTGTAGCAATACACCGGTTCCTGGACTCCTTAAAGATAGTCAGAACAATTCATAACCCTGACTTGGCAAAAGGTTTTTGCAGCATGAGTTTCATATATCAAAGATATGGTCACATAGGAGGATTCGACAAGCCAGAAAACCAGTTGTGCAGCAAAGGTAATCGCCAAAAGTGGGAAGAACATAGACGGATTGCTTTCATAATAACTTTCTTAGGACTACTAGTATTCCCAAGAAAAGACGGGAATATTGACATAAAGATAGCAGGGGTCGTCAGTACGTTGCTCACACAGAGTGATAGTACGTTGGCGCCCATGATAGTATCTGATATATTCCGGGCACTCACTTCTTGCAAATCCGGAGGAAGCTTTTTCGAGGGTTGCAATTTGTTGTTGCAAATGTGGATGACCGAACACCTATGTCACCGAGCCCAGTTTCTGAGCCATGGATCCGCAGGAAAGACCTGCATAGAGGAGTTCTATACCAGAGTTAATGAAACCTACCTACCAGAAGGAGTCACAGCATGGACCTCATATTTCCATACCCTCAACGCCAGTCAAATACAATGGGCGCTAGGATGGTTATCGATCGACGAAGTCATATACATGCCAGCAGCTAGGCCCCATTTTCTCTTAATGGGACTTAAGAGCATTCAACCATACGCACCGCATCGGGTTTTAAGGCAACTTGGGAGGTATCAGATAGTGCCGAAAGATGAGGATCTGAGCATCCAGGTAATCGAGATCAGTCCCGACGGCCAGTTTCCTGAAGCAAGGGTTCGTCAAATTTGGAGCCAATGTCAATACTTAGAAGCAAATACTTGTGTAATGAATCGGGCAAAAGGGGAAGTTTCGCCCGGGTATCAGGCCTGGTACAAAGGGGAGACATTATCTGGAAGACCGACCAAAAGACCTCACCTGCAAGAATTTGCCAAATCTTCACAAGAACAGTGGGGCTGGTTGGCCAAAGAGCAGGAATATCTTGTCAAAGCAGGCAAACTGAAGCAACAAGTTCAGGATATGAGGTTTGAGTGCCAATTACAGTCTGCCGCCCACGAGGGAGAAAAGAACAGGTTAATCAGAGAAGGCGAGGTCCTCAAAGCTCAGATCCGGAGAATGAAAAAAGAGGCTAATAGCCAGCTGAGAAGCCGGGCAGATAAAAGATTGATAGCAGGGTTAAAGGATCAGGTTGCGGAATGCCAGGAAGATTTGGAAAAAGCCAGGGCCAGCACGGCAAAATTGCGAACCAAGTGGGCAAAAGGTGCGATGGCTCGGAGGCAGCACCTGCAACGAGTCATAAGGGAGTATGAACTGAGCGTCGGGACATTAAGGGAAACGAATGCCTCTCTTCGAGAAAGGATCCTCAAGCGAACACGAGATGCCCAAGCCGACAGAAGGCAATGTTACGATGCAATGACCAGAATGGAAAGGCAAATGGAGATGTTCCAGGATCAGCTTGCCAACAATGCGCAAACACTGGGATTGAAGAACCAACAGATAAGGCATTTGTTCACAGAAAGGGACAACATCCGGGGAAAGATCGACGAGATTGGGCATTACATCTACATGAGATGCCTGGCATGCGAGCAAAAGCCTCGAAAGACCCTCCTTGTTTCCATCATGGGTTGCGTCCACCGAATCATGAATGAGTTGAAAAACCTGCAGAGGGACCTCACACCAAGGGCCGCGGAAAGGCCGAATGATGCCTCGCGGGTCCCTAAGTTGGAAAATTAATCTTTGGTTGAGTCCTGTTTATTTGGCTTTGTCGTTTTTCCATATGTTATTTTCCTTTCTTTTAGTCGAAACGGGTTAAGAACTGTGGAGTCTGTACTATTGCTATTCCTTGCTTGATGTAATTTGTAATAGCAAAATTTTGAGAATGAATTTAATGATTTCACAAGAATTGTGTGTTTCTTTACTTTAAGGCAGAACTACGCCTGGTCTGATTCACGCGGGGACGTGATACGTAGGCAATCCCCATAAGATTCGACCGCTTTTAATAAATAAAAATAAAAATACAAAATAAAACAAAGGGTTTCCCAAAGTACTTTAAAAAGGGATGAATGAGCAAACCGGGATGACGTATGTTGTTTGAGGCAAAGCATGTAGAAACGATTAACTGCCTAGGTGCATTTCATCCTCTATGTGTTATGATCAAATCTGTTAAGCTCTAACACTAACAAAGTTTGTTGTTGTCTGATATCAGACAGTTAGTTGTTAAAGAATTCTGGCAACACATTCATACCAAACCAGATCCAAAGGACCGGTAGCAACAAGCATGACTACTTCAGAGAATAGTAATGAGGAAGAAAGGCCGATGAGCCAGTTGCTAAAAGAGGCAATGGAAAAGATTGAAAGGATGGGACTAGAGATGCATGCAATGCAGCTAGCCCTAGCCAAAACACAAAAGAGTCCTGAAACACTGGGACACATGCCGGAGTACCCTCACTCTGGCCCTTCCACAAGCCGCCCAAATCCCCTCTATCATCAAGAAAGAAGCCCTCATGATTCCCAAGCTCCACCACCCCATCAACCTCTCCCAACACCCAATATTCCCATTTTTGTGGGACCAACATCGGCCCCTTTGCAAAGGACGACCAGTGAGCCATTGTTTCAGGCTCACGATACACAATACTATCCCCCTGAGCCTACATTTCATGCGCCTGAGCCTCAAGCTTACAATCCACATGTGGAAGTGCCGGCAGAGATTGAAAAGCCGGCTAAGGCCCCTGAACAGGACGAAGTGCTGAGAAAGTTCAAAAGCCTGGAGCAATCCTTCAGGAACTTGCACGGTTTGGGCAATCAAGTCAGCGTGGCATACAAAGATCTGTGCCCTTTCCCAGATGTCCAACTCCCGGCTGGGTTCAAGATGCCCAAGTTTGATTTATACGAAGGGCACGGTGATCCCATGGCACATTTGCGGGGATTCTGTAGTAAAATGAGAGGGGCGGGAGGCAAGGACGAGCTCTTGATAGCTTATTTCGGCCAAAGTCTGAGCGGATCTGCACTGGAATGGTATACCAGGCAGGATTTCAGCAGGTGGTACACGTGGGATGACCTGGCGCAGGCTTTTGCAGGTCATTTCCAGTACAATCTGGAGATAGTCCCTGACCGTCTCACGTTATTGAGAACTGGGAAGAAACCCGGGGAAAGTTTTCGCGAGTTCGGGTTCCGCTGGAGAGAACAAGCAGCTAGAGTCGATCCTCCCATGAGAGAGGGAGAGATGGTGGACTATTTTTTGCAGACATTGGATCCAACCTACTTTGGTCACTTGGTGACAACGGTTGGAAAATCTTTCAACGAGGTGGTCAAAATAGGGGTCATGATAGAAGAAGGTTTGAGGTCAGACAAGATCTTGAACTATTCGGCACTCAAGGCCACAACCCAGGCTATTCAAAGCGGCACGGGAGGTGCGCTAAGAAGAAAGAAAGAAGAGGTTGCCACGATCGAGGCAGGCAGTTGGTCCCGGGCTGGCAGGCCGCATTACAACCAACCCAGGCCTCACAGGTCAAACTACCCATACAACCCACCACAAAATTTCTATCCACCTCGAGAACCACATTGTTCCGTACGCCAAGCCCAGGTATACACTCAGCCTCCGGTTCGCCCACAGTGGCGCGCACCGGCTCCCCAGAACATATATGCACCACCACAAAACACCTACCCTCCACCGAGGGCATATAGAAACCCTTCAGGGGCAGGTTTCCGGGGAAATCCAGATGCTAGGAATGACAGGTTGCGGAAGCAAACAACCTTCACCGAACTGGGAGAAACTTACACCGCTGTGTTCCACAAGCTGCGGCAATTGGGTTTGGTTAGTCCTGTCCATACTCGGGAACCAAATCCCCCGCCTCAGAATTTGGATCGTTCAATCAGTTGTGAATACTGTTTAGGGATGCTCGGGCACGATACCGAGAAGTGCTGGAAGTTAAGACATGCCATACAGGATCTTATTGACACCAATAAGATCGAGGTCCAGACACCGGAGGCTCCTAACATCAACCAAAACCCACTGCCAGCGCACCACGAAACTCACATGATTGAGTTGGTGTGTGAGGGAGGAGAATTAAGAAAACCCTCACAAACAGTGATGATGATCCAAGCCGCCCCGAAAGAAGTCTTAGCCAGTGGAGGAACGAGTGTACAGTCGCAGGGAGAAGGCGTCAAGCCGGTAGTGATATGGGGGAAAAGCCCATCCGTCATAGCAAGCAGACCCGAGCCAAGCAATTTGGTAATACCAGGGATCCTGCCCACACCGGCAGTCATGTTGAAAGGGGTATGTAGAGAACGGGTGACCATAAAGCCTGTGGTCCAACTGCCAATGATTGACAGCAAGGCGGTGCCTTGGAAATATGAAAAAGTAGTGGTGACGTACCAAGGAAAACCGGTGGAAGAAGTCAGTTGTGAAGCGCAAGGGCTGACTCGATCAGGTCGATGTTTTGCTCCGGTGGAGCTAAGAAAAACCAACCCAGTGGCAACCAAGAAGGCAATGTCCGAAGAAGAGGCTGAAGAATTCCTGAGGAAGATGAAAGTACATGACTATTCTGTAGTCGAACAACTGAGAAAAACACCAGCCCAGATCTCACTGTTGTCGTTGCTGATCCATTCTGAAGAGCATCGTCGGGCCCTGTTAAAGATATTGAACGAGGCTCATGTACCCAGTGAGATTTCTGTAAACCACCTGGAAACCATTGCCAGCAAGATTTTCGAGGTAAACAGAGTGACATTCTCAGATGATGACCTGCCGGTGGAAGGAACGGAGCACAATAAAGCTCTATACCTAGATGTCAAATGTGAAGACTCGGTGGTAACCCGAGTATTGGTGGATAACGGCTTGAGCGCCAATATTTGTCCATTATCCACCCTGGACCAGCTAAAGATTGACCGTGGAAGAATCCGAGAGAATAGCATCTGTGTCCGGGGGTTTGACGGAAACGGAACAGCCACTGTGGGGGATGTTGTACTTGAACTGACCATTGGTCCGGTCCTGTTTACCATGGAATTTCAGGTAGTGGATGCCATGGTATCTTACAACTTATTGTTAGGACGACCCTGGATTCATGCAGCTAAAGCGGTGCCTTCCACCCTACATCAGACAGTGAAGTTCGAGTGGGAAAGACAAGAGGTCGTGTTGCACGGCGAGGATACAACAGGCACCATGGGCGGAACCATTGTGCCTTTCATAGAGACCACTGATGACAAGGGTCCTTGGGTCTACCAGATTCTCGATACAAGGTCGGCCAATAAAATCTCTGAAGGAGAAATCATCCCGCACCCTAGGGTAGCTGCCGCAACAGTCATGATGGTATCGGAGATGCTGGGTAACGGATTTGTACCGGGAAAAGGCCTGGGAGTTGAACTTCAAGGGATAGTCCAACCTGTTTCCCTTCCTAAGAATCTGGAAACCTTCGGGTTGGGGTTCAAACCAACCGCATCAGACAGGAAGCAGGCGCGAAAAATGAAGAAGAGGATCTGGTTTCTGCCTAAACCAGTGCCACGCCTCTCAAGGTCTTTTGTTAAAGCAAGTGCCAAGGGGTCAGCGATCCCAAAGATTCGAGGACCTTTGATCGGTATAAATGAAGACCTGAATCAGAGTTTTGAGAGGCTATTTGCGGATGTCAGTATGGTGGAAGCTGGAGAAGGTTCCAGCAGAGCAGAGATACAATTTGTGGGGCCTGAGGCCAAGACCAACAATTGGACGGTTACTTCTCTTCCTGTCCGAGGGGAGTCTTGGTAGTAGGCTTTGATTAATGTTTTGTTGGTTTGTTTGTTTGATCGGATTATTCAAGGGTGTAATCCAAATTTTACTTTCGTTTTTGTAAAAGTGTGAACCCTTTTTATCCCGCAAATTTAATAAAGTTCTCTTCTTTTGTCTCATTTTAATTTTTGTCTTGTTCTTTTTCTTTCTGAACAGTTCTCTTTTTACTGGTCCTAATGACATGGCATGCACAGCGGATCTTCGACCTAGTCTAATAAATCAATCTGAATCTGACTCAATGATGCAAGAGGTCGTTTGTGATAATGAATCTGAATGTGACGAAGGGGAAGCCTTCAAAGAAATAAACAGAGAACTGTGCCAATTTGAAGAGAAACCCAAGCCTAACCTAAATGACACCGAGGCTGTGAATTTAGGAGACACTGATAACGTCCAAGAGACCAAAATTAGTATCCACATTGAGCCGAATGTCAGAGCAGAATTGATCAAAACTCTCAGGGAATTCAAAGATGTTTTTGCATGGTCATATGATGATATGCCTGGATTAAGCACCAATTTAGTGGTTCACAAATTACCCACTGACCCGGCATACCCTCCGGTCAAGCAAAAACTAAGGAAATTTAAAACAGAAATGAGTGTAAAAATCAAAGAAGAAGTGATCAAGCAGTTGCAATCGAAGGTCATTCGGGTCACTCGATATCCCGAGTGGCTGGCCAATGTGGTACCAGTCCCAAAGAAGGATGGAAAAATCAGGGTGTGCGTCGACTACCGCAACCTCAACAAAGCAAGTCCCAAGGACAATTTTCCGCTACCTAACATTCATATCCTGATCGACAATTGCGCTGGGCGCGAGATCGGATCCTTTGTGGATTGTTATGCGGGTTATCATCAGATCCTAATGGACGAAGAGGATGCTGAGAAGACAGCGTTTATTACGCCATGGGGGACCTACTGCTATCGGGTAATGCCGTTCGGGTTAAAGAATGCCGGGGCAACGTACATGCGAGCAATGACTGCTGTGTTTCATGACATGATACACAAAGAAATAGAGGTGTACGTCGATGATGTGATCATCAAATCTTGGCGTCAGGAGGACCATGTAGCAGACCTGAGGAGATTTTTCCAAAGACTCCGCAGGTATGATATCAAGCTTAACCCGGCCAAATGCGCATTCGGGGTTCCATCAGGGAAGTTGCTAGGATTCATCGTCAGTCGACGGGGGATTGAATTAGACCCATCCAAAATTGAATCCATCCGAGATTTGCCACCGCCAAGGAACAAAACAGAGGTAATGAGTTTGCTGGGTAGACTCAATTACATCAGCAGGTTCATCGCTCAACTCACAGCAACTTGTGCGCCCATATTTCGGCTGCTGAGAAAGGATGCTGCAGTAAGTTGGACGGCAGAGTGTCAGGAGGCTTTCGACCAAATCAAAGGGTATCTATCTAATCCACCCGTATTGGTCCCGCCTAAGCCCGGGAAACCCCTAATTCTTTACCTGACGGTCTTGGAAAATTCATTTGGTTGTGTATTGGGGCAACATGACGACACAGGAAGGAAGGAGCAGGCCATCTACTATCTTAGCAAGAAATTCACAGTGCATGAGGTCAAGTACACTCAACTCGAGAAAACATGCTGCGCCCTGACTTGGGTAGCTCAGAAGTTGAAGCACTACCTGTCTTCATATACTACTTATCTCATATCCCGTTTGGACCCATTGAAGTACATCTTTCAGAAACCTATGCCCACGGGAAGGTTGGCAAAATGGCAAATTCTGCTCACAGAATTTGATATCATCTACGTAACGAGGACGACCATGAAAGCCCAGGCACTGGCAGACCATTTGGCGGAGAATCCCGTTGATGAAAAATACGAGCCCTTAAGAACGTATTTTCCTGACGAAGAGGTGATGCATACGAATGATTGGGAGTTACCTGAGGAACCGGGTTGGAAGCTTTTCTTCGATGGAGCTGCAAACGCAAAAGGGGTTGGAATAGGAGCAGTACTCATTTCTGAAACAGGACGGCATTATCCTGTTACGGCTCAACTACGCTTCTTTTGCACCAACAATATGGCCGAGTATGAGGCTTGCATTCTGGGTCTGCGTCTGGCTGCCGACATGGATGTCCAGGACGTCTTGGTCTTGGGAGACTCGGACCTCTTGGTACATCAAATTCAGGGTGAATGGGAAACACGAGATCTAAAGCTCATACCATACTGACAATGCTTGCATGATCTGAGCAAGCAATTTCGATCGGTAAAGTTCAAACACATCCCGAGAGTTCACAATGAGGTTGCGGATGCCTTAGCCACCTTAGCATCAATGCTGCACCACCCTGACAAAATGTATGTTGATCCTCTACACATTCAGGTCCGTGATCAGCACGCCTACTGCAATGCCATAGAAGAAGAAGCAGATGGCGAACCCTGGTTTCATGATATCAAGGAATACCTCAGAATGGGGATATATCCAGAACATGCCTCTAGAGACCAAAAAAGAGCCCTCCGGCGTTTGTCGAATGGTTTCTTCCTCAGTGGAGGAGTATTGTACAAAAGAACCCCGGATTTGGGATTGTTGAGATGCATAGATGCCAGTCAAGCAACGACGGTTATGGCAGAGGTACATGCTGGAGTTTGTGGGCCACACATGAGCGGATATGTATTGGCAAGAAAGATCCTTCGAACAGGGTGTTATTGGCTCACCATGGAACGCGACTGTATCACTTTTGTGAGGAAATTCCATCAGTGCCAGATACATGGAGATTTGATTCATTCTCCACCAACAGAGTTACACGCGATGTCAGCACCCTGGCCGTTTGTGGCATGGGACATGGATGTCATTGGGCCCATCGAGCCAGCAGCGTCCAACGGTCATAGGTTCATTCTAGTGACCATTGATTACTTCACCAAATGGGTTGAGGCTAAAACCTTCAAATCAGTAACCAAGAAGGCAGTGGTGGACTTTGTTCACTCCCATATCATCTGCAGATTTGGGATCCCAAAAGTGATCATCACAGATAACGGTGCGAATCTTAATAGCAGCTTGATGAGAGAGGTATGCCAACAATTCAAGATTACACACCGCAATTCCACCCCATATCGTCCTAAGGCAAATGGAGCAGTCGAAGCAGCCAATAAGAATATCAAGAAGATACTGCGAAAAATGGTGGAAGGGTCCAGACAATGGCACGAGAAATTACCCTTTGCCTTGTTGGGTTACCGCACTACCGTCCGGACTTCCATAGGCACAACTCCTTATTTGTTGGTGTATGGAACTGAGGCCGTGATACCAGCGGAGGTCGAAATTCCGTCCCTCCGAATTGTCGCTGAAGCGGAATTGATGATGATGAATGGATCAAAGCTCGCTTGGAACAGTTGAGCCTGATAGATGAGAAAAGATTGGCAGCAGTGTGCCATGGTCAACTGTATCAGAAGAGAATGGCAAGAGCGTATAATAAGAAGGTGCGACCCAGGAAGTTTGAAGTAGGGCAGTTGGTATTAAAGAAGATCCTCCCACATCAGGTCGAGGCAAAAGGCAAATTCGCCCCAAATTGGCAAGGGCCTTATATCGTGACCAGAGTATTGTCCAACGGTGCTTTGTGTTTGACAGATGTCGAAGGTAGATGTGTCGACATGGCTATCAATTCAGATGCAGTCAAGAGATATTATGCGTAACTTCTTCAATTATGGCAATTTTTGGTTTATTTGTTTGTATTTGGCATTTGTTGAATAATGAGATGACGGAGGCAATTCTTTCTTCTATCCAAACACTTTTAACCCTCGCTTCCCCCTTTGAGCCTTAAGCAATTTTTTTAATACCCCTCTCTTGGAATCACTAATGGGAAAGATATGAAAAAAAAGAAAGAAAAGAAAAATCAAGAAATATAAAACCGTGGGAACTACGTTTGACCTGATTCCTCAAAGAGGATACGTAGGCGCCTCACGGCTCGGTCATAGTATGCATCATAGTGAATATAGGATGCATAAGGTACATAGTGTGCATAATAGGCACAGCGTGCGTAACGCACATAACGCAACATAAGTGTAAAAAATAAATTCCCCAAGCAAGAAAACTGGGGCAGAGGTTATGTTTTAAAATCCAACAAAGGTTTGATTCCAAAAGTTGTAGCACATCACCCATCAGATTATTTTCATTTTTCATAGCCTTTCTTTAACTCCGCACCAAAACCAACATCAACGTCCAAAAGACCTCCCGATCAATGTTCAAGAGATGTCGAGTCAGGCGAATAAGACCGAGAATAGTACACCAATCCCCAGCAAAGAAGAGGATCGTAAGACTGGGAATGGATTGATAGTCAAAGGAGTTTCCAGAAGAGAAGGTCGTATCTACAACGCCCTGATTCCTCGAAAGAAATAAAATGAGAGAGTCTTATCGGTGAAAACCTTCACAGGCACCGAGAGGCGATGTAAGACGAGGGATATGAAATGAGAGAGTCTTATTGGTGAAAACCTTCACAGGCACCATAAGGCGCCGGGAGATGAGAGAAAAGAGAGAGTCTCATTAGTGAAAACCCCTCAAAGGGCACTATGAGGCGACGAGACAGATCAGCAAAGCTGCCACATTCGAAACGAAATGAACACTCCTTTATCATCCCCAGCAAGTCAAACCATCCGGCAAATCGATTGATACAGATAGACTGGGTCGGGAATCTATGGTGCACGTCATGATCATGGGGACCAGTTGTGTCCTCCAGATAAGTTCTTTTGATTGTCTCCTACCACAAAATATTGGTTCAGAAAGATTTTCTCCTTTCCATATCTTTATTTCTTTTCCTAAAATGTGTCTTTAAAGGATTTTTCAAAGCTTACTACCAGAAACCGAAGGGGAATTCATCCAATGCAGGATAATACAAACAGTCTTAAAGGCCGGCCCCAGGCAATGCAGGGATTGTGCTCGGAAATGTTGGAAGAAGTATGCTCCAAAAGGGAGTGGTTTCGGGAGTTAGGAGCAGACTCCCACATCATGTGTTTAAAGAGAAAGCAGAGAAGGGGATAAATTGAAAACCAATCCCCAGCAGGCTAGAGACCCCCAACAGGCAACTTTGCCCGCCAACCAATTATGGGGACAAAGAGCAAGAAAAGGGGAAGAAAGGAAGACCATCCGCCAGAAAGGCACCCTCTACCACCACGATAAAAACTAATTAAATCCTTCTGTCTGCTGCAGGAAAACAAAGGATTGATGAGGACAGCAAGATGCAACGCCATGGAAGTAACCAAAAACCGGGGCAGAAAATTTTCTGCCGATTGTCGAAAATTTTCTCGGAAGAACGGGGAAACAATTTGGAATACTTTTAAGTTCTAGGTCGCCCACCAGTATAATGCGGGAATACATTTAAGTTCTAGGTCACCCACCAGTATAATGCGGGAATACATTTGAGTTCTAGGTCGCCCACCAGTATAATGCGGGAATACTTTTAAGTTCTAGGTCGCCCACCAGTATAATGCGAGAATACTTTTAAGTTCTAGGTCGCCCACCAGTATAATGCGGGAATACATTTAAGTTCTAGGTCGCCCGCCAGTATAATGCGGGAATACATTTAAGTTCTAGGTCGCCCACCAGTATAATGCGGGAATACATTTAAGTTCTAGGTCGCCCACCAGTATAATGCGGGAATACATTTAAGTTCTAGGTCGCCCACCAGTATAATGCGGGAATACATTTAAGTTCTAGGTCACCCACCAGTATAATGCGGGAATACATTTAAGTTCTAGGTCGCCCACCAGTATAATGCGGGAATACTTTTAAGTTCTAGGTCGCCCACCAGTATAATGCGGGAATACTTTTAAGTTCTAGGTCGCCCACCAGTATAATGCGGGAATACTTTTAAGTTCTAGGTCGCCCACCAGTATAATGCGGGAATACATTTAAGTTCTAGGTCGCCCACCAGTATAATGCGGGAATACATTTAAGTTCTAGGTCGCCCACCAGTATAATGCGGGAATACATTTAAGTTCTAGGTCGCCCACCAGTATAACGCGGGAATACTTTTAAGTTCTAGGTCGCCCACCAGTATAATGCGGGAATACATTTAAGTTCTAGGTCGCCCACCAGTATAATGTGGGAATACATTTAAGTTCTAGGTCGCCCACCAGTATAATGCGGGAATACATTTAAGTTCTAGGTCGCCCACCAGTATAATGCGGGAATACATTTAAGTTCTAGGTCGCCCACCAGTATAATGCGGGAATACATTTAAGTTCTAGGTCGCCCACCAGTATAATGCGGGAATACTTTTAAGTTCTAGGTCGCCCACCAGTATAATGCGGGAATACTTTTAAGTTCTAGGTCGCCCGCCAGTATAATGCGGGAATACTTTTAAGTTCTAGGTCGCCCACCAGTATAATGCGGGAATACTTTTAAGTTCTAGGTCGCCCACCAGTATAATGCGGGAATACATTTTAAGTTCTAGGTCGCCCACCAGTATAATGCGGGAATACATTTAAGTTCTAGGTCGCCCACCAGTATAATGCGGGAATACATTTAAGTTCTAGGTCGCCCACCAGTATAATGCGGGAATAATTTTAAGTTCTAGGTCGCCCACCAGTATAATGCGGGAATACATTTAAGTTCTAGGTCGCCCACCAGTATAATGCGGGAATAATTTTAAGTTCTAGGTCGCCCACCAGTATAATGCGGGAATACATTTAAGTTCTAGGTCGCCCACCAGTATAATGCGGGAATACTTTTAAGTTCTAGGTCGCCCACCAGTATAATGAGGGAATACTTTTAAGTTCTAGGTCGCCCACCAGTATAATGCGGGAATACTCTTTAGCTCTAGATTTTGGAATCAGTCACCCCACCTGGAGATGGAAGGGTACAACAGAGAGCCCCAAACGGGAAACAATAAAATCCCCAGCACCAAGAAGCAGACAACTGCAGAGGCAAGTGTGCAATTCAAAAGGAAAAAGGAACGCATCTCAAAAGAAGCAGTTTGGGAACGTTGTAGCATGCCCAGCATGACGATGCTGATGAAGAAACATACCACTGAAGAAACCATTGGAAGATTTAAAGAAGAAAGCCGTGTCCCCAGCGGATCAAGCAAAGTAATGTAAACTGGCATTCAAACGTCAGCAAAGGACCAGCATCATCTCCCAAAGTCACAAGATAAAGGCATCGGAGGAGAGTGTTAGCCGACAAGAAAGCAAAGCAACAAGAACAAGTTGAAGATGGATAAGATTTCAGGATCCTCAATTTAGCTTAGCTTCTTGTTTTCCTTTTAGAGCAATGTAATAGGGAGATCGGTTGAGCAGTAGCATCCTACAGCAGTATACAACAGCGCACAACAGCAGCACGCAATACAGTCACACGGTAGTCCCAGCTACCAAAATTTCCCGAACTACATTGACCTGATTCCTGTTTCAGCCCAGGATATGTAGGAAACCTCTGAAGCAAAGGTTCGGTCAAATCTCTCTCAAAAAATGCTTCACACGGAGTATTCGGACGGGCAAAAATCGCTCGCTTATCTTTGCGCGAAAACCCTTCGTGTCTTCGTGCAAAGAGGGGCAGCTGTAAGCACGTGATTTTTGCTTTACGAGCAATCGCTCCAAAAGAAAATTCAAAATATATATGTGTGCGTCGTCCGTGTTAGGTTGTGATTTAACTTACTTAAACATTTTTATTTTTATGATAATTATGTTGAAGTGCTATATTGTTATTTGTTTTAATTTCATTGGTTTTATTAGTTATTTTTATTTTATTTTTCTTTAAATTGGAAAACAAAAGAAAGTTGAAATCGGTTGGGCCCAAATAAATGAAACAAAAACAGGCCCAAACCATCACTCAGCCCAGTCCAGACCAGGCCTGCCCAGGCACCTCCTGAAACGACGTCGTTTCGGGCAAATCAATCTGAGTCGTCCGTCCCAGCCGATCTAACGGTTCAGGACCTCTTTCAGCGACCCATGTTCAAACCCGACCCAAATAACCAGCCTGACCTAACCCCTCACTTAAACCAAACGACCCCGTTTAACTACCAAACGACCCCGTCTCATTTCCCACCCTCAGATCCAAGCCGTTGAGATCATATGATCTAACGGCTCAGATCCGATCAACCTCCCCATATATAAACTCAGCCCTTACCCCGCACCCCCTATACCAACCCCACCCTTCATCGTCTCCTTCCCTGAACCCTGAAACCCCCAAACCCTAGCAGCCGCCCTAGTCTCCTTCGCCATTAAAGCCGGTGGCACGAATGCCGGTGACCACCCCCTGAACACCCTAAGACCCCCTCACTCCCCTGAACACGAATCCACTAACCACGAACCTCGAATCATCTCCTATCATCTCGAATCTGGATTTGAAGATTCGAGACAAAACTCGATCTACACCAAACCTCACCATCTTTGTATCAGCCACTCCCCTAACCTTCCTCGTGACCAAACCAAGCTTGGTTTGGTCCGAATCTACCACAACTCCTTAAAAATTAGATCTGAAAATCCAGAACTTGAAACACATGCACCTGGGGAATCCGGCCGGTCTTGACAAGGGTTTGAGGTCTAATAGACCTTAATCAAGGTGTTCTCATGTGAGAACACCCTTATTAAAGTTTGTTCGGCCTCAAAAGTTCGAAGTTGAATCTGATTTGGGTCCGTTTTGATTTCAAACTCTTTTGGTAAGTTTTCCTTTCTTTTGTTTTAGTTCTAATTAAGTTGTCAGCATGTTTCGTGGTGTTTGTTTGTTATGTTGTTATTTTTATTTCGGATTTCTTCCATCTCTGTTAAAGGTCTTTTATTTGGTCGATTGTCTTCTGTTTGTTCTGAATACACTCTGTGATAAACATGATCGTCAGTTAGATTAATCGTCAAATGAACTAATTCATATAGGCCCAGTAATTTAACAAAAGTTGTCTGATACCCCTTAGGTCCCTGAACGTATTGTTTATGCGAGCGACTGATTATTACCTGCTATAATTAGTATAGTCGACTCGATAAATGTCGTCGATTAGTTTTCTATAACTAATGAATCGAATGAGCTAATAATATCGCATGACTAATGAGCCTGTATTGTGATTTGAATGTTGGGCATTACCCATGAATGGTAGTTTGTAACTACATTGTAAACAATTAAAGGCCAGGTTGGGGCAGTTCTGAAATCGAATGTTCAAAGCCCAAAGTGCCCTGATGCTGCAATAGGCAGGGCAGTAATAATCCAGGGTTAACAAGGGCATTCTGGGGTGTTGAAAAAGACAGAAAAGATTAGTATAAATGGGCTGACAAGTAGGGTACTAATTTAGGATTAAACTAATACCAATGGGGAACAAGACACAAGGGTATGGGGCTTAAAATGAATAAACAAATGAGCCCATAATTCTGGATTAAACAAAAACCAGGCGTGGGGAATAAAGGGGGCTGACACCAAAAGATGCTTAGGCATGGGCTTTAAGGGGTATGGGCAGACTGCAAGTTGCAGATGGGGGGGGGCAGCCTAGTTGCACTTAGTCTTTGGCTTATAAATAGGCCATTCGAAAACAAAAAGAGGGCTGGACTTTTAGTCTTCAGAAAAAAGAGAGAAAAGGCTGGAATTTTAGTCTTAAAGCTGAAACTTTTAGTCTAAAGAAAGGTTTACTGAGTTTAAAGAAAGCTGAAAAAACATAAGTTAGTTTCCAAATAGATTGTAACCAAACACTGCCTGAAAGTTGTATAAGAGTGCATATTGGTCAAGCTGTCTTGGCCAAGTTCTGTTGCTTGCATTGACTGAGTTGTTTGTGGTTGTTGAACTGGTGGTTTTACTGCATTTGAACCCTCAGTTACTGCTGCTATTTCTTTACTTTTTCCTGGGATTACTGGCTTGGCACTCGACTATTTGCTAGTCCTTGTATTCTGGGAGATCACTGTTGGTTGTCTGTGGCTGTGGAAAACACTTGGTTCAGTTGGTTGTTGCTGTGTTGTTGCTGTGTATCTGTTGTTGCTGTGTTTACTGCATACTGCCTAGCTGACCATTCCTTCCTTCTTTGTCCTCCATACCAGGTACACAATTAATACCACAAATGTAACTGAAAGTTTGAGCATGAATGCAAAAGAGAGGACCTGCAGATTGTTTTTTTATATATGTACATGAACTGTTACTCTAAATGTCATGAAATAGTTACATTTTTGTTTGGACAATAGAAGCAGCCTACATACTAAGTATATCAATGTAGGTTAACGAATGCTAGCCTTGTATGTATACTGCTAGGTGAAAAATATGCCCAGTGTAATAAGTTGTATTTCAGACTTAGTCTGATGGTGTAGTATATTCTCTAATGTAGGCCAAATAGGAAAGCTATCCGTTTTAGTTAAAGTTCTTTCTCCTTTTGCCATATTGTCACATAAATTGATAAACTCATTTCACAAAACAAAGAATCAGTTCAGGGCCTCAACCTCATGAAGGTCGAGCCCAAATCGAAGCAAACCAAGTAGGCCCGCGTAGAACAGGCAGAGGCCCAGGTCTGGCCTATCACGCATGGGCTGGATTTGGGCCTATAATTGTTTGTTCGGCTGACTGTACATACAGCCTCATTTCTGAAATTTTTTAGCTTTTCTGAATGTCATTACAAACAACTTGCAAGCATTTAATTAATTAGGACTATCTACTATTTTCAATTGATAAAGACAAACACGACGAGAAATGTAGTTGTTATAGGATATCCTTTTAAAAAAAATAATAATAATAAAAAAATAAGAACGAGATGAGCCTCGATGAAAATAAACAAAACGCACAGACGCGGGGCCCTTGTTTAAAGGTGTATTATCAAAGCATCTAGGTTCCAGGACGGGTTGTTTAGCAAATCTCACAACTCTCCTAAAA
This sequence comes from Nicotiana tabacum, assembly GCF_000715075.1. Taxonomy (NCBI): domain Eukaryota; kingdom Viridiplantae; phylum Streptophyta; class Magnoliopsida; order Solanales; family Solanaceae; genus Nicotiana; species Nicotiana tabacum. The sequence goes on from NC_134095.1 coordinate 24,987,249, forward strand.
ATAACAATACGTTAGACTCTTTAGGACGCGCCTTAATAAATCTTACCTTCTTAAACTCGGGTGCGCATTTATGTGACCTAAATCCAATTCTCAACGGAGTCGAAATGTGTTTCTAATCACGGGTACATTGATTGTGACGTGGTTCGAGATGCATGTCCATGACGTTGCAATTTCATTTTTAAAAAAATTGAGATGAGCCTCGCCAAATAAAAAATGTACACAGCTACGGGGCCCTCCAACTGTATATATATTAAAACACTTAGAATTCGGGACAGGTCGTTTAGCGAATTTTTCGGCCTTACCCAAAACAACAAATACGCTAGTTGCTTTAGGCACGTCTTAATAATTTACTCTCCTTAATTCGGGTGCACATTTATGTGACCCAAATCCAAATCTCAACCGAGTCAAAATATGTCAACAATCACGGGTGCATTGATGCAACGTGATTCGAGATATGTTTTCACAACGTTGCAATTCTTGATAAAAACAGTAAATGATAAAAGCGGTTAAAAGTTAAATTTTGCACATAAGTTCACACTTGTATAAGATCAGATAATCAAGCCGAATATAACAGTTGAGCGACCGTGCTAGAACCACGGAACTCGGGAATGCCTAACACCTTCTCCCGGGTTAACAGAATTCCTTATCCGGATTTCTGGTACGCAGACCATAATATAGAGTCATTCTTTTCCTCGATTCGGGATTAAAATTGGTGACTTGGGACACCCTAAATCTCCCAAGTGGCGACTCTGAAATAATTAAACCAATCCCGTTTCGAATGTCCTTTAATTGGAAAAAACTCCCCCTGCGCCCCTCGGGCGCGGAAAAAGGAGGTGTGACATGTTTAATAGTGCTTTCTTCTATTATCCTCTTTTGAGGGGCCGTTACATATAAATGGACTTGTGTTTTAATAGAATCTAATAATTCTTGTCCATATAACGTCTTTGTTTTGGGATCAGTCTTCATCAAGTTGTCCCAAAAATTATTGTAGAATACCTTATATAAACAAGGGATTTGTTCTTCCGTATAACCTAATTCCGGAGTCCATTTATGGATCCAGGGGATTGAAAATTCAATAAAGAAGTAGATTTGATCAATTTTTTCTAGGTAGCAGATATGATCTGCGTGGTATAACTCTGTTAAGAACGGCGAAGCTTTTGTCCATTCTTTGTATAACTTTAGAAATGGTTCGGGCAAAATCTTGGTAGTAGGACCGTGGTATGACCACCAGTTTAAAAACCAGTTAGGGATAGGTCCTGTAAATACCTTTGCGCATACTTTGATAAACCAAGTATGCTTATGTCTCTCATTGTTATAATAAAGCACCCTATCAAATGCTTGAATATAATCCCAATAAGTGAAATTCATAGGTGATTTATTAAGGCTTATCTGCCTTTCTTTCATTGTTGAAATACCCCATTCTTCAACAGATATAATCTGTTTGATAATGACTTTTGAAAAGTTATAAACATTTTCATTCGTGTTATAACCCGAAAAGTGCTGGAATTCTGCACTACCTGTACTGATCAGGATAGTTTCATAATAGGTGCGGGTTTTATATGATTCACCCGGATAGTATAATCCATTAATCAGATATCTCTGAAATATTTTCCACGGTTCTTCTTTTCTCTGAATCTCAGAGTTTTCAAGGAGAAATATCATTTCTCTCTTTGGTAACTTTTCATATGACTTGATATCGTCATTGTCTTCCTCTTTAGCAATTGAAGCAAAAGTATCACTTTGCTTTTTGGATGCTAAATAAGCCTGCAGATGTCCATATAACGGACTATCTTCTGGAATATCTTCCAGATGTATAGAATGTCCTGAGGATTCTCCTGTATGCGGCACCTTTGAGTTTATCAAACTCTTTTTTCCTCTTTGTATTACTGGAGAGTTTGATGAGGATCCGTATGACGATCCCTGAGAATAAGTCCTACTAGGGGAAGATCTTCCCCTACCTCTGCCCCTGGTGACCCATGAAGGGTCCATTCTGCGGAAATTGCAAATCATTATTAAAAAAGTGATTGCAAATCATTATTAATTAAAAAGGATAGCATAATTCTAGTGCTGATATCATCTTGACCGAAGGGACACACATTTTCAATTAACTGAAGAATATCAATAACTTCTTGAAAATTAGAGTGTTCTTCTTCCCTTGTTTTAATAATGTCAGCCATAATAATATCAAGTATAACTTCTTGTAAGTCTCTATTTAATTTAATCACTTTAAGAATAGTGATCAGTACCTTATCATCAAAAAACATGGTATAATAATTCATAATCTAAATATTCCCGGGATAGAAAATCCGGAAGGGAATTATCAATTCCTTTTTTGTATTGTATTTCAAAATCGAAAGGTGCTAGCTGAGCCTGCCATCTAGCAAATATTAATTTTGAAGCATCGTGCTTAAAATCTTTGTCAAACATGTATTTAACAGATTGAGCATCAGTTTTTATCAAAAACTTTTGGTTGTATAAGTCGTCTTGAAATTTTAATACACACTTAACAATTGTTAACATTTCATGCGCCACAGTAGCGTATTTCTTCTGGGCTTCGGTCCATTTACCAGAGTGAAATCTTATTAAGTATTCACTCTTATTATTGGGATTTACTTGTTTCAAAATCCCTCCATATCCAACATTAGACGCATCTGTCTCGATAATCTTTTGCCAAGTAGGATTGGCAAGGGTTAAACAAGGTAAAGATTTAACACGCCCTTTAATACTTTTGACTAACTCAGTATGTTGGTTAGTCCAAGGGTGTTTATGATCTTTCTTCAGCCGATCGTATAGAGGGGCTAGATCTCGTGACAAACTTTTATAAAAAGGGGATATATAATTCAGACTTCCCAAAAATCTTTGTAATTGAGTCCTGTCAGTGATAACATCAGGAAATTTTGAGGCAAAATCAATAGATCTTTGTATTGGGGTAATTTTTCCCTGGCAAATATTATGACCTAGAAAACGAACATTTGTTTGGAATAGACTCATCTTAGATTTAGAAATTACTAAACCGTTTTGTATAACAATTTTCTTGAAAATATCAAGATGCTTGATATGCATCTCCAAAGTTTTGGAAAACACTAATATGTCGTCAATATAAACGATGATAAAATTCAAATATGGGTTAAAAATATCATTCATAATTTTTTGAAATTCAGAAGGGGCATTTTTTAAACCAAATGGCATAACATTCCATTCATATTGTCCAAATGGAACATTGAAAGCAGTTCTATAAGTATGCTCTTTAAATATTTGAATTTGCCAATAACCAGATTTTAAATCAAATTTTGAAAATATATTGGCGTCATATAACCTAGATAGCAAGTCCCTTTTATTAGGGATAGGATACCTAATCCATTTTAGATGTTTATTTAATGGTTTATAATTTATAACTAAGCGAGGAATACCTCGTTCCTTTTCTGCCGCATTATTAACATAAAAGGCAGAACATGACCAAGGAGATTTTGAGGGTTTTATCAAACCCTTTTGTAACAAACTATCAATCTCGTTTTTGCAGAATTCAACTAGCTCAGCATTCATCTGGCAAGGTCGAGATTTAGTAGGAATATCATCCTCAGAGAAGGTTTCTTCGTATGGAAGAGTTACAATATGCCTTTTCCTGTTCCAAAAGGCACTAGGGTGATCGGCGCAAACATCAACGGCCATTTTTTCAGCAATCAATTTAATCTTCTGCTGAACTTTTGCAGATTGTATAGTATCGAATATATTCATACTAAGAATTTCTAATTGTAATGAATCAACATGCCTTTGTTTCATATTAATCAAGGCATTAATATCTCTAGTTACGGGATCTGTAACAAAGGAATAGCTTATCTTTTTATCTTGATAATTAGCAGAAAAACCATGTTCATCTATATTATTAAACGGATAAATAGCATTAATAAAAGGTGTTCCAAGTATGATTGGAGGGTATAACTGGTTTTTTACCAAAAAGAAGAAATGTGGAATACAGACTTTATTCTGGCAAATATGAGTATTAGGCAATTTGTACTCTATATCTAAAGCATGACCAGAAGCGGATTTCACCAAATGAGTAGTCTTTTGAAAATATCTAGTAGGAATCAATCCTTCCTGAATGCAGCTTACATCTGCACCACTATCAATCATAGCTATATCAGTTATAGAAAAATTATTATCAATCAAAATAGTACATTTAATATACCATTTGTGTGCAGTAATAATTTGCATCATACCTAAAAATAAATCAGATTTTTCATCAGAAATTTCTTTTCCTTTATTAGAAAAATCAGAAAATCCTTTAGTCGAAGATTCAGGTAGAGAATTATTCGTCTCAATTTGAGTAATACGGTGATCACAAATCATTTGATTTTGCTTAAGAGACTTAATATCTCTTTTCAAATTTTCTATTTCTTCTTTTAAATCATCAAAAGAAGTATCTCGACTAGGAGTAGTGGACTTTTGAAGTCTTCTATTTATTTCAGATAAAGAATATGGTGCAAAGTGTTCAAATTCGTTTTTGTATTTTTCAACAGATTTTGAACTACTAGAACTTGAACTTGCAGCTAAAGTAATAATTTTTTCACGAAGTTTTTCATCAGTAACTTCTTTTAAAAGTTCTATTACATTGTCAGATGTAATAGTTTTTATATTAAGATCATCAAATTGTGATTTCAATTTATAAAATTCATCACTATCACAAGCACAAATATCATTTTTGCATGTAGTGCAAGAAATATCTACATTTTTATTATTATCAGAAATATCAATTAACTCAACTTCAGCTTCAGATTCAGTCTCTGAGTAATAGTCAGATTCTGATCCCGAAGTGTATAACAAGCCATAAACCTTATCGTGTAACTCATCATCGAGTTCTAAGGTTTTTAGCTTTTGAAGCTTGCAGTTTGGAGAAATATGACCAAACTTTCCACACTTATAACACTTAATATCAGCGAGATCACGTTTGGATCTATTCTTCGCAAATCGAGTAGATTTCCTGTTCGCTTTTCTAGTATCACGTTCTTCCTTAGGCCTATATCTAGACCTCTTTTTCTTATACGGGCTATCCGGGTTAGGGTACCTATGATATTTGGTTTTCTTCTTCCTATTTTGAGTGGAAGTTCCGGGTAAACCAAACTGGGTACAAAAGTCACCTACTTGGGACCTTTCTTTAAGCTTATCTATCTTAAGCTGTCTAGAAAGTCTTAGCTCATTACATAATTTAAGACCTTCTTCTGTACAAACACCTATAAGCTTACCATAGGTATAATTATTATACAGAATCTCTCCGCAACTACCCTTTAACACATTCCTTACTCTTTCAGCAAATAAGGAAGGGAGGCCGTCTATAAACTTGGCTTTCCAGTGTTCATATCTATTCTCGGGTAGTTCCATAACTCTACTCATAAAAGTATCTTTATACCATCTAAATTCACTAAGGGTCTTACATCTAAGTCCATTAAGTAAAGTTCGGACGGTCTGATGATTTGAGGTAAATCTACCATTGAAATGCTCTAAAATTGTAAGTATAAGGGTATAAACTGCATCTTCTCTACCCACTACTAGAGCCATTCCTATGTTATCAACACCTTCATCGGTTGCAGTAGCATTTATGACGAAAGCCTTTTCCTCTACAGATAAATGATTATCCCACCAGCCACGAAGTTGGCCAGTAAATCCTGCAATAATCATTTTGCAAATAGTTCTATCTGTATTTTTAACACTTTTACAGATAGTCGAATACATAAGCATTCTGTGTACGAGAATGGTTAATTGTCTATCAGTTAGACCATCAAGATTCCATTCATAAATTTCGGAACCGTTATAAGACGTATTAGTCTGATTCCAGTCTCGTTCCTCAATCAACACATCTTGAGGAGTAGGACGAGGATAATAATAGGTCTGCATTCTTGGTTTATCAGCATACCTATGATTTTGTTTAACAATCCCTTTGAGTTTATTAAACTCTGACCAAGTCTCAGTTTTATAATCAGAAATGGTCTCCATTTTATCAGCAAATTTTTTTGATAAATCAATAGGTCTAATATTTAAACCAGAAAGCTTTTTATCTAAAAGCTGAGCTAAGTCATCAAGAGATTTAAATTTAAAATCCTGAATCTCAGGAGGTCTTTGAATATGAGTAAGAATGTTTTGATCAACTGTTTTACTTCCTGAAGTGGAGGCAATATCAGTTGGTCCTTTCTTAGTACCCATTTCTTTTATTAAAATAGTCAAATCATCAAGTTTTTTATCAAGAGAACCAATATGTTCTCCTAAAATTTTAACATATAAACCCAAATAATTGTTTTGAGAAATCAATTTATTAATTTCTGCAATACTAATAGCTGCCACATTATCATCAATAAATTTTTGAAAGGCAGTGAAAGTAATACCAGTATTATTAGGTAAAATAAAGGGAGCCTGAGGAGGATAAATTGCTTTAGTAATATTACCACTCCCGTCTTTATAAGATCTTTCTAATACCTTTATATAAAGAGGTAAATATGTTGTTATAAACCAAGGAACAAAATACATAATTTGATTATGCAAGGCACAAGCTTCATAAAATTCTTGAGATATATTATTTAAATCATCTTTACTATAAGTATCAAAAAACCATATTTTAAACTGGTTCCATTTTTCACTAAAAAATTCCTTTTGAATATAAATACGGGCCCGAGAACCGGGGCTAAAATCAATTTGGTGTGGAATCATTAAATATTATTGGGGTCGAAATCCATCTCGGATAAAGAAGGAATATCCTTATCTGAAATATTGTCATTATCTTGAACAATATTTGTTTGAGGGTTAATCTTAACCCTTTCAACCCTTTTAACCTTTTGATCAGGCTTATCACTAGCAATAGTGTGTAAAGAAGCCGCACGATTGCGAGCTGGACCGTAAACTGGTTCAACAGGGGAAATATGTTGAATAGCAGGTAGAAGTCTATGATTAGAAAATGAATGTCTATTATAAATAGTAGACTTATCATCAAATTGAATACAAATCCTACCATCTGGATTTTGAGTAACATGCGAAAATTCAGTATTTGACAAGTCGTTAGTAATCTGACTTGGGGATATGACTGAATTTAAAGTCCATGTAGTTGGAAAATTAATTTCCTCCCACCTGATAGGTCTCCTAGTGGTAACCTTGGACTTTGCAAAATTGGTTTCGACCAATATGGTCTGATCCGAAGTATCGTATAACTTACATCTAGGATTCAAAGTAGATAATAGTTTGAAATAAATCCTATAGGACAGACATATAAGTTCAGAACCAGGCGCATAATTATAACCATGCGTTTTCACATTTAAAGTCAAAGCATCAAGAATATTAACATCAGAAAGAGATAGTTGCAGATTGGGTTGAGTATTAAAATATACTGGACCATAGGCCACTGTAGATTCTATCGAACCCATTAGAGACTGTCTGAAATTCAGATTTCTAGCATCTCTAAGAGCTGCTAAAAAGGTCTCTGGTAATCCTTTAAGGGTTAGAGGTTTAAATGCAATTTGAACCATACCAATATGCACATAATGGTAATGATGTTTATATAAATCTATATCATGCTTGTTTAACAAACGAATAGTTTGTTCAGACGAATTTAATGCTAAAGACTGTTCAGTCGTTTTTATCAATTGTTTAGAAGAAAGTTTATCAAACCAACCATAATCATAAATGGTTTTTATAGAAACTTTAGGAATTGTCCATTTATTTAATAAATCAAGGTTTTGAGGTATATCTACCTCTTCAAGTCTAGTACTTTTAGTACTTGTTTCTCCCATATCCATTCCAAAGCTTCATATCTATGTTGAATCTTTCATATCTATTACACATTTACCATGAAAATTTCCTAGGCTCTGATACCATCTAAGAGCTGCTAAAAAGGTCTCTGGTAATCCTTTAAGGGTTAGAGGTTTAAATGCAATTTGAACCATACCAATATGCACATAATGGTAATGATGTTTATATAAATCTATATCATGCTTGTTTAACAAACGAATAGTTTGTTCAGACGAATTTAATGTTAAAGACTGTTCAGTCGTTTTTATCAATTGTTTAGAAGAAAGTTTATCAAACCAACCATAATCATAAATGGTTTTTATAGAAACTTTAGGAATTGTCCATTTATTTAATAAATCAAGGTTTTGAGGAATATCTTCCAGATGTATAGAATGTCCTGAGGATTCTCCTGTATGCGGCACCTTTGACTTTATCAAACTCTTTTTTCCTCTTTGTATTACTGGAGAGTTTGATGAGGATCCGTATGACGATCCCTGAGAATAAGTCCTACTAGGGGAAGATCTTCCCCTACCTCTGCCCCTGGTGACCCATGAAGGGTCCATTCTGCGGAAATTGCAAATCATTATTAAAAAAGTGATTGCAAATCATTATTAATTAAAAAGGATAGCATAATTCTAGTGCTGATATCATCTTGACCGAAGGGACACACATTTTCAATTAACTGAAGAATATCAATAACTTCTTGAAAATTAGAGTGTTCTTCTTCCCTTGTTTTAATAATGTCAGCCATAATAATATCAAGTATAACTTCTTGTAAGTCTCTATTTAATTTAATCACTTTAAGAATAGTGATCAGTACCTTATCATCAAAAAATATGGTATAATAATTCATAATCTAAATATTCCCGGGATAGAAAATCCGGAAGGGAATTATCAATTCCTTTTTTGTATTGTATTTCAAAATCGAAAGGTGCTAGCTGAGCCTGCCATCTAGCAAATATTAATTTTGAAGCATCGTGCTTAAAATCTTTGTCAAACATGTATTTAACAGATTGAGCATCAGTTTTTATCAAAAACTTTTGGTTGTATAAGTCGTCTTGAAATTTTAATACACACTTAACAATTGTTAACATTTCATGCGCCACAGTAGCGTATTTCTTCTGGGCTTCGGTCCATTTACCAGAGTGAAATCTTATTAAGTATTCACTCTTATTATTGGGATTTACTTGTTTCAAAATCCCTCCATATCCAACATTAGACGCATCTGTCTCGATAATCTTTTGCCAAGTAGGATTGGCAAGGGTTAAACAAGGTAAAGATTTAACACGCCCTTTAATACTTTTGACTAACTCAGTATGTTGGTTAGTCCAAGGGTGTTTATGATCTTTCTTCAGCCGATCGTATAGAGGGGCTAGATCTCGTGACAAACTTTTATAAAAAGGGGATATATAATTCAGACTTCCCAAAAATCTTTGTAATTGAGTCCTGTCAGTGATAACATCAGGAAATTTTGAGGCAAAATCAATAGATCTTTGTATTGGGGTAATTTTTCCCTGGCAAATATTATGACCTAGAAAACGAACATTTGTTTGGAATAGACTCATCTTAGATTTAGAAATTACTAAACCGTTTTGTATAACAATTTTCTTGAAAATATCAAGATGCTTGATATGCATCTCCAAAGTTTTGGAAAACACTAATATGTCGTCAATATAAACGATGATAAAATTCAAATATGGGTTAAATTTTTTGAAATTCAGAAGGGGCATTTTTTAAACCAAATGGCATAACATTCCATTCATATTGTCCAAATGGAACATTGAAAGCAGTTCTATAAGTATGCTCTTTAAATATTTGAATTTGCCAATAACCAGATTTTAAATCAAATTTTGAAAATATATTGGCGTCATATAACCTAGATAGCAAGTCCCTTTTATTAGGGATAGGATACCTAATCCATTTTAGATGTTTATTTAATGGTTTATAATTTATAACTAAGCGAGGAATACCTCGTTCCTTTTCTGCCGCATTATTAACATAAAAGGCAGAACATGACCAAGGAGATTTAGTCTCTGAGTAATAGTCAGATTCTGATCCCGAAGTGTATAACAAGCCATAAACCTTATCGTGTAACTCATCATCGAGTTCTAAGGTTTTTAGCTTTTGAAGCTTGCAGTTTGGAGAAATATGACCAAACTTTCCACACTTATAACACTTAATATCAGCGAGATCACGTTTGGATCTATTCTTCGCAAATCGAGTAGATTTCCTGTTCGCTTTTCTAGTATCACGTTCTTCCTTAGGCCTATATCTAGACCTCTTTTTCTTATACGGGATATCCGGGTTAGGGTACCTATGATATTTGGTTTTCTTCTTCCTATTTTGAGTGGAAGTTCCGGGTAAACCAAACTGGGTACAAAAGTCACCTACTTGGGACCTTTCTTTAAGCTTATCTATCTTAAGCTGTCTAGAAAGTCTTAGCTCATTACATAATTTAAGACCTTCTTCTGTACAAACACCTATAAGCTTACCATAGGTATAATTATTATACAGAATCTCTCCGCAACTACCCTTTAACACATTCCTTACTCTTTCAGCAAATAAGGAAGGGAGGCCGTCTATAAACTTGGCTTTCCAGTGTTCATATCTATTCTCGGGTAGTTCCATAACTCTACTCATAAAAGTATCTTTATACCATCTAAATTCACTAAGGGTCTTACATCTAAGTCCATTAAGTAAAGTTCGGACGGTCTGATGATTTGAGGTAAATCTACCATTGAAATGCTCTAAAATTGTAAGTATAAGGGTATAAACTGCATCTTCTCTACCCACTACTAGAGCCATTCCTATGTTATCAACACCTTCGTCGGTTGCAGTAGCATTTATGACGAAAGCCTTTTCCTCTACAGATAAATGATTATCCCACCAGCCACGAAGTTGGCCAGTAAATCCTGCAATAATCATTTTGCAAATAGTTCTATCTGTATTTTTAACACTTTTACAGATAGTCGAATACATAAGCATTCTGTGTACGAGAATGGTTAATTGTCTATCAGTTAGACCATCAAGATTCCATTCATAAATTTCGGAACCGTTATAAGACGTATTAGTCTGATTCCAGTCTCGTTCCTCAATCAACACATCTTGAGGAGTAGGACGAGGATAATAATAGGTCTGCATTCTTGGTTTATCAGCATACCTATGATTTTGTTTAACAATCCCTTTGAGTTTATTAAACTCTGACCAAGTCTCAGTTTTATAATCAGAAATGGTCTCCATTTTATCAGCAAATTTTTTTGATAAATCAATAGGTCTAATATTTAAACCAGAAAGCTTTTTATCTAAAAGCTGAGCTAAGTCATCAAGAGATTTAAATTTAAAATCCTGAATCTCAGGAGGTCTTTGAATATGAGTAAGAATGTTTTGATCAACTGTTTTACTTCCTGAAGTGGAGGCAATATCAGTTGGTCCTTTCTTAGTACCCATTTCTTTTATTAAAATAGTCAAATCATCAAGTTTTTTATCAAGAGAACCAATATGTTCTCCTAAAATTTTAACATATAAACCCAAATAATTGTTTTGAGAAATCAATTTATTAATTTCTGCAATACTAATAGCTGCCACATTATCATCAATAAATTTTTGAAAGGCAGTGAAAGTAATACCAGTATTATTAGGTAAAATAAAGGGAGCCTGAGGAGGATAAATTGTTTTAGTAATATTACTAAGAGCTTACATCTGCACCACCTACCTACTGAGGATAATAGAAGGTATAGAGTATGTATCGGGCTTAGACAGGCCCCTTGCTTGGGTAAAAGGATATAGATCCTTCCATACAGTCATTAAACTATAATAGAATTTTCGTATATTTCGAATCCTTATTGGTCGTGCGGACTACCGCCAACCTTTAAAGTGAACTAAAGCAGCTAGATCTGGATGGCCGTGCGGACTACCGCCCGCCTACCTAGATCCTGGTGTAAAATGGTATCAGAGCCTAGGAAATTTTCATGGTAAATGTGTAATAGATATGAAAGATTCAACATAGATATGAAGCTTTGGAATGGATCTGGGAGAAACAAGTACTAAAAGTACTAGACTTGAAGAGGTAGATATACCTCAAAACCTTGATTTATTAAATAAATGGACAATTCCTAAAGTTTCTATAAAAACCATTTATGATTATGGTTGGTTTGATAAACTTTCTTCTAAACAATTGATAAAAACGACTGAACAGTCTTTAGCATTAAATTCGTCTGAACAAACTATTCGTTTGTTAAACAAGCATGATATAGATTTATATAAACATCATTACCATTATGTGCATATTGGTATGGTTCAAATTGCATTTAAACCTCTAACCCTTAAAGGATTACCAGAGACCTTTTTAGCAGCTCTTAGAGATGCTAGAAATCTGAATTTCAGACAGTCTCTAATGGGTTCGATAGAATCTACAGTGGCCTATGGTCCAGTATATTTTAATATTCAACCCAATCTGCAACTATCTCTTTCTGATGTTAATATTCTTGATGCTTTGACTTTAAATGTGAAAACGCATGGTTATAATTATGCGCCTGGTTCTGAACTTATATGTCTGTCCTATAGGATTTATTTCAAACTATTATCTACTTTGAATCCTAGATGTAAGTTATACGATACTTCGGATCAGACCATATTGGTCGAAACCAATTTTGCAAAGTCCAAGGTTACCACTAGGAGACCTATCAGGTGGGAGGAAATTAATTTTCCAACTACATGGACTTTAAATTCAGTCATATCCCCAAGTCAGATTACTAACGACTTGTCAAATACTGAATTTTCGCATGTTACTCAAAATCCAGATGGTAGGATTTGTATTCAATTTGATGATAAGTCTACTATTTATAATAGACATTCATTTTCTAATCATAGACTTCTACCTGCTATTCAACATATTTCCCCTGTTGAACCAGTTTACGGTCCAGCTCGCAATCGTGCGGCTTCTTTACACACTATTGCTAGTGATAATCCTGATCAAAAGGTTAAAAGGGTTGAAAGGGTTAAGATTAACCCTCAAACAAATATTGTTCAAGATAATGACAATATTTCAGATAAGGATATTCCTTCTTTATCCGAGATGGATTTCGACCCCAATAATATTTAATGATTCCACACCAAATTGATTTTAGCCCCGGTTCTCGGGCCCGTATTTATATTCAAAAGGAATTTTTTAGTGAAAAATGGAACCAGTTTAAAATATGGTTTTTTGATACTTATAGTAAAGATGATTTAAATAATATATCTCAAGAATTTTATGAAGCTTGTGCCTTGCATAATCAAATTATGTATTTTGTTCCTTGGTTTATAACAACATATTTACCTCTTTATATAAAGGTATTAGAAAGATCTTATAAAGACGGGAGTGGTAATATTACTAAAGCAATTTATCCTCCTCAGGCTCCCTTTATTTTACCTAATAATACTGGTATTACTTTCACTGCCTTTCAAAAATTTATTGATGATAATGTGGCAGCTATTAGTATTGCAGAAATTAATAAATTGATTTCTCAAAACAATTATTTGGGTTTATATGTTAAAATTTTAGGAGAACATATTGGTTCTCTTGATAAAAAACTTGATGATTTGACTATTTTAATAAAAGAAATGGGTACTAAGAAAGGACCTACTGATATTGCCTCCACTTCAGGAAGTAAAACAGTTGATCAAAACATTCTTACTCATATTCAAAGACCTCCTGAGATTCAGGATTTTAAATTTAAATCTCTTGATGACTTAGCTCAGCTTTTAGATAAAAAGCTTTCTGGTTTAAATATTAGACCTATTGATTTATCAAAAAAATTTGCTGATAAAATGGAGACCATTTCTGATTATAAAACTGAGACTTGGTCAGAGTTTAATAAACTCAAAGGGATTGTTAAACAAAATCATAGGTATGCTGATAAACCAAGAATGCAGACCTATTATTATCCTCGTCCTACTCCTCAAGATGTGTTGATTGAGGAACGAGACTGGAATCAGACTAATACGTCTTATAACGGTTCCGAAATTTATGAATGGAATCTTGATGGTCTAACTGATAGACAATTAACCATTCTCGTACACAGAATGCTTATGTATTCGACTATCTGTAAAAGTGTTAAAAATACAGATAGAACTATTTGCAAAATGATTATTGCAGGATTTACTGGCCAACTTCGTGGCTGGTGGGATAATCATTTATCTGTAGAGAAAAAGGCTTTCGTCATAAATGCTACTGCAACCGACGAAGGTGTTGATAACATAGGAATGGCTCTAGTAGTGGGTAGAGAAGATGCAGTTTATACCCTTATACTTACAATTTTAGAGCATTTCAATGGTAGATTTACCTCAAATCATCAGACCGTCCGAACTTTACTTAATGGACTTAGATGTAAGACCCTTAGTGAATTTAGATGGTATAAAGATACTTTTATGAGTAGAGTTATGGAACTACCCGAGAATAGATATGAACACTGGAAAGCCAAGTTTATAGACGGCCTCCCTTCCTTATTTGCTGAAAGAGTAAGGAATGTGTTAAAGGGTAGTTGCGGAGAGATTCTGTATAATAATTATACCTATGGTAAGCTTATAGGTGTTTGTACAGAAGAAGGTCTTAAATTATGTAATGAGCTAAGACTTTCTAGACAGCTTAAGATAGATAAGCTTAAAGAAAGGTCCCAAGTAGGTGACTTTTGTACCCAGTTTGGTTTACCCGGAACTTCCACTCAAAATAGGAAGAAGAAAACCAAATATCATAGGTACCCTAACCCGTATAGCCCGTATAAGAAAAAGAGGTCTAGATATAGGCCTAAGGAAGAACGTGATACTAGAAAAGCGAACAGGAAATCTACTCGATTTGCGAAGAATAGATCCAAACGTGATCTCACTGATATTAAGTGTTATAATTGTGGAAAGTTTGGTCATATTTCTCCAAACTGCAAGCTTCAAAAGCTAAAAACCTTAGAACTCGATGATGAGTTACACGATAAGGTTTATGGCTTGTTATACACTTCGGGATCAGAATCTGACTATTACTCAGAGACTGAATCTGAAGCTGAAGTTGAGTTAATTGATTTTTCTGATAATAATAAAAATGTAGATATTTCTTGCACTACATGCAAAAATGATATTTGTGCTTGTGATAGTGATGAATTTTATAAATTGAAATCACAATTTGATGATCTTAATATAAAAACTATTACATCTGACAATGTAATAAAACTTTTAAAAGAAGTTACTGATGAAAAACTTCGTGAAAAAATTATTACTTTAGCTGCAAGTTCAAGTTCTAGTAGTTCAAAATCTGTTGAAAAATACAAAAACGAATTTGAACACTTTGCACCATATTCTTTACCTGAAATAAATAGAAGACTTCAAAAGTCCACTACTCCTAGTCGAGATACTTCTTTTGATGATTTAAAAGAAGAAATAGAAAATTTGAAAAGAGATATTAAGTCTCTTAAGCAAAATCAAATGATTTGTGATCACCGTATTACTCAAATTGAGACGAATAATTCTCTACCTGAATCTTCGACTAAAGGATTTTCTGATTTTTCTAATAAAGGAAAAGAAATTTCTGATGAAAAATCTGATTTATTTTTAGGTATGATGCAAATTATTACTGCACACAAATGGTATATTAAATGTACTATTTTGATTGATAATAATTTTTCTATAACTGATATAGCTATGATTGATAGTGGTGCAGATGTAAGCTGCATTCAGGAAGGATTGATTCCTACTAGATATTTTCAAAAGACTACTCATTTGGTGAAATCCGCTTCTGGTCATGCTTTAGATATAGAGTACAAATTGCCTAATACTCATATTTTCCAGAATAAAGTCTGTATTCCACATTTCTTCTTTTTGGTAAAAAACCAGTTATACCCTCCAATCATACTTGGAACACCTTTTATTAATGCTATTTATCCGTTTAATAATATAGATGAACATGGTTTTTCTGCTAATTATCAAGATAAAAAGATAAGCTATTCCTTTGTTACAGATCCCGTAACTAGAGATATTAATGCCTTGATTAATATGAAACAAAGGCATGTTGATTCATTACAATTAGAAATTCTTAGTATGAATATATTCGATACTATACAATCTGCAAAAGTTCAGCAGAAGATTAAATTGATTGCTGAAAAAATGGCCGTTGATGTTTGCGCCGATCACCCTAGTGCCTTTTGGAACAGGAAAAGGCATATTGTAACTCTTCCATACGAAGAAACCTTCTCTGAGGATGATATTCCTACTAAATCTCGACCTTGCCAGATGAATGCTGAGCTAGTTGAATTCTGCAAAAACGAGATTGATAGTTTGTTACAAAAGGGTTTGATAAAACCCTCAAAATCTCCTTGGTCATGTTCTGCCTTTTATGTTAATAATGCGGCAGAAAAGGAACGAGGTATTCCTCGCTTAGTTATAAATTATAAACCATTAAATAAACATCTAAAATGGATTAGGTATCCTATCCCTAATAAAAGGGACTTGCTATCTAGGTTATATGACGCCAATATATTTTCAAAATTTGATTTAAAATCTGGTTATTGGCAAATTCAAATATTTAAAGAGCATACTTATAGAACTGCTTTCAATGTTCCATTTGGACAATATGAATGGAATGTTATGCCATTTGGTTTAAAAAATGCCCCTTCTGAATTTCAAAAAATTATGAATGATATTTTTAACCCATATTTGAATTTTATCATCGTTTATATTGACGACATATTAGTGTTTTCCAAAACTTTGGAGATGCATATCAAGCATCTTGATATTTTCAAGAAAATTGTTATACAAAACGGTTTAGTAATTTCTAAATCTAAGATGAGTCTATTCCAAACAAATGTTCGTTTTCTAGGTCATAATATTTGCCAGGAAAAAATTACCCCAATACAAAGATCTATTGATTTTGCCTCAAAATTTCCTGATGTTATCACTGACAGGACTCAATTACAAAGATTTTTGGGAAGTCTGAATTATATATCCCCTTTTTATAAAAGTTTGTCACGAGATCTAGCCCCTCTATACGATCGGCTGAAGAAAGATCATAAACACCCTTGGACTAACCAACATACTGAGTTAGTCAAAAGTATTAAAGGGCGTGTTAAATCTTTACCTTGTTTAACCCTTGCCAATCCTACTTGGCAAAAGATTATCGAGACAGATGCGTCTAATGTTGGATATGGAGGGATTTTGAAACAAGTAAATCCCAATAATAAGAGTGAATACTTAATAAGATTTCACTCTGGTAAATGGACCGAAGCCCAGAAGAAATACGCTACTGTGGCGCATGAAATGTTAACAATTGTTAAGTGTGTATTAAAATTTCAAGACGACTTATACAACCAAAAGTTTTTGATAAAAACTGATGCTCAATCTGTTAAATACATGTTTGACAAAGATTTTAAGCACGATGCTTCAAAATTAATATTTGCTAGATGGCAGGCTCAGCTAGCACCTTTCGATTTTGAAATACAATACAAAAAAGGAATTGATAATTCCCTTCCGGATTTTCTATCCCGGGAATATTTAGATTATGAATTATTATACCATGTTTTTTGATGATAAGGTACTGATCACTATTCTTAAAGTGATTAAATTAAATAGAGACTTACAAGAAGTTATACTTGATATTATTATGGCTGACATTATTAAAACAAGGGAAGAAGAACACTCTAATTTTCAAGAAGTTATTGATATTCTTCAGTTAATTGAAAATGTGTGTCCCTTCGGTCAAGATGATATCAGCACTAGAATTATGCTATCCTTTTTAATTAATAATGATTTGCAATCACTTTTTTAATAATGATTTGCAATTTCCGCAGAATGGACCCTTCATGGGTCACCAGGGGCAGAGGTAGGGGAAGATCTTCCCCTAGTAGGACTTATTCTCAGGGATCGTCATACGGATCCTCATCAAACTCTCCAGTAATACAAAGAGGAAAAAAGAGTTTGATAAACTCAAAGGTGCCGCATACAAGAGAATCCTCAGGACATTCTATACATCTGGAAGATATTCCAGAAGATAGTCCGTTATATGGACATCTGCAGGCTTATTTAGCATCCAAAAAGCAAAGTGATACTTTTGCTTCAATTGCTAAAGAGGAAGACAATGACGATATCAAGTCATATGAAAAGTTACCAAAGAGAGAAATGATATTTCTCCTTGAAAACTCTGAGATTCAGAGAAAAGAAGAACCGTGGAAAATATTTCAGAGATATCTGATTAATGGATTATACTATCCGGGTGAATCATATAAAACCCGCACCTATTATGAAACTATCCTGATCAGTACAGGTAGTGCAGAATTCCAGCACTTTTCGGGTTATAACACGAATGAAAATGTTTATAACTTTTCAAAAGTCATTATCAAACAGATTATATCTGTTGAAGAATGGGGTATTTCAACAATGAAAGAAAGGCAGATAAGCCTTAATAAATCACCTATGAATTTCACTTATTGGGATTATATTCAAGCATTTGATAGGGTGCTTTATTATAACAATGAGAGACATAAGCATACTTGGTTTATCAAAGTATGCGCAAAGGTATTTACAGGACCTATCCCTAACTGGTTTTTAAACTGGTGGTCATACCACGGTCCTACTACCAAGATTTTGCCCGAACCATTTCTAAAGTTATACAAAGAATGGACAAAAGCTTCGCCGTTCTTAACAGAGTTATACCACGCAGATCATATCTGCTACCTAGAAAAAATTGATCAAATCTACTTCTTTATTGAATTTTCAATCCCCTGGATCCATAAATGGACTCCGGAATTAGGTTATACGGAAGAACAAATCCCTTGTTTATATAGGGTATTCTACAATAATTTTTGGGACAAATTGATGAAGACTGATCCCAAAACAAAGACGTTATATGGACAAGAATTATTAGATTCTATTAAAACACAAGTCCATTTATATGTAACGGCCCCTCAAAAGAGGATAATAGAAGAAAGCACTGTTAAACATATTGCTCGGCGAATATCAATCCAAGACGGAGATAAAATTGATTTGATAAATCAATACTTAGAAGGATTGAAAAGAAATCTGCTCCAATCACTAGATCAGTGCGAAAAATCAGACACTTCGATGAGAAGTGAAACGAGTGGTGATGACCTCGTAGAAGATACACAACCTATACAGCCAGAAATGATATTATCTGACAGAGATATCGACAAGGTGGAAGAATTCCTCCAACAAATGCACAATTTGGACAAAAAGAAGACTTGACAGCTTATCAGCCGCCAGGACCCACTTAAACAGTAGATACACTGTTCATCCACAGTAGAAACACTGTTTATCTACAGTAAAAACACTGTGTAGGGACCCAGATGTGGGACCCATTTTACTATTCAAGATTCTTTTTTTTTGTTATATAAGGATGCTTCTTCATTTGAAGAAGGAGAGCCGAAAAACCCCCCCTCTCTCTCTACTTTCTCTCTCTCTCTCTCTCTCTCTCTCAACCAACCCCCTTTGTAAACACTTAGTTCATAGCTTAGTTTATAGTTTGTAAATCAAGTTCAAGAATTAATAAAAGTTTTGAAGTTCATCTTCAGGGCCTTGCTTCTCGGCCTACAAGGTACATATTTTTATTCTTCTTTTTAGTATTTTTAGTCTCTCTCCCTAGCCGTGACTATGTCCGGCTAAACAGATTCATATCTATGTTGAAGAACTAATTTCTCTTGCATATTAACCATGAAGAATCCAGACTCTTTCAAAATATAAAGAAATTTTAATATAGTTTCTTGATTTGGTTCCAAGATGGTGGTACAGTCGGTTCTGGTACTACTCCTATTGGCTTTGCCTTAGTGGCTACGTCTAGCCAGCTGTGACATTAAAGCCCGCTGAAGTTGTCAAAAGGGCTACCTCTTTCACAGTTAGAACTGCTAGACACATGGGCTCAGTAAGAGTATGTATCGGGCTTAGACAGGCCCCTTGCTTGGGTAAAAGGATATAGATCCTTCCATACAGTCATTAAACTATAATAGAATTTTCGTATATTTCGAATCCTTATTGGTCGTGCGGACTACCGCCAACCTTTAAAGTGTACTAAAGCAGCTAGATCTGGATGGCCGTGCGGACTACCGCCCGCCTACCTAGATCCTGGTGTAAAATGTGGTGGATATATATACATAATATACAATATATACTACAAGAAAATATATAAGTAATAAGTTATAATATATATACATAAGATACAATATATATACTACAAGACAATATATTATACATGACAATTTAGTGTTTTACTATTGTTTTGTTATTTTTCTTTTTCGTCAAGCACTTTAATAATTAGATCTACATATATAGTTTACAAGAAATTGCCTTAGATAAAAAAAAATAGCCCGGAACGAAAAAGCCCGTTTAGGCCCGCGGGCCCGGCCCATTTAGCCCGACACCATGTGGTCTTAGGACCACAGTGGGCTGGTTCCACTCATTTGGCCCGTTAGGCCCGGACCGTTTGGCCCGGGACCGCCAAAGCCCGGCCCGCCAAAGCCCAGGCCTGTTTAGCCCGTTTAGGCCCGGGCCCGGACCATTATACAGCCTTACTCGTGCGTACATAGCCCCCACAAATAGGAGAATATAACCAATTATTTCACCTATGGGGACAATTCCCTCTTACAAGGTTAGAAAGGAGACTCACATCGCTCCGAAATTTCCATAACCGGCTTCCAAACCCTTCCAACGACTCCAATTGATGCACAACGCCCCAAAACTATTCAAATAACATGCAAACCAATAAAAATTCACTCTACTACTTGTAACAATTCAAATTATATAAGTTCCCAACTCCACTCGAAAAGTTGACCAAAATGCCCTCGGGCCCAAGTGCCCGGATTCCGAAATTTCTCGAAGATAAATTCTACCCATAGCTTTACTAACTCAAATATACAATTTGTTCTAATTTTCTTGCTCAAATTCAAGTTAAAAGTCCAAACTTCTAAATTCTAGGTCTTCTCCAAAAATTCCAAATTTATACTAATTTTTCATGTCTAAATCCATGTAAGATCACATATTTAACTCAAAAATAGGAAGAAATCACTTACCTAGTGTTGCTTGGTGAAAATCCCTCCTTGAGCTCTCCAAAATCGTCCAAGCCAAATGAAAGAAATGGGCCAAAACTCGTGTTTAAAACAATCTGCCCAAGCTGCATCAAGTTGTACCTTGCGCTGTGCAGATTGTACATCCTATTACCATTTTCCCATGTTGTACACCTTCTATTAAAATGCCCATAACTCCTTGTGAAAATATCCAAATGATAAACGGTTTGAAGATGTAGAAACTAGACTCGAAGATCTTTCATTTGATATGTTGTACACCATATAACGCTTTATATATTCTGAGATATAAGCTTCTAAAGTCGGCTCCATGCCTCAAAAAATTCTGCCGAAACTGCTCTACTAGTCATCTTCAATCGATCATAACTTTCTGATAACATGTCCAAAGCATGAATGGTTTAACTTTCTATAAACTAGAATGCAAGTGCAACAACTTTTATGTTTTGCAAATATTCAGATTCCTTATAGATTTTGAGCTATAAGCTTCCAAGATAGCCTCCTCGATTGCATCATTGCTGTCCAAAATAGCAATTGCAGCAGAAAAAGCAGCTGATTTTCAGCAGCTTCAAATTTCCGAAATCGATCCGTTAGCCTTCCGAAATCCACCCGAGACCCTCGGGACTTCAACCAATTATACCAAAATGTCCTAAAATAAAATACAAACTTAACTGAGACTTTAAATCACATCAAACAACGTCGAAATCATGAATCGTACTCCAATCCAAACTTTATGAACTTTGAAATTTCAAACTTCTACATTCGATGCTGAAACCCATCAAATCACGTCCGATTAACCTCAAATTTTGCACACAAATCATATTCGACATTACAGACCTGCTCCAACTTTCGAAATTGGAATCCCACCCCGATATCAAAAAGTCAAACTTCTCAAAAACCTTCAAATTTCTATCTTTAGCCAAATGACTTCAAAATGACCTACGGACCTCCAAATTAACTTCTGATCGCGCTCCCAACTCCAGAATCACCATATGGAGCTACTCCCAGACTCGAAATCCCAAATGGACATTGATAACACCGAAATGCACTTCAACCCAAACTTATGAAATTTCTTCCAAAATGTTAACTTCCACAATAGGCGCCAAAACGCTCTCGGGTCATCCAAAACCCGGTCCTGGCATACTCCCAAGTCCGAAATCATCATACGAACTTGGTGGAACCTTCAGATCCCGATTCTGAGGTCATTTACTCTGAAATCCAATCTTAGTCAATTCTTTCAACTTAAAGCTTCCGAAATGAGAATTCCCTTTCCAAATCAACTCTGAATTCCCTGGAATTCAATTCCGACCATGCGTACAAGTCATAATACCTGAAATGAAGCTACTCATGGCCCCAAACTACTGGACGACATGCTAGAGCTCAAAACGACTAGTCGGGTCGTTACATGAAACCTCCACGCTTTAGATAGAGATTCATATGGAGTTTACAGATCCTTAGATGTGTGACACTGAATGTGATTAAGGATTGTTCATATCATGTGATATACTTATAGTACAGTGTGGATGTTGAATTAATAGTCTTGGTCATGACATAGCAACTGAAACAGATGAAAGAAACAGAATAAAGAATATTATTTATTAGAAAGTTTGAGATACGCTTTATTACATGTTTGTACCTCATAAAATAAAAAATAAGAAAAAAATCACATGTATATATCTAATTGAACAATGATTATTCATTCATAGGTTCAAATGATATACAAGGATATTGACCCCGGCAAACAAGTCATCGTATGGTGATCCACATTGATCATAGAAACATTTACTTTATTTTTTGATGTATATTTATGGAGTAATATTTTTATTTTAATAATATTGATTGTAGTTTATAAACTCGTACATTATATGATTCGGTATACACGTGCAACGCACATGCCGAGAGACTAGTATTTTATTAAATAATTAAAGAAATTTTGTCTAAAAAGATTAATTAATCAATCGATCTTGGACCAAAACCGAAACAAATCTGAAGCCGAAGCTGAAGCTGAGCCAAGCGAGTGACGACGGCGACGGTGCGGGGCTTGCCTTCTTTTTAACTCTTTAAGAGCTAGAAGAAGAACAATTTTATACATATCCATCAAAAGTTTTTTCTTCCTCCAATATGGGACAATGTCCCACTGCCAAGGAGGGAAATTCAAATATTTTATTTTCTCTTCATTACCCATTCACCCTTTATTTTAAGCTACCCAAGCTTAAACCCAACAATCCCTCATATGAATAGGGAATGGCTATAAGACAAAGGAATTCACGGACGAGTGTGTGATTTACATGCCAAAATTAATTGCATCTGGATAAGCAGGTTTTCCTTTGAACTTTCCGTAGTAAATTTATATCGGATATACTCGGTCAATCGGTAGATTTGATATCTTTGAACTGTCGAGCTTTGTTGTATACCTAGACAACATAAGTCACACAATCAACCCTTAACCATCTATAGTTCTCACGGTTGTGTTCGTTTCAGCCATGAACACCGCCTGGTTTCATGAGTGCTTAGATAATGGGCCTTTACTTTCATTCCCCTTGAAGCGACTTACACTTCACACTTACATAGATGATTTCTAAACGTGTAATCCTGTAGACACACTATCTAGTCATATCCTACCAGACTTAGCAAATAATTAAAAAGCTTTAAGCTTTATTGACTCATCAAAAAGCACTAATGCTTTACCTTGATTTTTGAATATTGTATTCATCACGAGAATGGGTTGAGTTATTTGACAATGTTGAACCATCATTCATAGCTTGGTTTGAAATATTTGAACCTAGCTCTTAGGATCTCCAGTCTGCTAGGTAAAGTTACCGCCATAATGACTTATCCTAGGCCTTAACCCCATTCCCTTTGGTGATCTTTTAACTGCCTCTTTAGATAGGCCTTTTGTAAGTGGTTCCACATGTTATCTATTGACTTTACATAGTCAATAGTGATAACACCACTAAAGAGTAGTTGTCTAACGGTATTGTGTCTCCATCATATGTGATAATATTTTCCATTATACATAATGCTCTTTGCACTGCCTATTGCCGCTTGACTAACACAATGTATACATATAGGTGCCAAAGGTTTGGGCCAAAATGGAATATCTTCCAAGAAATACCGGAGCCATTCAACTTCTTCCCCGGCCTTATCTAAAGCTATGAATTCAGACTCCATTGTAGAACGGGCGATGCACTTGTTTGGATGATTTCCAAGACACTCCTCTACCCCGAATTGTGAAAATATATCCACTCGTGGATTTAACTTCAGATGATCCGGTAGTCCAATTTGCATCACTATATTCCTCAATCACGGAGAGATATTTGTTATAATGAAAAGCATAATTTTGGATATGTTTAAGATACCCCAAAACTCGTTTCATTGCCATACAATGTATTTGATTGAGATTACTTGTAAACTGACTCAGTTTGCTAACAGCACATCTTATATTTGGTCATGTACAATTCATGATATACATCAAAATTTCCAATACTCTTGCATAGTCCAGTTGTGAGTCACTTTCATCTTCATTCTTTTCAAGTGCATAACTCACGTCAATTAGAATTTTGGCAATCTTGAAATCCAAATACTTGAACTTGTCAAGTAATTTTTCAATGTAGTGAGACTGTGATAATGCTAGACCTTGTGGAGTCTTGTGAATTCTAATTCCTAAGATCACATCAGTAACTCTTAAGTTTTTCATGTCGAATTTGCTAGCCAACATGCGCTTAGTCGGATTTATATCTGCCATATTTTTGCTCATTATCAACATGTTATCAACATATAAATAAACAATGACTTCATGACCTGGAGTGTTTTTAATGTAAACATATTTTTCACACTCTTTGATTTTAAACACTTTCCAACATTGTTTGGTCAAATTTGGCATGCCATTATTTGGGTGCTTGTTTAAGTCCATAAAGCGACTTAACAAGTTTGCATACTTTTTTTCTTTACCCGGAACCATAAAACCCTCAAGTTGTTCCATGTAAATCTCTTCCTCCAATTCTCCATTTAAGAAAGTTGTTTTAACATCCATTTGATGGATTTCAAGACCATACACGGCCGCCAATGCCACTAACACCCTAATAGATGTTATCCTCGTTACTGGCGAGTAAGTGTCAAAGTAATCAAGGCCTTCCTTTTATCTATAGCCTTTGACAACAAGTCTTGCCTTATATTTGTCAATAGTGCCATCAGCTTTCATTTTTCGTTTAAAGATCCATTTCGAACTTAAAGGCTTATTTCCTGGAGGAAGATCAACCAACTCCCATGTATGATTATCCAAAATTGATTGAATCTCACTATTGACTGCCTCTTTCCAAAATACTGAATCTGAAGATGACATAGCTGCATTAAAAGTTTGAGGCTCATTTTCAAGCAAGAATGTCACAAAATCTTATCCAAAGGAAGTAGATGCTCTTTGACGTTTGCTATGCCTTGGATCTTCTTCACGTAGAGTATTTTCCTTTGGTTCATCCCGTGGTAATTTAGGTCTTTCACTTAATGACTTGCATTCAGTTTTATACGGATAGATGCTTTCAAAAATTTTAACATTATCTGATTTAATTACCGCATTAACATGAATTTCGGGATTATCAGATTTATGAACCAAAAATCGACATATTTTACTGTTTGTAGCATATCTAATAAAAACACAATCTACACTTTTTGGTCCGATTTTAACCCTTTTGGGTAAAGGAGCTTGTACCATTACTAGACACCCCCACACTTTGAAATATTTCAAGTTGGGTTTTCTTCCTTTCCATTTTTCATATGGAATAGATTGCATTTTGTTGTAAGGTACTCTGTTAAGTATTCGGTTAGCTGTAAGGATAGCTTCCCCCACAACTCTGCAGTAATCCGGAACTTATTAATAAAGAATTCATCATTTCCTTTAATGTCCGATTTTTCCTTTCTGCAATTCCATTGGATTGAGTTGTGTAGGGGCAGTAGTTTGATGGATAATTCCATATTTCGAACATATTTCTGCAAATGGATATTCATATTCTCCACCCCTATCACTTCTAATCATTTTAATCTTTTTATTCAATTGATTCTCCACTTCATTCTTGTATTGTTCAAATGTTTCAATTGCTTCATCCTTACTATTAAGAAAATAAACATAATAATATCGAGTGCAATCATCAATAAAAGTTGTAAAATACTTTTTTCCACCTCTAGATAGTGTCTACTTCATATCACAAATGTCAGTATGAATTAGGTGTAAAAGATTTGAATTCCTTTCAACAGACTTATAAGGATGTTTTACAAACTTAGATTTAACATATATTTGACATTTTGATTTATTACACTCAAATTTAGGCAATACTTCTAAATTAATTAACTTCCGCAATGTTTTATAATTGACTAAACGAATATGCCATAAATCATTTGACTCCAATAAATAAGAAGAAGCTGAAATTTATTCATACTGTCAACAACCATTACATTAAGTTGAAAAGGCCCTCTGTGATGTAGCCCTTTCCAACATACATTTCATTATTGCTTACAACAACATTTCAGAAATAAATACACATTTGAATTCATTCTTAGCAAGTAAAGAAGTAGAAACTAAATTCTTCCTAATAGTAGGAACATAAAGAACATTGTTGAACGTTAACACCTTGCCGGAAGTCATCTTCAGGAATATATTTCCATTACCTTCAATCTTGGTTGTTGTTGCAGTATTTCCCATGGAAAGCTCTTCTTCGGGACCAACAGTAGAGTAAGTCACAAATGCTTCTTTGAAAGAACAAACATGTCAAGTGGCTCCAGAGTCAATCCACCACTCCTTTGGATTTTCAACTAGGATGCATTCCGAAAAAATTGCACACAGATTATCAATATCATCATTATTCTCCACTATGTTGGCATGTCCATTCTTCTTATCCTTTTTCGGGAGACGACAATCAGGGGCTTTGTGACCAACCTTTCCACAATTGTAGCAGTTGCCCTTGAATTTCTTTTTGTTCTGCTCCTTAGTCTGTCCAGAAGACCACTTCCTCTTCTTACTTTTTGGAGCAGTATCCTCAACGATATTAGCTCCCATGATCGTTGAATTTCCACGAGACTTTTTCTCGGCTGTTTTGTTTTCTTCCTCAATCTTGAGACGAATCACAAGATCTTCCAACTTCATTTCCTTATGCTTGTGCTTAAGATAGTTTTTGAAATCTCTCCACGAAGGAGGCAATTTTTCAATCATTGCAGCCACTTGAAATACTTCATTCATGACCATACCTTCAGCAATAAGGTCGTGAAAAAAAATGTTAAAGTTATTGAATGTCACGTCCCCATTCCCGAACTCGGTCGTGATGGCGCCTCTCGTGAAGACAAGGCCAGCCAAACCAAAACGGAACACCTCTTTTAAACAGTTAATTATCATAAACAGTACTAAAACATAATATAATATCCATATATTGCGGAATTTAACGATAACAACAGTAGAAACCATCCCGACACAGCCCATACCGGGGTGTCACAAGTCATTAGAAACTAAGAAATCCGGATACAAGTCTACTGAACACTGAATTCGATACAATAGTTCTAAGAACATGAAAATGATAAGATAAGGGAGGCACGGGGCTGCGGACGCCAACAGCTACCTCGTAGTCTCTGAATCACTGCCTGGATTGGGAGGATCAACAAGAGCGGACTCTGCGATGCCTGATTCTGCACACATGGTGCAGGGAGTAATGTGAGTACTCCGACTCAGTGAGTAATAATTATAAATAATGGCTGAAAGTATGAAAACACGTAAAGGCACAAAGCAATTCCATATTAAGCAGTAAAATCACTTAAGGCAGTAAATCAGAGAAGAAATCAAATGAAATCCCTTTTAAAACAAGTAAAACATGTAATTTAAAAGGTAAATAACAAGTAGAAATCCGCCCCTCGGGTACAGTATCAATCACTCAGAACAGTATCAGCCCCTCAGGCTCACTCTCATTACAGTATCAGCCCTTCGGGCTCACTCTCAAATCATGATGGGTACCCGTGCTCACTGTGGGTGTGCAAACTCCGGAGGGGCCCATTACGGCCCAAATGCTATATCAAGCCACTCGTAGCATCATCTCTCGGCACTCGGCCTCACATCACTCGACACTCGGCCTTACATCACTTAAGTCACCTCGTGGCTTATAAAGTATCTCAGGCCCTCGGCCTCATATCACTCAGAATATCCTCACATATGGCCCTCGGCCTCACTCAGTCCGAAAATCATCACAAGCCCCTTGGGCATTCGTAAAACAGTAGTTCTCAGCCCAAAACATCATTTAGAAATATCATTTAAGTTTCAAATCTGGGTAAAAGTGGCTGAGTTCGTAAAATAGTAGATACCAATAGGACTGAGTTCAAATAATAATTTAAAACAGTGAGGAAATAGTGATAAAAATCCCCGAAGGATTCAAATAGTTGGCACGAAGCCCAAATATGACAATCAGCCCAAATAATAATGATAACAAATAAGTTTCAGTCTAATACGCGGTAAAATCATCGATCAGGACGGACCAAGTCGCAATCCCCAGTAGTAAAAGACCCCACGCTCATCATCCAGCGCGTGTCTCACCTCAATATAGCACTATGATATGCAATCCGGGGTTTCAAACCCTCAGGACATCATTTACAATCATTACTCACCTCGAACCGGCTACAACTCTAGCTTGCGACGCCTTTGCCCCTCTAACCGACCTCCACACGCGTCAAATCTATCAAAAATCAGAACGAATACATCACAATATGCTAAGGGAACAAAACCCAAGCGAAAACAATCGAAAATCCTGAAATTAGCAAAACCTGAGCCCCTGGCCCACTTCTCAAAACTCAGAAATTTTCACATCATTAGATTCCTTATCACCCCACGAGTTTATACATACCAAAAGTTCTCAATTCCGACCTCAAATGATTCTTCAAATCCCAATTCAAAAGTTCAAAATCCCAAGCCCTAGTTCTTCCAATATTAGCTTAAACTCCATGAATTTCTAGGTTAATTTCACAATAGAATCACGTTCTAGGTTCATAAATCTTACCTCCAATCACTTCTCCTTGAATCCCTCTTCAATCTCCCTCAAAGAGCTCTCAAAATGATCAACTATGGTGGAAAATGGCTCAAACTCATGGATGAAATGTTTTATAACTTTCTGCCAAATTCTAGTATTCCTTCTTCGCGAACGCGGTTAACCCCTCGCGTTCGTGTAGCACAAACTTACTTTGACCAAAAATTCTCCTTCGTGAACGCGATACCCCATCGCGAACGTGATGCTTTAACCTGAACACCCTTCGCGAACGCGTCCATACCATCGCGAACGTGATGGGCAAAATGGACTCCACCTAACATACCTCTACCGATCGCGAGGCTCCTATCGCAAACGCGATACACCACTGGCCAACCCTTCGCGAACACGAAGGCAAAAATCCATCAACCTCCTCTGACTCTTCGCGAATGTGAAATCCCACTCGTGAACGCGAAGAGTAAAACCCTGCAATTGTTGAACCTGCATTTTCTGCAACTTTTCAAACTCCAAAATGATCCGAATGACCACCCGAAACTCACCCGAGGCCTCCGGGACCTCAACCAAAGGCAAGAACACATCCTAAAACCTTATTCAAACTTGCTCCAATCATCAAAACACCTTAAAAACACCAAATCCACCAATTCACATCTAATTCAAGCCTAAGTTTTCTAAAACTTTCGAAATACGCTTTCGATCAATAACCTAACCAAACCACCTCTGAATGACCTAATATTTTGCACACACATCACAAATGACATAACGAAGCTACAGAAACTCTCAGAATTCCATTCCGACCCTCGGATCAAAATCTCGCTTATCAACCGAAAATCGCCAAAATACTAACTTCGCCAATTCAAGCCTAATTCTACACCGGACCTCCAAAACCAATTCCGATCACACTCCTAAGTCATAAATCACCTCCCGAAGCTAAACGAACCATCAAAACTCACATCCGAGCCCTCTAACACATAAGTCAACACCTGGTTAACTTTTCCAACTTAAACCTTCTTAAAAGAGACTAAGTGTCTCATTTCTTACCAAATCCTCTCTGAACTCAATCTAATCAACCCAATTACCTAAAGCATGGATAACAAAGCATAAAGAAGCAGAAATGGGGGAAAACGGAGCGGTAACTCATGAGACAACTGGCTGGGTCGTCACATCCTCTCCAACTTAAACAAACGTTTGTCCTCGAACGAGTCAAGAAACATACCTGAAACCTCGAATATGTGAGGATATCTGATCCGCATCTCCCACTCGGTCTCCCAGGTAGCCTCCTCTACGGGCCGACCTCTCCACTGCACTCTCACTGAAGCTATACCCTTTGACCTCAACTTTCGAACCTGACAACCCAAAAAAGCTACTGGCTCCACATCATAGGTTAAATCATCATCCAATTGAACCGTGATGAAGTCCAAAACATGAGACGGATCCCCAATATACTTCTGGAGCATAGAAACATGAAATACCGGATGCACACTCGACAAGCTAGGTGGCAAAGCAAGCTCATAAGCCACCTCCCCGATTCCTCCGAAGTACCTCAAAAGGTCCAATGAACCGCGGAATCAACTTTCCTTTCTTCCCAAATCTCATAACACCCTTCATGGGCGAAACCTTCAGCAAGACCTTCTCACCAACTATGTAGGACACATCTCGGACCTTCCGGTCCCCTTAACTCTTCTGTAGCGACTGCGCTGTACGAAGCCTCTCCTGAATCACCTTTACCTTCTTTAAGGCATCCCGAACCAAATCTATCCCCAATAGCCTAGCCTCGTCGGGCTCGAACCAACCAACTGGAGATCTACACCGCCTCCCATACAAAGCCTCATATGGAGCCATCTCAATGCTCGACTGGTAGCTGTTGTTATAAGCAAACTCTGCAAGCGGTAGAAATCTATCCCATGAACCCCCGAAAATCCATAACACAAGCACGCAACATGTCCTCCAATATCTAAATAGTACGCTCGGACTGCCCGTCCTTCTGAGGATGAAATGCTATGCTCAACTCCACTTGAGTACCCAACTCTCTCTGTACGGCTCTCCAAAACTGCAAAGTAAACTGAGTACCCCGATCTGAAATAATAGAAACTGGAACACCATGCAGCCGAACAATCTCCCAGATATATATATCTCTGCTAACCACTCTGAAGAATAAGTAGTACACACAAGAATGAAGTGCGCGGACTTGGTCAGCCGATCCACAATCACCTAAATAGCATCGAACTTCTTCAAAGTCCGTGGAAGTCCAACAACAAAGTCCATAGTAATCCTCTCCCACTTCCACTCGGGAATAACTATCTACTGAAGTAAGCCACCCGGTCTCTGATGT
The DNA here is from genome assembly GCF_000715075.1 of Nicotiana tabacum. NCBI lineage: Eukaryota > Viridiplantae > Streptophyta > Magnoliopsida > Solanales > Solanaceae > Nicotiana > Nicotiana tabacum. Next base: position 25,018,394 of record NC_134095.1, read on the forward strand.
TTATATTTTACCTGCTGACAGTTGAGACACCGAGCTACAAATCCCACAATATCTTTCTTCATTCTTATCCACCAATAGTGCTGCCTTAAATCCTGATACATCTTCGTAGCACCCGGATGAATGAAATACCGCGAGCTATAGGCATCCTCCAGAATCAACTCCCGAAGCCCATCCACATTGGGCACATAGATCCGGCCCTGCATCCTCAATACCCCATCATCACCAATGGTCACATCTCTAGCATCATCATGCTGAACTCTATCCTTAAGGACAAGCAAATGCCGGTCATCATACTGGCGCTCCCTGATGCGATCATATAAGGAAGACTGAGAAACCACACACACCAACACCCAACTGGGCTCCGAAATATCCAACCTCACGAACCGATTGGCCAAGGCCCGAACATCAACTGCAAGAGGTCTCTCCCTAACTAGAATGTATGCCAAACTCCCCATACTCACTGCCTTTCAGCTCAAAGCATCGGCCACCACATTGGCCTTTCCCGGATGGTACAATATGGTGATATCACAATCGTTAAGCAACTCCAACCATCTTCGCTGCCTCAAATTAAGATCCTTTTGCTTGAACAAATGTTGAAGACTGCGATGATCAGTAAATACCTCACAAGATACGCCATACAAGTAGTGCCTCCAAATCTTCAATGCATGAAATATAGCAGCCAACTACAAATCATGAACGGGGTAGTTCTTCTCATGGGGCTTCAACTAACGAGAAGCATAAGCAATAATTCTGCCCTCCTGCATCAATACACAACCAATCCCAACTCTCGAAGCATCACAATACACGGTATATGAACCTGAAGCTTATGGCAAAACCAACACTAGAGCTGTGGTCAAAGCTGTCTTGAGCTTTTGAAAGCTCTCTTCACACTCGTCCGACCATACAAATGAAACACAATTTTGAATCAACTTGGTCAAGGGCGATGCGATAGATGAGAATCTCTAAACAAACCGGCGATAATAGCCTGCCAAACCAAGAAAGCTACGAATCTCTGTGGCTGAGGACGGTTTGGGCCAACTCTGAACCACCTCTATCTTCTTTAGATCAACTTGAATACCCTCGCTGGACACCACGTTCCCCAAGAAAGCCACTGAACTGAGCCAAAACTCACACTTGGGGAACTTTGCATAAAGCTTCTCCTCTCTCAATCTCTGCAACACAACTCTCAAATACTCCGCGTGCTCCTCCTGGCTACGAGAGTACACCAGAATATCATCAATGAAGACTATAATGAACGAATCAAGATAAGGCCGGAACACGCTGTTCATCAAATGCATGAACGTTGCTGGGGAATTGGTCAGCCCGAAAGACATAACAAGAAACTCATAATGACCGTACCTGGTCCTGAAAGCAGTCTTAAGAATATCTGAATCCCTGATCTTTAACTGGTGATAACCCGAACGAAGATCAATCTTGGAGAACACCCTCGCTCCCTGAAGTTGGTCAAATAAATCATCAATGCGAGGCAAGGGATACTTGTTCTTAATTGTTACTTTGTTCAATTGCCTATAATCAATGCACATTCTCATCGTGCCATCCTTCTTCTTCACAAACAAGACTGGTGCACCCTAAGGTGACATACTAGGCCGAATGAACCCCTTATCTAGGAGTTCCTGAAGTTGTTCTTTCAATTACTTCAACTCCGCTAGTGCCATACGATACGGCGGAATAGAAATGGGTTGAGTGCTCAACACCAGGTCAATACCAAAATCAATATCCCTGTCCGATGGCATGCCCGGCAGGTCTGCAGGAAACACATCGGGAAAATCCCTCACAACTGGAACAAAATCAATATTGGGAGTCTCAGCTCCGACATCCCTCACAAATTCTAGATATGAAAGACAACTCTTCCCAACCATACGTTGGGCCTTCAAGAAAGATATCACTCTACTAGGAACATAATCAGTCATACCACGCCACTCGATCCGCGGTACACCTAGTATAGCCAAAGTGACTGTCTTAGCATGACAGTACAGAATAGCACGCCACGGAAATAACCAATCCATGCCCAAAATGACATCAAAATCCACCATGCTCAATAGCAATAGATCCGCTCGGGTCTCTAGACCCCCAATAGTCACCACACATGACCGGTATACACGATCTACAACAACAGTATCGCCTACTGGGGTAGATACTTGAACAGGTAAAGCAAGAAACTCACGGGACGTACCCAAATAATAAGCAAAGTATGATAACACATAGGAAAAGGTGGAACTGGGATCAAATAATACAGAGGCATCTATGTGGCAGGCTGAAACAATACCTGTAATGACAGCATCTGAAGCAATAGCATCGGGTCTAGCTGGAAGTGCATAGAAATGAGCCTGGCCATCGCCTAATCGACCTCCCCCTCTGGGGCGACCCCTGGCTGCCTGACCTCCACCCCTAGCTGGCTGGGCGGGTGGTGAAGTAACTGGAACAGAAGTCGAGGGTTGACCCCTCTGCTGGGACGAACTAGCAACACGAGGAGGACACTCCTTCCACACATGCCCAAACTCTCCACACTCAAAACAACACCCAGGTGCTGGAGAAGGGACTGAAGGGAACCCCTCGCACCATAGTGACTAGCTGATGCACTCGGCATAGAAGAACCCTAAGCCAATGGGGCCTAAGATGAACTTTGAGCTGGGAGGGAGCTGAGTGATGGCTGGCCTTGCTGAGACCCACGATAACCACGACCTGAAGAAGCCCCGCGATACTCTGGACGGGCTAACTGAGCAGGCCTGAAAGAACGACCTCTACCATGCTGAAACTGGCCCCTCGAAGGAGCACCACCATAACTGCCCGATCCTCGAGGCCTCTTGGCCTCCCTCTCCTCTCGATCCTGACGACGAACCATCTCAATCTCGCGAGTGATATCGACCACCTCCTCGAACGTAGCGCCCAACACCCTCTCTCGGGCCATAAGAATACAGAGATGATAGTTAAGGCCATCAATAAATCTCCTGATCCTCTCACGATCTGTCGGAACCATCCAAACGGTATGACGAGCCATCTCAGAAAACCTCGACTCATACTATGACACAGTCATATCCCCCTATCGCAACCACTCAAACTGTCTATGCAGCTCCTCTCTATGATATTGCGGTACATACTTCTCCAAGAAGAGAGTGGAGAACTCCTGCCAAGTGAAGGGCGCTGCTCCCACAGACCTACGCCTCTCATACACCTCCCACCAAGTGAAGGCGGCCCCAGAAAATTGAAAATTAGTAAATGCCACACCACTAGACTCAAGAATCCCTGCTATACGGAGCATCTGCTGACACTTATCCAGAAAACCCTAGGCATCCTCGCCCTCAGCACCACTGAATGACGGAGGCTGGAGTCTACCAAATCTCTCAAGATGACGCTGCTCATCATCTGGCATAACTGGCACAACAAACTCCTGAGCTGGTGCAACCGGCTGGGCTGGAGGTTCCCCCGGTATCTGAAGTCCCTGCATTATCTGCTCAGGCGTGCAAGAAGCGAGGGTCTGATTGCCTCCCCCAACCTGTGAAGTAGCTGCTGCTGTAGTGGCTGAAACTGCCTGAGCCAGACCAGTGCAAACTGATAAGATCTGTGCCAAGGCCTCCTGAAGACCCGGAATCACGATGGGCACAGCTGGTGCCTGATCTGGTGCTGCAGGAGCATCCATAGCTGGAGTCTGATCTGTAGCTGGGGATGCTGGTGGATCTACAGGTGCTGCCCTCGCTACTCTGCCTTTGTCGCGACCACGACCGCGTCTACGACCTCTGGTGGGCTCAGCTAGTGGCACTGGTAGTTGTCCACCTCGTCCGGTAGCTCGCGTCCTCACCATCTTTGAGGGAATGGAATATCAGAAGTTTAGTACTCGGAACAACAAGCTCGCACGACAAGAATTTCAAGAATATGAAGTTTTTCCTAAGGATTCTGCAGCATCTCGAGGATAAATACAGACGTCTCCGTACCGATTCGCAAGACTCTACAAAAAAAACTCATGACTCTTGAGACCTAAGTAACCTAGGCTCTGATACCAACTTGTCACGGCTCAATTCCCTAACTCGATCATGATGGCGCCTCTCGTGAAGACAAAGCCTGCCAGACCAAAACGGAACACCTCTTTTAAATAGTTAATTATCATAAAAAGTAATAAAACATAATATAATATCCATAGATTGTGGAATTTAACGATAACAACAGTAGAAACCATCCCGACACAGTCCATACCGGGGTGTCACAAGTCATAAGCAACTATGAAATCCGGATACAAGTCTACTGAACACTGAATTCGATACAATAGTTCTAAGAACATGAAAATGATAAGATAAGGGAGGCATGGGGCTGCGGACGCCAACGGCTACCTCGTAGTCTCCGAATCACTGCCTGGACTGGGAGGATCAGCACTCAGGAGTGAACTCTGCGATGTATGAATATGCACACATGGTGCAGGGAGTAATGTGAGTACTCCGACTCAATGAGTAATAATTATAAATAATGGCTGAAAGTATGAAAACACATAAAGGCGCAAAGCAATTCCATATCAAGTAGTAAAATCACTTAAGGCAGTAAATTAGAGAAGAAATCAAATGAAATCCCTTTTAAAACAAGTAAAACATGTAATTTAACTGGTAAATAACAAGTAGAAATCCGCCCCTCGGGCACAGTATCAATCACTTAGAACAGTATCAGCCCCTCGGGCTCACTCTCAGTACAATATCAGCCCTTGGGCTCACTCTCAGATCATGATGGGTACCCGCGCTCACTGTGGGTGTGTAGACTCCGGAGGGGCCCCTTACGGCCCAAGCACTATATCAAGCCACCTCATGGCATCATCTCTCGGCACTCGGCCTCACATCACTCGGCATTCGGCCTCACATCACTCAAGTCACCTCATGGCTTATAAAGTATCTCAGGCCCTCGGCCTCATATCACTCAGTATATCCTCCTATATGGCCCTTGGCCTCACTCAGTCCGAAAATCATCACAAGCCCCTTGGGCATTTGTAAAACAGTAGTTCTCAGCCCAAAACGTCATTTAGAAATATCATTTAAGTTTCAAATCTGAGTAAAAGTGGTTGAGTTCATAAAATAGTAGATACCAACACGACTGAGTTCAAATAATAAGTCAAAACTGTGAGAAAACAGTGATAAAAATCCCCAAAGGATTCAAATAGTTGGCACGAAGCCCAAATATGGCAATCAGCATAAATCATGATGATAACAAATAAGTTTCAGTCTAATACGCGGTAAAATCATCGATCTGGACGGACCAAGTAGCAATCCCCAGTAGTAAAAGACCCCACGCTCATCATCCAGCGCGTTTTTCACCTCAATATAGCACTACGATGTGCAATCCGGGGTTTCAAACCCTCAGGACATCATTTACAATCATTACTCACCTCGAACCGGTTGCAACTCTAGCTCGCGATGCCTTTGCCCCTCGAACCGACCTCCACGCACGTCAAATCTATCTAAAATCAGAACGAATACATCACAATGTGCTAAGGGAATAAAACCCAAGTAAAAAACAATCGAAAAATATCGAAAATCCCGAAATTAGCAAAACCCGAGCCCCGGGCTCACTTCTCGAAACTCAGACATTTTCACATCATTAGACTCCTTGTCACCCCATGAGTTCATACATACCAAAAGTTCTCAATTCCGACCTCAAATGGTCCTTCAAATCCCAATTCAAAAGTTCAAAATCCCAAGCCCTAGTTCTTCCAATTTTAGCTTAAATTCCATGAATTTCTAGGTTAATTTCACAATAGAATCACGTTCTAGGTTCATAAATCTTACCTCCAATCACTTCTCCTTGAATCCCTCTTCAATCTCCCTCAAAGAACTCTCAAAATGATCAACTATGGTGGAAAAATGACTCAAAATCGCGGATGAAATGTTTTATAACTTTCTGCCCAATTCTGGTATTCCTACTTCGCGAACGCGGTTAACCCCTCGCGTTCGCGTAGCACAAACTTACTTTGACCAAAAATTCTCCTTCGCGAACGCGATACCCCATCGCGAACGTGATGCTTTAACCTTAACACCCTTCGCGAACGCGTCCTTACCATCGCGAAAACGATGGGCAAAATGGACTCCACCTAACTTACCTCTACGCGATCGTGAGGCTCCTGTCGCAAACGCGATACACCACTGGCCAACCCTTCGCGAATGCGAAGGCAAAAATCCCTCAACCTCTTCTGACTCTTCGCGAACACGAAAACCCACTCGCGAACGCAAATAGTAAAACCCTGCAACTGCTGAACTTGCATTTTCTGCAACTTTTCAAACTCCAAAATGGTCCAAATGACTACCCGAAACTCACCCGAGGCCTCCGGGACCTCAACCAAAGGCACCAACACATCCTAAAACTTTATTCAAACTTTCTCCAATCATCAAAACACCTCAAACAACACCAAATCCACCAATTCACATCGAATTCAAGCCTAAGTTTTCTAAAACTTCCGAAATACACTTTCGATCAAAAACTTAACTAAACCACCTCCGAATGACTTGAAATTTTGCACAACCGGAAATCGCCAAAATACTAACTTCGCCAATTCAAGCCTAATTCTACACCGGACCTCCAAAACCAATTTCGATCACACTCCTAAGTCATAAATCACCTCCCGAAGCTAAACTAACCATCGGAACTCACATCTGAGCCCTCCAACACATAAGTCAACACCTAGTTGACTTTTCCAACTTAAACTTTCTTAAAATAGACTAAGTGTCTCATTTCTTACCAAATCCTCTCCGAACTCAATCTAATCAACCTGATTACCTAAAACACGGATAACGAAGCATAAAGAAGTAGAAATGGGGGAAAGCAGAGCGGTAATTCATGAGACGACTGGTCGGGTCGTCACATTGAACTTGGGTTCCAACGATTTTGCTGTCTATCATTTTATAGTCTAGAAACATGGCAACCACAAACTTCTTCAAGCATGCATCTTCAGTCTTGTACTTCTTCTCAAGTGCGTCCCATAATTCTTTCGAAGTATTCATAGCACTGTAGACATTGTACAAGTCATCCTCCAAAGCACTTAGGATATAGCCTTTGCAAAGAAAATCTGCATATTTCCACGCCTCAACAATCATAAATTTCTCGTTGTCCGGCATGTCCGCAACAGGCACTAGAGGTTCTTCACTGGTGAATTTATGCATACCAAGTGTGGTAAGCCAGATGAACACCCTTTGCTGCCATCCTTTGAAGTTGGCTCCAGAAAACTTCTCTAGTTTCTCGGCCGGTGGAATAACAGTTTGGCTTGACGAGGCTATTGCCGTTGCCGTAACAGTCGCAGAAGGATTTCCATTATCAATTGTCATTTCTCACTGTCAACAACAGAAGAGTTCAATTAATGGCAAAAAATATAATAGTAAACAGTACTATAGTTAACGATAAATAGTACATTAATAAATAAAAATCGAAGTTTTTATATACTGTTTTACAGAAAACGATGAAGTTTTTATGTTCTTCAAATCATTTTTGAATTTTAATACTCCGATGAAGTTCTTATATCTTCAAATCAGAATAGAAAAATTTAGAAGGAGTAGAAAATCACACAAGTTATAATCTCCAAAAAATAGAATACAGATTATGAATAAAATAATTTCCGTAAGATTGTTATTCAATCTGTATTACTGTAATAAATAATAAAACAGTAAATTTTCTGAAATAGAAATAGAAACAAAAAGTTAGTAGCAACAGAATGTCGAAATAATATCTGAAAATAATTTCAAAATAAATCAAGCCCACTGAATGCACAGTGTGTCCTTAAGAAAATTATTCCCCTCAAGTACCCGAGGTGTTGGAATATTATCCTCCCAGGATAGAACGATTTTCACTCACCAGTATATTGGTACCAAAAACTCAGATGAACTGCGAACTACTTAATGGTTGTAAATCACACTGGAATAGATTTGTGAAGAAGAAGAAGAAGAAGTCTTGAAGTTCAGAAAATTCGTAAGGAAAAATCTGAGGAATTAAACGAATTTATAGCCAATGAAAGTACTGTTTCTGAAAGTTCACAACTCTTCAGAACAGTCACATCAAAACGGAAGGGAAATTTAAATAAAAATCCGGGAAGAAAGTGAATCGGGCCGCGCACGGATCAGGTTCGGGTTGGATATTTGGATAATTTAATTTATATTTTATTAAATAATTAAAGAATTCTTATCTAAAAAGATTAATCAATCAATCCATCTTTGACCAAAACCAAAACCAAATTTGAAGCCGAGCGACGACGACGTGAGGCTTGCCTTCTTCTTAACTCTTTAAAAGCTAGAAGAAGAACAATTGTATATATATATCCATCAAAAGTCTTTTCTTCCTCCAATATGGGACAATATCCCTTTGCCAAGGAGGAAAATTCAAATATTTTATTTTCTCTCTATTTTGCCATTCACCCTTTATTTTAAGCTACTCACGCTTAAACCCAACAGTTTTGTTCTTACAAGTAAGTAGACCTGATAAGAAGATCTTGTTTTAGAGGAGAAAATTGCAAGGCGTGTCCCCTAAATAGATTATTCTTAGCTTAATGTCCTCGTAATAAGTGATACTTAATAAACAAACTTCGCCTCTGTGTCTCTTCAGTTCTTTCTTTTCATCTTTTCTTTTTCACCGAGAACGTCATAATTCTTCAATTTTGAAGATTAAAATTCTTGTTTGGGATTAAAAATTCGAAATTAATGGTTAGTTATGGTTAAAATTATTTGAGCGTTGATTATTTATGCTTATACTTTGAGTTCAAATACTGATTAGTGATTTATTTTAAAAATCTCAAAATTTCATTGTTTGTGAGGAGAAAGTGTTGAAGAAGACAAAGTAAATCTTCTCAATTTGGTGTTGTTTGACTAAGAGCTTGATTGGATTGTCTTGTTTTAAGTGACTTTTAAGTCAAAATAGCTTTTAAGTCATAAGTTAGAAATTCTAGTTTTTGGCTTTTGGCTTTTGGCTTGTTTGTGTCATTTTAGCTTTAAAACAAGTGCTTAAAAACACTTTTTTACTTTATCCAAACATTATAAAATGACTTAAAAGTGATTTTGGCTTAAAAATACTTAAAACAAGTCAATCCAAACGGACTCTAAATTGGTGATTGAGCATAACTTGTATCGGTATTTGGAGGCTTTGTTTCAAATTTAAAATCATTTGGAGCAAATATGAGGTGGTTTGATCGAAATTGAAATTGCAAGTTAAAAAGATATTTTGCTGGCAACACAGGAAAATTATGCCAATGGGATATACTTGATCACAATTTAACAGATAAGTCGATCGTAGATAATTCAAAATTATGTCAATTTGGTAGAGTTTGGTCAACAATTAAACAAGTGTAAAATCATACCAACTGGGTAGAATTTGTAAACGATTACCAAAATAAGTGGAATAAATATAGCATAAATTTTACTAATTCGGTAGAGAATTCCCTAAAGAGCTGCAGGTCCTGACTCCTGAGATCATTTTTCAACTATATTCAAAATGAGGATAATACCCGTTATAGGGCCATTCCTATACAAATAGGATCCCGGTCCACAAATTACTTGCATAGAGTCCATTTATATCATAACGAACTCAAAAACTTATTTCATTAGAGGATCTTTTCTTTTAAATGGAAAAGCATTTATTGTAGTATTCCTTCATCAATACCTCTTTCCCCACATTTAATCTTTTTAGGCAATATGCCTCCTCCATTAATTGGATCGGAAAATTCCCTTGAAGAAGGTTCGTACAAAATGTAATTTAATTCAGCTTATTATTTCTGTTTGTACTGCTCTTTAAAAATTTTAGCAGAACTAATGGTGCTATGAAGTCTAAACTAACCTTACACTTAAAAGGTAAATATTTGGCCCAATTTCATATCGACCCTATAAAATTTGAATTTTATACCGTGTAATTTCTAAATAAGGAAATTAAAATTGATCTAGTACTTAATAGCTCATTAAAGTCATCTAACATGAGCCTGTATAATAGTATAATTTAAAAAAAAATAAAAACAGAGGGGTGGGGTTGGTTTTGAGGGGGAGGGGGTAGGAAGAAAAAAGAAGCAACCCTTGTTGAAAGTATACCTTATTAGAGAGGATTAGTTCACATTATAGCATCTGATACTTAAATTTATTCTAATGACTTTGATAACATCAATATTAAACTACTCAAGTTCGGTTATGAAATCTGCACGTTTCGCCCACGTCTATCTTTAATGCATTAGATTACAACCACTCCTTTTAAATTTCATGAGGTAATTTACAATGTGAGCATACATAAGAGGCATAAAGTAGACAAAAGACTTATGTTTACTCTAATAAATCTCATTAGATTAGAGTGAATATTTAATTTTAACTTAGACGCTCTTTCATTTTTCAGATATTAAGTAAGAGAATCAAGTTTGTTGAGATATAACCGTGGCGTTTGTTCTTTCCCTAGAATAATTTGCTGGTGGACATTATAAATTTTTTTAAAAAAGGGAATATATATATATATATATATATATATATATATATATATATATATATATATATACATTAGAAATTTATTAATTTAACAGGAATTTGCCCGTATCAACAAACTTATTCATCTATATTATATTAAAAGGACAGTAGTGAAGCATGGGGTTAAGCCAAGTGGCTTAATGAGAAAAAGCCACTTGACACTTTTAAAACAAAATTTAAATATATTTTATGACAAAATCTAATATAGATTAAGAGGATTATGACAAAATCTAATCTAAATTATTCAAGAAATGTTTCTATAATTAAAGTTCTATTTAAGGAATATTCTCCCTTTAATTTTGGTCCAAGTGATAAACGAAAGGAGTGAATTTAACTGATTTTCCTTCGTGATATATTTCCAACTCAAGGTTTAGTTTATGTGATATTATCCCTTTAATTTAGGTGCTTAACAAAATATTTGGTTTGACTTATATGGTATATGCAACGTTATTATTTATCTATATTTATATTATAAAACTTTATGTTGATAAGAGATAGTAATTTACAATGTAGTTAAGCCGGGTAACATATTAAGAGTAAGACACATAGCAAAATAAAGACAAAGCTAATAAAAATTGCAATAATTTTTTTTTGAATTAATAAATTATATTTATATATCTATATCCATACCAATATTCATATCTATATCAATAATTTTTAATACATAAAGTAAGAGGATGGTTTGCAATGTGGTGAAACCAAGTAGCAAGCTAATAAGAAGTCATTTGGCAATCTTAGGATAAAATTAATAATTACATAAAATAAGAGGATTGTTTGTAATGTGGTGAAACCAAGTAGCAAGCTATTAAGAAGTCATTTGGCAATTTTAGGATAAAATTAATAATTACATAAAATAAAAGGATGGTTTGTAGTGTGGTGAAACCAAGTAGCAAGCTAATAAGAAGTCATTTGGCAATTTTAGGATAAAATTAATAATTACATAAAATAAGAGGATGGTTTGTAATGTGGTGAAACCAAGTAGCAAGCTAATAAGAAGTCATTTGGCAATTTTAGGATAAAATTAATAATTAATACTTAGAAAAAAATATTATTAATGGAAGTAATTAATATCAACTCTATCCTAAATTAAACGTAAATCTTCTATATCCCTCTTCTTCTTTTTTTGGTTTGTTTTGTTTTTCATTTTCAGTTTTTATGTCTTATGATAGGCTATTACATACCAGACTTAAGAAAGTTAAAATAAATAATCGTAATAATGAACTTTACATTGGTAGATTGCTAAGAAATGTCAAATTATAGATAAGGCGACATAGCTGAAGTCTAATAGATAAAAAAAATTGAAGAATAAAAATAAATTAAAAATAATGTGAGGATACTTATACTAATAATTAGTTTGAAATTCAAATAAAATAAATATGCAATACTTAAAAATATATTGACTTTTAATAATTTAGTGCAATAGTATAAAATAAATTAATATTTATGCAAGAATAAAAATTTACATATCTATTTATATTATATTTGGATAATTATATTAAATGGAATGAAAAGTTACTGAAAAAACACATGAAAATGTGATAATGAAATGGTTTAAATAAATAAATTAAATAGCTAGATAATATAATATTATTGATACATTTAAATGATAAAAGAATCCCAAGTAAGAGGATAAAGATACAATACATTAAATTTCAAGATTAAAAAATTATAATTCTCAATGATTATTAAAAGGAAAATAATCAACATATTAAGTCAGTTGGTAAACTAATAAAAAATCATGTGACAATATGACAATATTAAGTAATGAGCAATACAATAACTATAAGCAAAGAACAAAAAGAAAAAAATATGTGGAAGGATAAGACATTTGAACTTGAGATGTAAAATAAAGTTTTAGTAAGAATTTTGTTAAAATAATATGATTTAATATGCTCAAACAAGATAGATCACAACGTGGCATATTTAGTAGTCTTTAATATTGATCGCGGGACGAAATGCAAGTAATAAAATCAAGAGTTTATGTTGTTACTGATTTTAAAAAAAAATAGCTTATCCACTACGAGATTTGAAAAATAATTTCATGTCCTCTTCTTTCTTAATATCTAATGATTATCTATAATTTTTATATGAAAGTTTAAATACTAAGGTTATTTGCACATAACCTAAATTATACAAATCATAATTTGTGTCTGCACATCACGCGGGTACTAATGCTAGTTATATTAAAAGGAGAGTAGTGAAACATGAGGTTAAACCAAGTGACAAGCTAAAAAAAAGCCACTTGGTAATTTTAAGACAACATTAGTAGTAATTTTAAGACAACTTGGTAAATTTGAATTATAAATGGAAACATAATTAATGAAGTAATAGTTCAATAAGAATTATTTTTTAATTATGATACAAATCTCTATTAGTAGTATAATTTAGTTAACATTTTTTTTTTGTATAATTATGGTAGGGACGATTTTAATTAATTGATCAAGCTTTGTAACTGACCTTATTTTGGTACAATATACATTACTGTATGTATCTTTAATTAAATTTTTATATATAATTCAGTTATGGTAGGTATCTTTTTTTGAAAAAGAATCAATTAAACTTTTATTTTGTATCTTACACATTAATTTTAAGTTGAAATAATAATTCTTTATTTAGTACAAGCTTTGTATCTGACCTTATTTTGGTGCAATATACATTATTGTAGGTATCTTTTATTAAAATTTTGTGTATAATTCAATTATGGCAGGTATCCTTTTTTTAGAAAGAATTAATTAAAATTTTATTTTGTATCTTACACGTTAATTTAAGTTGGAATAATAATTTTTTATCTAGTACAAGCTTTGTATCTGACCTTATTTGTGAACAATATATATTACTATAAGTATCTTTAATTAAATTTTGTGTATAATTCAGTTATGGTAGGAAAAATAATTAAATAGTAATATATATATATATATATATATATATATATATATATATATATATATATATATATATATATATATATATATATATATATATATATATATATATATATATATATATATATATATATATATATATATATATATATATATATATATATATATATATATATATATATATATATATATATATATATATAATATTTTATACATAAATAAATATTTCTTAAAATAATAGCAAAAATATTGTTGCAACAATTAGAGTTTTTACGATTAATATTTGAATTGAGTATTGCTAGGTTAAGTTTGAAAGTATAAGATGATTTTTGAAAATGTGGTCCAATGGAGAAAATAGAAGAATAAGATATATTTGAATTTGAGATGGGATTTTTTTTAATATGATAAGAAAAATCATATTTAAGAATATGAGCAATAGAGTCAAAGTTACTATTGAAATAATTTTTATTTATTATTTATATTATATTAAAATGAATGTGATAAAAGTGGATATTAAATTCAAGTAAACTAATAAAAAGCATATGACAACGTTAATAATAATAAGTATTGAATATACAATAGAAAAATAAGAAACAAACAGAGAAAAAATCAAAATTTCTATCATACAGAACAAAAAAGGATAAAACTTATTTAAATTTAATATAAAAAAGTTTTTTTAAGTATGATAAAAAAAAGGTCATGTTGTGGATAAGGCCACATAACTGAAGTTTAATAGATTAAAAAAATTAAAAAATATCAAAATATTAATAAATTAGAGATAATGCGAGGTTATTTATATTAAGAATTAGTTTAAAAAATAAAGTAAATATATAATGCTTAAAAATATTATTAATGAATTTAAACTATTTAATAATTTTGAGTATTAATTTTAAATAAAATAAATATTTTTTTCAATATTAAAAAATCATACATCGATTTATATAATAATATTAAAGGATATAAATAGATTATGATATTAAATAAAGAGGCATGTTAATGAAAGCCACATAAGAAAATAAAATACTACATATTAGGTAACTTAATAGCAATAATCAAAAATTTAAAAATATTTAATATTAGAAATAAAAGGGAAAGACGATTTGAACTTGAGATTTAAATTAAAATTAAGGTGAAAACGCTCAAACTATGGATAGGACTACAAAATTAAAATTTTACTAGATAAAAAACTAAAAATTGGATAACAAATTAAACTAAGGAAATACAAAATAAATATCTCATGTGGGTAATTTTATGAATGAAAATTAAAGTCTAATTTGTATCCTAATGTTAAAAGAAAAAGAAAATTTAATTACACGTGATACAAAAAACAATTATAAGAAAATTTAATAGATTTAAAATATAATAAGAAAAAACTTATCTATTAATATTTTAAACTAATTCCAAGTTATAACTTAAAATAAAACGTGATATTATATATTTTGTTTATTAGTAAAATATTAATGTAAAAAACTGAATAAAAATTAATAGTAGGGAAGAGGATGTATAAAGAGAAAAATAGAGATAGTGTGAGAATATTTATACTTTGAATTAATTAAGTATAAGGAAATTAAATAATTAAATAATACTCAAAAATATTATTGAAAGATTTAAATGAAAAAAGAGTTCCAAGTAATTAAGAGGATAAAAATACAAAAATAAATTAGCTTTTAGGAATAAAAAAATTTATATTTATATATATTTATCAAAAGGCCAATAAGCAAGATATCAAGTCAATTGGTAAGCTAATAAAAGATTACATGAATATAACATTATTAAGTAATAGATAATGCAATAACTAGAAGCAAAGATTAAAGAAAGAGTTGTTTTGGGTGAAAATGTAGAAGGATAAGACTTATTCAAATTTGCCGGGGTCGATAGGTGGCAGTTGGCAAGGAACTTGATCCCCCCTCCCCCAAAAAGGGGGAAGCCGCGGTCGAACTCTTATTCTGGAAATAAGTCGGGGTCCTTTTACCAAGTCTACCAGATAGAAGATGATAGAGGGCCAACTATCGTTGCCTTGCACAAGACGGTGCCCTTTCTCGTAGTTAATTCTGATGATACGCTTTGGCGATGTTACCTACCAAATAAAAGGCCTGCTAGGTGATCGAAATCGCTCAGGTCAGTGAGGACTCACTCACTCACCTACTCCTTATCTATTTAATACTTTCTTCTATCTACTTAATTTAAAAGGCGACCCACCGCGCCGGGCTATAAGATAAGATAGAGTTCTTGTACTACTTGATTGACTGATAAGAAAGAGCTTCCGTAAGAACTGGAAGACTCATGTATGTACGGTAACCCTCTCTTCCGCTACTGGTGGACTGTTGCACAGAAAGGGCGTCAGAAGCAACTTTTCTTAGCGCGCTTTTCTAGCGCTTAGCTTCTGTTAAACATAAAGTGGTAGTAAGAATTTTGTTAAATAATATGCTCAAACAAGACATATCACAAAAATTATGTTTAGTATTATTTAATATTGACCATAAAATAAAATATAAATACTAAATCAAAGGAGTTGGATTGTTACGGATAAAAAATAAAAATATAAATAAAAAGAAACATGTTATCTGGAAGTTTTCAATTTTAAGGTAATTCCAAAAACTCAAATTATAATTTAATATTTGTGTCCGCGCATCGTGCGGGTACTAATACTAGTATATATTAAAGCAAGAAAGTTTGCATTGTGGTTAAGCCAAGTGGCAAGCTACTATAAAGCCACTTGGCAATCTTAAAGAGTTTGTGGGAGATTGTCAAATAAGAAAGTATCACTTAAGAACTATATATGGAATTCCATTTATTGAAATTAAATTGAAGTCTTTTTTTAAAAATAAAGTTCAATCATTGTACTAATATTTTCGAACAGAAATTTTTTATTTGGAAAGTAAAGAATTTTGATATCAATAGTATTTGGATTCCTTTTCTAATATCAAGTGAGAAGAATATATCCTACCGTAATCTAATGTGCAATTTTAATTTATTTTAAAAATTTAATATTTTTTAATGAGTTGAAGAATATATTTTAAGGTTTTAACCTAAAGTTCAGAGTGTAGATATATTTAATAATTTATTTATTTCATAATGGATAATCCAAAGTATCTGTTTAGACTAAGTTTTCTGAATTTTAAACAAGTATACAATAAAATAATTTTTTTAAAGGCTAAAAGTGTCAACAAAAATAATAATTACTAGAAGTTTAATAATAAAAATACCATAATATTTTGGTGAAGTACTATATAGTTTGATCATATGCACTTTTATTTTTGTCTATTATTGAATAAAACACTAAATGAAAAAATTAAATAAAATATCATACTTACTAGGGGAAATAATTTAGAAAGAGGGGGATAAAGATAGTGTGAGAGAATTTCATACTTTGAATTAATTTAAATGATAAAATAAAGCAAATAAATAATTAATACTCAAAAATATTATTGATAAATTCAAATATTATATAGTGAAAGATTAACAAATAAATAATAAGATTATTTTAAGAGAAAGAAAAATCATATTCATTATAGTATATTATAATAGAAGTAGAAGATAAGGATATAAAGTAGGTGACAAGCTAATAAAAAGTTAAGTAATAATTTAACCATATTAAGTACGGGTAACATAGTAACAATAGACAAAGAACAAAAAATAGTGAATTTTTTTTGTAAACAAATAATATAATTATAGATATATAGAAGGATTAGACATTTAAATTTGATATAAGAAATCTTTTTGAATTATTACGAGAAAAAACATATTATATGGATAATATCATGCAATTTAAAACATAATTTATAAACCTAAAATTTAAAACATTTATAATGAAATAATGACAAGGAACAAATTAACAATATAAAGATGTAATTAAAATTATTATGTAGTTAAATTATAAAAAATTAAAGTCAAAACTCTATACGAAAACAAAAGGAAAACAATTAATTGCTTATTGCACATAATACTAAATAATAATTACTAAAAGTGTAGATTTATGGAAAATAATAAAGGAACTTCTTCGTTTAAACTTTGGCATATTTTCAAAAGAATTAGAAAAATAATACGATAATGTTTATATTATAGATACAACACGAAATGTGAAAAATAATTAGAATACTATATGATAGAAAATAATGTATATAGAGGACAATAGAAGTAATGTGAAGAGGTCTACACTTTAAATTTGTTTAATAAAATAGTTTAATAGGAAAAATAATATTATTGATAAATTTAAACAAAACAATTGGAGCTACGGAACAAAAGAACAAAGTTAAATTAAATTTTAGGTTAATACAAAACTATATTCATTGTATTATACTAAAAGTAGAGCAATGAGTAAGGATATTAAGTAACACGATAAGCTAATAAAAAATCACATGGCAATAAAGCAAGTGTGCATTATGGTTAAGCCAAGTGACAAGCTAATATAAAGCCATTTTACAAATTATGAGAATATTTGTTATAGTATTTAATTTAAATTGAAAGACAGGATATTTATGTAAATTTAAATAGAAAGATTAAATAAGATTCTTTTGAATCTGAATGGAAATAAAGTTAAATTTGAATTGATTGATTAATTAATTAGGAAAGCTAATCAACATATAAATGTTCCAATTCAAACGGGAGGCTCAACAAGTGAGGCGAATTGTTTTAAATAATGAGAAGGAGTTTTTGAAATTTGAGTTCACAACAAAAACAACAGAAAAAAACAAAAAAGTGTTTGTTACTAGAAATAAGACTAAAAATCTAGGTTCGAACCCATAATCATAATTATCGAGTTGTTGGATCAAAACTTAACTTTTTAAACTACCTTAGGGATAATGTTTAATTATGAATCGACTCAGACATTGGCTAAACAAATGTCGATTGTGTTGCCTTACGGTAAAATTAATTATCCAATATTTTATAATTTATTTTATATCTCAATTGTTTGGAAGCAATACATACATTTTTTTTTGTTTTTATTTTTATTTTTCTATTATTGCTAGCAGTTGCTATGCTAAAATATATAAGAAAGAGGATAGATTCGTCTGTAATGGCTCACGTATAGACAATGACTTTTTAGCGCGTTGTTGATATTTATGTTCTCTCAAATTGTGTGTGTGTGTGTCAATTAGAATGAAATAGATTTGGATAGGGTAAACACATAGATGAATATAATTGCACTATTTGGGATTGCTATTTACACAAAATAAAGTGAATCACAAAATCATAAGGTAAGATTCATTTAATGAAGAATTACATATAAGAACTCATCTTCTTTTAGTACATGTGCATCGTAAAAGAAAAATATTTAAAGTAGGTTAACGTTTATTTAATTATAATATATTAATCTTAACTATATCCCAAAAGGTATCACTTAAATTGTTAAAAACAATGTGATTTTAATTGTGTGGTTAAAATTGAGGTAACTAGCAAAATTATTGAGCAAATTACGATCCAACTATTTTATAAGTTGGTAACTCCCAAAAGTTAGAATATATTGGTTGTTAATAAATTATCATGTACGTATATATTAATTTATTACTGTGCAACTTTAGGTTGGTAGAAGTTGATGTTGATGTGAGAATTTATTATGTTGAGATAATAATAAAATATATTTTTATAATTTAAATTAAAATATTACTAAATGTATTTTTATTTGTTATTACTCTATATAGTATGACTTCACTCAGTTTCAATATAGATAAGATAATTTGACTTGGCACAAAATTTAAGAACGAAAAAGAAAACTTTTGAAATTTATGGTCTTAATAGTTTTGTGGGACCATGATGTTTGCATGGGTGTATGAACTTCTCATTATATGTAAAATGAGTAAAATAAAAATTTTAAAATTAAATTATTTCCAAATACTCATATTTTTATTTGTTTGTATCACCGGCTATACATGAGGTTATAATATTTAAGTTTATGTCAATAGTTATTCATATAATTTGTTCTTTTTAATTTATAGAATTTAACAGGATCATAATATTATCCGCATATCGTGCGAGTACTAATACTAGTTTAAAAAGGTAAAGAGGCGATTTCTGACAGACACTTGGCGCAACGAAATTAACAAAAAAGGGAAGAAAAAGAATAAAAAGCAAAACTAATTGTAGGAGCTGGAGGGGCTACGTATTGTACGTGCTCTAGGCTCCAAACAATGTGAATGATGAATCTAAATAGCAGCTCATCAAACTGGTTAAATTAAAAATAATTGATGAATATATACAGGGGAGGAGCTACAGTAGTGGATGTGGGTTCAGGTGAATCCGGTGACTTTTTTGAAAAGTAAACAATAAATCCCATCGGTTATTTGTATAACCCTTAATATAAAAAATTCACATAAATAGCATCTGATTCTCTTAAAATATTATAGTGTAGCACTTACATTAAACTACTCAAGTGAGCAAATAAAATTGGCACGTTCTCTAAGAACATCAGCCACGCCACTTTTATAATCTGTTTTATTGCAATCACTCCTTTTTTTTATGTGTAATTTGCAATTTTGGTACATTCAGAAGAGCAATATGATCAAGTGGCTCGCTTTCGGAAAAGAGTACTACTACTTATTATCACTAGACTAGCTAGCATAAAAAAACAAAGAACAAAAGGTTTTTTTCACCAATCAATCTCATTAGCGTACATATTTTATTCTAACTTATATGCCATTTCATTTTTTTTATTTAAACAGTAAGTTAGAGAATCAAGTTGACTAAGATATTAAAATGCCTTCATTTTTTCCCCAGCATATACTTTGATAGTGGAAATTTAAAAAGAAAAGCAAGGATAACGAATAAAGTATAAAATTATTGTAGGAGTGGACGGGATATTTCTCAAAGGCTCCAAAAATGGGTACACTTATTATACACGGTTAAAAAAAGGACATGGTTGGTAATCTTTTAATTTTATATCGAGTTACTGGACCTATAATTTTCTAGCTAGAAATATTGTTATATCGATCTCATATCCTGATGAAATTGTATCCCTGTGGTCAAGTTCAATGCCCTAAAATTAAGATCTCAAGCTTAAATTTATCATATCACAATCGAAATCCTATAATACGATAGTGAGTCAAACCTAAAGGATATGATGTTTCCCAATTAGTCACAAAGAATTTGCACCCTTATGGGTTCTCTATTCTTTTTTACAAGCAAAGAGTGTTTTCATCAACAAGTTTGATGGTGTTAAAAGGGACCGCCAGATATTCATTGATTTAATGAAGATAATAGAGTTTACATGTGTAGACAATAAATTTGCTTCTGCAAAATAAAATCAAGATCGAAAAATATCGTAATAATCGTAGTATTTTATTTCAAATATTTGAGTGTACAATCTCTATAGTTCCTCTGATTCTACTTTTCAATATAAATTCAAGGGCCTTTGAACTTGATCTTGAATTTGAATTGGATTTATCCGTTGCAAACACTTTGATTATTGCCACGAATTTTATCACGAACAAGTAGTCTTGATCTTGAAGCCTTGTATTTGATTTGACTTCATTCTTGATCTTGAATACTTGAATTGTTCTTCGTTCTTGAGCTTGAACTTGAACTTGATTGCTTGAAGCTTGAAACTTGTGGAGAAATTTGCAGTGTTTGATCCACGAGCTCTTTCTTGCTTCTTGTTATAACTTCTGGTGTCTTTTCTGGGTTATGAAGACCCCTATTTATAGTTGTGGAAGGGAGGAGTTGTGGTAAGAACAAACTCATTCCGACAAATCAAAATTAAAGTGTGACATGACCGCATTTGATTGGCCAGAACATGTCACTTACATACGTGACGCAATTTCATTAGCCTTTTTAATGTGACTTGGCATGTCTTGTTATTTGACACATGACATGATCCTATTGGCTCTTCCGTTTGACTTGGCACGCCACGTCATTTGACACGTGGGCATCTATTTGGGCCTCTAGGAAGATAGAAATCTTGGGCCTAATGAATTGGGCTCATTACTTTAGCCCAATTAAGTGGACTAGCCCAATGGATTAAGATTATTTATTTAATCCATATATATTTGACTTATATAATTAATTTATTTATATATTAGCCCATAATATGTATTTTGACCAACATAATATTTAATTTAAGATTAAATCCAAATTTTTAATGGATTTAAATCTATTAAATTTTTTACTGCCTACAACATGACGTGCTAAAAATATAAGCTAGGTTACGTAAGTTTGGTGAGAACTAACTTGTATTAGTTAGATTAAAAAAGACTTCTATATTCACGCTGGTGTTTAATTTAGATCATACTAATTTATTATGTGTCACGACCTGAATTTTACACACTCGGGAGTCGTGATGGTGCCTACTAGTATGAGCTAGGCAAGCCAACTAAGTGAACCATTTACCTTTTCTTTTTACATATTTTATATTCGTTAATAATTGCGAAGTAATAACATTTAAACAACGAAATTTAATATAAGCAGAAGGAAACAATAAATCATCTGAACATGAATATCTAATACAACTGTTTGAGTCTCAACAACCCAGAACTGGTGTCACAGTTTCATAGACGGTCTAAGAACACTACACATAAAGGTCTGAAAGAATTAGATACAACACTGTCTCTGGAAATACGTGTAAGAAACAGGAAAGTAGATATAAGGAGACGCCAAAGCCTACAGACGCCTGCAGGGCTAACTCGGGTCGCCTGATGAACGAGATTCAACAATCTCACTGCGGTCCAAAGTCCACAACACTGGGGTCTGCACAAAAGAGTGCAGAGTGTAGTATCAACACAACCGACCCCATGTGCTGGTAAGTGCCTAGCCTAACCTCGGCGAAGTAGTGACGAGGGTAGGACCAGACTATCAAATACATGTGCAGTTATATGATACACAGCAGTAAAGTAAAGCAGAAATAAACAAGTAAAGACGGGAGGGGGAAACATCCTTCGGGGAATAACAGGTAAGAATAGATTATCAAGAGAACTATAAAGGAATCAAAATCCAACCACTAACAAGAGTAATGAAAACAAAGGCAGATTCCACTTTCTTTTCACATCTCGTGGTAGGCGTACCACCCGCTCCCATTTCATTATATCTTATGGTAGGCGTACCACCCGCTCCCATTTCATTATATCTTGTGGTAGGCGTACCACCCGCTCCTATTTCATTATATCTTGTGGTAAGCGTACCACCCGCTCCCATTTATAATATTGTTGCGGCGTGTAACCCGATTCATATATAATATTTACAATTATAACGAGTGTCCCGACAAGGGATCAATAAGGTATACACTATCCCGGCAAGGGATTCGACAGCACAAGTAATTACATCCCGGCATTGAAAAAAATAGCTATAACCAAACTTGTTACAACACTTAACTACCTCAGCTATAACCAAACTTGTTACAACACCTAACTACCTCAGCTATAACCTTGTTACAACACCTAACTACCTCAGCTATACCCAAACTCGTTACAACATCTAACTACTTCAGCTATAACTAAACTTATTACAACACCTAACACAAAGAATCATCAACCTAAGCATCCGTAATATCAATTAAGAACACAATGCAAGAGAACCACAACTCAACAATATCCCGGCAAGGGTGCAACGTGATAATCTCTTCTCTTTCTCACTTTTACTTTACAACTCACTTCACAACTCGAGCCAATACTAGAGAGTTTCAATTATCACTTATATTTCACAATTCGTTATACAACTGGAATCAACGCTCCTTAATATTCATAGGTCACAATTCTTTCCACAACTTTACACAACAAAAATATAAATCTTCACCAAGGCATGAATAATACAATGAAATCATGAAAATCAAAATATAAGACTCACGGTCATGCTCAACACCAACGTATATATACTCGTCACCATGCCTATACGTCGTACTCAACAAGAAGCAAATAGCAAATAGGACACAACTCATAATCCCTCAAGCTAAGGTTAGACCAAACACTTACCTCGAACTTCTACGGCCAACTCAAGCCTCGAACACCGCTTTTCCTCTCAAATTCGGCTCCAACCCAATCAAATCCATACACAATTGACTCAATATCATCAATAAGTGCTAAACAATCCAATTCCAATGTTCAATTATACCTTTCCAATCATTCTTCCAAAATCCCAAAAATCGACCCCGGGCCTGCTTGGTCAAAACATGAGGTTCGGACCAAAATCAAATCACCCATTCAGCCACGAGCCCAAATATTTAATTATTTCCAGAATTCGCCCCCAAAACGAGGTCCAAATCACAATTAATTATAAAGCCCTAACTCTACCGAAATCCCTAATTTTCTACCCTTAATCATATGTTTTAGGCCTAGAAATTCAATAGATGTTGATGAAAATGGAATAAAACGAGTTAAAAATTACTTACCCAAGAGGTTTTGGTGAAAAAGTGCTTCAAGGATCGCCTAGGAGCTTTAGAGAAGAAGAAGTTTTGTAAAATTTTGAGAAATCCCGTAAGTGTTCTGTTTTTGGGTCTTTAAAATAACTGGGCGAAAATATGCATCGCGTGCGCGATGGGTCAGGCTGCAATGGCCTTCGCGTTCACGGACAGCGGCTCGCGTTCACGAAGCAGGAACTGCTCGAGCCTCGCATTCGCGGTTAACAACTTGGTGGCCCCTCCCCTCAACCTTATGCGTTCGCGAGTGGAAGGACACGTTCGCGAAGGGTCTCCCCCCTTAGCTTCTTGTTCGCGTCACAACTTTCGCGTTCACGAAGAAGACTTTGGGCACCTGGGATCTTTGCGTTATGAGTTCGCGAAGGCTAAAATCCCTTGGCACTGACTGCAGAAAATCTGCAACTTCTCTTAAACTCAAAACTTTCCAAAACACATCCGAAACACACCTGAGCCCTCGGGGCTCCTAACCAAGCACACGTACTAACTCAACAACATCATACGAACTTATCCGTGCGATCAAATCGCCAAAATAACCACAAAACAATGAATCAAATATCAAAATCAAAGGATTTTTCTCAAACTTCATAAAGCATCGACTTTGGCAATTTAGGTCCGAATCACGTCAAACGGACACCGTTTTTAACCAAATTTTACAGAAATGACTTAAACTATATATAAGTCCTGTACCTGGCGCCGGAACCAAAAATACGGGCCTGATACCACCATGTTCTAATCAAATTTCATTTCAGATTTCCTTAAACAATTTCAGAAAACAATTTCACTTAAAAATTCATTTCTCGGGCTTGGAACCTCGGAATTCGATTCGGGGCATAAGCCCAAGTCCCATATTTTCCTACGGACCCTCCAGGACCGTCGGATCACGGATCCGGGTCCGTTTATCCAAAATATTGACCGAGGTCAAATTTACTCATTTTATAATCAAAACTTAGCATTTTTCACAGATTTTCATATTTAAGCTTTCCGGCTATGGACCCGGACTGCATACGCAAATCGAGGCGATCCTAAATGAGGTTTTCAAGGCCTTAGAAGCACAGAATGAAATTAAAAGCAAGTGATGACCCTTTGGGTTGTCACATTCTCCACCTCTAAAACAACTGTTCGTCCTCGAACGGACAGAAGAAAGAAGTACCTGGGTCGAGGAAAAGATGAGGATAACGGCTTTGCATATCAGACTCGGACTCCTAGGTCGATGCCTTAGAGGGCTGACCTCTCCACTAGACACGAACAGAAGGAAACTCTTCGACCTCAACTGACGAACCTGCCGGTCTAGAATGGCTAACGGCTCCTCCTCGTACGACAAGTCCTTGTCCAACTGGACAGTGCTGAAATCTAACACGTGAGATGGATCGCCGTGATACTTCCGAAGCATAGACACATGAAACACTGGATGCACGGCTGATAAGCTCGGCGGCAATGCAAGTCTATAAGCCACCTCTCCCACTCGATCAAGAATCTCAAACGGACCAATGAGCCTAGGGCTAAGCTTGCCTCTCTTCCCAAACCTCATCACGCCCTTCATAGTCGACACTCAGAGTAATACCCGCTCAACAACCATAAAAGCCACATCTCGAACCTTGCGGTCTGCATAACTCCTTTGCCTGGACTGAGCTGTACGAAGCCTATCCTGAATAATCCTGACCTTGTCTAAGGCCTCCTGAACCATATCTGTACCCAACAACCAAGCCTCTCCCGGCTCAAACCATCCAACCGGAGACCGACACTGCCTACCATATAAAGCCTCATAAGTAGCCATCTGGATACTCGACTGGTAGCTGTTATTGTAGGCAAACTCTACTAAAGGCAAAACTGATCCCAACAAACCTCCAAAATCAATGACACAAGCTCAGAGCATATCCTCCAAAATCTGAATAGTCCGCTCGGACTTCCCGTCCATCTGAGGATGAAATGCCGTACTCAACTCCACCTGAGTGCCCAATTCTCGCTAAACTGCTCTCCAGAAATGCGAGGTAAATTGCGTACCTCGGTCCGAAATGATAGACACATGCACACCATGAAGACGAACAATCTCCCGGATATAGATCTTAGCTAACCTCTCGGATGAATAGGAGACTGCCACATGCGCTGACTTGTTCAGCCTATCAACAATGACCCATACTGCATCGAACTTCCTCCGAGTCTGCGGGAGCCCAACAACGAAATCCATAGTGATCCACTCCCACTTCCACTCGGGAAGCTCAATCCTTTGAAGCAATCCACCAGGCCTCTAATGCTCATACTTAACTTGCTGGCAATTCAAACACAGAGCCATATATGCAACAATATCCTTCTTCATTCTACGCCACCAATAATGCTGCCGCAAATCCTGATACATCTTTGCGGCGCCCGGATGAATAGAATACTTGGAGCTATGAGCTTCCTCTAAAATCAACCCTCGAAACCCATCCACATTAGGCACACAAACTCGACCCTGCAATCTCAAAACTCCATCATCACCTAAGGTAACCTGCTTTCCACCTCCACGCTGCACCGTGTCTGTAAGGATACATAAATGAGGATCATCAAACTGTCGATCACGGATACGCTCCAATAAGGAATAACGAGCGACCGTGCAAGCTAATACACGTCTAGCTCAGAAATATCCAAACTCACAAAACGATTTGCCAAAGCCTAAACATCCAAAGCAAGCGGCCTCTCACCGACCGGAATATAAGCAAGACTGCCCATACTGGCTGACTTCCTACTCAAGGCATCGGCCACCACATTGGCCTTTCCCGGGTGATATGAGGTAGTGATGTCATAATCTTTCAATAACTCCAACCACCTCCTCTGCCTCAAATTCAACTCCTTTTGCTTGAACAACTACTAAAGACTCTTATTATCCGTGAACACTTCACATGCCACGCCATACAGATAATGCCTCCAAATCTTCAATGCGTGAACCATGGCTGCCAACTCTAAATCATGAACTGGATAGTTCTTCTCATGAATCTTCAACTGCCGCAAAGCATAGGCAATAACCTTGCCATCCTGCATCAACACTGCACCAAGTCCAATACGAGATGCATCACAATAGACTGTATAAGGCCCTGAACCTGTGGGCAAAACCAACACCGGTGCCGTAGTCAGAGCTGTCTTGAGCTTCTGAAAGCTAGCCTCACACTCATCCGACCATCTGAACTGGGCACCCTTCTGGGTCAACCTGGTCATCGGGGCTGCAATATATGAAAACCCCACCACGAACCAATGATAGTAGCTTGTCAATCCCAAGAAACTATGAATCTATATAGGTGATGCTGGTCTAGGCCAGTTCTTGACTGCCTCAATCTTCTTCGGATCAACCTGAATACCCTCTGCTGACACAACATGACCCAGGAATGCAACTGAACTCAACCAGAACTCACACTTTGAGAACTTAGCATATAACTGACTATCCTTCAGAGTCTGAAGAACCACTCTGAGATGCTACTCGTGCTCCTCCCGACTGCGGAAATATATCAAACTATCGTTAATGAAGACTATCACGAATGAGTCTAAATAAGGCCTGAACACTCGGTTCATCAAATCCATAAAAGCTGCCGGGGCATTTGTCAACCCGAATGACATAACCAGGAACTCATAATGGCCGTACCGAGTACGGAAAGCTGTCTTAGGGACATCGGATGCCCTAATCCTCAACTGATGGTAGCTAGATCTCAA
The DNA here is from genome assembly GCF_000715075.1 of Nicotiana tabacum. Taxonomy (NCBI): domain Eukaryota; kingdom Viridiplantae; phylum Streptophyta; class Magnoliopsida; order Solanales; family Solanaceae; genus Nicotiana; species Nicotiana tabacum. Next base: position 25,045,759 of record NC_134095.1, read on the forward strand.
GTCGATCTTTGAAAATACCTTGGCACCCTGAAGCTGATCGAATAAATTATCAATCCTCGGCAACGCATCTTATTCTTGATTATAACCTTGTTCAACTACAGGTAATCAATACACATTCTCATCGACCCATCCTTTATCTTAACAAACAACACCGACGCACCCCACGACGAAACACTGGGTCTAATGAAACCTTTCTAAAGCAAGTCTTGCAACTACTCCTTCAACTCTTTCAACTCTGGCGGGGCTATACGATATGGCGGGATAGAAATGGGCTGAGTGCCTGGAGCCGGATTAATGCAAAAATCAATATCTCTGTCAGGTGGCATACCCGCCAGGTTTGAAGGGAAAATCTCAGGAAACTCACAAACAATGGGCACAGAATCAATAGAAGGAACCTCAACACTAGAATCACGAACATATGCCAAATAGGCCAAGCACCCATTCTCGACCATACGCCGAGCCTTCACATAGGAGATAACACTACGGGTAGAATGACCAGGGGTCCCTCTCCACTCTAAACGAGGCAAACCCGGTAAAGCTAAGGTCACAGTCTTGGCATGACAGTTTAAGATAGTGTGGTAAGGTGATAACCAGTCCATCCCCAATATAACATCGAAACCAACCATGTCCAGAAGAAGCAAATCTACATGAGTCTCAAGACCTCCAATAACCACTATACATGAACAATGGACGCGATCCACCACAATAGAATCACCCACCGGCATATACACATAAATAGGGGCAGTCAAAGAATCACTAGACATGACGAGATACGTCGAAAAGTAAAACCGAAGCTTCTCTACCACAAACCAGAACATTACCTGCACCTCCACCTCTAGCATCTCTACCTCCACCTCTAATACCTCTCTCTGAGTGATGTGGAGAAACTTCTCCTAAAATAGCTACGTGAATTGTTCTCAAGTCAAAGCTGATGACCTAACTGGTATAGCCAATCAATAATCCCTCCAACAGGTCTTGGCGGATCCAGACAAACGAAAAGTAGCAAAAGCGACCCCATTGGTCTCCACGATCCCCATGTTCTTGAGAACCTCATGACAGCTGTCTAGATAATGTTGGGGATCCTCAGAAGATGCACCGCTGAAAATAGTAGTGAAGAGCTTGGTGAAACCTATGCAACTTCCACAAAGCCTCCGGAGACGTAGCTGATCTATCACCGGTCTGTACTGCTGGTCGGCTGAAGAAGCGGTACATGACCTCGCCATTTGTGAAAGGACAAGAGTAGAGATTTCAATTCAGTATTGAGAGAACAAAATCGCACGACAGGGAAGAATAGAAGTGAAACTTTTCCTAACTCTGTAGTCTCTGGGAGATAAATACAGACGTCTCCGTACCGATCCCTCAAACTCTACTAAGCTTGTCTGTGAACTGTGAGACCCATGTAACCTAGAGCTCTGATACCAACTTGTCATGACCCGAATTTCCCACCCTCGGGAGTCGTGATGGCACCTACTAGTATGAGCTAGGCAAGCCAACTAAGTAAACAATTTACCTTTTCTTTTTACCCATTTTATATTCGTTAATAATTGCGAAGTAATAACATTTAAACAACGAAATTTAATATAAGCAGAAGGAAACAATAAATCATCTGAACATGAATATCTAATACAACTGTTTGAGTCTCAACTACCTAGAACTGGTGTCACAGTTTCACAGATGGTCTAAGAACACTACACATAAAGGTCTGAAAGAATTAAATACAACACTGTCTCTGGAAATACGTGTAAGAAACAGGAAAGTAGATAGAAGGAGATGCCAAGGCCTACGGACGCCTGCAGGTCTACCTCGGGTTGCCTGATGAACGAGATTCAGCAATCTCAATGCGGTCCAAAGTCCACAACACTGGGGTCTGCACAAAAGAGTGCAGAGTGTAGTATCAGCACAACCGACCCCATGTACTGGTAAGTGCCTGGCCTAACCTCGGCGAAGTAGTGACGAGGCTAGGACCAGACTATCAAATACCTGTGCAGTTATATGATATACAGCGGAAAGTAAAGTAGAAATAAACAAGTAAAGACGGGAGGGGAAAACATCCTTCGGGGAATAATTGGTAAGAATAGATTATCAAGAGAACTATAAAGGAATCAAAATCCAACCACTAACAAGAGTAAGGAAAACAAAGGCAGATTCCACTTTCTTTTCACATCTCGTGGTAGGCGTACCACCCGCTCCCATTTCGTTATATCTTGTGGTAGGCGTACCACCCGCTCCCATTTCATTATATCTTGTGGTAGGCGTACCACCCGCTCCCATTTCATTATATCTTGTGGTAGGCGTACCACCCACTCCTATTTTATTATATCTTGTGGTTGGCATACCACCCGCTCCCATTTCATTATATCTTGTGGTAGGCGTACCACCCGCTCCCATTTCATTATATCTTGTGGTAGGCGTACCACCCGGTACCATTTTATTATATCTTGTGGTAGGCCTACCACCCGCTTCCATTTCATTATATCTTGTGGTAGGCGTACCACCCTCTCCCATTTATAATATTATTGCGGCGTGCAACCCGATCCATATATAATATTGTTGCGGCATGCAACCCGATCCATATATAATATTGTTGCGGCATGCAACCCGATCCATATATAATATTTACAATTATAATAAGTGTCCCGACAAGGGATCAATAAGGTCTACACTATCTAGGCAAGGGATTCGACGACACAAGTAATTACATCCCGGCATTGGAAAAAATAGCTATAACCAAACTTGCTACAACACTTAACTACCTCAGCTATAACCAAACTTGTTACAATACCTAACTACCTCAACTATAACCAAACTTGTTACAACACCTAACTACCTCAGCTATAACCAAACTTGTTACAACACCTAACTACCTCAACTATAACCAAACTCGTTACAACATCTAACTACTTCAGCTATAACTAAACTTATTACAACACCTAACACAAAGAATCATCAACCTAAGCATCCGTAATATCAACTAAGAACACAATGCAAGGGAACCGCAACTCAACAATAGCCCGGCAAGGGTGCAACATGATAATCTCTTCTCTTTCCCACTTTTACTTTACAACTCACTTCACAACTCGAGCCAACACTAGAGAGTTTCAATTATCACTTATACTTTCACAATTCGTTATACAACTGGAGTCAATGCTCCTCAATATTCATAGGTCACAATTCTTTCCACAACTTTACACAACAAAAATATAAATCTTCACCAAGGCATGAATAATACAACGAAATCATGAAAATTACAATATAAGACTCACGGTCATGCTCGACACTAACGTATATATACTCGTCACCATACCTATACGTCGTACTCAACAAGAAGAAAGTAGCAAATAGGACTCAACTCCTAATCCCTCAAACTGAGGTTAGACCGAACACTTACCTCGAACTTTCACGGCCAACTCAAGCCTCGAACACCGCTTTTCCTCTCAAATTCGGCTCCAACCCAATCGAATCTATACACAATTGACTCAATATCATCAATAAGTGCTAAACAATCCAATTCCAATGCTCAATTATAACTTTCCAATCATTCTTTCCAAAATATCAAAAATCGACCCCGGGCCGGCTTGGTCAAAACACGAGGTTCGGATCAAAATCAAATTACCCATTCACCCACGAGCCCAAATATATAATTATTTTTAGAATTCGACCCCAAAACGAGGTTCAAATCACAATTAATTAAAAAGCCCTAACTCTACCCAAATTCCTAATTTTCTACCCTTAATCATATGTTTTAGGCCTAGAAATTCATTAGATGTTGATGAAAATGGAAGAAAACAAGTTAAAAATTACTTACCCAAGAAGTTTTGGTGAAAAAGTGCTTCAAGGATTGCCTAGGAGCTTTAGAGAAGAAAAAGTTTTGTAAAATTTTGAGAAATCTCGTAAGTGTTCTGTTTTTGGGTCTTTAAAATAACCGGGCGAAAATATGCATCGCGTTCGCGACAGACCCTTCGCGTTCGCGATAGGTCAGGCTACAATGGCCTTCGCGTTTGCGGGCAGCGGCTCGTGTTCGCGAAGCAGGAACTGCTCGAGCCTCGCGTTCGTGTTCAAGAGACTGCGTTCACGGTTAACAACTTGGTGGCCCCTCCCCTCAACCTTACGCGTTCGCGAGTGGAAGGACGCGTTCGCAGAGGGTCTCCCCCCTCAACTTCGCGTCACAACCTTCACGTTCGCGAAGAAGACTTTGGGCACTTGGGATCTTTTCCTTACGCGTTCGCGAAGGGGACCACGCGAATGCGAAGGGTAAAATCCCGGGGCACTGACTGCAGGAAATCTGCAACTTCTCTTAAACTAAAAACTTCCCGAAACACATTCGAAACACACCCGAGTCCTCGGGGCTCCTACCAAGCACACGTACTAACTCAACAACATCATACGAACTTATCCGTGCGATCAAATCGCCAAAATAACCTCAAAAACAATGAATCAAACGTCAAAATCAACGGATTTTTCTCAAACTTCATAAAACATCGACTTTGGCAATTTAGGTCCGAATCACGTCAAACCATATATAAGACTTAAACCATAAGACTCCGTTTTCAACCAACTTTTACAAAAATGACTTAAACCATATATAAGACCTGTACCGGGCGTCGGAACCAAAATACGGGCCTAATACCACTATGTTCTAATAAAATTTCATTACAAATTTCCTTAAATAATTTCAGAAAACAATTTCACTTAAAAATTCATTTCTCGGGCTTGGGACCTCGGAATTCGATTCCGTGCATACGCCCAAGTCCCACATTTTCCTACGGACCCTCCGGGACCGTTGGATCACGGGTCCGGGTCTGTTTACCCAAAATATTGACCGAAGTCAAATTTACTCATTTTATAATCAAAACTTAGCATTTTCACAGATTTTCATATTTAAGCTTTCCGGCTACGCGCCCGGACTGCGCACACAAATCGAGGCGACCCTAAATGAGATTTTCAAGGCCTCGAAAGCACAAAATGCAATTAAAAGCAAGCGATGACCCTTTGGGTCATCACATTATGAGTAAGTGATAAAGGACAAAAAAGGCGAACGACATTTCGCTAAGGGCCTTCGTGCTTTTAATATAGTACTAGTTTAAGAGTACGCGCGTTGCGCGTGTATCTCATATCAATGAATGTAAATTTTATAAAAATTACACACACACACACACACACACACACACACACACACACACACACACACACACACACACACATATATATATATATATATATATATATATATATATATATATATATATATATATATATATATATATATATATATATATATATATATATATATATATATATATATATATATATATATATATATAGTGTTTGAATTATTAAATAAAAATTACAAGAAAATCCAAACCGCTGAAGAAAAAAAAGAGATAAATGTTGATCTTTGGACTTTCGTTAGATTTGGGTTCTCACGCCATCTTTTCTATAAAAATTCGATCATTATGATGATAAAGGGATTATACATGCTAATAAACATTGTTACTTCCTTTAGCTCAATAGTGATGGATAATATCAGTAGCCACGTATCAACACCATGAGAAACTACGAAACTCTATGACAACACTTTTGAAAAATATTTTATTAATATTTTCTTAAAAAAGAATAGCTTGAAATAGCTAACATTTCTAACATTATCAACCTTAAATCTTTAAAATTTTAGTAATCTGAAAATAATCGTGAGTTTCTGAGTATGATTTTTGTGCAATTTGTTTTAAATTTTAGTCTCTTGGTATCTTAAAGTAGAACACTTTAATGTCACCTATAATATTATTGTTCGGGGTGAAATAACAAATCCTAAAATTATGAGTTCTTGTGAAAAATGGACTTACTCAATTTATTTAAGTAATCTTACTGGGATGACATTTCTAAATATTAGGAGCTCCTATATAGTTCAAATAAGTAAAATATTTAATAGTCAAAGTTTTAGTTAATTTCAACGTCCTAACTATTAAAAAATATTAATTAAACAATAATTTTGTCAAATATAAAATTTATTTTTAAATGAAAAAAATTTGATCAATTTCGCGTTAAAGTTTCGAGCTTTTATAATAGTCTAGATTGATTGAAGAAGATAAAATAAAAACCGAAACATTATTTTCCTATATATTTAGTAGTTTTCAATTTAGTCTCACACTATTTACCACATAATTAAAATACATTAATGTAATTTATTGCAAATACTAAATAAAGTAAATTCTTCAACAAAAAAAAATTAATTATTGATGTTAAAAAAATATTTTGTTTACCGTGAATACAATTTGAGTACCATTAGGATTTCATTTGTCACTTGCCATGTATAACCGACTTCAGACGAGCATCTCTAGATTTTGTACTACTGTTCCAAATTGACTTTTTAAATATTTATTTAAGGTAAAATTTTAATTAATTTTAAAGTCCTAAATTTTAGGTATCTAGTTTAAATAAAGAAAGATATAATAACCAAATATTAATGAATTTCTAGGTCCTAAATATTAGGAAAAGAATTAAATGACTATTTTATCTAGTGCGTGTTTTTTATATTAACAAATATAAAATTTGAAAGAATTGCACAAAAATTATTAAACTATGTGATGAGTTATAAAATAAAAGTCCAATAAAGACTATTGATCCAATTTAGCTAACTTAATAAAGAAAATAATTATATTTTGCAAAGGTATTCTAATGCCTTTACATAACTTCGATATATAAGTTGTGCATTTGCTTTAATAGATCAAATAGAATAAAATAATATACTGACTTGTCAAATATTACGTAACTATATTATGTTCTCATAGTCTTAAGGAAATAAATTTTATTTGCTCAAAAATTTTCAAAAAGAAGTTTAGTATTTTAGTGCTTCGTTAGTAATCTATATCTATACTATATTAAAAGCACGAAGGCCTTTAGCGAAATGTCGTTCACCCTTTTTAACCTTAAATTTATATTTCACATTGGACAAAATTGTAATTTTAGTTTTTTCCGAATATTTAGAAGTTTTAAATCAACTACAATACTATGTATTAAATTTTTCTTTATTTGAACTACTCCTAATAATTGGGAGTTTAAAATCAATTAGGATTTACCTTATATAAATTATTCCTTACTTGAACCACAAAATTACTAATTTATGTGTATATATAAATGAATAGTCGGACAGAATTTCCTCGTGGCCTTCATGAACTCTAAAGTAGAAGAACCACCAATGTAAGTAATTTTTTGCACGTCTTTTTATTTTTTATTTTTCGTTTTTATCAAACACTACGTCTTATAACTTTAATCTGGTATAATACTTGAATGTGTATCCGGTTTTCTGTCTTGTTCTTCGATATTCTCCAGTTATTTGTTTGTTTCTTATTTATTATTGTTTGTTTTAATTTTTGATTTTATATACAACAATACTTTCAAAAGGTTAAGGAAAATTAATGATGATAGATAAGATTCCGTTTGAATTCACTTAATTGACATATTAATTCGTCTCAATTCACTGAATTGAGACGAAAAGACAGGTAATCTTTATACAAGAAAACTTAGTTGGTTATCAACTTTTAATTGATTATCTTATTTGGTGATTGTAGTTTGCCCGAGGAAGTTGGGAGCTATAGGTTGCTATATTAATGTTTGGATATTTTAGCTATGTGTTTTTTGTGGAAGCATTGATGGATATAGAGTAGCTTTTGGGAGCGTTTTATCCCTCAATGTGAAATTTTTCGTTGCTAATTCAAATTTCATTGGACCTTAATGCAATCGGAGCGAAAAATAAAAAAAAATCGATATTACTATTGTTGAAATATTTCAATCATGTTTTCTTTGCTGTTATATTTTAACTATGTATTTGTACAGTCGTAATATGTACCCGACTTTAGTTTCTTCTCAATTTCCGATTTACTCGCACTTGGACAATAATGCTGGAAAACGTAATATGATAAATTATTTGTACTTTTATGTTTTATTCAAATAACTCTTTAAAGAATTATAAATAAAAATATTAGTTGATTTTAATATCCTAAAAATTAAGATTTTACATAGTGATTTAAATAAGGAAACCTTTAATAAAAAAAGTTTTAGTTGATTTCAAACTCTACATATTAGGAAAATAATAAAATAACTATTTCTACGTATTAGAAAAATAACTTAAATTACTATTTTGTCTAATGTAAAATTTATTTTAAAAGGGTAAAAAAGGTTTTTCGTTTTTATCAAACACTACGTCTTATAACTTTAATCTGGTATAATACTTGAATGTGTATCCGATTTTCTGTCTTGTTCTTCTATATTCTCCAGTTATTTGTTTGTTTCTTATTTATTATTGTTTGTTTTAATTTTTGATTTTATATACAACAATACTTTCAAAAGGTTAAGGAAAATTAATGATGATAGATAAGATTCCGTTTGAATTCACTTAATTGACATATTAATTTGTCTCAATTCACTGTATTGAGACGAAAAGACAGGTAATCTTTATACAAGAAAGCTTAGTTGGTTATCAACTTTTAATTGATTATCTTATTTGGTGATTGTAGTTTGCCCGAGGAAGTTGAGAGCTATAGGTTGCTATATTAATGTTTGGATATTTTAGCTATGTGTTTTTTGTGGAAGCATTGATGGATATAGAGTAGCTTTTGGGAGCGTTTCATCCCTCAATGTGAAATTTTTCGTTGCTAATTCAAATTTCATTGGACCTTAATGCAATCAGAGCGAAAAATGAAAAAAAAATATCGATATTACTATTGTTGAAATATTTCAATCATGTTTTCTTTGCTGTTATATTTTAACTATGTGTTTGTACAGTCGTAATATGTACCCGACTTTAGTTTCTTCTCAATTTCCGATTTACTCGCACTTGGACAATAATGCTGGAAAACGTAATATGATAAATTATTTGTACTTTTATGTTTTATTCAAATAACTCTTTAAAGAATTATAAATAAAAATATTAGTTGATTTTAATATCCTAAAAATTAAGATTTTACATAGTGATTTAAATAAGGAAACCTTTAATAAAAAAAGTTTTAGTTGATTTCAAACTCTACATATTAGGAAAATAATAAAATAACTATTTCTACGTATTAGAAAAATAACTTAAATTACTATTTTGTCTAATGTAAAATTTATTTTAAAAGGGTAAAAAAGGTTTTTCGTTTTTATCAAACACTACGTCTTATAACTTTAATTTGGTATAATACTTGAATGTGTATCCGGTTTTCTGTCTTGTTCTTCGATATTCTCCAGTTATTGGTTTGTTTCTTATTTATTGTTGTTTGTTTTAATTTTTGATTTTATATACAACAATACTTTCAAAAGGTTAAGGAAAATTAATGATGATAGATAAGATTTTGTTTGAATTCACTTAATTGACATATTAATTCGTCTCAATTCACTGAATTTAGACGAAAAGACAGGTAATCTTTATACAAGAAAGCTTAGTTGGTTATCAACTTTTAATTGATTATCTTATTTGGTGATTGTAGTTTGCCCGAGGAAGTTGGGAGCTATAGGTTGCTATATTAATGTTTGGATATTTTAGCTATGTGTTTTTTGTGGAAGCATTGATGGATATAGAGTAGCTTTTGGGAGCGTTTTATCCCTCAATGTGAAATTTTTCGTTGCTAATTCAAATTTCATTGGACCTTAATGCAATCAGAGCGAAAAATCAAAAAAAAATCGATATTACTATTGTTGAAATATTTCAATCATGTTTTCTTTGCTGTTATATTTTAACTATGTGTTTGTACAGTCGTAATATGTACCCGACTTTAGTTTCTTCTCAATTTCCGATTTACTCGCACTTGGACAATAATGCTGGAAAACGTAATATGATAAATTATTTGTACTTTTATGTTTTATTCAAATAACTCTTTAAAGAATTATAAATAAAAATATTAGTTGATTTTAATATCCTAAAAATTAAGATTTTACATAGTGATTTAAATAAGGAAACCTTTAATAAAAAAAGTTTTAGTTGATTTCAAACTCTACATATTAGGAAAATAATAAAATAATTATTTCTACGTATTAGAAAAATAACTTAAATTACTATTTTGTCTAATGTAAAATTTATTTTAAAAGGGTAAAAAAGGTTTTTCGTTTTTATCAAACACTACGTCTTATAACTTTAATTTGGTATAATACTTGAATGTGTATCCGGTTTTCTGTCTTGTTCTTCGATATTCTCCAGTTATTTGTTTGTTTCTTATTTATTGTTGTTTGTTTTAATTTTTGATTTTATATACAACAATACTTTCAAAAGGTTAAGGAAAATTAATGATGATAGATAAGATTTTGTTTGAATTCACTTAATTGACATATTAATTCGTCTCAATTCACTGAATTTAGACGAAAAGACAGGTAATCTTTATACAAGAAAGCTTAGTTGGTTATCAACTTTTAATTGATTATCTTATTTGGTGATTGTAGTTTGCCCGAGGAAGTTGGGAGCTATAGGTTGCTATATTAATGTTTGGATATTTTAGCTATGTGTTTTTTGTGGAAGCATTGATGGATATAGAGTAGCTTTTGGGAGCGTTTTATCCCTCAATGTGAAATTTTTCGTTGCTAATTCAAATTTCATTGGACCTTAATGCAATCAGAGCGAAAAATAAAAAAAAATCGATATTACTATTGTTGAAATATTTCAATCATGTTTTCTTTGCTGTTATATTTTAACTATGTGTTTGTACAGTCGTAATATGTACCCGACTTTAGTTTCTTCTCAATTTCCGATTTACTCGCACTTGGACAATAATGCTGGAAAACGTAATATGATAAATTATTTGTACTTTTATGTTTTATTCAAATAACTCTTTAAAGAATTATAAATAAAAATATTAGTTGATTTTAATATCCTAAAAATTAAGATTTTACATAGTGATTTAAATAAGGAAACCTTTAATAAAAAAAGTTTTAGTTGATTTCAACATATTAGGAAAATAATAAAATAATTATTTCTACGTATTAGAAAAATAACTTAAATTACTATTTTGTCTAATGTAAAATTTATTTTAAAAGGGTAAAAAAGGTTTTTCGTTTTTATCAAACACTACGTCTTATAACTTTAATTTGGTATAATACTTGAATGTGTATCCGGTTTTCTGTCTTGTTCTTCGATATTCTCCAGTTATTTGTTTGTTTCTTATTTATTGTTGTTTGTTTTAATTTTTGATTTTATATACAACAATACTTTCAAAAGGTTAAGGAAAATTAATGATGATAGATAAGATTTTGTTTGAATTCACTTAATTGACATATTAATTCGTCTCAATTCACTGAATTTAGACGAAAAGACAGGTAATCTTTATACAAGAAAGCTTAGTTGGTTATCAACTTTTAATTGATTATCTTATTTGGTGATTGTAGTTTGCCCGAGGAAGTTGGGAGCTATAGGTTGCTATATTAATGTTTGGATATTTTAGCTATGTGTTTTTTGTGGAAGCATTGATGGATATAGAGTAGCTTTTGGGAGCGTTTTATCCCTCAATGTGAAATTTTTCGTTGCTAATTCAAATTTCATTGGACCTTAATGCAATCAGAGCGAAAAATCAAAAAAAAATCGATATTACTATTGTTGAAATATTTCAATCATGTTTTCTTTGCTGTTATATTTTAACTATGTGTTTGTACAGTCGTAATATGTACCCGACTTTAGTTTCTTCTCAATTTCCGATTTACTCGCACTTGGACAATAATGCTGGAAAACGTAATATGATAAATTATTTGTACTTTTATGTTTTATTCAAATAACTCTTTAAAGAATTATAAATAAAAATATTAGTTGATTTTAATATCCTAAAAATTAAGATTTTACATAGTGATTTAAATAAGGAAACCTTTAATAAAAAAAGTTTTAGTTGATTTCAAACTCTACATATTAGGAAAATAATAAAATAACTATTTCTACGTATTAGAAAAATAACTTAAATTACTATTTTGTCTAATGTAAAATTTATTTTAAAAGGGTAAAAAAGGTTTTTCGTTTTTATCAAACACTACGTCTTATAACTTTAATTTGGTATAATACTTGAATGTGTATCCGGTTTTCTGTCTTGTTCTTCGATATTCTCCAGTTATTTGTTTGTTTCTTATTTATTGTTGTTTGTTTTAATTTTTGATTTTATATACAACAATACTTTCAAAAGGTTAAGGAAAATTAATGATGATAGATAAGATTTTGTTTGAATTCACTTAATTGACATATTAATTCGTCTCAATTCACTGAATTGAGACGAAAAGACAGGTAATCTTTATACAAGAAAGCTTAGTTGGTTATCAACTTTTAATTGATTATCTTATTTGGTGATTGTAGTTTGCCCGAGGAAGTTGGGAGCTATAGGTTGCTATATTAATGTTTGGATATTTTAGCTATGTGTTTTTTGTGGAAGCATTGATGGATATAGAGTAGCTTTTGGGAGCGTTTTATCCCTCAATGTGAAATTTTTCGTTGCTAATTCAAATTTCATTGGACCTTAATGCAATCAGAGCGAAAAATAAAAAAAAATCGATATTATTATTGTTGAAATATTTCAATCATGTTTTCTTTGCTGTTATATTTTAACTATGTGTTTGTACAGTCGTAATATGTACCCGACTTTAGTTTCTTCTCAATTTCCGATTTACTCGCACTTGGACAATAATGCTGGAAAACGTAATATGATAAATTATTTGTACTTTTATGTTTTATTCAAATAACTCTTTAAAGAATTATAAATAAAAATATTTTTGTATTCTTTATTTAATATTAGATCACAAAATAACAACATGTTCCATAAAATATTCCCTTATAACTCATCCGAAATCACAATAAGGTATATGAGAATTCAATGCGACAAGATTTCTTTCTTTATTGAGCTAGCTAGATTGGATCAAATTATAATTTTCTTAGATTTTGTTAATGGTATATAGAGATTCTTATTTCTTTAATATTTACAAAGAATTTCCATTTGCCCTTGTTTTGGGAACATGTCCCGCATGAATGATTTTTCACCTATTAGACTTTTTTACTATTTGAAAAAAAATTCTTAGTGAATAAAAATATAATTACGATTAAATACATAAATATTTTTCAGGAATTTACACTCTATTTTATAATTCAAATATAATATTTTAAAAGTTTTTACTCATTTAGATAGGTTACACGCGCAACGCGCGTATCATAAGACTAGTTTTCCTTAAATATGTAAACGCTTGCACACCTATGTAAGTACTAAATTATTTTTTTTAAAGTCCTAAATATTAGAATTTTTTACATTGTTTATATAAGGAAATAATTAATAACAATAATTTTAGTTGATTTTAGATTCCTAAATTTTAGAAAAAATAATAAAATGACTATTTTGTCTTAGTGTGAGCTCTATTTTTAAAGGGTAAAAAAAGCGAACGACATTTCACTAAGGGCTTTCGTACTTTTAATATAGTATAGATATAGATATAGATATATAGAGGTAGTTAACAAGTAGCTAGTTAACTAACATTGTCCAATTTAAAACAGGAATAAAAAAAAAAGAGAAAAAAAAGGTTCGAACACACTACAACTCACTTATAAATTATATATATATCAGAAGCAGCTTATATGCATGAACAAACAAAAGAGCACCCACTACAACTCACTTCTATTTCACAGCAATGGCTTCTAACCATATTGTCTCTTCATCTCAATTTGCTCTCAATTCCCACTTCTCTTCACCATCTCCAACTTCTTTCCAACCTTCTACTTACAGGTAAATTGCCTTTGAAAAAACAAGCATGTTAAATTAAAGTGTTTAATTTATGTTGTCTTATTGATTTCAGGGAATATGAGTCTGAGGAGATTGATTGGGATAATTTGGGATTCAAGGTTATCCCAACTGATTATATGTTTATAGCAAAAAGCTGTTTAGATGGAATTTTTGAACCAGGACAACTAAATCCTTTTGGAAATATTCAATTGAGTCCCGCTGCTGGAATCTTGAACTATGGACAGGTATAGTTTATGCTTTGCAAATATATACTCCCCTGTTTCAAAAAGATTGACACTATTTTCTTGTTAGTGTATTTCAGAAAGATTGACACCTTTCAATATTTCCTTAATTAAAAGTACTAATAATCATACAAATGTTATGACAGAATTCAGACCACAAGTTTCAAAAGTTTTATAACAACACAAATGTTATGACTTATTTAAGACCACATTATTTAAAAATTATTCCTTTTTTATTAAAGTTTGTGTCAAGTCAAACCAGGTAAGACAATCTTTTGAAAAGGAGGGAGCATCAGAGTAGGAGTGTTTCGGGCAAAGCTTTTCGGTTTTGATTTCGATATTAGTCTCTTGTGTGAAAGTTTGTCTTATTCTGTCAATTCCTTGGTACTTTAATGAGTTAATCTTCATATGTTTTGAGACATTTCAATAAGGTATGGAGAAAACTTCAATAAGCACATCAATCGCATATTATGTTAATCTTCAAATTTTCATTTCTAAATAGGAATTTGAAGCAAAATATATACTATTAAATGATGATTATGTATCAGTCTCAGTTTCTAAGTCTACAATTATGATCAGTTACAAGTTGTTAATAAAAGTCTATTGGCTTAAGCAAACATATTTTTTCCGAATACATTTGTTAAGAAAAAAGCAATTAATTAATCAGTCAATTATTTTTTCTATTTGCTAAATATATTGCTCGAATATGATGTTGAGTGCCTACCTATTGTTTTGAATATACACAAAACAGTGTCTAAGTGGGTAATTGTTACCTACATGATTTTCCGAAGCTAGGCTCATTTTTCGGCTTATACTTATTCACCCAAATAATAGGGCCGGTAAATTCACGTGATATGCTTTTTTTTTTTTTTTTTTTTTTTTAATTTAAAAAAATGCTTCACGTGAATAAGCCCTAAAAAATAACCCAATAAAAACTGGTAGCATAATCCCGTGAATACGCTTCACTAAGAAATAAGCATTGCAGAAAAATTATAATATAATAAAAAAGTATACTAGTATTTTATTGTAGTACTATAATTATAATGGAGTAATAGGGTAAATAGTTAGGCAAGTAAGCAAAACTATCCAGCATAGTGGGGAAAAGCTGCCAACGGCTAGAAAGTTTGTCTTAGGATCAATCTTTTGTTATTACCCCTAAGAAATTCCATATCCAACCAACCAAAAAATATTTTTTTATGGAAAATAACTTGTACACTTAAATTAATTTTAGCGGAATTTTTGTTTTCAAATATAGTATAAAATAAAATAGCAAAAAGAGTTAAACAAAAGTTTGTACTATATATACAAAATATTTCAAGTTTACTCTTCTCGTTATACTTTGAAGTCATTCAAATTTCTACTGTTAGATTACACTTTAAAGTCTCACTTACCACCTTTCCACTTAGGGATCGTTTGGTAGGGTGCATAAGAATAATGCTGAATAGGATGTATTAGTAATGCTGGTATTAGTTATGCTTGCATTAGTTATGTTGGTATTAGTTATGCTGACATATTTCTTATCTATTGTTTGGTTTGATGTATTAAAGCATTGCACAATTTCTAAAAGAATTGTTTGTTTACAAAAAATACCCTCAAAACTAGCCCACACTCTAACTTTTTAAAAGAAACATATGTTGAGAAATGTTTTTATATGAAAAAGTTTTAAAAAAATTATTTTATTTGTCTACCTATATTGTAAAATAAAATTAAATATTTATTTATAAAAAAGGAAATATGCTAAGTATTTATTTATTTACTAGGGATATAATTTTATTTCTCACTATTTGGATTATTTTGAACTTGCATTAATATACTAACTAGCATATTTTAATCAAGCATAAATTTTGAAGGACAATTTTGTCTTTAACTAAGCTAATGCATGCATTAAAACCCATTGCATTGCTAATACCATTGTTTTCTATGCATTAGTTATGCATAGGATAATACCAAATAGGATGTATAACTAATGCTTGCATAACTAATGCATAGGTTCAAAATGTCTACCAAATAATGTATTATTAATACACAAAGCTAATGCATGCATTAGCTTATCTAATGCATCCTACCAAACGACGCCTTAATGTAATTACAACTTCAACAGGGTTTAATTGAAGGCACAAAAGCGTATAGAAGAGAAGATGGACGAATTTACTTATTCCGTCCGCAAGATAGCGCAATTCGAATGCAGATTGGTGCTGAAAGATTGTGTATGCCTTTTCCATCCGTAGACCAATTTGTGGATGCTGTTAAGCAAACAGCTTTGGCTAATAAGCGTTGGGTAATCATTCTTATTCTGATTAATCTTCTTTTTAATCAAATGTTAATTTTTTATTATGAATGTCTCCATAAAAAAAAATGGAAGGGGAACCTTGGAGCAACAATAAAGTTGTTTCCGTGTGACCTATAGGTCACGGTTTAAGCGGTGGAAACAACCACTAATGTTTGTATTATGGTATGCTATCCCAGAGGCAGATCCAGGATTTAAACCCTATGGGTCCAACTTTTAAATTTTTTAACATTGAATCCATTATATTTTTAAATTTATGGGTTCATATCTACTATTTTTACAATTTTAATAAATTTTTACTCCCCGTAAAAAATTATGGGTTTAATTGAACCCGTCGAGTATGCACTACATTGCCCTAAGCTATCCCCATCACATCCCTTAGGGTGCGACCCTCCTTCTCCGAACCTTTATGAATACCATGTTGTCCTTGTTAAAAAAAACTTACTTTATTTGTGCCTAAAACAAGAGCAGATTCCTCCTGCTGGGAAAGGATCACTTTATCTTCGACCTCTGCTTATGGGAAGTGGAGCTGTACTTGGAGTTGCTCCAGCACCTGAATACACATTCCTTGTCTATTCTTGTCCTGTTGGAAACTATTTCAAGGTACGTTTAGTCAAATCGATTACCCTTTTTCTTTTTTTTCTTTTTAAAAAGTTGTTCTGAAAAATATTCTAAGCAAAAGGAGTCAAACAAATTCGTCACACTTTGGATATAGGATGGAACAGGAGCACTCTCCTTATATGTTGAGGAAGAATTTCATCGTTCAGCCTTGGGAGGAGCTGGTGGAATCAAAAGCATTACTAATTATGCCCCGGTAAATAATGATTTTGTTTTGTGATTATTGAAAACTTATGTATATTCATGAGTATAATTAAGCACATTCTATTTTTGTAAATATAGGTGATGAAAGCCATGAGAAATGCAAAAGGGAAAGGATTCACTGATGTATTGTACCTCGATTCAGTAAATAACAAATATATTGAAGAGGCCTCTTCCTCTAATATTTTTCTAGTCAAGGTATATACATGCTAACATATGTTTTTAGTGCTATTTGTACATGCCTCTTTACAATTTTAAAATTAAGAAAATGACTTTTTTAGATCTCTTATGTGTAAAAGATAGATCTCTTACGTATAGAAATAAATTTCCCATGTGTAAAGTGGGATCAACTTCATAAATTTTTATATTATTTTATTTTAAGATGTACTTAGATGAGACTGACTAACGAATTTAATGTTTGAACAATTCATCATAATTTAATTTTTTTTAACACCGCGTAGTCAATCTAACTTTTTATTATTATTTATTGTATATGAAAATTACTTAATCTTTCACCATTTTTAACATCTTCACAGGGAAAAGTCATTTCAACTCCAAAGGCAAATGGAACTATTCTTGAAGGAGTTACGAAGAGAAGTGTCATAGACATTGCACATGATCTTGGATACCAGGTTATAAGAAAATAATTAAAATAAACAACTTGATCCGAGAAAAAATAAAGGGTTTTTAAGTGATTAATCAAATTCCTCTCTAGGTCGAAGAACGCGCGATTGAAGCAGAGGAATTGATAACAGCTGATGAAGTGTTCTGTACGGGAACTGCACTTGGTGTTGCTGTTGTAGAAAATATTACTTACAAGGGTAAAAAGTAAGTTATTTCGTTAATTTACAAATTTCATAACTTGGACTTCATCCAAAAAGTTTAATCCTTAATTTTGAAATGTATATGTCCAGGATTGAATATAAGATAAGTTCAGAAATGATAAGCCAGCAATTGAACTCGAGGCTGGTGGGGATTCAAAGAGGCACTATTGAGGATAAGAGGAATTGGATTGTTGAGGTTAAATGAGATTCGATCTATTGACCTTTGAAATAAATAAAAGATTGAGAGAGTGCTTTGCTTTGCTATAGCTAGTTTAACAAGTGTTCACTGTCCTGTCAAGTGGATGCTGTGAGTTCCAGTCCTGTTTGTCGCGTCAGTTCAATAAATATATCAATGCATCTCTTAACTTTTTTGTATTTCACCACCTTATCAAGTGAAACCTGTGAGTTTGACTCATGTTGCAAGAATTCAATGTGTATATCAATATGTCTCTCAACTAATGCCAGCATCTGTAATAGTCGAATTGGATAAGTACCAAGTAAATGGAAAATCTTTATCTATCAGAATCTTTTCTTTTTTCTTTTCACTACGAAATATATGAGGAGGGGGACGGCATAGAAACCAAACTTATGCGGAAGTTCAAAGGGCGAGGTGCAGTAATAATCACTTTTAAGCCCGCTATTTAAAATATCAAAGAATCATATTGTTGAGAACTCAATGCCATCTGATAGTCGAATTGGATAAGTACCAAGTAAATGGAAAATCTTTATCTATCAGAATCTTTTCTTTTTTCTTTTCACTACGAAATATATGAGGAGGGGGACGACACAGAAACCAAACTTACGCGGAAGTCCAAAGGGTGAAGCGCAGTAATAGTCACTTTTAAGCCCGCTATTTGAAATATCAAAGAATCATATTGTTGAGAACTCAATGTCAGCATCTCTAATAGTCGAATTGGATAAGTACCAAGTGAATGGAAAATCTTTATCTATCGGAATCTTTTCTTTTTTCTTTTCACTACGAAATATATGAGGAGGGAGACGACATAGAAACCAAACTTATGCGGAAGTCCAAGGGCGAAGTGCAGTAATAGTCACTTTTAAGCCCACTATTTAAAATATATTTATAATTTATAATGTATTTAAAGCTTAACCAATTCATCCAAACTTTAGGACTAAGTATCATGAATTTTGAAATTTAGGACTTACTGTCCTAAATTTTTGAGTTGTTAATTTGAAATTCAGGACTAAGTGTCCTGAATTTCTGAATTACTAATTTAAAATTTAGAACATAAGATTCGAACTTCTGGACACAAATTTCGAACTTTAGGATACAATGTCCTGAAGTTTGTATTTCGAGGTTTTGACTCCAGGGCGTTGTATTTTAAAGTTTGAACAAAATTGACTAATCTTTAATATATTGTAAACTGTGGATGTATTTTAAATATCATGCTTAAAAGTGACTACCTGGTGTCATTTCCACAAGTCCAAAGCGGACCAAGCAGTTGGGCTTTAGGTCGCTCAATGATTAAAAATTACAAAATATGATACTTTTCGGGGTGGTTTAATTTTTAACTCCCATTTGTCCTATGAGCAGTACTTCAAGGTAAAAAATTAAAAGTATTAGAGAGTGGTAAGATTTGTTAATATTGAAGTTTTGCCCATGAGGTATAAGGCACAAAAATCCAAGACTATCCATTTTAAAGGCTATTTGTGTACGTCACCCACTCAATGACACGGTACCATAGGTACCTATTGAATTGGGCATGTAACGTAAAGTGACACTGGGCCGAAAGATAGCTATTGGCCCGTACGCGGGGCACTCATGCTATAAACCTTTTCTCTTCTGGGAAATCTACTCTAAATGCCTGTTAAGGCAATTTTAATTGGAAATTTTACGCCCTATAGAAAAGCTTAATAACTTATTTATTTTAAATAAATATTATTTTAAAAAATTATATTATATAGCTACCTTTTACTCTTTATAGCAAAATATCTAATTATAGTTACATCATACACTTAAGGCACCATATACACTAATTAATATTTTTTTCTATTCTTTTTCAGATTTTCTCTCACATAATCACAGTAAATTTCACAAACCACGTTCTCTCTCTTTGCATACACTTTTCTCTCTTATCCCACAAAACCACGATTCAGACTTCTTCTCCCACCCAAATTCGTTAGATCTCCCTCATTATCACTCCCTAGTTAGTTTCTCTTTAAAATCGTGTTTTTTTTCTTGATACAAGTTCTTGCGATAAGTATTTAGCTTCTTCGATTTTGATACAGATTTTTGTTTGCTTCTTAAACAATAACCATTGTTATTGTTTACTCAACAGAAAACTTTCGTTTTTCTCTCCAATGTCGGATTCAACGTCACACAAGATGGTAACCAGAGGTATACCCACCAAAATTCTCAATTTTGATGGGCCTTCTTTCTCATTGCAAATAACTCAAGCGGAGTCAAAATTTGCAAGTGTATCAGCAACTACAGCTTCAGAGAGAAGAACTAAATTACTCAATGACAAATCGAAAGAAGTCCAAGTTGAGAAATCTTCAAAAGAAACAAAGATTCCAGTTGCGATAAAGAGAAAAAAACCTATGAATAATTCTTCATGTGTCAAGGTTAAGGAAGTTGATGCCAAAAAAACCTCGGATACACGACATGAAAAGGTAATTGTTATTGTATCAATATGCATTCAAAGTTGTTGATGTTATTTAGGGGTACATTGATGTATTCATAAGTATGTATTTAGTTGTATATTGGTGTATTCATATGTATTTAGTTGTATTCATAAGTATTAAAACAATCCAGAACTCATTTACACATTTACAATGTCATTAACTGAGTTGTGATTACTTGGTTATTATATGTTGTATTTAAATGTATTTAGTTGTATTCAAATTTACATTCACTGTATTTCCGTACTTATTACAGTTTTCCCTGCATACTGTATGTAGATATTCACTGTTTTGTACTCAATGGTATGAATATGTATTTTAATATTTAACTATATCTAGTTGTATTTATATGTATTCATAACATTTAATGAGTTTATGTATTGATGATGAATATGAAACCTTTTTTAAATTCTTGTTTGTATACATGAAATTAAACTATTTGTGAAACACCCGCCAAGTTTATCACCACATATTTGTCATATACAAACACAAACATAGTATCCGATCTCAAAGAAAAGCTTACTCCAGAATAGTATAAACTATTAAGTTCTACTTATTTTGGAAGTCTTCTTGATATGGATCAGTGTGAGGTACAACATCAACTCTTTAGGTGCTTCATGGTTTTGCAGTTAGAAGGAAGTACTGATGACGTATTTTCAATACATATAAATGGTACACCAATTTCCTTATCAATCAGGGAGTTTGCGCTCGTCACCGGTCTCAAATGTGTTGGTGATCCACATGAATTTAAGTTCAACACAAAGGTCCCCAACCGTATTATTCAGAGATACTTTGGCGGTGCAAAGTTGGTTAAAAAGGAAGCTTTGTTGGCGTGCTTTGATGAAAAGAAATGGGGTGATGACAACGATGGGGATGCCATCAAGATAGTATTGTTGTATCTCATACACACATGGATATTCTCATTAGAGAAGAAAACCAAGACCATCCCACGGCTACATTTTGACTTGGTCGAGAGCGGGAGATACTCTGATTATTCTTGGGGTACGTTTTCATTCAGTAACCTTATTACATCTATTAGTAAGAAAATGGATTATCACAAGAAGTATTATAGGATTGCTGGTATGCCTCTCGCCATGCAAGTTTGGTTTTATGAGTGTTGTTCAAAGGTTGACCCCAAAATTGCAAAGCGCCTTGGTAATCGGGTACCCAGATTACTCAATTGAAGAACCATTGTTAACCAACCAACTTATGCTTATCTGGTGAACGACATGTTCAAAGACCAGGGAAACATGGTAAATTACTATTTCATAAGTTGTCTGAAATTTGATTTTGCATACAATATTTGCTAAGTATAGTGTATTATGCATATAACATACATCTAAATATGTACTGTATTTTCAAGTTGTATACAATCAACAGTTCCATACAGATACATACATTATAATTTACATACAACATATATATGTATACAATATACATCTAAATACAACCTAGATTTTTCATATGCAGTACACCATTCATCTGCATACAAACTATAATTTCCATTTGCATATAGCCTATAGTTGCACACAATATACATTTCAATACAGTGATCAAAAGTAAATATATGTTGGATATAACATACAATTTTTTATTTTCAGATTGTTTACAACGACATCCAACCAAGTGATGTAGAGCTTGCTGTTATTCAGATTCCTCTTGGAGGCGTTGAGGTAGATACCAGTCCTACCAATACTCATTCAGACAAGCATGCAGATGATTAAGATGACTTTAGTCCTACACCGCTTCTTCAGCCTAAGAAGAAATATGATGCAAGTGTTGGACCTTCTTCATCTCCGCCCCACAAGAAGCGCAAATAGCAAATTATAGATCACTCAGAGGCAGAGAATAAACCCAAGACTCCTGATGCTGGTATATCTGAAGTCAATCAAAATGTGTTGCATCATAAGAAGCAGGCAGATTCTAAAGCAGATGAAGTATCTTCTTTGAGGAATAATCTAAATTCATTCAAAGACTACGTGAGTTTTGTCTGCCATTAGTAAACATTACAGTTTTGTCAATTAACATTCATATATTTTTCCAACACCTATCTAATTTATTTATGTTTTGATTAGGTGATGGGAGAGTTCACGTCTTTAAGAACATTGATCAATGAAAACTTTAAGAAGATTTCTGACTAGATTAAAGCAAATAAGCCCACAGTGACATGTGATGATGGTATTCAAATGGAACATGATGTCGACGTGAAAGTGTGACCACCCGAAGGGTCATCACCGTTGTTCTTCCTTGTTTCGCGCTTTCGAGGCCTTGAAAACCTTGCTTTTAGTTGCCTCAATTGGTGTGCACAGTTCGGGCGCGTAGCCGAAAAGTTTTGATGTTAGAATATGTGAATTATGAGAAACATTTGATGAATTTTGGTATTAATATGCATAATGTTGACTTCGGTCAACATTTTGGGTAAACGGACTCGGACCTGTGATTCGACGGTCCCGGAGGGTCCGTAGGAAAATATGGGACTTGGGCGTGTGCCCAGAATCAAATTCTGAGGTTCCAAGCCCGAGAAAGAAATTTTTGAAAGAAATTGTTTTTCTGAAATTTGATATGAAAATTTGAAATGAAAAAGGGGTTAGAAAATATAGGTATCGGGCTCGTATTTTGGTTCCGACGCTCGGTACAAGTTTTAAATATGTGTTAAGCACTATCTGTAAAGTTTGGCTAAAAACGGACGTCATATGACGTGTTTCGGACTAAAAATGGAGAATTTGAGTTATGAAAGTTGAAGAAAGAAAATAATGTGTTTGAGGCTTGATCCTATGTATATGATGTTATTTTGGCGATTTGATCGCACGAGTAAATCCGTAAGATGTTTTTAAGGTCGTGTGCATGTTGGGTTTGGAGCCCCGAGGGCTCGGGTGAGTTTTGAATGGGGCCCGGGAGGTCTTGGACTTAGAAAAAAATATACAGGTTCAGATGCTGCAGGCCCAGCGCGGCCATTTCCGCGCGGTCCGCGCTGGAAGCCATGCGGCCGCGGTGCTTTTCTGTGCGGTCCGCGTAGTGGGGGTTCAGAGGGTCGACCAGCGCGGCCGCGCACCAAATCAGTGCGGTCCACACTGGGTGGGTTCAGAGAGAGCCCACTTCTCCCTTCCCTCGGCGCGGCTGCGGTACATTTCTGTGCGGTCCGCGCCAGCCCCCAGAAAAATGTATAAATTAGGGATTTTTAGTCATTTTTCCATTTTTTCAAAAACCCAAAACCTAAGAGGCGATTTTCCAAACAACTTTTCTTCTTCAAAACGATTGGTAAGTGATTTCTAACTTAATTTCTTTATTCCTTAATATCTTTTAACATAATTTCAACTTCAAATCAAAGATTTTCATGGAGAAAATTGGGTGTTTTGGGTAAAACCTAGGTTTTCTACAAATTGAGAAGTTGGACCTCAATTTGGGGTCCGATTTAAAAACAAATCATATATTTGGATTCATGGGGGAATGAGTAACCGGGTTTTGGTCCGAACCTCGAGTTTCGACCACGTGAGTCCGGGGGTATTTTTGACCTTTTTGGGAAAAACCTTGAAAAATCTATTTTCATGCATTGGGGATGATTCATTTAGTAATTATTAATGTGATTAAGTAACTTATGACTAGATTCGAGCGGATTGGTGGTGGAATCAAGAGGTAAAGCTATACTAGAAGCATGAGTTGAGTTTGGAGCATTCGAGGTAAGTGTTTGTTCTAACTTTGGCTTGAGGGAATAAGATTAGGATGAAATTTTCTACTTGCTAATGTGGAGCACGGTGTATAGGCATGGTGACAGTTATCTATGCACCGGAGTCTAGCATGACCATGAGTCTTGATTGCTTTTAATTCGAATAATGTGACACAAGCTCCTTGTTTATTTGATGAGTTTCATATAATGTGAACGGTTGAGGTAAAATTGTGATTGGTGTACTTTTGGAGCGTTAGCTCAAACATGAATGTGTTAGTTGAGGGAGAATGGATTTAAAAAGGAGAATGTGTTGTGAATACTCCCTTGCCGGGATGTGTAGACTGATATATATATTCTCCCTTGTCGGGATATTTTGGGCTGTTAACTGTACCCTTGTCGGGTTAAAGGTATTGACTTGTTATTCTCCCCTGAAGGGGTCTACTATATGAAGTCACATATTATGAACTATATTATGGGATCGTGTGGCACGCCGTCCACTTATATATGATATTATGGGATCGTGTGGCACGCCGTCCACTTATATATGATATTATGGGATCGTGTGGCACGCCGTCCACTTATATATGATATTATGGGATCGTGTGGCACGCCGTCCACTTATATATGATATTATGGGATCGTGTGGCACGCCGTCCACTTATATATGATATTATGGGATCGTGTGGCACGCCGTCCACTTATATATGATATTATGGGATCGTGTGGCACGCCGTCCACTTATATATGATATTATGGGATCGTGTGGCACGTCGTCCACTTATATATGATATTATGGGATCGTGTGTATATATATATATATATATATATATATATATATATATATATATATATATATATATATATATATATATATATATATATATATATATATATATATATATATATTTATTTCCGATATTTCATTTTTATCTGTTACTCCCCGATAGCATGTCCCCTCCCAGTTTTACTTTGTATTATCTTGTTATTTTTTTCTTGCACTTGTTGTATATATATCTGTACAGGTTAATTGTGGTAGGTACTGTCTAGACTCGTCACTACTTCGCCGGGGTTAGGCCAGACACTTACCAACACATGGGTTCGGTTGTGCTGATGCTACACTCTGTGCATTTTTGTGCACAGATCAGAGAGCAGCTTACGGACCACAGCAGTAGGATTTCTGGGAGCTATCTTCAGTCCAGGGACTCTCGAGGTAGCCTAGCTGGCGTTCGCAGGCCGAAGTCCCTTTCCATATTTTTCGTTGTTCATCTTGTATCAGACAAACATGATGTATTTCCTTTCAGACATTGTTTGTAGTATTCTGTAGTAGTCCGTGAGCTAGTGACACCAGACCTTGGGTAGTGATGTGTATTAAACTTCCGCACTTTTGGTTTTCAGTTGCTTTAGATTTAAAGTCTTCCGCTTAAATCTTGTCTCGTTTATTATATTGTTTGAGAGAAAGCAGGAAAGGTGTTTTAAATATTTGGCTTGCCTAGCTCCGATAGTAGGCTCCATCACGACACCCGATGGTGGGAAATCCGGGTCGTGACAAGTTGGTATTAGAGCACTAGGTTACTTAGGTCTCACAACTCACGGACAAGCTCAGTAGAGTCTGAGGGATCGGTACGAGACGTCTGTATTTATCCCGCAGAGGCTATTGAGTTAGGAAAACTTCACCTTGTTCATTCTTGTCGTGCGATTCTATTTCTCAAGTACTGATTGTCCTTCCACTCTGTTCTTTCGTAAATGGCGAGGACACGTGCTTCCTCTTCTACCGCACAACAGCCTGAGCCCCCAGCAACAGCCCCTATTAGGGGCAGAGGGCGAGGCCGAGGCCGTGCTAGAGGCCGAGGCCGGGGCAGAGCTCAGCCCCGAGCAGCGTTTCCAGCGACGGAGCCTCAGGTCGATTTTGAGGAGGAGGTTCCGGTCCCAGCTATTTCAGTGGGCCCAGCTCAGGTCCCAGAGGGTTTCATAGCCACTCTTGTGCTTCAGGACGCTTTGGTCCGACTGGTAGGCTTTATGGAGGGCATTTCTAGAGCGGGTTTGCTTCCCGTAGCTCCAGCCACATCTCAGGCTGGGGGAGGAGTTCAGACTCCCGATACTCGTACTCTAGAGCCGGTAGCTCCTCAGGCTCAGGTTCCAGCAGTTCAGCCAGCCGTGGCAGTTCAGCCAGCTGTGGCAGCCCAGCCAGGTATTGCGGCTCAGTCCAGCGATGGTGCGGCTATGTCCGCGGATGCTTTGTGGAGGCTTGATCGTTTCACCAAGCTCTTCACAACCACATATAGTGGCACCCCCTCAGAGGATGCTCAGGATTTCATATTCAACTGTCATGAGGTTCTACGGACTATGGGCATTGTAGAGACCAATGGGGTCGACTTCGCCACTTTTCGCCTGGCAGGATCCGCCAAGACTTGGTGGAGGGATTTCTATTTAGCCTGGCCAGCAGGGTCACCATCATTGACCTGGGATCAGTTTTCAGAGTTATTTCCGGGGAAGTTTCTTCCAGTTACTCAGCGAGATGCTCTTCGCAGGCAGTTTGAGCGTCTCCAGCAGGGTCCTATGACGGTCACCCAGTATGAGACCCAGTTCATTGATCTTGCTCGTCATGCCATTGTGATACTCCCCACCGATAGAGAGAGGTTGCGGAGGTTTATTGATGGGTTGGCCCAGCCGATCCGTGTTCAGATGGCCATGAGTGCTGGTAGTGAGATTTCATTTCAGGAGGCGGCAGATGGTGGCCGCCGGATAGAGATGGCACTTGCTCAGGGAGGTGGTCATGGGTCTGATAATATGCCCCGTCATTCGGGTAGATTCAGTGGTACCTCGTCTGGAGGTAGGGATTCCTATGGTATAGGCCATCCTTCGAGGCCCTTTCAGTCAGCTCTCCAGGCTTCTCATGGTACACTAGGTGGTCGTGGTTCTCAGCCGCAGTGTTCTGACCAGCAGCTCTTTAGTTCACCATCAGCACCTATCAGTGCACCACCACTTCGTTATTCTCAGCAGCCGATGGCTTGTTATACTTGCGGCGATGTGAGTCACATTGCCTGATATTACCCTCGAGCTTCCAGTAGCTCGTAGCAGCAGGATCCTCGCCCGATGATCCAGGCACCAGTTGCCCCACAGCCTGCCCAGCCAGCTAGAGGCGGGGGTAGAGGACATAGAGGTGGAGGTAGAGGTCGTAGAGGTGGAGCTCAGACCGCTAGAGGTAGGGGTCAATCAGCAACAGATCGTCCCAGGGATATGATTCAGGGAGGTGGAGCCCAGCCCCGTTGTTATGCTTTGCCAGCCAGGCCAGAGGCTGAGTCATCAGATGCTGTGATTATAGGTACTATTCTGGTCTGTGATAGGGATGCTTCTGTGCTATTTGATCCCGGATCTACGTATTCATATGTGTCGTCCTATTTTGCACCCTATTTGGTTATGCCTAGTGACTCGTTGAGTATTCCTGTTTATGTGTCAATACCGGTGGGTGATTCTATTATGGTCGACCAAGTTCATCGTTATTGTATCGTAGTGTTTGGGGGTCTTGAGACCCGTGTTAATTTGTTGCTTTTGGACATGGTCGACTTTGATGTTATATTGGGGATGGATTGGTTATCCCCGTACCATGCTATCTTGGATTTCCATGCCAAGACCGTGACCTTAGCCTTACCGGATTTACCCCGTTTAGAGTGGAGAGGGACTTCTGGTCATTGTACCTGCAGTGTTATCTCGTATGTGAAAGCTCGGCGTATGGTCGAGAAGGTATGTTTGGCCTACTTGGCGTATGTTCGCGATTTTAGCGCGGAGGCCCCTTCTATTGATTCTATGCCCGTTGTTCAGGAGTTTCCTGAGGTTTTCCCTTCAGACTTGCCGGGTATGCCGCCCGACAGGGATATCGACTTTTGTATTGATCTGGCCCCGGGCACTCAGCCCATTTCTATCCCTCCATATCGTATGGCCCCGCCGGAGTTGAAAGAGTTAAAGGAACAACTGCAGGATTTGCTTGAGAAAGGTTTCATTAGACCTAGTGTTTCACCTTGGGGTGCGCCAGTGTTGTTTGTTAAGAAAAAGGATGGTTCGATGAGAATGTGCATCGATTACCGGTAATTGAACAAGGTTACAATTAAGAATAAGTATCCACTGCCGAGGATTGATGATTTATTTGACCAGCTTCAGGGTGCGAGGGTATTTTCAAAGATAGATTTGAGATCTGGCTACCACCAGCTGAGGATTAGGGCGTCTGATGTCCCCAAGACAGCATTTCGCACGTGGTATGGGCACTATGAGTTTTTGGTCATGTCATTTGGATTGACTAATGCCCCAGCAGCGTTTATGGAGTTGATGAACCGAGTGTTCAGACCTTATTTGGACTTGTTAGTGATAGTCTTCATTGACGATATTCTTATATACTCCTGCAGTCAGGAGGAGCATGAGCAGCACCTCAGAGTGGTCCTTCAGACCCTAAAGGATAGTCAGTTGTATGCTAAGTTCTCAAAGTGCGAGTTTTGGTTGAGTTCGGTCGCATTCCTAGGTCATGTCGTATCAGCAGCAGGTATTCAGGTAGACCCAAAGAAGATAGAGGCAGTTAAGAACTGGCCTCGACCAGCTTCAGCTACGGATATTCGGAGTTTCCTGGGGTTAGCAGGTTACTACCGTCGGTTCGTGGAGGGGTTTTCATCCATTGCAGCCCCTATGACCAGATTGACCCAGAAGGGTGTCCAGTTCAGGTGGTCGGACGAGTGTGAGGCGAGCTTTCAGAAGCTCAAGACGGCTCTGACTACGGCACCAGTATTGGTTTTGCCCACAGGTTCAGGGCCATATACGGTCTATTGTGATGCGTCTCGTATTGGGCTTGGTGTAGTGTTGATGCAGGAAGGCAAAGTCATTGCTTATGCTTCGAGGCAGTTGAAGATCCACGAGAAGAATTATCCGGTTCATGATCTCGAGTTGGCAGCCATTGTTCATGCCTTGAAGATCTGGAGGCATTACTTATATGGCGTGACGTGTGAGGTTTACACTGATCACAAGAGTCTTCAGTATCTGTTCAAGCAGAAAGAGTTGAATTTGAGGTAGAGGAGGTGGTTAGAGTTGCTAAAGGATTATGATATTACTATCTTATACCACCCGAGGAAGGCCAATGTGGTGGCCGATGCATTGAGCAGGAAGTCCGCCAGCATGGGTAGTCTTGCTTATATTCCAGTCAGCCAAAGATCGCTTGCTTTGGATGTTTAGGCCTTGGCCAATCGTCTTGTGAGGTTGGATATTTCTGAGCCTAGCAGAGTGTTAGCTTGCACGGTTGCTCGTTCCTCACTATTAGAGCGTATCCGCGAGCGGCAGTTTGAGGATCCCCATTTGTGTGTCTTGAGAGACACGGTGCAGCGTGGTGGTGCCAAGAAAGTAACTTTAGATGATGATGGTGTATTGAGATTGCAGGGGCAAGTTTGTGTGCCCAATGTTGATGGGATTCGAGAGTTGATCTTAGCGGAGGCCTACAGTTCTCGGTATTCTATTCACCCGGGCGCCGCAAAGATGTATCAGGATCTGAGGCAGCACTATTGGTGGCGTAAGATGAAGAAAGACATCGTTGTGCATGTGGCTCGGTGTTTGAATTGTCAGCAGGTTAAGTACGAGCATCAAAGACCTGGTGGTCTATTTCAGAGGATTGCACTTCCCGAGTGGAAGTGGGAGAGGATTACGATGGATTTCGTTACTGGACTTCCGATGACTCGGAAAAAGTTTGATGCAGTTTGGGTCATTGTTGATAGGCTGACCAAGTCAGCGCATTTTGTTCCTGTTGCAGCCACCTATTCATCCGAAAGGTTAGCCGATATTTATATCAAGGAGATTGTTCGCCTTCATGGGGTGCCGCTATCTATCATATCGGATCGGGGTACGCAGTTTACCTCACATTTTTGGAGAGCGGTTCAGCGAGAGTTGGGCACCGAGGTTGAGTTGAGTACAACATTTCATCCCCAGACGGATGGTCAGTCCGAGAGGACTATTCAGATTCTTGAGGACATGCTCCGAGCTTGTGTCATTGATTTTGGAGGCTCGTGGGACCAGTTTTTGCCTTTAGCAGAGTTCGCCTATAACAACAGCTACCAGTCCAGCATTCAGATGGCTCCGTATGAGGCGTTGTATGGTAGGCGATGTCGGTCTCCAGTTGGATGGTTTGAGCCGGGAGAGGCTCGATTATTGGGTACGGATCTGGTTCAGGAAGCTTTGGACAAGGTCAGGATTATTCAGGATAGACTTCGTACAACTCAGTCCAGACAGAAGAGTTATGCAGACCGCAAGGTCAGAGTTGTTGCTTTCATGGTTGGTGAGCGGGTATTGCTCCGTGTATCGCCTATGAAGGGCGTGATGAGATTTGGGAAGAAGGGCAAGCTCAGCCCTAGGTTCATCGGTCCATTTGAGATTCTTGATCGTGTGGGAGATGTGGCTTATAGACTTGCCTTTCCACCTAGCTTGTCAGCTGTGCATCCCGTGTTTCATGTATCTATGCTCCGGAAGTATCGCGAAGATCCATCGCACGTGTTAGATTTCAGCACTGTCCAATTGGACAAGGATCTGTCATATGAGGAGGAGCCGGTGGCTATTCTAGACTGGCAGGTTCGACAGTTGAGGTCGAAGAGTTTTCCTTTGGTGCGTGTTCAGTGGAGAGGTCAGCCTCCTAAGGCATCGACTTGGGAGTCCGAGTCCGATATGCGGAGCCGTTATCCTCATTTATTTCCCGACTCAGGTACTTCTTTCTTTTGTCCGTTCGAGGACAAACGGTTGTTTTAGAGGTGGAGAATATGACAACCCGAAGGGTCATCACCGTAGTTCTTCCTTGTTCCGCGCTTTCGAGGCCTTGAAAACCTCGCTTTTAGTTGCCTCGATTGGCGTGCATAGTTCGGGCGCATAGCCGGAAAGTTTTGATGTTAGAATATGTGAATTATGTGAAACATTTGATGAATTTTGGTATTAATATGCATAATGTTGACTTCGGTCAACATTTTGGGTAAACAGACCCGGACCTGTAATTCGACGGTCCCGGAGGGTCCGTAGGAAAATATGGGACTTGGGCGTGTGCCCAGAATCAAATTCTGAGGCCCCAAGCCCGAGAAATGAATTTTTGAAAGAACTTGTTTTTCTGAAATTTGATATGAAAATTTGAAATGAAAAAGGGGTTAGAAAATATAGGTATCAGGCTCATATTTTGGTTCCGACACCTCGTACAAGTCTTAAATATGTGTTACGAACTATCTGTAAAGTTTGGCTAAAAACGAACGTCATATGACGTGTTTCGGACTAAAAATGGAGAATTTGAGTTATGAAAGTTGAAGAAAGAAAATCATGTGTTTGAGGCTTGATCCTATGTATATGATGTTATTTTGGCGATTTGATCGCACGAGTAAGTCCGTAAGATAGTTTTAAGGTTGTGTGCATGTTGGGTTTGGAGCCCCGAGGGCTCGGGTGAGTTTTGAATGGGGCCTGGGAGGTCTTGGACTTAGAAAAAAATATACAGGTTCAGATGTTGCAGGCCCAGCGCGGCCGCGGCCATTTCCGCACGGTCCGCGCTGGCAGCAACACGACCGCAATGCTTTTCTGTGCGATCTGCGTGGTGGGGTTCAGAGGGTCGACCAGCGTGGCCGCGCACCAAATCAGTGCGGTCCGCGCTGGGTGGGTTTAGAGAGTGCCCACTTCTCCCCTCCCTTGGCGCGGCCACGGTGCATTTCTGTGCGGTCCGCGCCAGCCCCCAGAAAAATGTATAAATTCGGGATTTTTAGTCATTTTTCCACTTTTTCAAAAATCCAAAACCTAAGAGGCGATTTTCCAAACAACTTTTCTTCTTCAAAACGATTGGTAAGTGATTTCTAACTTAATTTCTTTATTCCTTAATATCTTTTAACATAATTTCAACTTCTCAAAGATTTTCATGGGGAAAATTGGGTGTTTTGGGTAAAACCTAGGTTTTCTACAAATTGAGAAGTTGGACCTCAATTTGGGGTCCGATTTAAAAACAAATCATATATTTGGATTCATGGGGGAATGAGTAACCGGGTTTTGGTCCGAACCTCAAGTTTCGACCACGTGGGTCCAGGGGTATTTTTGACCTTTTTGGGAAAAACCTTGAAAAATCTATTTTCATGCATTGGGGATGATTCATTTAGTAATTATTAATGTGATTAAGTAACTTATGACTAGATTCGAGCGGATTGGTGGTGGAATCAAGAGGTAAAGCTATACTAGAAGCGTGAGTTGAGTTTGGATCATTCGAGGTAAGTGTTTGTTCTAACTTTGGCTTGAGGGAATAGGATTAGGATGATATTTGCTACTTGCTAATGTGGAGTGTGGTGTATTGGCATGGTGACGGTTATCTATGCACCGGAGTCTATCATGACCGTGAGTCTCGATTGCTTTTAATTTGAATAATGTGACACAAGCTCCTTGTTTATTTGATGAGTTTCATATAATGTGAACGGTTGAGGTAAAATTGTGATTTGTGTACTTTTGGAGCGTTAGCTCGAACATGAATGCGTTAGTTGAGGAAGAATGGATTTAAAAAGGAGAATGTGTTGTGAATACTCCCTTGCCGGGATGTGTAGACTGATATATATATATTCTCCCTTGTCGGGATATTTTGGGCTGTTAACTGTACCCTTGTCGGGTTAAAGGTATTGAGTTGTTGTTCTCCCCTGAAGGGGTCTACTATATGAAGTCAGATATTATGAACTATATTATGGGATTGTGTGGCACGCCGTCCACTTATATATGATATTATGGGATCGTGTGGCACGCCGTCCACTTATATATGATATTATGGGATCGTGTGGCATGCCGTCCACTTATATATGATATTATGGGATCGTGTGGCACGCCGTCCACTTATATATGATATTATGGGATCGTGTGGCACGTCGTCCACTTATATATGATATTATGGGATCGTGTGGCACGCCGTCCACTTATATATGATATTATGGGATCGTGTGGCACGCCGTCCACTTATATATGATATTATGGGATCGTGTGGCACGCCGTCCACTTATATATATATATATATATATATATATATATATATATATATATATATATATATATTTTCTGCTTATTTCCGATATTTCATTTTTATCTGTTACTCCCTGATAGCATATCCCCTCCCAGTTTTACTTTGTATTATCTTGTTATTGTTTTCTTGCACTTGTTGTATATATATCTGTACAGGTTAATTGTGGTAGGTACTGTCTAGCCTCGTCACTACTTCGCCGGGGTTAGGCCAGGCACTTACCAGCACATGGGTTCGGTTGTGCTGATGCTACACTCTGTGCATTTTTGTGCACAGATCAGGGAGCAGCTTACGGACCACAGCAGTAGGATTTCTGAGAGCTATCTTCAGTCCAGGGACTCTCGAGGTAGCCTAGCTGGCGTTCGCAGGCCGAAGTCCCTTTCCATGTTTTTCGTTTGTTCTTCTTGTATCAGACAAACGTGATGTATTTCCTTTCAGACATTGTTTGTAGTATTCTGTAGTAGTCCGTGAGCTAGTGACACTAGACCTTGGGTAGTGATGTGTATTAAACTTCCGCACTTTTGGTTTTCAGTTGCTTTAGATTTAAAGTCTTCCGCTTAAATCTTGTCTCGTTTATTATATTGTTTGAGAGAAAGCAGGAAAGGTGTTTTAAATATTTGGCTTGCCTAGCTCCGATAGTAGGCTCCATCACGACACCCGATGGTGGGAAATCCGGGTCGTGACAAGTTGGTATCAGAGCACTAGGTTACTCAGGTCTCACAACTCACGGACAAGCTCAGTAGAGTCTGAGGGATCGGTACGTCTATTAGTTTATGTTTATATGAACATAATAAGACTATATATTTCTTATTTATTCACATTAATCATCTACACCACACCATACATATTTTGAAATATAAGTAAATACATGTTACTTAAGTTATACATAAGTATTCAATACTATATAAATACATATATAAACTGAGACATCTATGTAGTTGTATCTATGATTAATTTTAAGCTGTATTCTGTTAATGTATACAGTATTTTCAAGTTGCATACAACCTATAGTTCCATATAGCTACATACAATATAATCTAAATGTAGTTGTATTTAAGGTTTACAGAATACAGTCTTCTTAAAAGATTAGAGTATTTATTATAATTGAAACTACAATACATAGTAGCAGAATACAGTAACTGAAACACATACACCTGTATACATTAACATAATACAGATGTTAATCCTCACATACATCTGTATACATTAGCAGAATATCAGAATACAGTATGTTTATTTTCCACTTTATAAAACACTCATATACATCTGTATACATTAATAGAATATAGATGTTAATCCTGTTTGTGATGAAGCGATAGTTGATGGGAATAATACATCTGAGATGTTGTGTATCATACCACTTATATGTGTATCCAAAGAAGTACATGTATCATAGTTTGAGTTGCCGGACAAGTTTCTTCCAAGTCAAATTTCAGAAGCTAGAATTGTGATACATCAGGCAGCAAAAAATCCAGCAGATGCAATCCCATTAGCCTCACATAGGAATCAACTTCCAAGTAGATGGTATTCTTCGCCTTATGAGTCAAACTTTGACTCCACAAGTTAGTAAATTATTTTAAAAAATAATGTATTATAAAGTTATGATCTTCTTCCCCCTTGTATCTATAATTAAATGGTTGTATTCATGACTTTACTGAACAATAAGTACCTCAGTTAAGTTGACTCCCATATTCGATAAGAAACACCCATTTGAAGATGATTTGATTTAGGGATCACATCCTACATTAGTCATTCAAGAGTATGAGAAATGAGTTCGTGATGGTCTTCTCGCTAAACATTATCAAAAGTAAGTTTTTTACTTTGTATGTCTATTAAATATATTTATAATTTAAATAATAGACATATTGTATTTTGAAATTCATTGTAGAAGTGATTTGGAATACCATTACAAAAGAACAAGTCAACACTGCATATACCGTTGAATTTTGGCGTTGATCAAGTCACTTCAAAAAATTGGTTTTACCTTCTCTGATTTGACGGCAAACTATGGAATGACAATGTAAGATAAACTCCTTCCACATTCAGTTTGTTAAATGTATACTGCTATCAAATAAATACATGTATTCTACATTATGTATGTAACATACAGTTTTACTAATCTGTTTTCAGCATTTTATATTAACCATACAAATACATGTGTTCAACTCTGTTTTCACTAGTTGCTATTTTTTGAATTTCATTCAATGTACTGACGCTATGTATTCAATTTTACATGTAGCGTATTGATGTCATCTTTTACTACTTACGAAAGAAGGGAAAGTACAACCAAATACCCAACTTTAAGTATACAACTGTTGATTTTATATTCAAGACAAGAATAACTGAGATATTCGACAGGTATGCTGATACAGATAGTAATGCAAATGTAGCCAAAGAAGAGGATGTGGTAGTTGATAACTAGGAATTATGGTGCATTTTACACTCCTTCTTACTTGAGTTCTGATTGAAAATGTGTACAAAATAGCCCTAAAGGCTTACATGTTGTATTTCTTTGTAGGATTTGGTCAACAAGTTGACAATTAGTCAAAATCGGCTAAAAAGGAGTGAAACATGTACAAGTACCAAGAACAAGTCCAAGCACAGTGCAATAGGTCCAATGCGGCAGGACTCCATTCTGTGCGGTCCGTAGTGAAGAAGTTTAGAGAGGTGCTCATTTCAGACAGTCAAGCATTGCGGCCGCAAAGCATTTCATGCGGACCGCAATAGGCTCACCGCGTCCGCACTCGATACTGTGCGGTCCGCAATGATTGAGTTCAAAGAGTTGAAGATTTGTAGCTTAGTGCCAATGCGGTCCGCGATCCTTTTTGTGCGGACCGCAACAGAAGCCACCGCGGCCGCGGTGCATTTTGTGCGGCCCATGGTAGCCAAGTTCAGAGAGCAGAGTTTTAAGCCAAGAAGCCTCAATGCAGCCGCACTCGATTTTGTGCGGTCCGCACTACCCCCGCAGGTGTATTTTTGTCCAGAAAATTTGGCCTAGTATAAATAGTTTCTTTTTCCATTTTTAGGTCATCAATTGTATTTTAACTTCCAGTTGTGCTCGTGAACAATGTTCCTTAACTATTTTGAGTAATTCCAGAGTAGTTTTTTCATTGAATCTTCAAGTTTTAGCTTGTAATTAAATATTATGGGTTTTTCTTCATCTATTTCTTTATTTTCTTCTATTATCATGAGTAGCTAGACCCATTAGCTAGGTTTTTGCTCAACCCTAGTGTAGGTATTTGATGGGTCTTTGTGTTTTAAGTCTTGAATGTCTATGAGTGTTTGATATTTGGACTAATTTATGGTTTCAATGTTGAATTAGTGGTGGCAAACACTAATTTGTGCATATTTGACTTGGGTTCTTCTTGAGAAAGAGAACTTGAGTCTAGGAAAATTAGTCCAACAAGGAATTGGAGCGTATTCAAGAGATTGATAGCCCAAATTAAAGGGTTAAACCTAGAGATAGTAATACCCGACTTGAACCTAAATTTCTTGCACAAATTATCATACCCAGTTGGTTTTGAGAAAGTCAATTAGGAAAAAATCACTCAAACTATAGATAGGTATAGAGTGAGAAGTTTAGTGCATTGGTTATATCGTAATCCCCAACATGACAACCTAGCCTTAGACCCGAGAACCCGTCAAGTATCCACCTAGGAGAAAGTCACTTCCCTAGTGCCTTCTTAACTATTTAGATAACCTTCAAGTATTTCACTCTTAGCTTAATTTAGCATCTTATTAGCATAAAATTAGAAGTAAAAATCAAAAGACCAACTATGATTAGAAGTGCAATTAAGAGCAATTACACATCTCTAACCTAGATAGAAACCCAATTCCCATTTCTAGCTCCCTTTGGAAATCGATCTCGACCTTCTCAGGTAAAAGCTGCTTCGACCACTCTCGCTACTTTGTAGTAGTGCAGGGTTGGCACCGATCATTTTTTGGCGCCGTTGCCGGGGAGCTAACGGTTTTGGATATCTATCTAAATAGTTTTGTGTATTGTTCTTCTTTCCTTCTGTGTTACTAATTTGTGAGTCACAACTTTAGGTACAAAATGGCAGCAAACAACGCACCTCTTGGAGATCTTCCGCCGGGGGAGGAGGTAGATGACAATGTTGATGATGAGGTTCCTATTGTACCTCAAGGTCAAAGGAGAGGCCGCAAGGCCAATAATAATATTCCAGACCCTCCCCCGCCACCTCCAAGAGTGGCTCCTCGAGTGCTTCCCAACCAAGGATATGCCAGTGCAATTGTCCCACCCCAGATCCGGACAGGCAATTTTCAAATTACCAATGTGATGCTGACATTGCTAGAGCAATGTGGGTATTTCACGGGCGCTGCCAATCAGAATGCTTACAAACATCTCAAAGGTTTCGTGGATACCTGTTAGGGGAGCAAGCAAACTAATGCGTCGGAGGATGCATTTCGGTTGAGACTATTCCCTTTCTCACTTAGAGGGAAGGCATTGGATTGGCTTGAGCGACATCCCAACCATTCCATCACTACTTGGGATGAGTTGGCGGATAAGTTCATTGTAAATTTTTTCTCACCGGGGCACATGGCAGCAATGAGAGATGAGATCTTAGCTTTCAAGTAGGAGCCCACAGAACCACTACATGAGATTTGGGAATGGTATAGAACCATGGTAAAGGAATGCCCCAACAATAATATGACTGAGACAATGATCCAACAAACTTTCTACCGGGGCATTAACACAACAAACTAGTGCATAGTGAACCAACTTGCTGGGGGCAATTTCATAAAGCTGTCGTATGATGAGGCTTGTGACATTCTTGACGAGATGGATGACACATCCTCTGCTTGGCAAAGTAGAGCCAATGTGTCACAGGGTGACCCCATGGTTATTCACTTGCACAAAGAGCTACATGACCATGGGAAGGCTATAGCAGAACTGACAACTACAATGAACCAGCTAGTAAAGGCACAGTTACAACAAGTTCAAAATCCATGCCAAGTAAATGCTATAGAGGGTGTCAACATGCTAGTGAACAAAAGAAGACAAACAGGTCAACAAAATCAAGGGAGTTCAGATCAATTTGACAATAATTGTGGTGGATTCCAAGATGATGGTTATGATGGGCAGAATGAAGAGGTGCAATACGTGAATAACTACCAAGGCCAAAGGGTCAATTCTTCCAACCAACAACAAGGGAGACCCCAAGGCAATTGGGGCAATCAACAACAACAAGGGAATAGTAATTGGGGGAACAACAACCAAAATTCCAATTGGGGCAATCAGAATAATAATCAGAACAACCAGGGTAATTGGAATGGCAACAACAACAATTGGGGTGGCAACAACAATCAGGGAGTTTGGAACAAGGAAATCAAGGGCAATGCCTTCAAAGGCCCCCAATGTATCAACAACTGAACAATCCACCCCCATTTTCATCCCAAGGTCCTAGTTCTTCCAACAATGAAATGGGGAGAATTTAAATGATGTTTGAACAGATGATGAAAAAGAATTCGGACTCTGATGCTTAGTTGGCTTCCCACAATACTTCAATCAGAAACTTGGAGGTTTAATTAGGACAAATCTCACAATCCTTGAATACTCGTCCTAAGGGGGCTTTACCAAGTGATATGCTAGTTAACTCGAAGGGTGGGAACAATCATGTTATGGCGGTAACTACAAGAAGCGGACGAGGCGGTGATGTGAATGCCTCCAAGCAAAAAGAAATTTTGAGTGATGAAGTTGAGTTTCAAGATGATGAAATTCCTTTGGTGGTTGAAAATATGATTGATGAGAACGTGAATGAAGAAGTGAGGATTGATATTCAAGATACCTAGGTGGAGACTCAGAATGACATGAACCTGTCTAGGGAACACGTAATAGACATGCCGGAAATAGTTGTGCCTAAAGCCAAGGCTCCTTTACCAAGGCCACCTCCACCTTATCCTCAAAGGCTCGTGAAGCAGAAAAATGAGAATCAATTTAAAAAGTTTATTGATATGATGAAGAACTTATCCATTAATGTACCTTTGTTGGAGGCTCTAGAACAAATGCGGGCTATGCTAAATTCATAAAAGACTTGGTGACAAAGAAAAGATCCATGAATTGTGAAACTATCAAGATGACCCACCAAGTTAGTGTAATAGTGCACTCAATGGCCCCGAAGCTTGAATATCCCCGTGCTTTCACCATTCCTTGCATCATTGGGAGTGCGAACTTTGCTAAAGCTCTATGTGATTTGGGGGCAAGTATCAACTTGATGTCCTACTCAGTTTTCAAGACTTTGGGTATTGGGCAACCGAGGCCGACTTCCATGAGATTGCAAATGGCGGATAGAACTATGAAGAGACCATTGGGTATTATTGATGATGCTCTTGTCCGGGTGGACAAATTTATCTTGCCAGCTGATTTTGTGATCTTGGATTGTAAGGTAGATTATGAAGTTCCAATCATATTGGGAAGACCTTTCCTTTCTACTGGGAAGGCCTTAGTTGATGTGGAAGCAGGAGAACTCACCTTCCGGTGGGTGATGAGAAAGTGGTCTTTCATGGGTGCAAGTTAATGAAGCAGCCCAACAGTTTTGAGGTGTGCTCTTTTGTGGACCTTGTCACAACAGTGATAGTTGATGATACCAGTGCAATGATCAATGTTGAGGACCCTATAGAGACCGTGTTGTTGAATCTTGATGTAAATGAGGATAAAGGTCGAGTGGAGTGCCTGAATG
Organism: Nicotiana tabacum; assembly: GCF_000715075.1. Taxonomy (NCBI): domain Eukaryota; kingdom Viridiplantae; phylum Streptophyta; class Magnoliopsida; order Solanales; family Solanaceae; genus Nicotiana; species Nicotiana tabacum. Next base: position 25,085,664 of record NC_134095.1, read on the forward strand.
TTTTACATGGAATGGGCTCTTACTCTTATGAGCCTAGGAAACTCTCTTTGGATCTTGTGAATAGGAATACTCCACCAACAAAATCTTCAATTGAGGAACCTCCGGTGTTGGAGTTGAAGTTGTTGCCTCCACACCTCAGGTATGAGTTCTTAGGCCCTAGTTCAACTTTGCTAGTTATTCTTTCTTCTTGTCTTACTAACATGCATGTTGATGCCACAGTGGCGGTGATTCAAAAGCAAAAAAAGGCAATTGGATGGATTTTAGCTGATATTCTGGGAATAAGCCCTGCATTCTGTATGCACAAGATTATTCTGGAAGATGAAGCAAAGCCCTCCTTGGAACATCAAAGGAGGTTGAACAAGGCAATGCAAGAAGTTGTGAAAAAGGAGGTGATCAAGTAGTTGGATGCCGGGGTTGTGTACCCTATCTCTGATAGCTCTTGAAATTCGCCGGTGCAATGTATGCTAAAGAAGGGTGGCATGACCGTGGTTGCAAATTCGCAAAATGAGTTGATTCCTACCAGGACCGTCACCGGGTGGAGGGTATGCATGGACTACCGCAAGTTGAATAAAGTGACCCGCAAGGATCACTTTCCATTGCCTTTCCTTGATCAGATATTAGATCGACTTGCTGGGCGTGCCTTCTACTGTTTCTTGGATGAGTATTCTGGATATAACCAAATCTTGATTGCTCCAGAAGATCAGGAGAAAACCACATTCACGTGTCCATATGGCACCTTTGCCTTTTCTCGGATGCCTTTTGGGTTATGTAATGCATTGACTACATTTCAGCGGTGTATGATGGCCATTTTCACCGATATGGTAGAATATATTTGGAGGTGTTCATGGACGACTTTAGTGTTGTGGGTGATTCATTTGATGAATGCTTGAAAAATCTTGATAGAGTGTTGGCCCGTTGTGAAGAAACCAATCTTGTTCTTAATTGGGAGAAATGCCACTTCATGGTTGAGAAGGGCATAGTTCTTGGGCATAAAATTTCAAAACATGGTATAGAGGTGGACAAAGGAAAAATTGATGTGATTTCGAGGCTCCCTCCCCTACCTCTGTCAAGGGAGTTAGAAGTTTTCTTGGGCATGCGGGGTTCTACCGGAGATTTATCAGACTTTTCGAAGGTAGTGAATCCTTTATGCAAGTTATTGGAAAATGATGTCAAGTTCGTGTTCGATGAGAGATGTATGCAAGCCTTTGAACTTCTCAAGCACAAGTTGATCACCACTCCTATTATTACCGCACCAAATTGGAGCTTGCCTTTTGAGCTCATGTGTGAAGCGAGCGATGTTGCGATTGGGGCATTTTTGGGTCAAAGAGTGAACAAAATGTTTCATTCGGTGTACTATGCGAGCAAGATAATGAATGTCACGACCCGGATTTCGCACCCTCGGGAGTCGTGATGGCGCCTACTAATGAGAGCTAGGCAAGCCAACCCTTAACTACCTATTTCATTAGCAAATTACCTTTTTTTTCTTTCAATTACCAGCAATAACATGGAAACAATGGAATTAAATAAATAAGTGGAAGTCAACAATTTTTATAACTCAAGACTACATCTATTACAACTTTCAAAACCTCAATACCCAAAACCTGGTGTCACAGTGTCATAGACTATCTAAGAATCACTACAAACAAGGCTTGAAGAAAATACAATAAACTGTTTCTGATTGAAAGAAAATGAAACAGGGAATAGAGATAGAGGGAGACGCCAGAGCCCGCGAACGCCTTCAGGTCTACCTTGGGTCTCCGGGTGGACTGAAGAAAGCCCTCCAACTACTGTCCGTAAGCTGCTTTGGGATCTGCACACAGTGCAGAGTGTAGTATCAGCACAACCGACCCCATGTGCTGGTAAGTGTCTAGCCTAACCTCGGCGAAGTAGTGACGAGGCTAGGACCAGACTACCAAATAAACATGTGCAATTTAAATATATACAGCGGAAAGGAAAATGCAGAAATAACCAGTAAATGTGGGAAGGGAAAACATGCTGTAGGGGAAATAATGATTCCGAATAGAAAGCATCAGGTAAGAAAAGTAACAACATAACTAGAATATCATCAAGAATCAGAAATCAATAATTTGCACGGTATCACCCTTCGTGCTTTTACTCTCGTTCTCACCAAACAATATTTTATAACAAAAGTGTGCACGACATCACCCTTCGTGCTGTTACTCTCTTTCCTCACCATATAGTCAATGATAATCTATACAGAATGACACATCGTATGGAACGACATCACCCTTCGTGCTTTACACTCTTTCCTCACTATAGCAACCAATGCACGACATCACCCTTCGTGCTTTAACGCTCTTCCTCGCCCAAACAACAATCACAAACAAAGGGGCAAGGGAGTAAACAAATAATAATAGAAATCCAGGAAAGGGAACACAATTAAACAGTTAAATCCCGACAAGGGAACAATACCAATAATCTCAGCATCTCGGTAAGGGAGATAATCAACAAAGCAACAAACATCCCGGCAATGGAACAATTTAATAACTCTTTCTCTTTCTTTCACTGTTACTTCATAACTCACTTTACCATTTGAGCCAATTCTCCAAAGGGTTCAATCTTCTCATATACTTTCACACTTTGTAATATAACTCGAGCCAATGCTCCTCGAAGTTTAAAGGTCATAATTTCTTTCACAAGCTTTTCACAACATAAAGAAATCATCATTAAGGCATGAAAGGCACAACAAAATCAGGATATTCACAACATATAGACTCACGGTCATGCTAGACACCAACTTATAGATACTCGTCACCATGCCTATACGTCGTACTCAACAATTATCACATAGAAAATAGGACTCAACTCCTAATCCCTCAAGCTAAGGTTAGACCAAACACTTACCTCAAACTTCCACAGCCAAGTCAATCCTCAATTACCACTTTCCCTCTCGAATTCGGCTCCAAATCAATTATATCTATACATGAATGACTTCATAATATCAACAAATGCTAAACAATTCGAACCCATTGCCTAATTATAGCTTTTCCATCATTCTTCCCAAAAATCCAAAAATTGACCCCGGGCCCGCTTGGTCAAAACACGAGGTTCGGACCAAAATCAAATCACCCATTCATCCACGGGCCCGAATATATAATTTGTTTTCAAATTCGACCCCAAAACAAGGTCTAAATCAAGAAAATTCAAAAAGCCCTAACTCTACCCAAATCCCTAATTTTCTACTCTTAATCATATGTTTTAGGCCTAGAAATTCATTAGATGTTGAGGAAAAATGGAAGAAAACGAGTTGGAGATTACTTACCCAAGAAGTTTTGGTGAAAAAGTGCTTCCAGGATCGTCTTGGAGCTTTGGAGAAGAAGAAGTTTTGCAAAATTTTGAGAAATCCCGTTTGCATTCTGTTTTTGAAACTTAAAATAACTGGGCGATCTAAAGCTACACGTTCACGACAGACCTCTCACGTTCGCGATGGGTCAGGCCTTTTGGCCTTCGCGTTCACATCAAGGGGCTCACGATCGCAAAGCTACAGCTTCTCGAGCCCTCGCGTTCGCGTGAAAACAAACGCGTTCGCGATGAACAAATTGGGTGGCCCTCCCCTGAACCCTACGCGTTCGCGAATGTAGGGCCGCTTTCGCGAAGGGTTTCTCCCCCAGCTTTGCGTTCGCGCCCAAAGCTCGCGTTCGTGATGAAGAAACTGGGAACCTAGGATCTTTGCCTTATGCGTTCGCGAGTGGGAGGACGTGAACGCGAAGAACAAATTTCCTGTGCACTGACTGCAGAAAACCTGCAACTTTTACAAGGCTAAAACCATTCCGAAACACCTCTGAAACACTCCCGAGCCCTCAGGGCTCCTAACCAAACACATGTACTAACTCAGCAACATCATACGAACTTATACGTACGATCAAAGCGCCTAAATAACCTCAAAAACAATGAATCTAACCTCAAAACCAAGAATTTCAAAAAACTTCATCAAGTTTCAAATTTAGGATTTCAAGTCCGAAACACGTCAAACAACGTCCGATTTCAACCAAATTTTACAGGAAGAACTTAAAACATATATAAGACATGTACCGGGCGCCGGAACCAACATACGAGCCTGATACCATCGCTTTCTAATCAGATTTCATTTCCAATTTCCTTAAACATTTTCAGAAAACAATTTTTACTTAAAAATTCATTTCTCGGGCTTGGGATCTCGGAATTCGATTCCGGACATATGTCCACGTCCCATATTTTCCTACGGACTCTCCGAGACCGTCAAATCACGGGTCTGCCCAAAATATTGACCAAAGTCAAACTTGTTCATTTTAACATCAAAACTTAGCATCTTTTACAAAATTTCATATTTAAGCTTTCCGGCTACGCACCCGGATTGCGCACGCAAATTGAGGCAACTCTAAATGAGGTTTTTAAGGCCACGGAAGTACAAAATGGATAAGAAAAAAGGTGATGACCCCTTTGGGTCGTCACAATGAATGATGCTCAAGTGAACTACATGGTGACCGAGAAAGAGCTTTTGGCTATTCTGTTCACGATAGAGAAATTTCAGACGTATCTCATGAGTGCCAAGGTCATATTCCATACCGATCATGCCGCACTTCGGTACTTGATGATGAAGAAGGATTCCAAAGCTAGACTGATGCGATGGGTCTTGTTACTTCAAGAGTTTAATTTGGAGATTGTGGACCGGAAGGGTAGTGGAAACCAAGTGGCGGACCACTTGTCCCGCTTGGAGGAGGAGGGGAGGCCTCGTGATGGCCTAGAAATCAATGATTCATTTCCCGACGAACAACACCTTTCGTAGTCGGTGAATGGTATGCCATAGTTTGCGAACGTTGCTAATTTCCTTATGACTGGTATAATCCTGTGTGAGCTCTCTTCTAACCAAAGGAAGAAGCTCAAATGGGATAGTTTGGATTTCTATTGTGATGAGCCGTACTTGTTCAAGATTTGCACGGATGGTGTGATCCAAAGGTGTGTCCTGGAGGAGGAGCAATTGAGTATCTTAGAGGCTTGTCATTCCTCTCCCTATGGTGACCATCATGGCGGGGTGAGGAATGCTTCCAAAGTTCTTAGTTGTGGGTTTTATTGGCCAACTTTGTACAAAGATGCAAGTGAACTTGTGAAGATGTGTGACGAATGTCAAAGAACGGGTGGAATTTCGAAGAAAGATGAGATGCCTCTCAATACCATTCTTGAAGTTGATATTTTTGATGTGTGGACATTGATTTTATGGGCCCGTTTGTTAGCTCATGTGGGAACACATACATCCTTGTGGCGGTTGAATATGTTTCAAAATGGGTTGAAGCCGTGACTTTACCAACAATGAGGCTCGGAGTGTTGTTGTGTTTCTCAAGAAGAGCATTTTTACAGGGTTTGGCACTCCTCGTGCAATCATAAGTGATGGGGGGGGGGTCTCATTTTTGTAATAGAGCCTTTGACATTTTGCTTGCAAAGTATAGTGTCAATCACAAAGTTTCTACTCCTTATCATCAGTGGCCAAGTTGAAGTCTCAAACAGGGAAATCAAGAGAATATTGTCAAAGACGGTCAATGCAAATATGGCCGATTGGTCAAAGAAGTTGGATGATGCTCTATGGGCTTATAGGACTACTTAAGGGACTCTGATTGGTATGTCTCCGTATTGGTTGGTGTTTGGGAAAGCTTGCCATCTACCGATTGAATTAGAGCACAAAGCCATGTGGGCTTTGAGGAAGCTGAATCTTGAATAGGATGTGGCAGCAAATCTTCGCATGGAGCAGCTTAATGAACTTGATGAATTTCGATTCCATGCCTACTTCAGTTTGTCCTTGTACAAGGAAAAGATGAAGTACCTTCATGATAAATATTCTTGTGGCAAGGACTTCAAAGTGGGCGAGTTGGTTCTCTTGTTCAACTCTCAGTTACGTTTGTTTCCGTAAAAGCTTAAGTCAAAATGGAGTGGACCTTTTGAAGTGGTATTTGTGGCTCCGTTTGGTGCACTTGACCTGAAGAACAAAAATGGGGAGGTTTTCAGAGTTAATGGGCACAGGGTCAAGCACTACCTGGGCAAGATTGATGATAGCCACATGGTGGCACTACTCCATCTGAAGTGATTTGATGGTAACCTGTGTCGTGCCGCGACGTTAAATCAGGTGCTTTTTGGGAGGCAACCCATGTGCCTTTCTTTTTGTTTTTATTTGATTCTCTTCTTAGTGTAGGATTTATTTTTAGACTGACTAGTTGTGAGATGTTGTAGGATTGTGTTGATGCAGTGCAGGACCAAGTTTAGAAAAATGATCACTTTCTGAAGTTTGCAATGCGGACCGCACTTCATTTTGTGCGGTGGTAAAGGCCTTAGTGCGGGGGGAAAAATTAATGCGGAACGCAGAGTTGATTGGTCAAAAGTGAGGAGTCTCTAAAGTGTTCCACGGCGACCGCAATACATTTTGTGTGGTCCGCGGTGGACCACTACGGCCGCATTACATTTCTTGCAGTCCGCAATGGTCATCTTCCCAGTGCTTCATGTTTCTGAGTACCGAGGACCGCGATGCCATTTTCTGCGGTCCGCGGTGGGTAGGTGAGATGGGCCCCAATCCTTTTTCTATAAATAGGACCTGAGGCCCTCAGTTGAACTTTTCGACCTTTTACTCTCAAAGCTTAAAAATTAATGTTCATCACTCTAATTGCATGAATTCAACTGCTAAATCTCGATTAATCAACAGTGCATCTCACTTCTGGTAACTTTAATTCCTTCTTAGTTGTTTAATATTGCTATTTTCTTTTGACTTTTATTTTTCTTAGTTTTTCTTCTTTATCTTCCCGTTTTTCTTTCAATTCTGTAGCATAAGTTTGTCTAATCATGTTAAATTAGGATTAATTAGTTAAAACACTGATTCAACACCTAGGGAATCAATATTAGGTGAAAAATTGGACTAAAAATGTGTAAAATTTGAACCCTAGGTTGGTGATGCTGTTGGGAACTCACCGCAGACCGCAGTGGATTTTATGTGGTCCGCGGTGCTTCTGTGCGGTTCGCAGTGCTATTTTGTGTGGACTGCGGTGGTAAATGTTCTGAAAGTTGACAATTAAGGACCACTGCCACATTGGATTTTGTGCAGTCCGCGGTGCCTCAATGAGGACCGCAATGCATTTTGTGCGGTCCGCAGTGCCTTTAATCAGAGAGTGGGTAGTCTGAACTTCACCTCAGTGCGGACTGTAGTGCATTTTGTGTTGTCCGCAGTAGCTTCTTTGCAACCGCACTTCATTTTGTGTGGTCCGCGGTCTACAACTTCTGAATGTCTGTAATATTTTCTGCAATGATTCACTGACTCTACTGATACTAACAAAGTTCAATTGTATTATCTTTGCAGATCATGGTGAAATCACGAGGCAGAGGTGATAAACAGAAAGAGAAAGGAGAGTCCTCCCGGGGTAGGGAACAAGGAATGATTAGATTGACCCCGCAAGCCCAGCAAAACATCAAAAACACCAGAAGGCTCATAAAGGCTACTGACAGAGCTATTAACCAATCAAGGAGTGAGTATGAGCCTTCCCGAGAGGCATCTGACTTAGACTCCATGCTAGAGTATGTTCCTGAATAGCCGGAGAGGAATAAATTGAGGGATACACCTCCGATCTCTCCCACTGCCCAAGCATTAGTGTGTATATCTTCTGAGTCGTCTGAGGGCTCAGCTGCAGGCAGTGGCAATGAATATTCCACCCCACTTACAGTTTCACTATCCGGGGAGGAGCCCGTAGAAGAAGAAGGAGAAGAAGTCGGAGGGGGTGAGCCCCAAGTAGGAGCGATAGAGAGAACCAGAAACCCGGAGGCCTTGCAGGACATGTTCGTGGGTGAAGTGGCCTACCACAAGTTTAGAGAGTGGTGGCCCGAGAGGAAACTAATATTGGAGCGAAAATTCATTACAAAGGACCTCATGCCTCACAACCCCAATATGTTGAGGCAATTCAGGGAGAGAGCAGGCTAGGACTATTTCATAGGCCATGTAGAGGATGCAAATGAGCACTTGGTGAAGGGGTTTTACACGAATGTTGCCCACATCAAAAAGGGCACCACAGTGACCAAAGTGTAGAACTTAAAAGTGAAATTTGATGAAAAAACAATAAATGATTATTTGGGCTTCCCGGAGGAGGATGAAACCTTGTACTCAGACAAGGTAGCTTTGGGGGAGGATGCTCGGCCATGGCTAGCTGAGTACTTGGAAATCCCAGGTACCACCCCCGCATGGTTGACAACGGGGGTAAATATTCTGAGGCAGACCCTTAACTTTGAAGCAAAGGGGTGGGAGACATTTGTTTGTAGCTGGCTAGACCCCACACTCACGACAACTCCCTTCTTATCCATCGGGCTATATTGGTGGCATCGATTATGGCAAGGTACCCGATCAACATAGGGAATGTGGCGTCGAGGGTTATTATACGGGTTGTAAACGAAGGTGACAGATCCTATCCCTTCCCCAATTGCTAACCATGTACTTCGAGGACCTTGATGCAGAGAAGCGGAGATTTGATGTGAAAGTGAAAGCAAAGGCACTGTTCTCCTAGTACAGCACCAAGGGTCCCGACAACCCCAATGACAATAAGGGAAAAGCCATTACTTCAACTGGCCAGGCTGAAGAGCCAGTAGTAGTAGTGGCTCCTACTCAGCCTCCTTCTGCCACAGCAGACATGGCCCCAGGACCCTCCAATTCTACAGCTCCAGAGATCCCCTCATCCACTGTATATCTTTTGACTTCCCACCGCCTGAACCAGACCCCTGCCAGCATCAACAACTGGATGCACACATCCACTTCTAAGTTGTCTGTACTATCTACTTTGGTGCTAGCCCAGTCAGAACCTCCTCCGCTGCAGGTCCCACAGTCAGTGGAGGACACTCTGAAGGAGCTTCTAGACAACCAGATGAAGCTCATAGATGCTATTGATTCTCATGGCAAGGCATTGAAGGATCTTGCTAGGGAGGTGAAGAAAATGAGAAAGACTCGGGCTTCAAAAGAGTTGGTGAAGGAGCTAAGGGTGGAAGTAGAGAGGTTGAAGGCGGATCACTTGCCTCTGGATCTATTATTGCATGACCCGGCTCCAGCAGCCCAGCCCCAGCCAGAGCAGGAGATGGAGAGGCCACCCAAGAGGAAGAGGGTGATTCCCCGTACTGACGATGCTGTCAGAGAGTTGGAGGACCCGTAGGGAGGTTCCTCTAGCCAGTACCAGATTCTAGTATAGGCTAGGACTCAGTCCAGGCCCAGGTCCTGGTGGAGACACAGATCACAAAGAGCCAGTCACAGGCTCCCGAGCAGACCGAGGACCCTAGGACCCAGACTTAGGACCCTATGCAGACGGAGGGCCAATAGGGAGTTTCTTTTTCCTCTCTTCCTTATTTTGTGCTTATTTTGGTTAGTTAGCATTGAGGACAATGCTAGCTTTCATTTGAGGGGGTAGCCCTATTCGGATGACTGTATATATGGCAATATTTTTTATTTATGCTTTCATTTTACCTTTGGTATGTATATAACTTTATCATTTTATTGCACTTTTCGTACTTTTTATTTTTGGTCTGTATATAAAGTTACGTTCTTATGTATATATTCATTCTCCATATTGTATATTTGACTAATTCCCCTTTTATATATATTCATTTTATTTTTTGCATTTTTCCTTTCATAGCTTCTTATTTTATTTTTGTAGCTTCTTGTTTTGAGTTTTTGCGTGCAATAAGCCTTTGGTTTTCTTAATGCCACGATTCTTTCCAAAGATGGAATTTGTATGAATCGGGTGGCCTTCCCGATGATGGATGGCATGACAACCTTCTTAAGGGTTTGAGTCTGTTTTCGTTTTTACTTTTTAGTAGCTAGTTGGTAAGGGTGCCTCAAGCAAAGCTTCACTTGGGACTAACACATTTGCCTTTGATCCTATGGTCAAAAACAAATTATTGTGTATATGATGGTAAAAGTTGTGACCTTGAGACTCTAGTGTTGGTCGATAATCATCAAGTGGTTTTTCGGGACCATTGTGTTGCTCAAATCTTAGCTAAGATTGTTGTGGGCCTCCGAATATGTTTCTTTAGCAATCCTATAGCTCGTGTGGTGAGAATTTGAATTGCAAGTCCAAGTCCCGAGCTATTAATCTAGAACTTGCCCTGAATGTTTGTCTAGGCGAAATCCTAAGTATAATTTGACTTGAGATGTGATTATAGGCTCTCCTTGATCCGAATGATGTCTTGAACACTTCCATAGCCTAAAAATGATAATATACCTAGTCAACCCTTTTGAGCCTTAGACCTTTTTCTTTCAAAAACCACGATATAAGCCTTTACCCGTTCTAAATAATTCCCTCTCTTGGCACCCGATCTTTCCTTAGCACAAAGCAAAAGTATAATTTTGGGGAGAGATATGAGGAATGCAACAAAGTGGTAAAAGGTACAAAATGAAGGAAAGGAAAGGAAATGAAAAAGAAAGAAAATCAAAAAGACAAAAAGAATGATCAATGTAGAAAAGAATGAAGGGATTCAATAAAAATAAAAAGATAAAAGGTGTGGAAAGTTGAGAAAGGAGAAACAGTTTGAAATGAACAAGAAAGAGTGACAGTGTATTTCTCTAACCCTTAAGAAAGAAGCAAATGACTTAAAAAGTCAAGTGAATGTGTGCCAGAATGAAGTAAATGAAGTGCTAAAGGGAAGATGGAACTTACTTAAACCAAACATTTCCTACCCTGAACCAAAAGCCTTCACCATATTTCCACAAAAGGCCTATATGATCTTGAGTTAAATGAAGCTTACATTAGTGGTGGCTCACAGAAGGGGCAAGCTTATGGTACTTAGAGCCGGACTTGTGACCTTTCTTTGAGAGAGATGAGCGTGTTTCCACTATCCTCGTTCTGAGTGCTACAATCTTAAAGGTGAGGTTTGCTTAGGGAGAGTTGAGGATGTATGAGTTTGGGTTCCACAATGACCAAAGTAACAAAAAGAGTTTCTTTGATATGTTGAGTCAACTCTTGATGCTCTTGTGTTGCACTAAATCCATGGTGCTTAAAAGAGTGAATGTTGTTAATGATTTATTTGAATTGAGGACAATTGTTAGTCCCAATTGATGCTAGATAAGGTCACTTTAGGTCAGCTGAATTTTCTTGGATTTACACTTAAGGGGTGGGTCTTATTTTGTTTGCTTGAGGACAAGCAAAAGCTTAAGTTTGGGGAAGTTGATAACTAGAGGTTATGGTGCATTTAACACTCCTTCTTACTTGAGTTCTGATTGAAAATGTGTACAAAATAGTCCCAAAGGCTTACATGTTCTACTTATTTGCAGGGTTTGGACAACAAGGTGACAATTAGTCAAAATCAGCTAAAAAGGAGTGAAATATGCATAAGTACCAAGAACAAGTCCAAGCATAGTGCAACAGCTCCAATGCGGCCGCACTCCATTCTGTGCGGTCCACAGTGAAGAAGTTTAGAGAGGTGCTCATTTTAGACAGTCAAGCATTGCGTCCACAAAGCATTTCATGCGGACTGTAATGGGCTCACTGCGGTCGCACTCGATACTGTGCGGTCCGCAATGACTGAGTTCAGAGAGTTGAAGATTTGTAGCTTAATGCCAATGCGGTCCGCGGTCCTTTTTTGTACAGACCGCAATAGAAGCCACCGCGGCCGTGGTGCATTTTGTGCGACCCGCGGTAGCCAAGTTCAGAAAGCAGAGTTTTAAGCCAAGAAGCCTCAATGCGGCCGCACTCGATTTTGTGCGGTCTGTACTACCCCCGCTGGGGGTATTTTTGTACAGAAAATTTGGCCTAGTATAAATAGTTTCTTTTTCCATTTTTATGTCATCAGTTGTATTTTAACTTCCAGCTGCGCTCGTGAATAGTGTTCCTTACCTATTTTGAGTAATAGAGTAGTTTTATCATTGAATCTTCAAGTTTTAGCTTGTAATTAAATATTATGGGTTTTTCTTCATCTATTTTTTGTTTTCTTCTATTATCATGAGTAGCTAGACCCATTAGCTAGGTTTATAGCTCAACCCTAGTGTGGGTATTTGATGGGTCTTGTGTTTTAAGGCTTGAATGTCTATGAGTGTTTGATATTTGGACTAATTTATGGTTTCAATGTTGAATTAGTGGTTGCAAACACTAATTTGTGCCTATTTAACTTGGGTTCTTCTTGAGAAAGAGAACTTGAGTCTAGAAAAATTAGTCCAACAAGGAATTGGGGCGTATTCAAGAGATTGATAGCCCCAATTAAAGGGTTAAACCTAGAGATAGTAATACCCGACTTGAACCTAAATTACTTGCACAAATTATCATACCCAATTGGTCTTGAGAAATTCAATTAGGGCAAAATAACTCAAACTACCGAGAAGTATAGAATGAGAAGTTTAGTGCATTGGTTATATCGTAATTCCCAACATGACAACCTAGCCTTAGACCCGAGAACTCGTCAAGTATCCACCTAGGAGAAAGTCACTTCCCTGGTGCCATCTTAACTATTTAGACAACCTTCAAGTATTTTACTCTTAGCTTAATTTAGCATCTTATTAGCATAAATTTAGAAGTAAAAATCAAAAGACCAACTATGATTAGAAGTGCAATTTAGAGCAATTACGCATCTCTAACTTAGATAGAAACCCAATTACCATTTCTAGCTCCCTGTGAAAATCGATCCCGACCTTCTCGGGTAAAAGCTGCTTTAACCACTCTCGCTACTTTGTAGTAGTGCAAGGTTGACACCGATCAGTATGTGAATACATAAGGGGATACAGGTTGCAGGCTAATGTACCGTGGCATACTATTGACAATGTCTTGATACCAATCAACTTGAAGAAAAAACTGCATTGGGTATTGGCAGTGGTCTCATTCAAGGATAGATGTATCAAAGTGTATGACTCCATTAGATCAGCATTACATGATGCCTATGTGGCTTCAGAGATAGATAAGCTAGTTAATCTTGTACCTCTGTATCTATCGATCAATGGTTTTTGCAGAGATAAGCAAGGCATAGATTGGACTTATGACTCAGCATACAGTCACAAGGCACCAACTGATCCCATTGATGTTGTTTTCATTTAAAATTTATCTCAACAAAATTCCAGGAGCATGTATGTGCTTATTCCTTGTCCCTGTATCATTTTTCTAATAATATAAATTGTTTGTAACTGTTATGATGTATTCTTTCAGGGATTGTGGGGAGCATGTCGCGGCATACACAGAGTTTTTGAGCACCGTTGGTTTGGTTCCACAAATAAAATTTGATGCCAATTTACTCCGCCAAAGATATAGTGCCCTCCTTTGGGATTATGCTATGCAGAATATAGACGCTGATGCCATAAGCGAGAGCGAAGCACCTTCAAAGATTCTTAGGCACATCACTGATTATGATACGTCGATGAAGATAATGTTAGATTAGTCTTAGGTGATGTAGTTTTCGATGGGAGTTTTTATGAATACTATTTTCTTGGACAGTGTGTTGGTAAAGATGGTGTTAGTTAAGCAAAAAAAAATTGACATTTATTGATCGTATCAACAATGTTTATATACTATCATTTCAAGCATCCAATCGATGTATTGACTGTTTTTGTGCTTCTAAATTCATCTGTCCTTCAACCTGTTGGTTTTCTGTATGTTTACATCAATTTGTATTAGTAAGTATGCAACATATTGTATTGATATATATTTAACTTTTCGTATCAGTCAGTATTCAACATGATATATTTATCTATATTCATTTAGTTGTATTTATATGTATTCCCCATATTATGTTCACATATTTTCATCAGGTGTATTTAGACCTTCATATTTATATAATGTATTGCATTAATATGTATTCAGCGGTATTTTGAATACATCTTATGTATATAACTGATTTTATTCATCTGTATTTATTTATATGCATATGTATTCAAGTCTATTTAGACCCTTGTACAATTCATATTTAGACATCTATATGTGTATAACAGATTGTATTAATATGTATTCAGATGTATTTGAATATATGTATTTAATATTCATAAATCATATTCAATTCTGATATACGATATGTATCCAAAACAAAATCATCAGTTCTGTTTATTGAAATATTACATCTTTTTATGATACAATCATATCCTATGTATATAACTGAGTGTAATCATATGTATTCAATGATTATATTTATTGAACATATAATAGTCGTATTTTAATTACGTATTCAGATTTAATACACCAACTAAGTATATCCAAAATATATTTGAAATGATAGCGAAATTTATGACAAATAGTTTTGCATTAATACCAGTCAGAATGTGAACTAATTTCTACGTGGAGCATTTCTACAAATACACTTATTATGTCTTTCCTGCCCACATATGCTACACGAATGTTGATTTTTCTTCTGTAGCAATTCAATTAACGGCTTATCACGCTTCTTCTTTGGTCTTCCAGGAGGTCTTTTCTATTTGGGTGGTAATACAACTTCATCTGCTATATGTGCTGGTATATTCCATTCTTTCTGGTCCGGCAAAGGATACACGGGCATCTCATATGTCGTTACAACAGTCTTTGGTTTGTAATAATCAGAGCAATAATCTTCTGGCATTAGAAACTTGCTCTTCAAGACAGCCCAAGCATGTGGGCACGGTAATTCGTCGACTTGGAGCCGCCCACAACTGCATTTTTTCTCTAAGAGGCATACGGTGTAATGCCTTCCTTCATCGTTCACGTATGTAAATATTCAATAGATCACACACACACACACACACACACACACACACACACACACACACACACACACACACACACACATATATATATATATATATATATATATATATATATATATATATATATATATATATATATATATATATCAAAGAATAGACGTATTAAATATGATTTTAATATAGAGTATTAGAATTTTATTTAGCTTTAAGAATCACAATATATATTGTATTAAAATACAACTGTATTAGATACAAACATATTTGTACATACAGAATTCAAAGACATACATGTATATACAGTTAAATACATTGAATATATTAGAATACATACTATATGAATGCTGACAGAATATTAGAGACTAGTCTTGAATGAATATAGGATACAACTTCCATTGCTACCTTGAAATATAAACAGTTAAATACCTTGTACCATGGCTACATATAGGAAATAGTTACATAAATAAAAGGCAACTTACAGTCATTCGTGTAGACATTGCCTCATTCAAGGTAAGCATCTCTTGGTATTTTTTTCCAAGCGTTGTGTATGTTTGTAGAGCTTCTTTCCGATTGCTGCAATTCCAACATCCAAACATTTTCCGAACTTCTTCGAGGAGGTCGTATATTGGCAATTCCCTCGCTGATACAAGTGAGACATTGATTGACTCAACAATATTTGACGTCATTGTCCATCTCCTGTTGACAGGTGCATACAACCTAGCCCACTTTTCGTATCCAGCTAACTCCAAGTATTCCTTCACCCTATTATCTACCTTCTCCACCTTCTCCATTAGACTATCAAACTCAGCCTGTGTGTATGCTTTTGCTATCGAGAATTATATCTCGCTCAACTTTGAATGACTCTTTTTGAATTTCTTATATACGTTGTTCCAAAGATGCCATATACAAGCAAAATGTGGTACAATTGGATACACACTTGATACAAACTTGATGATACTTTCGGTCCTATCTGAAATGATGTACATGCTTTCCCACTCCCCATATGCTTCCTTGAATTGCTCAAAGAACCACGTCCAAGCAGCATCGTTCTCTGAATCAATAACACCATATGCTAGTGGAAGTATATGAGCTGTAAATAAAATTGCATACATATTATAAATATGTATTTCAATATTTAATATGCAGTAATATTGTAATATTTTATTATAATCAACAGACTCACCTGCACCATCCAAAGTGTTGGCCGAGACGAAAGTCCCAGTGTAATACGATTTTAAGTCGCTTCCATCCACAACCACAATTAGTCTACATTGATCGAACCCCTTTATAAAGGCATACAAGGATATATACACATACTTGAACTCATTTGGTGAGGATTTTACCATTCTAATGTGCGAATCAGGATATGTCATATCCATTGTATACAAGTATCCTAGTAATTTATTGTATGAATCAATCGGTTCACCCCTCAAAAAATTCATTGCCTTTTCTTTAGCCCGCCATGCCAACATGTAACTGACATCCACAGTTAAATCTGTTTTCACATCATCAATTATATCCTTTGGGGTGTATTTCCTCTTATGATTTGTTAGCTTGTGCCTAATCATACCACCTATAAGGCTGCTACTTTCTTGACGTTGTTCATACACCTTATCCTTCAACGGACATGTATGCTTATCATTGAAATCTCTCACTTTGAATAATTGTGATTTGTTAATGCTAGAAGCCTTAAACCTCCATTCACAATCTTCTGACATACATAATAATGCATAGCTGCAAAGAAATTATCACTACACATATGATCTGTATAAATGCTTACAAAAAATACACTCATATACATATATATATATATATATATATATATATATATATATATATATATATATATATATATATATATATATATATATATATATAGAGAGAGAGAGAGAGAGAGAGAGAGAGAGAGAGAGTAGTATACAACACAAATATATACACTGTTATTCATTTAAACATGTTTAAATACACATATACTTATAAGCATACATCTAAATACAACTAATACATTTAATAAAAAATAGTTAGAGTCACTGTAATCCACAAGAATATATGTATTATTAATACATAAAAAAATTTAAAAAAGAACAACAGTGAAGGTCAAGTAAACATGCACAAATACAACTAAATACATCTACATACAGTTTGATTTTACATATAATTCTTCTGTACTAGCGTAATGCTCCACAACAATACATGTATTATTAATACATAATAAATAAAAACGCACAACAGAGAAGGCCAAGTAAAAATTCACAAATACAACTAAATACACATACATACGCTTTACAAGTCCTACAAGAAATACAATATACAAAACAAAAAATGAATACTTAAGAACACTCAAACCTTATTGCATTAGACCTATCAACACGGAATTGAAACCTTTCTGATATAGCGTAATGCTCCATCACCTCTTTCAATGTAGCTTTATTCTTATATACTTGTCCAACCATAACCTCCCTTTGATTTATTTTTGAAATTATCAAATCCTTGTCCAGTTCGAACACCCCAATTAGTTTGCCTGAATTGACAACATCAAGGGCAAGGGTATCATCTATATCGAAATTATACCTTTGAACTTCTTCGTCCATTTGGATAATGTCGCCTTGAATTAAATTACCTCCGGCTACAACTTCTTTGTCAATTGTTATTATGCACAAAGGATACATCCCGAATTTTCTGTTCTCTTTTTTCAACTCTACATACACCCTAAAACCTATATCATTGTGTATTTCCATTGGCATGCAATTTCCTTCTACTTTGTATTGAATTTTAATGGTCTTTGAGCTCAAATCTATGTCCAGTTGCTTAGAAATTGACGCAACCACATTATTATACGACGCATACTCCTTTATCAGTATTCCCTCAATCGAATAATCGACATAGTTACTCTCACTGTTCCACTTTCCAGAATGACGCAATAACACTGTTAAACTTGCCATATGCAAAATCGAATTTGAACGTATTTCTGTATACAATTGTATCAATCTCGATTTTTCTTGCTTGAAAATTGTATTTTGCAAAAATTGTATCAAAGGAACTGAAAAGAAAGAAAGGAGAATTGAAAATCCATATATTGCTGTGTTTTTGGATACTTTCGGATGGAGAATCTTTAATGAGGGGAGAAATATAGATTATGGGTGATATAATTATGTTGGTTGAGTTATATTAGGAGAGTATTTGCTAAATTGATTTCCTTTCCGTTTTAAATCAGTTGAAATGTCCCTTTTTTAAGGAATATACGTTACTGTATTCAATGATACAGCTCTTGAATACAGTTGAACACAACAACTTATTAGCTGGACTTCCATGATTCACACCTTTTTTCCTAATGTATTCATGAATACAGTAGTCTAAATATATCAAATACAAATTATAAAAACTAAAAACGTATCTACAGGCCGTAATATAGCAAATAATATCTATAGATAACTAATTACCACTAAAAGATAGTGCTTTATGAAAATTTACCATTTTAACTACCCGTTAGTGCCCATTCTAATTTGTCTTACAACGTGTACCTATGCAATCTAAAGCATTTACCCAACTACCTATTTTCAAAATCCTTTCCTTTCTAATCACGGATCACGTGAAACCCCATTAATTGCCCCAACCTCTTTTCTCTTTTATTGTCTTTTCAAATATAAATAAACGTTTTTCTTCTATCTTTCTCATTTAATAATAGGATGTAAGTGTCCATTGAATATTTTTTATTAGTTTATTCTCCATTTCAAAATGGTATATAGTATATTATCATAAGATATCTAAATTTTAGTATAATCGATAACGCACAAAATCGAGTTAATTAGATTACGTGACAATTGATATTATTTCAGTTTAATAATTGAATTAATTTTTAAAAAACTCTTTAAGTACAATTATATACCCTGTTAGTATATCTATATACTATATTGGTATCATATGTTAGTTGGAACCTTTTTTGGTTGTATTAGCTACATTTAATTGGTACATTATTTAATTTTTCTTTAGTAATAGTAGAATAGTACAATATCGTAATTTTTTTAATTTTCATTTATGCATATGTATTATGTAATCATTTTGATTTTTTCTTTATGTGTTTGTTTTATATAATAGTATTATAGTGCAATATCTTGAAATATATTATTATATTAATATTTGGTACACTATTTTTTCATTTTTCTCTCTATGCATATGTATTATGTAATAATAGTATAGTCATATATAGTTTACTGAAATTAATTAGTAGAACTGTATACCCTATTGGTATAATTATATGTCATAATGGTATCACATGGTAGTTGAAATATTTTTTGGTTGTTTTAGCTACATTTTAAGTGAATTTTATTCTGAAATGATTTATATGATCATATTTTATTGTGCTGGATTTTCTTGTACCTATGGACATAGATTTTGTATATTATATAGTAGTTTTTACAGTTATATGCAACTGTTGGAACGACCCCGTATAACTATATACCCTATTAGTATAGCTATATACTATACTGGTATCATATGCTAGTTGACTCCTTTTTTGATTGTATTAGCTGCATTTAATTGGTACACTATTTAATTTTCTTTTAATAATAGTAATATAGTACAATATCTTGAAATACTTTATTATATTAATATGTGGTGCATAAGTACCCCCTGACCTACATCCGAATTTCCAACTACACACTTTTTCTTTGCTGGAATCCCATTACCCCCTAAACTTATTTTAAATGTAATTATTTGCACCCTTAACGCTGACAACCAAACTCTTGGCAAGTGGTGAGCTACACGCACCTCCACATGTATTTTTAGTACTTTTTTTATTCTTTCTTCTTTTTCTTATACTTTTTTCTTATTTCTTATTATTCTCATTTTTTTGGTTATTTCATTCTTTTTCCTTTTTTTGGTCACCGGCGGCATAAAATGGTGGTCGTCGGAATTTCACACACACCATTTTTTCCGGCGAATTTTTTTTTTTCCGGTAATAGATTTTTATCCCGATCTAAGTGTGTTTTATTTTATATATATAAATTTTTCTTGAAAGTATAATTTATGTGTGGGAGGAAGAGCAAAAGAAATAAAAACGAATATAAGCTGAGAAAACTTTTTTCAGTTAAAATTTCAATACATCATTTTTTTCCGGCGTGGGAAGGTTTTCCGATGATGAATTTTTTCCTCCAAATCTGAGTGTATTTTTCATTGCTTATGAATAGATCTTTTTAAGAGTTTAATTTGTGTTTGAAAAGAAAAAATGAAAGAAAAACGATTAGACAAAGTTGCTGGTGAATGAATATCCGCTGGAATTAGAGAATAAACGAGAAAAGTAAAAGAAATAGACAAAAAAAAGGAAAAGGAAAAGGAAGAGAAAAAAAAGTAAGAAAAAATGGTAAAAAAGAATAAAAAATAATCTAAAAATCATTTTTTCTTGCTTCTCACTCTCCTTTGGGAGAGGTGAAATACACACACTTTGCCACGTCAGTGTTAAGGGTGCAAATAATTCCATTTAAAATAAGCTTAGGGGGGGGGGTAATAGAATTCCCGCAAAGAAAAAGTGTGTAGTTGAGAATCCGGGTATAGGTCAAGGGGGTACTTATGCATTTTCCCTTATATTAATATGTGGTACACTATTTTTTTATTTTTCTCTTTATGCATGTGTGTTATGTAATAGTAGTATAGTCATATAGTTGCCGGAAATTAACCAGTAATACTGTATACCATGTTGGTATAGTTATATGCCATATTGGTAACATATGGTAGTTTGATTATATTATTTTTTGTTGTTTTAGTTGCATTTTTAAGTGAATTCTATTCTAGAATTATTTATATGAACATGATTTGCAGTGGTGGGATTTTTTTGTGCCGATGGACATAGATTATGTGTATTATGTAATAGTTTTATAGTTATAGGTAATTGTTGGAACGACCCCATATAACTATATACCCTGTTAGTATAGAGCAAGTTCCTTTGCAAATATTTAGCTTGCAATGCGAGCATGTAATTTTTTCGTACTTTTATTGGATCCTTTAATGTTTTGGTACAGTAATATAGTCGCAAATAGTTGTACCAATATTCTAGAGCAATCATATACTCTGTTGGTATATATGTATACCATATTGGTAATATGGTACTAGAAGTCTTTTTTGCTACTTATACTTGTATTGCATTTTTCAATATTATATTATGATTTCTATTCTAACTAGTATATATGGAGATTTGGTGGTTGTAGATTGTTTTTTCTTGCTCCAAAGCTGGCTATGTTACTGCTAATGGTAGAGTGTGTACTCATATTTGTAGGGAATGATAGCAAAGTTTGCATGGCAATCACATGTTGATTCTTAAAATCTGATTAAGTAATTTATGGTGCTCAGCAGCAGTTAGTGTAATACTCAGTGAACTGTATCAAGTGACAACTAATATTATTTCAGTTTAATAACTGAATTAAAAAATAAGAAAAAAGACAAAAGGTATATTTTACTCTGTGTTCCGAGACCTTAAAACTCTCTTTCTACATCACCTCGATTTGCGTGCGCAGTCCGGGCACGTAGCCGGAAAGCCAATATGTAAAAAATCTGTGAAAATGTTGAATTTTGCCTATAAAATAAATTTAAGTTGACTTCGGTCAATATTTTAGGTAAACGGACCCGGACCCGTGATTTGACGGTCCCGGAGGGTCCGTGGAAATATATGGGAGTTGGGCGTATACCCAGAATCGAATTTCGAGGTCCCAAGCCCGAGAAATGAATTTTTATAGAAAATTATTTTTTGGAATATTTATGAGTTTTTGGAAATGAAATGTGTTTAAAACTTGATGGTATCGGGTCCGTATTTTGGTTTCGGAGCCCGGTACAGGTCTTATATCTGTGAAATTTGGTAAGAAACGGGCTTGAAATGATATGAATCGGACCTTATTTGAGAAAAATTGAAAAATTTGAAGTTCTTAAGAAATTTCATGATTTTGATGCTAAATTCATAGTTGCTGATGTTATTTTGGTGATTTGAATGCACGAGCAAGTCCGTATGATATTTTTAGGTTGGTGTGCATGTTTGGTTTGGAGTTCCGAGGGCTCGGGTGAGTTTTGGATAGACAACGGGGTGGAATTGGACTTAGGAAAAATTGCAGGTTTCAGCTGTTCTATTGCAGGCCTGCAGTCTTGCATTTGCGAAGCCTGGCGCGCAAATGCGAGTTCGCAAATGCGAGGGCTGAGTCGCAAATGCGAAATAGCCCAGGCCAGCACTACCTCGCAAATGCGAAGTGCCCATCGCAAATGTGATGCCCCCCAGTTACTGCCTTAGTCGCAAATGCGACTGCTATATCACAAATGCGACTTCGCATTTGCGAGAGGTCTATCGCAAATGCGAAGAAGACCAAAAAAATGTACTTTGTCTCAAATGCGACATTTTGTTCGCAAATGCGAAGGTCTCAAAATTCTGAAAGGTTCGCAATTGCGAACCCTAGTCGCAATTGCAATATCAGAGACTTGTAAATTCACACTTAGACGCATTTTCAACCATTTTTTATATCTTCTCAAAACATAAACTCTCTAGGGCGATTTTTCAAAAGGCAATTTATTCTCCAAATCGATTGTAAGTGATTTCTAACTAGTTTTCTTCAATCCTTAACATCTTTTCACATGATTTCAACTCAAAATCAATGATTTTCATGGGGAAATAGAGTGTTTTGGGTAGAACCTAGGTTTTTCAAATTTTGGGGATTTAGACCTCGATTTGAGGTCAGATTTTAAAATAAATTATATATTTGGGTTCGTGGGGGAATGGGTAATCGGGTTTTGGTTTGAACCTCAGGTTTTGACCATGTGGGCCCATTGGCGATTTTTGACTCTTTGGGTAAAATATTGGAAAACTTATTTTCATGCATTAGAATTGATTCATTTAGCATTTATTGATGTAATTAAGTAACTTGTGGCTAAATACGAGCGAATTGGTGGTGGAATCAAAAGGTAAAGCGATAGTTGAGACTTGAATTATGTTCGTGACATCGAGGTAAGTGTATCTTAGCTTGAGGGATTTGGAGTTGAGTCCTATTTGCTATATGGTATTTGTTGAGTACGACGTATGGGCATGGTGATGAGTATCTATACGTTGGTGTCAAGCATGCTTGTGAGTCTTATATCATGATTATCTTGATTTCGTTGTATTATTCATGCCTTGATGATGATTTCTATTGTTGGGCAAAGTTTGTGGAAGTAATAGTGATATTTGAACATTGAGGAGCGTTGGCTCAAGTTGTATAACGAAAGGTAAAAGTGTAAGAGGTAATTGAACCCTTTTTAGAGCACTGGCTCAAGTTGTGAAGTGAGTTATGAAGTAAAAGTGAAAAAGAGAAAAGAATCTTATTGTTGTCTCCCTAGCCGGGATATTGTTGCTTTTAATGCTATCTCCCTTGCCGAGATGTTGATGTTTTGATGTTGTTCCCTTGCCGGGACTTAGTTGTTGAACCATTGTTCCCTTGACGGGATTCTTATTGCAATTTCATTTATTTTCTTTCCCTATTGTTTCTGATTGTTGTTTGTGTGAGGAAGAGCATTAAAGCACGAAAGGTGATGTCGTGTATTATTTTGGTGAGAGAGTGATAAAGCACGAAGGGTGATACCGTGTATGATTTTATGAGAAAGAGTGTAAAGCATGAAGGGTGATGTCGTGCCGCACGATGTACCATTCCGTGCCGATTATACTGATTTTATAGTGAGGACGAGAGTAAAAGCACGAAGGGTGATGCCGTGCGATTTATATTGATTCTTTTGGTGATGACGAGAGTATAAACACGAAGGGTGATGCCGTGCACTGGTTTGATTCCTGATTTTTGCTGATATTTGAGATATGGTGTTTCTTTTATTTACTCCCAGTCTTTCTATTCTTAATTGATGTTTCTCCGCAGCATGTTTCCCCTTCCCATACTTGACTGTATATTACTGTTCTTTTTTTCCGCTGTATATGATTTAACCGCGCAGGTTTATTTGGTAGTCTGGTCCTAGCCTCGTCACTACTTCGCCGAGGTTAGGCTAGACACTTACCAATACATGGGGTCGGTTGTGCTGATACTACACTCTGCACTGTGTGCAGATCCTGGAGTAGCAGCTTTTGGACCTTAGCTTGGGTTCCTGACTTCAGTCCATACGGATATCCAAGGTAGTCCTGCAGGCGTCTGCAGGCCCTGGCGTCTCCCTCTATCTCTTCAGCCTGTTTCATTTACTTATTTCAGAAATAGTGTACTATTTATCTTTCAGACTTTTTTTGTAGTACTCTTAGACCGTCTGTGAAGCTGTGACTCCAGT
The DNA here is from genome assembly GCF_000715075.1 of Nicotiana tabacum. Taxonomy (NCBI): domain Eukaryota; kingdom Viridiplantae; phylum Streptophyta; class Magnoliopsida; order Solanales; family Solanaceae; genus Nicotiana; species Nicotiana tabacum. The sequence continues at coordinate 25,109,581 of NC_134095.1, forward strand.
TCTGGGTAGTTTTGTTCAAACAGTTGTATTGGATATACTCAGTATTTTTATTATTTTTTCTTCCGCATGTTATAATTTCCGCTGTCTTTAAATTATTGTTCAAAATTGTTAAAGGATTAAAATGGAAAATACGTAAATTGTTCAAAAGTCGGCTTGCCTAGCTCACATTAGTAGGCGCCATCACGATTCCCAAGGGCGAAAAATCTGGGTCGTGAGATATACTAGTTATATTTGTTTAAAAAAGGTGAACAAATATTTGCTATATCAGTTATTTTTTCGTATTTTATAAAAACAAGAATAATAAAAAATAGTGAAAACAGTAAATGAAATTAGATTATGAAGAGAAAAAGAGTATAAAAAAAGAAATAAAATGAAATTAGAGAAGGAACAAGAAATAAAGAAAATAAAAGAAAAAATGAGTTAAATGGAATTAGAAAAGGAACAAAAAATAAAGAAAAAAATAAAAAGAAAAAAATAAAGGAGTCAAAAATTGAGTGTGAAATAAGTTATGGTAAAAATAACAATAATACGATTTGGACAAAAATAAATGAACATAAAAAGAGAAAAAAGGAAAAAAAAAGAAGAAAACGAGAAAAAAGAAAAGGAGAAAAGAAAAGAAGCATGAAATAAAAAAGAATTGGAGAAAAAAGAGAATTCCCCATAAAAATTACTATAGGTAGGAAATATAATTAGTTTGATGGGTAAATAAATAAAGGGGTAGGCAAGGGTAAATAATTTAATTTTGTGGGTAATTGTGTCATTGACCCTTTTCTTTTCGCCACTTATTATCAATTAAACTGTTTATCAGACGTTCTTCCCTTCATCTTTTCATAATTATTGGAGGAAAGAAATAAAAAATAAAACGTATTTTTTTGGTTATTATATAAAATTTTCATCCATGAATGGACACAAGTCTATGCTGTAAAAAGTCTAGTTTTCAACAATGCCGTAATTTATTTGTCTCCATCAATCACATATTTTACCTGTTTTACATAAATGATTATTTGTGCTACTGCTACTAAATTGTTTAAAATAGATTACATATTAACATTCATCTATCTTACCTAAGATTTTGATCATCGGAAAGTCATTCAACTTAATTTTGTTTAATCGTGGCAACTTCCCATAATAAGTTGACCACTTACTATGCCATTTCTTCTTTCTTCTTAGTTTTGTTTGTGGAAAGATATAAATGTATAAAATTTCCCCCATAAAATTTAAATACAACACAGTTTACCTCGAAAATACGAGTAACAATTAAATTTAATTTGTGGTTTTACAGATACGTGATTGAGTTGAATATCAATTAATAATCAAGAAATATGAAGTATAAATGAAGGAAATAAGTAAGACCAAACCCGTAGATGGGTCAGTCTCGGCCTCGAGCCCAGTGACCTCGAGACGGGCTAGAACAATAAAGCAAGAATAATAAAGCTAAAGAACAATTCTAATGAACAATGAACGAAAAAGTAAGATAGTATATTCTTTGCCAATGATTAGATGATGTTTACAAATGATTGGGGTCCCCTTTATATAGGAAGGGAGTCCTAAATAAGGTACATTTCCATTTACAGTAAAGAATCTTATTGGGACAGCTGTCTAACCGCCTAGTATGGATTAGTACTAATTCTTACAAATCTATTCTGAAATTTACGCCATGATCTTGGGGACGTGGCGAGAATCTTGTCCTTCTGTAACAAACTCATAACGGCACTGTCTCGGAGTCGGTCCTGCTCAGCTTTGATACTCATGATACTTCGATCCTTGGGAATTGCCCTTCGAGCTTCGAGTCGAGCTCGAACTCGACCTTGCCTGAACTCGGGTTTAAGGCGACCCTTTGAGCCTGGGAAATCGGGCATACCTGATTTCGACCATATACAGATAGTCATCGTGTTTCTTATAGTAAGGTGATAAGAAAAGATTTGAACCTCGATTTACCAGAGTCTTTGATGATGACGTCATTCCTGTGACATAAGCGCTTGAAGTGACCGAAACATCCCGTCGGTTCGTTTCCCCAAAACATTAAATGCATGCCAGTAATGGTTGGCCACCAGCGCCGCCGAACCGTCGTCGCTCATCTATAAATACAGAGCGCCTCCTTTGAATTAAAATCTTTACTCCTTCATCACATCTACTTAATTACCTTTCCTCTTCATCTTTTTCTGAGGAGGCAATAAAAGATGCTAAAGCTCTGCGCACGCCCGATCCGAGCAAGGTCCTCAAAGAAAATCCTTTTCAGGATTGTTTTACTGGGGTCGATGATGCCACCGACCTTAATGGTAATCCTGTTTTACTGGGGTCGATGATGCCACCGACCTTAATGGTGCATCTACCCTCTTTGAAGAGGGTCAACATCTTTTTTCTCGGGTAAGCACTAATTTTTGCAATTTTTTATTTTTTATTTTTCTTCTCCTCCTGTGTTAACTGACATCTCCTTGTTTTATGTATAGGCCATTACCTAGTTCAGGGCCGAGCTGAGCCAATGTGCGGCCGAGCTCAAGAAGTCTTCGGATGAAGAGAAGGCCCTAAGGCTCCTTTACAGCCAAAAAGAGGAGGAGATCAAGGATCTTCGGGCTGATTTGGCCAAAGCCCATAAGAATGAGGCCAAGCTAGACAAGAAGGTAATTGTGATTTTAACGGAGTATGGCCTTCTTGGACTTACTGCGGAGGCTAATGCTTTGATGTCTCAGCTGCAGCAAAAGCTGGAGATGATTGGGCAGCTTTGGGGCGAGGCCGATCAAGTTAAGGCTGACTGCCATCGATGGAAAGAGAACATGGATCAGCTTGCTGCTGATAAAAAAAGATGCTATAGCCCAACTGGCCTCGGCTGAGACTCAGCTCCGAGGTATTAAAGTGAAGAATCTGGCCCAGGCCAAGAAAATCGAGGAGCTAGAGACAGAACTTGCTAAAGCTGGGGCCGAGGTTGTAGAGGCCAAGGCTGAAGTTGAGAAGATGAAGGCTACAACTGATAACACTATTATCGTATACTTCAGGGATACCGAGGCTGTTCAAACAGAGCTGAGGGAGGACTCCGACCGGGAAAAACAGAGTAATGATTTGGCTAAGTGCCAAGCCTGAAGGAAGACTCTCGAAGAAATCCACGCCCGAGGATTCAACCTCACTGACGAAATAGCCCAAGCAAAGGCGTTGGAAATCGATGCCAGGTTTCTCATCTCTTCTGACGATGAAGATGCTATTAGTGGTTTTGAGGGCGGGGGAGATGAAGATGGAATCCACGAGGAGGAAGTTCCCGGAGATGCGGCTACCGAGGATGCAACTCCTGAAGAGTTTGTTCTCGGGGATGTGGCTCCCAAAGTAGATTAGGTTCTTTTTGTTCTTGTTTATTTTTTGTGTAAGGGCCCCTTATGGGTGTTGTAAATATATTTTGTAAATATCTTCTATAAATATAAAGAATTCCATTGCTTCATCTCCGATTTGCACTTGTCTTTATTTTGTGAAAATTTTTGATAACTTCAACGATCAAGTTGACATTGGTTCAGATTCTAAATATAACAAACCCTTAGGTTTTTTAATAATCAATGGGAAATCTTTGAGCTTATAACAGAACACCTTTTAAGGTTTTTGGAAATTCTCGAGCTATGCACTGGTTAATTTGATGCAAGCTTGGGATGACGCGACTCTTGAGTCCGAGTTGAGTGAGAGCAAGGTTTCGAACTCTATATGTTTTGGCCCCTTAGGCACTTTTTGTATTGGCCCTTAGGCTCTTTTAGGTCGGCCCTTAGGCTCTTTAAATTGGGCCAATTTGGGCTCTAAGACGGATATAATATTTCCCTCTTTTTGGCTAAAAGACTTAGTAAAAATTTATTTATGCCTTAGCATGTGTTTTTGTACCCGTTGGGCTTTTCAAAGGTTCGATCGATTGAAACATCATTTGTAATTCGTTTGTGTAACGATAATCGAATACCTCTTGAGGTTTTTTCGAAGGCTAATGTTATCGAAGCCTTTAAATTATTCGAGGGCTGATTTTATCGAAGCCCTTTATCATTTGCTTTTGCCGAGGGTAGCCTGGTTTAACCGATTTTTTCAAAGTATTAGAAGGCCTTTAATTTATGGCGGAAGTCGGACGTCTTTGAGCTGCATTATTTTGGCCGTAGCCTTTTTGTATAACCGTAGTCTTTAATATGGCTGTAGCCTTCGAGTATGTATCTTGGACTTGCGTCCCGATAACCTTTCAAACTTATTCGAAAAATTAGTCCCCGAGTATGATGGCCTTGGATTTTATATCGAGGGGATGCCACTTTGAGGCCTTATGAGTTCGAGGTTTTGATGACTCGATCGTGTTGAATATCTATGACAGTCCCCGAGTATTCGGGGTGTATTTGTGTTCTGGACCTTGGACCGTTTCCCGTAGATTGTAAGTTTAGAGATCGTATGGTAATAGACTTCTTTGAGACAAAAAGTGTTTGATATAGAAAGAATGCTTCTTTGAATAATTGATACATGCGTACATGTTTTGCTGTCGGGGTTTGACTATTCTATATGGACATAGTTCATCTGACTATTTAGCCTATTACAAAGTTCTCCTATCGAGGCCCTCTTTGGCGTGAAGTATTTTCCTTGAAAATATAACCTCCGAGGGTGATGCCCCCCCAGTATTCGAGGTTGATTGAAAAGAAGCCTTAGATACTGTTGAGTTTTCCTTAGGTAGCACATAGTTGTTTCCTCGTTAAAAACCTCACCGGTAAAACCCATTTGGGACAAAATCCGATCTAAGGGAAAAAGAGTGCAACACATGCTTTAAAACCTAAGGCCTTCATGTAAAAAGGTGCCTTCGATATCTACAATCGAACACCTGCAGTGGGTTAGTTTCAAATTCAAGTGGACAAAAAGAGAAAGTCATACCTTAGCAATAATATCGTTTGAGTAATGATACATTCCAATTGTTTGGCAGTTGTTCACCTTCCTTTGTGCTAAGTTTGTAAGATCCTTTACCGACAACTCCGAGGACTCGTTACGATCCTTCCCAATTCGAACCCAGTTTCCCTTCATTCGTGTCTCGAGTGTTGAGGGTGACTTTCCGTAGAACTAAGTCCCTGATTTCGAAGAGTCGAAGGTTGGTCCTTCTATTGTAGTATCTCTCGATTCTTTGCTTCTACGTAGCCATCCGAATAAGTAATGCCTCTCGTTTTTCATCTAACAGCTCAAGGCTAGTATTCATAGCCTCGTGATTTGACTCCTACGATGCATGTCAAAACCTTTGCACTGGGTTCTCCGACCTCGACAGGGATAAAGGCCTCGAATCCATATACTAAAGAGAACAGAGTATCCCCTATGCTAGACTTTGATGTTGTTCGATATGCCTAAAGGACCTCGGGCGGAACTTCTCTCCACTTTCCTTTTGCATCGTCCAACCTCTTCTTTAAGTTTTGAATGATGGTTTTGTTTGTTGAATCGGCCTGCCCATTCTCGGTCAGATGATATGGTGTTGATAGAATCCTCTTTATTTTGTGCGCTTCAAGGAACTCCATTACCTTGTTGCCGTTGTCACATACGATTTCGATAGGTATCCTGAATCGACACACGATATGGTCCCAAATGAAGTCAATAACTTCTTTTTCTCTGACCTTCTCGACTTCCACCCATTTAGAAAAATAATCAGTCATAAATAAAATGAATTCGGCTTTACCTGGGGCCATTGGTAGAGGGCCGACTATGTCTATCCCCCATTTCATGAAAGGCCACTAGAACAAGACTGAGTGTAGTTGCTCTCCGGGCTGATGAATCATCGGTGCGAACCTTTGGCATTTATCACACTTTTTAACGAACTCCTTCGTGTCTTTTTCCATGCTATCCCAGTAATACCCTGCTCTGATAATTTTGCAAATCAAAGATTCGGCACCGGAGTGATTCCCGTAAGTACCTTCATGGATTTCTCATAGAACATAATCGATATCCCCCGGCCCTAAACATACCGACAATGGCTCATCGAACGTTCTTCTGTATAATGTTCCATCCCCATCTAGTGTGAACCTAGCAGCCTTGGTTCGCAGAGCCCTCGATTCTTTGTGGTCCGAAGGGAGCTTTCCATTTTTCAAATAATCAATATATTTATTTCTCCAATCCCAAGTCAAGCTCGTAGAATTTATTTTGGCATGACCTTTCTCGACCATGGATCTCGATAGCTGTATGATAGTCCCCGGGACAATGTCGTCTTCTTCAACCGACGATCCCAGATTTGCAAGCACATCGACCTCACTATTTTTCTCTCAAGGCACGTGATCCAGAGTCCAATCCTTGAAGCGGTGCAATGTTACCTGCAGTTTGTCTAAGTGCCTCTGCATTCTATCCTCTCGAACCTCGAAGCTCTTGTTTACTTGGTTCACCACCAATAGGGAGTCACATTTGGCTTCGATGACTTCTGTCCTAAGCTCTTAGCTAGCTCGAGACCTGCAATCATGACCTCATACCTTGAAGCGGTGCAATGTTATTCGCAGTTTGTCTAAGTACCTTTGCATTCTATCCTCTCAAACCTCGAAGCTCTTATTTACTTGGTTCACCACCAATAGGGAGTCGCATTTGGCTTCGATGACTTCTGCCCCCAAGCTCTTAGCTAGCTCGAGACCTGCAATCATGGCCTCATACACGGCCTCATTGTTAGTTAATCTAGAAGTTTTGATAGATTGCCCGATAGTTCTTCCTGTGGGTGGCTTCAAAACAATGCCGAGCCCGGACCCTTTCACATTCGAGGCACCATCCGTGAAAAGGATCCATACCCCCGATGATGTACCCGATCCTAGAAGAAGTTCTTTTTCTACTTTGGGTACGAGGGTCGACGTAAAATCAGCCACGAAGTCAGCCAAGATTTGGGACTTGATAGCCGCTCGGGGTTGATAGTTGATATCGTGCCCGCCAAGTTCGACTGCCCACTTGAACAATCGACCCAACAATTCGGGCTTATGCAAGACATTTCGAAGAGGATAAGTGGTTAATACACATATGGGATGACCTTGAAAATATGGTTTAACTTTCTAGATGTGCGTATTAATGCAAGTGTTAATTTTTCTAAGTGAGGATATCTAGTTTCAGCATCTCCCAGAGTTCGACTCACATAATAAACAGGAAATTACGTATCTTTCTCTTCTTGAACTAGTACTCCACTTATTGCTATCGACACTGCCAAATATAAGTAAAGCTTTTCATCTACTTTCGGGGTGTGAAGCAAAGGTGGGCTCGATAAGTATCGCTTCAATTCTTCGAAGGCCTGCTGGCATTCCGTGGTCCATGTGAAGTCCTTTTTATTTTTGAGCAATGAAAAGAACTTGTGACTTCGGTCTGATGACCTCAAAGTAAATCGACCCAAGGCGGCTATTCGCTCGGTTAAACTTTGCGCAACCTTCACGCTATCCACGATCGTGATATCCTCGATGGCCTTGATCTTGTCGGGGTTGATTTTGATACCCCGATTCGATACAATGAAGTCAAGGATCTTATCCGATCCAACCCTGAAGGTATATTTTTTCGGGTTGAGCTTCATGTTGTACTTCCTCAATATTTTGAATGTTTCCTGCAAATGAGTTAAATGGTCCTCTGCGCGCAGGGACTTAACCAACATATCATCAATGTAAACTTCCATAGTTTTACCTATCTGTTCCTCGAACATCTTGTTAAGTAAGTGTTGGTATGTAGCTCCATCATTTTTAGCCCGAAGGGCATTACATTGTAACAGTACGTTCCAAACTTAGTGATAAATGAGGTCTTCTCCTGGTCCTCCGGGTTCATCCGGATTTGATTATACCCAGAGTAGCATCGAGAAAGGTTAGGATCTTGTGATCGGCCGTGGAATAGGTCATGCGATCGATATTAGGAAATGGAAAAGAGTCTTTAGGGCATGCCTTGTTTAAATCTTTATAATCTACACACATTCTAAGTTTGTTTCCCTTTTAGGAACTACGACCACGTTGGCTAGCCACTCGGGGTATTTTACTTCCCGAATATACCCTATTTTAAGAAGTTTAGTTACCTCGTCCTTTATGTACGCATGCTTTACCTCGGTCTGGGGCCTTCTTTTTTGCTTTACCGGTTTGAACTTGGGGTCGACGCTTAGCCGGTGTGTTATTATTTCTGGTGGGATCCCTGTCATATCTAGATGGGAGCAAGCAAAACAATCCATATTATCGATAATAAATTGAATGAATTTTTTCCTGAGTTCGGGGGTTAACCCCGTTCCCAAGTATACCTTTTTCTTGGGCATGTGCTCGATTAGTACGACTTATTCTAGTTCCTCGATCATTGATTTGGTTACGTATGACTCTTCGGGAACAAAAAAGGTTCGAGGAGTAAGAAAATCCTCTTCTTCCCCATTGATTATCTGTTCCTCTGGCTCGATCAGGACTGAGATCGGTGATCACTATTTGGCCACTTGCTTATCTTTGGCCCCCGATTTTTCTGAGGTCGAAGGCATCTGTATCGGTGTCATTTCATCGACTGCAAACATTTCCTTTGCAACATGCTATTCTCCATAGGACATTTTCACACCATCCTCCATTGGGAATTTCATCATCTGGTAAAGGGTTAAAGGTACTACCCTTCATGTTGTGGATTCATGGCCTCACGAGAAGTGCATTATACCTCATGTCGCCTTCGATGACATGGAATTTCGTATCTTGAATAGTTCCGGCCACATTCACTAGTAGGATGATCTCCCCCTTCGTTGTTTTGCTTGCCATTTTGAAACCATTTAGGACTCGAGATGCTGGTACAATTTGGTCTTGCAGGACGAGCTGCTTTATGACCCTTAATCTAATTATGTTTGATGAGCTACCTAGATCCACTAGAACACGTTTAACTTGAATTTTATTTAAAAGAATAGAAATTACCAGGGCGTCATTATGCAGCTGAGATATGCCTTCTTCTTCTTCGTCATAGACTGATAGGGCGTCCGTAGGCACATAGCTCTGAGTCCATTTTTCTCTGGTGATCGACACCTTGGTGAGTTTGAATACAGGTCTTTGTAGGACATCGACACTGCCAATGATCATGTGGATTACATGTTATGGTTCTTCCTGCTCATTTTCTGCTTGCTTCTCTCTCTCTGAAGTGATTCTTAGATCGATCACTGAGAAATTCTTGAAGGTGACCCTTGTTGAACAACCGGGCTATCTCATCCCTCAGCTGCCTGCAGTCTTTGGTTCTATGGCCATGGTACTTACACATCAAGTTTGGATTTCTTTGAGAAGGATCGGTTTGTATTGGCCTGGGCCACTTGATATCTTTGATTCTCCCAATAGTTTACACGATCCCCGATGCATCTACACTGAAGTTATACTCTGACAATCGAGGTGCTTCCACGAGGTCAGTATGTTTATCAAATCCATTCTTACTCATGAGTCCCCGAGATCTTTGACCTCGGTCATTTCTTCGATCGTTCCGAGGAGTGTTACGCCCCGAACCGATGTTTCTCCGATCGATGTATGGCTGATATCGTTCCTTGTTTGATCTTTATTCCTTATCTGTGTCCCCCAAGGGCTTAGCTGCCAATCTAATGGGATGAACTGATCTTGAGGGGGCTCCTAACTGGTCGTCCTCGACCCTGATCTTCAATTGGTAACGCTTATGTACGTCCGACCACATCACAGCTGGATACTCGATCAGGTTTTGCTTCAATTGTCGAGATGCGATCGAGCTCCGCTAGTTCAAAATCTGCATAAAAGCTTGTACTGCCCAATTATCCGAGACCAGGGGTAATTCGATTCACTCTATATGAAACCGGGATACGAACTCCTTTAACATTTCATTATTCCTCTGCCTTATCTTAAAAACGTACGATTTCCTTGTCGCCACCTTTATGGCCCCGACATGTGCTTTCACGAAGGCGTCTACTAACATAGTAAATGAATCGATAGAGTTCGGTGGCAGGTTGTGGTACCAAATCATGGCTCCTTTTGACAATGTTTCCCCGAATTGTTTCAACAATACTGACTCGATCTCATCATTATTCAGGTCATTTCCTTTAATTCCGTAGTTATATGAGGTAATATGCTCATTAGGGTCGGTTGTCCCATTATATTTGGGTATATTGGGCATGCAAAATCCTTGGAGATAGGCATCGGAGCCGCACTCGGAGGGAATGACTTTTGTATGAACGTTTTGGCATCCAAACCTTTCAAGACAGGGGATGCCCCCGGTATTTGGTCAACTCAGGGATTATAAGTCTCCACCTTTTTATGATTATCCTCAATCTACTTTTCCCCGAACTCAATCCTCTTAATGAGTTCTTCAAGCATCCTCATAATAGTTGGGTCAGTCCCCGAGCCATTTTCGTTTGATCTTTCCAGCACCGGTTTAGTACGTCGAGTATTTTCTAGTTCGGCTACACTTGGGGTTTTATTCTGACTTTGAAGTAGAGAAATGGCAATCTGTTGATCTTGTAGCATCTCGAATATCACTTGGAGGCTGATTCCTCCATCTGCTGCACCATGTGTTCTCTGGCCACCAGATCTGACTTCCATGCATACAGTTGCTCCTGAGTCTGCGCCTAGATCTGCATTCAAAGCAAAGTGTGAACTAACATCCACTGGTTCCACATTTGGCACTTCCCCATGATTTATCGGTGGTACATCGACCCTTGGAGCAACTATGTTGTCATTTTCTTCGTCGAACCCAAAACCGTCATCACCGTGTATAGGGTGCGTTCTGTGAGTTTGACATGTTTTAACCTGAAATCAAAGAATCTTTGACAAGAACAAGTGTGAAAATAACGTGTGTTATGAGAATCAGTAATGAAATAATCACTATTATCTTTAGCCCCACGGTGGGCGCCAAACTGTTTACCTCGAAAATGCGAGTAACAATTAAATTTATTTGTGGTTTTAAAGATACGTGATTTAGTTCAATACCAATTAATAATCAAGAAATATGAAGTATAGATGAAGGAAATAAGTAAGACCAAACCAGTAAATAGGTCAGTCTCGACCTCGAGCCCAGTGACTTCGAGACAGGCTAGAACAATAAAGCAAGAATAATAAAGCTAAAGGACAATTCTGATGAACAATGAGCGAAAAAGTAAGATAGTATGTTCTTTGCCAATGATTAGGTGATGTTTACAAATGATTGGGGTCCCCTTTATATAGGAAGGGAGTCCGAAATAAGGTACATTTCCATTTACAGTAAAGAATCTTATTGAGACAGCTGTCTAACCGCATAGTAGGGATTAGTACTAATTCGTATAAATCTATTCCAGAATTTACGCCATGATCTTGTGGATGTGGCGAGAATTTTGTCCTTCTGTAACAAACTCATAACGACACTGTCTCGGAGTCGGTCCTGCTTAGCTTCGATACTCATGATACTTTGACCCTCAGGCATTGCTCTTCGAGCTTCGAGTTGAGCTTGAATTCGACCTAGCCTGAACTCGAGTTTAAGGTGACCCTTCGAGCTTGGGAAATCGGACATATCTGATTTCGACCGTATACAAACACTAAGTATTTAATATACATAAAACCACAGAAAAATCTCTAATTAGTGGACAGTTGAACTTGAGACAAGGACACATACGATTGAAAAACGCAAATTCATATATTGGTGCTCGGAACATACTTCGATAATAACCAGTCATACTTGTAAATTGAAAACATGCATGATATTATACAACCATTTCGTTCTTAGCCTAGTCTGTTAGAAATTGTTTCTGTGAGACAGTCGTTGAAATAGTACTGGTCACATAAAATTATATAGAAAACAAACAGCAAGGAAACGATGAAAATTTAATAGACATACTATCCAATTGGGTACAGCAGGACTTGATAATTGCTTGTGACTTGTGAGTGAAAAGTCAGCCCAATGATCTTCTTGTCTCATTTATAATCTTCGTCTTATTTAATGCAATTCTTCTCCTTTTTTTCGTGTTGGAGACGTTTGTGTATGTTGGAACTGATTTCGACTTGATCTTGATATTTATGTATATCTTGTATATTTGGGTTGAACACAATTCATCAAAATTTCTATTTGTAGTTTGCTTTTCCTTATAGTACGTACACTTCCGAGGCCCTTCCCTTAAACTCTTCGGCTCTCTCGTCCAATCCAATGACAAAGTCATGAATTTTGCAAAGAAGATTCAAGGTTTAATATATATTTATAAAAGATAATTTTTTGACCATTACACATTGTATACTTAGTATAATTTTTCGATGAATGATGAGGGCCCTTCACTCTATGTGGCTACTCCACTAGCAAAAAAATATATTTATATTTAATGCTCGCATGATAAAGCGACACGTGGAGACGAAAACAGAAGACAATCGGGGCCGAAGGCAACATTCTCGTTTGTTATCGGAGAGAATTATTCATAAAGGCGAAATAAATGCCTGCCACCCGATAGAATTTAATGGAGAATATTCTACAACATTAAGCACATCATCCATTTTAGAGAATATTGCATTCACTGTCTACCGTTAAACGTTCTTCAATGACCCTCATAATTGTCATTAAAGATGGGCTTGATCTCAGGACCTTGTTCTTTAGGTGCAACTATAAATAGTGAGCTCTACAACCATTGTAAGGGACATGATTTTTCTGACAAGCATACATTATACTCTATTCAAAGTTCAATAATATTTTACCTTCTTGCTTATTTATATTACTATTACTGCCTCCGGAAGCTCTGCTCCCGGAACTAAGATTTCAACTGTTTTATCTCAACTTTAAAGCTAAGTCTTACATTCTTGTCTAATTTATTTATCATTTTAAGATCAAATCAATTCACTTGTCTATAAACCACGTATAAATTAAACTATACCGTTTTATAGGTAATAGTTTGACACCCATCGTGGGGCTTAGATAGTTGTGTAGTTGAGTTGATCCTTGCATCTATTTGTAACATGTTTGATTCTTTGTTCTTAGCAAAAATCACAGAAAATGTAGATAACAATGTCAACATCGCACATAACGTTGAGTCCCAGGGAAATCAGCCTCAACATGAAGATTCAATCAGCGATACCCGCAGCGAGGGGAAATGAGGCCACGCTGGTTCATGGCGGGCAATATCCGCGACATGTTCGAGAAGCAACTCCTGATGATGCTGAGACGAGCACGTCGTTGAAATAGTAAGGATCCCGAGGGAGTAACAAAAGGCCATTATGGGCCATCTCTCATGATAGGATCAAGTCATAATGGAATTGAGGCAGGCGTTGTCAGGTGCTTCCAACAATGCGAAATGACGAGGTCCAGTCCCTCCTGGTGCTCCCCTAAATTAAACAACACAGAGGATCGACAACAACACCCCGAGGGGCGAAGTAGGCTTTGACGGGGCCGTAGGGAATGGTAGCGGATCCGGTAACAACAATGAGAGTGATCTCTTTAAAATCAAACTCATGCGATTTATGAAGGAAATAAATGCCCGAATGGATCAAATTTCGGGCGCACCACCAATATTGAAATGACCGGACTCAAATAAGTATACCAAATTGCTGTTCAAACTAAGCACGACACCAGAGTTGATCCCGAAGCTGTTAAAAATGCCAGATGTGTCGATATATGATGGGACTTCAGATCTTCAGGAGCATATCACCACTTATAAAACATCGGTGAAGGGAAACGATTTAGCTTCACACGAGATTGAGTCAGTCTTATTGAAGAAATTCGAGGAGACCCTTACGAAGAGGGCCCTGACATGGTATTTGCTCTTACCCGAGCACTCTATATATTCCTTTGAGATGCTCGCGGACTCTTTCATCAATGCCTATGCCGGGGCCAGGAAGGTACTAGTCCAAAAGGTCGACATATACAGGATCGCACAAGGAGAGTTTGAATTGTTGGGGGAGTTCATGACCCGGTTCCAGAAAGAAATGATATTGCTCCCGGCCGTACCAGATGAATGGGCAGCAGAAACATTTACTAAAAGGCTGAATTCGAGAAGTTCCGATGCTTCCCGGAAAGTGAAAGAAATTCTCCTCGAATTCCAGGCAACAACATGGGCGAATGTTCACAACCAGTACGAGTCAAAGATAAGAATTACAGATGATCAGCTCGGTTTTCCGGCGTCGGCCAAGGGTCGGAACCGGGAGAAGAATAAAGAGATAATTTTGACATAGATAAATGGTCTTCAATAGGTCAGTTTTTGCCCTACGAATGGGCCGAAGGACTCGACAGAGGTTTTCGATCGACGGATAGATTCGCTACTGAGAGGAAAGATGATCGCGGTCGGAATAACAGGTCATTGCAGGACAAGGTGACATCAGGTTCTTGAGATTCTTCCTACCCCATGCTTTCTGAATACAACTTTAACATCAGCGTAGTGGAGCTGGTGTTGGCTATGAAGAACATATAAGAAGCACAATTCCCGGTATTAATGAGATCCGATTCGAGCCAAAGGGGTCCTAACTTGTGGTACGAATACCATGGGACCAACAACAACTGATAGGGTACTGTCGGCATCTTCCTGAGGAGGTGGTGATATTGCTGAAAGATGGTCATCTCAGAGAATTTTCAAGCGACCAGGCTAAAAACAACTACGGCCACAATTGTGATAATACATAACCTTTGAAAGTAGGAGAAGATCCCCTACGCTTGACGATCAACATGATTTTCGGGGGAAACAAGATTGTAGACATGTGATTTTTCACCCTCCCCAAGAATTTTTATATTTTAGCATATAAATATTTAGTTTAGGCCTAATATTTTTATTTCAACTAATTTTGACTCTTTTACTTCATTTTATCACAAAATAAAAATTAGAAAAATATTTCTTCTTTTTAGTTGCTTTTAGTTTATATACCTTTCGTAATACTAAAAAAATAGTACTATTTTAATATGATATTTGAAAATACCAAAAAAATAGGTTTGTTTTAACAGTTAGTTGTTATGAAACAACAAAAGAATTAAAAGAGCATTGCAGAGAAAAGCAGAGAGAGAATTCTTATTTATTTGGGATCAATTACAATGGAATAGAACCCCTCTATTTATAGGGGAAAAGTGACTTAGCCACCAAGTAAAATCCCTACAATCTCTCTAAAATATAGGCATTCACCTTAAATAGAATTCTATTTATAACAGCTCCCCCTGAATGTCTATTCAACAGATAATGTGCCTCGTTAAAACCTTAACTAAAATAAAACCCAGTGGAAAAAAAATTCTAGAGAAGGAAAAAGAGTACACATATCTAACAATACGCCTTTTGATTGCCTCGTTAAAAATCTTGCAAGGAAAACCCATTGGGACAAAACCTTGTAAGGAAAAAAAAGTACAACGCGTATTAACTCCCCCTGATGAGAGCATCAATTTACATCCTTGAGTCTTTACATTCCAATCTTGTGCACCATCTTCAAGAGATTGTTGGTAGAGATTTGATAAATAAATCAGCCATATTAACTTGAAGGAATATTTTGCACCTTGAAATCATCATTCGTGATAGACATATAATGTCTTCATAAATATCGTGGAATGGCTCTTCAATATCTCCATAGAGGTATTCTCTCTATCATGCTTATAGTTATGCAAGATACATTTGTGCGTAAATTGCATTGAGGATGTGGTACTTCAAGATCAAGAATTGTATATGCTTTAAGCGATTTAAATCCTTCAGGGATTGCCATATAAGTTAAGTCTTATAAATACACTTTAGATTTACATCAAGTTTTCATGTCATGCTAGACATATAAGATATCGAAAATTGATTACACATACCATTGACTTATACTTTCAAGTGTTTGAACTACATGTTCAAAATTACATGTCTTTCATATGAAACCAATTCTATTTGAATTGTGTCTCTTCCATTTGGCCAATATTTTTGTGTCTGTATTCGACAGACTTGGGGTCCTCATCTATACTTAGTGCTATCATAGATGTCGTCGACAAATATTTTATATCGGTTCCAACCTCCTTATTTTTCATAAATACATAACATAAAGATCTCTTCATTCATATTTTTAGGTACCTGAACCTCTCTTGAGATTTTATGAAGTGTTATGTCATGTGATCTTCTAGATCACTTGCCTCCTTATTATGATTAGTTTGATCATTTGCCCATCTTCTTTATCAGGAAGTATTATTTGAAACCGATTTGTCTATATGCTTTAAGCGTACCATAGACTTTGTCTTTCTAGGATTTAATATGAGCATTTGCAATGAGAATATAGTTACTTTCTTTGGGTCAGCAAATGCGTCTGGCATGCTTTGCAATATATTGCAAATGAATTATCCTTTATTGAACTTCAAGTTCATATTATTTTATTCGAGGATCTAGATGTACACATGATAATTCATTCCACGTAACCTTTTCTCAAATGTTTATCATCTCCCCCCTCATGTTAGAAAAACTAACTTGTTTTTCTCAACTTTGAGAACCCATCTTTGTGCGTTTTGGTATTAATCAAAATATACTCCGCACATCAATAATAATAAGATGGTATTATTTGGTTCCTGAACCTGAACCACTTGTGAGGGTAGAAAATAATATACTTTGGTATATAACGTATATCAAATTGATATAGATAACTTTGTTCTCATAAGCAATTGTTTAGCTATTAAGTGGAGGCACTCAATAAATCATTTTGCTAAACCAACTGTGATGTAAGCTAACTTATCAAGATGAACTGTCTTGAATAGAAATCTTGAAATTATGCTCTAAATTAAATTATTGAGCAAATTACCTTGCAAATATCAGGTTGCAGGTTAATAATAATCGCACATGTAACTATCTCATAGATGCATCTTAAGTGCTATACATGGCAGGTGAATAGGCCCATATTCATCTTTGATATTTCCAGCATTCATGGGATTCAATCCAAATTTTAGTTGGTATATTAATTAATGAGAACAAACAGCATAAGAGAATTCGTAAAGAACTTTCTAGTTCTTTAATATTTACCCATGTAAATTCTCTTTTATTTTTGCACATCATACTTAGATTAAAATGGCTAAACCAATTATGCCAACTGAATAAATTATCAATATTGATAAACTCCAGGTTTACACCATGATATGTGCAATTATCAATAAACTTCTACTTTATTATGGCATTCTTTTATTTGTATAGTACAAACTGGAGAATAAAACGGGTAATTTTTTCCATAAATATTACCCCGCTACAAGTTGTAGTAATAGAAGATATTAAATCTTTCCTTTATTTATAGTCTCAATATAATCAGCTGCTTTCGCGTATACTTTGGAAACTGAATAAGTTTCTTTGAGACTTACTACAACACAATACCTTATTGGTAATCAATTGTGTTTCTCCAAAATAGTAGAATTTGCTCTTCTAGAGCTCTCAATTAATTTGGTACTACCACATATTCATCAACATCCATATGGTGAATATCTCTTTTAAAGATAAAGTTATACCATTATGGTTATGGTCAAAATTATATGCAAGATATGTTTCTTGCATTAATATTGTTCTTTAATAATCACATTACCAAAATATTTTGGCGTGCAATAGGTACGTAACCAATGACTATTCATGCCATAATAATGATATTATTTTCTTATATAATATCAAACCTCCTTCTAGAGGTGAGTGTTGTATATTCATTATCACTAGAATGTTCATATTCTTCCAAAAATGAATATGTATTCATAAATCAGATGTTGTCACATTCACATTATGAATGGACCGTAATCATCTATATGTGCTTTATAAAATCTCATGTCAAATCGATGACAAATATTACTTTCACAGAGTGGAGGATTATTTTGAGAATCCTTATTATTCTCATTACCACAATAATGACAATTATAATTTTGTCTATTGCCACGTCCATATCCATTAATACATTCATAGTAATAATTTTATCTTCTTTCAGACTTATCACATACTGCTATCACATTCTCTTAAGGGAATGAGAATGAAGCAAATTCAATGGGACAGGTTTTCAATTCTTTGCCCACAATCATACGTGAATTTGATCATGGCAAGGCATAGAAATTTTACCACTTTGAGTGGTTATAATTTCTTACTAACTCCATTAGAGTTATAATCAAAATTTATTTTCTTTGCTTGTATTTAAAATCAAATTATAGAATAAAAGAGAAAAATACGGTAAAATACATACCTTAAATCTAGAATTTAATCATGAAGGAAGTTCATGTAACGATTAAAAATCATTATGCTTAATCCCAAAGCTTCTACTCAATTGGTTAGAATCTCGTGATGATAACGTGTTATGAAACAATAAAAGAATTAAAAGAGCATTGCAGAGAAAAGCAGAGAGAGAATTCTTATTTATTTGAGATCACTTACAATGGAATAGAACCCCTCTATTTATAGGGGAAAAGTGACTTAGCCACCAAGTAAAATCCCTACAATCTCTCTAAAATATAGACATTCACCTTAAATAGAATTCTATTTATAACATTCGTCTTATTTTAATAGTTATTTTACTTAAGTAGGATTAATTGGTAAATAAGGTCGTATTTTTAGTCTTGTTTACGGAGAAAGAATAAAATTTGGGCTCAAACATCCCATTTTTAGGTCTAATTTTTGGGTGAAATTCAAAAATAACAGATTTACAACTGGTCGTTCAAAAATAGCCCAGTTTCAAAAGTAATCAAAATTTAGTCACTTTTCATGTAAAGATAAATCTGAGCGAAAATACTGTTTAAAACTTGAAAAATACGCCATTATATTATACTGGAGTTCCAGCATAAGTATGCTTGAACTCCAGCATATTATACTGGAGTTCCAGGATAAGTATGCTGGAACTCCAGCATAATATGATGGAGTTCTAGCATAAGTACACTAGAACTCCAGCATAATATAATGGAGTTTCAGTAAGTATAATTGTCCAATATAATTATGAGCACATGATTTTTGCCCTATATGAATCACTCCCATAGATTCAAGAAAAATAAATTTTTTCCATTATTTGCAATTTCGTAGATCTTTGTAGCATTTTTTGTTAATTGTTTGCATTTGTCTGCGCATGTTAACTTTGTTTAATTAATGAAAAATATAAAAATATATTGCATTTGCATTTAGGATTTAATTCTACATTATAGGATTAATTAGCAAATTAGTTATTCTATAAAGATGGAAAAAATCAAAAAAATAGTTTATTTTTTGCACTTTTTAATTTTAATTTTGAATTTTGGTAGTTTTCCTTTAAATTAGTTTTTGATTAGTTGTGGTAATTATTAGTTAAAGTTAATAAATTCAATGTGGTAAGATTAACTTGGGTTAGGAATTAAATTAGGTTTTACTTTATTTTTGTTTTTGTTTTTAAAAGAAAAAGGGATTAAAAAAAAGATTTGTAATTAAAAAGAAAAGAAGTTGAGAAATCAGATTTTGGGCTGTTGCATTTTAATTCTCAAGCCCAATTCCCTTCCAATCCTCTACCCAAGCCCAAGTCTTCTAAATACCCATCTCTCACGCCCGTCTGCCCCTTTAACCCGACCCACTCTCCACAAATACATACACAGATACATACAGAGACCCAAATCAAAATCCGTAACTCAACGCGACTGTTCATCATCTTTTTCACGTCAGAGCCGCGTCCAACTCACAAAATTTCAGGCGAGTGATCTCAAATTCACCCCACGCGTTCCCCCTCTCTCCTCATCACCATATTTGTAACGGTTTCAGACAATAGAAGATTCCTTTCAGATTTTTTTGCGCGTTGTTTAGCCTCCCGATCAATTTGCTGGATAAATAAGGGTCGTGGATGTATGAAAATCAATCCTTGCCCTCCATCTGTCCCAAAAAATCGTTCATAGAAAGAGATTGCAAAGGAATTTCGGAGGAGTGAGTGGAGAAGGTTCGAGAAAATCTGAGGGGTCTATATAAGGTGAGGTTTCTCTTCTGAAAGGAGAGGATTTTTTTGGGAAAAGGATTTGAGAAAGATTTCTTCTTTTATTGCTCATCGATTTCTTATATTAGAACAGAAAGAAAAGATTGAGGATTGAGTTCTGATTTTTCTTTTTTTTTGGATTTATTATTCCGTCTTCTTCTCTGTTAAAAAAATACTAATTTTTTTTGAGTTTTTCGTTTGTTCATAGTTTGCTTCATAAATTAGAAAATTTCAAAAAAAGGGGTTCCGTTTTCCTTCTCTGGTTCTTGCTCAAAGCGAAGTTGATTTAAACGAGCTCGTCGCTATTGAAGCTGCTGTTCGAGTTAGAAAGTTGATGTTTTCCGATTTTTTTAGAGGTTCTGGTTGAGTTCTTGGTTGTGGATTCATCCAATTCATTTCATTTCGATTGTTGTAATTTGCTGAAAGATCAATTGGAAACTTTGACAGGTTCATCTCGTTCTCATATCTTTTGTATTAGAGTTGGCATCCTGATGATTCTTTGTCACTACCGTAAAACTCGAAATCCGGAGTGCCTTTGCTATATGAAAAAGCTTGAATGTTTCTATTTTTCATTCTATGATGCTTGATTGTTTTATCCAGTGCGTTTGTGTAGTAATATACTGTTAGATTAAGTGAGGTCTTCATAATCTGAAATGATATTAGCTCTATCCATGTCTTGTGCTCTTTGATTTAAAGCTCAATCCCATTGTCTAAACATGATCCATGTTAGATCTCTCTGATTCTTGTTGCCTGTAGGTTAAGTTTTGTGAATTAGGATCCCGAAATGGTTGCTGATACATGGAATTTGGTGCTTTGGCTTGATAGCTTCAGTTGTACCTTTCTACTACTGGATCTTCCTTATTTTTCAGTTAGCAAAGAGCAATATATAAGGTGTGCCTGTGATAAAATGATAAGTTTTGGAATATCCACAACCAACTTGATATGTCCAGGGATTTTTAAAAAACTCTAGCTGAACAGTTTTGCTTCTGCAAATTGCAAAACAATCTGTTAAAATCATGTTATACCAATAGTTGTGATGCTATGACTCCAAAATAATGAACAAGCTCATGTGATTCTTCGTTGGAGACTTTTTATGTTGGAGTATGTTTCAACATGAATCAAAAGTAGAGTTTTCTTTCATGAGGATGGGGTATTAGTTGATTTAAAGGTCACTTACTACTGTGCAGTTGAAATATTTCTTGTTGTGTGAGTGAAGGGTGTTCTCCTTTGATTGAGATCTTTGAGTAAACAATTGACAATTAGAGGAATGGACTATACCCACGAATTTTTATAGTGGTTGAATCTTTTTTAAATAAGCATTCTGCTTTTTGATAGGTATGGTTAAGGTTATAAAAGTTTTCATGTTTGGCAATTCTTTGTTCATTGTTAGATACTTGGGACTAGTTTTACCGAGAAGAATATTTGTATACAAATTGCTCACTCTTTGTTTTGGTTTAATCCGGATGTGTAGGCTCCAGTTAAATTTCCGACGTTATTCAATTGTCATAAATTATAGAATTGGTTTGGATGCACTAAGTGCTATGGTCATATGAACGTATCAAATTTTGATTCCAGCAATTTCTTTACCATACTATGTAACCATCAATAATCCTAATTTAGTATTTTTTTTGAAAAAGCATGAACATTTGTAGTTTGCTTTAGGCGCGTAATTAAAATTTTCATACCTACGGATACGGTTCCCGTGACGTAGTCATGGTACTTAATTTCGAACTAGTTTTAAACATGAATATCCTTAGTTCATTTAGTTGAATGGTTTTGAGGCATACTATATTAGGCAAGACATAGTTAATGGACCTCGAAGTTTAGTTTGAGTTTTCCTTTAAAAATTGGGAGGCGTGCCGTGCCGAATAAAATCTCAAAATGTACGGCCCTCACTTAATTAATTTTTAAATCATTAGAATTCGAGGCGTGCCGTTTAGTTGAATTTCCATGGCCCTCGTGGATTTAAAAATGCGTAGTTGCTTTAGGCGCGCTATTTAATAATTTACCTTCCTAAACTCGGTTGCTTATTTATGTGACCCAAATCCAAATCTCAACAATGTTAGATAGAATATGTCGAGAGTCGCGGGTGCATTTATATGTGTGGTTCAAGACGTATTTTAAATAACGTTGCAATTTTTCCTTATAATTAAATAAAAGCGGTTATAAAGTTAAAATGGCACCATAAGCGGTCAATCGTTTCCTCGATTGAGGATTTGAACCGGTGACTTGGGACACCATAAAATTATCCCAAGTGGCGACTCTAAATTTTTAATAAAATGATCCCGTTTTGATTGTCACTGTAAGTTGGAAAAAACTCCCTTATATACCCCTTCCGGGGGTGTAGGTAAAAAGGAGGTGTGACAACTCTGGCAACTTTGCTGGGGATCGAACCCAGAATCTCTGGTTCAGGGTTCAAAAATTCGAGCATGGAATAATTGTTATAATTGGCTTTGTTTATTATATAATTTTATTACATGTTTGGGCCTAATGTGCTAAATGTTGCTTTTTACCGCTTTGATACTATTTGAATTGTACATAAACTGCTACGAAACCCCTCTGTTCTCTCTCCTGAGGAGTGCACGCTGGCGTGACTTCTTTCTATTAGTGTCATATCCCAAATAGAACGAGGTTCGGACAAGTTGCAAAGCCGGATGATCTTTTGGTTACCGGTACGCAGCCCCTCTCGGCTCGAGTTGTCCGCTCGGGTAAGTCAGGTCTAGAACAATACACCCAAGTTTTAATCCTAGAATAACTCAGCCTCATGCCGGATCTCTAATAGGAACGCTTATCTGCATCATGTGCATTTGACTTTGGAGACTCAACACAGGGGTTGAGTCTATTTAGGACAGGTATACCTAAAATGAAAAAGACCATCCTGACGCATCCTACTTGCTATTTGTGCATTCATTTGCTTTGGATTTGCATGTTGACCGGCTTATAGGGAAAAGGTTGAGAGAAGGAAAGTCAATGTGAGGTCTAAGAGAGATAATTGCTTGTTTTTGAAAAAACCGATGTCCCAAAAATATACTGAAACACTGCTGAAATTTTGGAAAAAAAGAGAGAAATTTTTTGTTTTGTTTTACAAAAAAAAGGAAAAAGGTTGGTTTTTGTTTTGTCAAAATTTTCCGAACTACGCCAGTTTGATTCTCATCGGATGTGGGTTACGTAGGCAACCCCCATCGGGTCCAACTTCCTTTTTGCAAAAATAACTCAAAAGGCACAAAAATTTTATTACTTTGTTGGAAATAAGTAAGGTGAAGCCATTCTTGTCGAAAATAACCGAATGTTCCCAAAAGGATGCTGGAAGGCTGTTTTTGCAAGAACAACCACTTTTGGTCTCTTTTTTGGCATTTTGGCTGGTTAGCAAGCACAACCTTAAAATCTTCTCCCCGGAAGTGTTAAAAGGCCGTATCTGCAAAGCCGGGTTTTATTTCGAAATAAAAATTTGAAAAAAAAGAGAGAAAAACAATGTTAACTTTGTTTTTGAGTCAAATGAGTCTTGATTTTGCTTAATCACCCTAATAAATGTGCAGAATGAGCATGAGTCAAGGTCTGCCAATAACAGTCATGAACAAGATCCCTTTGGAGTTGCATATGTGGTTGGAAGATCTGGGTAAATCAGAGCAAGATAAGGTCAATCTACACTTGGGAGGTCTCACCGGGTTGTTGAAGATCAGGCCTAGAGGAGACATCATAAAGGCGTTGGTTACGTTTTGGGAACCAGCTCACAATGTCTTGCAGTTCTCGGATTTTGAACTCACACCCACCTTAGAAGAGATAACAGGTTATATGGGAAGTACTGAAGGTCTGGGGCATAAGTATCTGATCGCTCCAAGAGCCGTTAACTCTCACAAATTCATGGATTTGCTAAAAATAAGCAAGGGAATCACGTACTCTGAGTTGGCAGACGGTTTTTCCACTCTATATTTCACATACTAGAGGTATGGGTATGTAGGAGGATTCGACAACCAGGAAAGCGGGGTTTGTAGCAAAGGGAACCGAGCAAAATTGGATGAGCATAGGCGTTTTGCCTTCATGGTTTTTTTCTTAGGCCTCGTGGTATTCCTCTGGAAAGATGGGAATATCGATCTGCGGGTGGCTGGAGTCGTGAAAGTCTTGACTACCAATGCCAAGATCAGCCTTGCCCCTATGATAGTGTCTGAGATATACCGAGCTCTCAAAACTTGTAAAGCTGGGGCAGATTTCTTCGAAGGATGCAATTTGCTACTACAAATGTAGATGATCGAACACCTGTGTCACCTCCCTCAGTATATGAGTTATGGGTCCGCAGAGAAAAATTGCATTGAAGAGTTCGACACAAGGATTTTAGGGTTCAAGTTACCAGAAGGGTTTGGAGATTGGGTATCCCGCCTTCGCTCCATCACTGTGGGGCAAATAGAATGGACACTGGGTTGGCTTCCTGTTGAACAAATTGTGTATATGCCCGCCACCGGTCCTTACTTCCTCCTAATGGGTCTTCGAGGCATTCAGCCTTACGCTCCATACCGGGTGATGAGACAGTTGGGAAGGTGCCAGGTGACCCACCAAGATGAAGATCTTAGTGTTTATGCGGTCGAGGTTAGCTCTGACAGCCAATTTCATGAAGAAACAGTTCGTTCTATTTGGAACGAGTGCCAGTATTTGACAGCGAACACTCGAGTGTGTGACCTATCTAGAGGTGAGGTCTCACCCGCCTACCTTGCCTAGTATAGAAAGAAGAACACTGCAAGGGCCGAACCGGAAAGACCAGCCAAAAAGCCCCACATTCAGGAATTTGTTGAGGCATCGCAAGAACAGTGGGCTTGGTTGGCCAAGGAGAATGAGTACAGGGCCACAATAGGAAAGCTGGAAAAGCAAGTCAGGGATCTCCAATTCGAGAACGGTTTGCAAGCTGTGGCGGATAAGGGTGAAAAGGAAAAGTTAGCCAAAGAAAATGAGGCCCTTCGAGCCCAGATTCGAGAAATGAAAACAACAGCTAAAAATCCCGCTAGAAGTGCAAAGGATGAAAAGCTTATAAAGAACCTTAGGCAGAAGGTGGATGAGTATGGTTTTGATTTGAACAAAGTAGAGGGTGAACTAGCTAGGGCTCGAACAAAATTGGCTAAGAATGTGGAAGAACGAGTGCGCCTGGTTAAACAGTTAAAAGAGAAATACGACAATGAGGTTGCAGGGTTGAAGAAAAGGGTCATCACCGTTGAGAACAAAATGATCAAGCAGGCGAAAGACTTTAAGGCTAAAAGAGAACACTGTTATACAGCAATAGCACAGTTAGAAAGAGATTTGCAACAACTTCAAGAACAGAATCACGTAGCCGAACAAACTTTGGGAGTCAGGGCCCAGCAGATTGGGCGTTTGTTGCAGGAAAAGGGTGTCATAAGAGAGAGAGTGAGAAGGATCACCGACTACATCGCGATGAAGTGCAGTAGTTGTGAGGATATAACTAGATCCATGTTCTTTGCCACTGTGATGACCTTTGTCCGCCAAATAATGGAAGATCTCTACCACCTCCAAGGGGATTTAGCGCGTAGGCCCGTGGCGAGACCGAATGACATCCCGCGGGCCCCAGGAGCATTTGAGGCATTGATGTATTCATGATTTTTACTCGAGTCTGTATTTTCTTTTTGTTGGAGTCCGTTAGTTTGTTTTTGAGTCTGTATTTTCATCTTGATGTTGGAGTCTGTTAGTTTCCTTTTTGAGTCTGTTAGTTTTTGAGTCGTTGTAATCAAAGCATTCTTTTTATGAAAAATTGAAAATCCCAAAATATTTTATTATTTATTTTTACACTTATCCCCTAGAACTACGCTTGGTCTAATTTATGCGGGGTCATGATACGTAGGCAATCTCCATAGGATTCGACCATAACCAAAAGAAAAAAAAGGAGAAAAGAAAAAGAAAAAGAGAGGAAAACAAGAGAAAAAAAAGAGAGAAAAGAAAAAGAAAAAAGAGAGGAAAAACAAGAGAGAAAAAGAAGAGAAAAGAGAGAGAAAATAAACTGTGAGAAGGAAACAATGGCAAAATAAGAAAGAAAAATGAGAGAGTAAAGAACAACGAGAAATCAAGCAGAGAAAGGCGTAAGTGAAAAGGATAGAAAGAAAAGTTGCAAATAGAAATAAGGAAAAGTCGGGATGACGCAAACAGCCGATCAAATACATAATAGAGACGGTTAACTGCTTAGGTGTATTCATTTCCCAACTGTGCGGTTGCCTATCTGTTAAGCTCTAATTTCTAACAAGTTTGTTGTTGACAATCCAGTACAGGAAGGTGGTTAGTTTGTTTGGCATTCTGGCAACTCACCTATACATCACCCGGTCCAAAAGCAAGTTGATCATGGCTAATCAAGATCTTGATGCGAGTGTTATCGATCCTTCGAGGGAGGGGGAAGAGTCGGATGTCAATTTGAAAGAAGAGATGTCTAAGTTGAAACAACAGATGGCCGAGATGTATCAAGCATGGGTAAAAGGGCACCCACCACCACTTTATCCCGCCAACCCTGCCTTCGTCCCTCCATTGGCTCAGTCTCAGGAACCTCCTGCTACCGATTCATCCTCGAGCTTTCCCATTTACTACCACTACCAGAGCACCACCTCCCAAACACCACAAGTTCTACCACCCAAACCAGTTCCATACCCTCCTCCACCAGCCACTCCTATCTTCGTGGCACCCCCACCCGCTACACTCCATAGATCTTCCAACGAGCCTTTATTCCATGCCCACGATAACCAATATTACCCCCGAAGCCCACTTTCAACGCTCCAGAACCCTATTCCTACACTCCTCATTTTGATCTCCCTGTGGAAACTGAGAAACCATTTAAAAATCCCGAGCAGGAGGAGATGTTCAGGAAAGTTAAAAGCCTGGAACAGTCATTCAAAGACATGCGGGGGTTGAGAGATCAGGTAAGCGTGGCTTACAAAGATCTATGCCTATTTCCAGATGTGCAATTGCCGGCAGGGTTTAAGATGCCCAAATTTGATTTGTTTGATGGGCACGGTGATCCAGTGGCGCATTTGAGAGGTTTTTGTAGCAAAATGAGGGGAGCTGGCAGGAAAGATGAGTTACTAATAGCATATTCCAGTCAGAGTCTGAGTGGTTTGGCGTTGGAGTGGTACACTTGGCAAGATCACGGTAGATGGTATACATGGGATGATCTAGCCCAAGCATTTACTTGTCACTTCCAGTACACTCTAGAGATTATTCTGGATCTTCTATCCTTGACAAAGATTGAGAAAAAGCACAATGAAAGCTTCAGGGAGTATGGTTTTCGGTGGAGAGAATAGGCAGCAAGGGTGGACCCTCCAATAAAAGAAAGTGAAATGGTGGATTATTTTCTGCAGGCCTTAGAACCTACTTATTACGGTCATCTGGTATCATCTATAGGCAAGTCCTTCAATGAAGTGGTGAAGATGGGTGGTATGATAGAAGAAGGGCTCAAGACAAACAAAATCATGAGCTATTCGGCTATTAAGGCAACAACCCAGGCCATTCAAAGTAGGACTTTGGGGGGGGGGGGTAATTGGAAAGAAGAAGAAAGAGGATGTAGCAATGATTGATTTCGGAGCTTGGTTCGGACCCAGGGTCTCACCTCACCACTATAATCAGCCTAAACTCCACTACCAAACCTACCCCCGCACCCCATATAATCCACCCCAATACTAGTACCCACCACTAGACCCTCTTTTTTCTGTCCACCATGCCCAAGCATATAGCCAACCCCCCCACCCATGCACAATGGTGTGCGCCAACCCCGCAAAATATCTACCCAGCTTCACAAAATGCCTATCCACCCCAAGAGCCTATCGAAACCCTCCTAGATTAGGTTTTCAGCCCAATCAAGCATTTAAAACGAGAGGTTGCAGAAGAAGAAAACCTTCACTCCATTGGGAGAGTCCTATACTAGTTTGTTCCACAGGCTGAGACAATTGGATATGCTGAGGCCGATCGAGCCAAAACTGCCAAATCCTCCCCCGAGAAATCTTGATCATTCTGTAAGTTGCGAATATCGTTCTGGTTCTCCGGGGCACGACACAGAGAAATGCTGGCAATTAAAAACAGTTATTCAAGAGCTTATTGATACCAATCGGATTGAAGTCCAAGCCCTGGAGGCGCCCAATATCAACCAGAACCTATTGTCGGCCCATCATGAGACAAATATGATCTAGATAGTGCATAAGGGAGGGGATCCTAAGAAGCCTTCGCATACCGTCATGATGATTCGGTCCAGTGAAGCCTGGCCGGTTGAAAAGTCAATAAGTGAGAAATTAGTGATCAGGTTGAGCGGGGCAAACAGTGAACCATCTGCAGTGGTCAAGAAGGGGACCTCAAGTGATGTTGTAGTAAAACAAGAAAGAGCAAAAGTGGTTGTGCCAGGAGTGGCGAACAAGACTGTTGTAATTATGGAGGGTGCCCACACAGATCCTGTCATTATCAAGCTGGTAACTCAATTACCGATAGTCAACAGCAAGGCTATCCCGTGGAATTATGAACGGGTGAAAGTGACTTACAAAGGCAAAGAATTCAAAGAAGAAGTCTATGAGACCCATGGATTGACTCGGTCGGGGAGATGCTTTGCCACCGAGGAGTTAAGAAAAGCTAAAACCTCCAAAGATAACCCAGTGTTAGTGAAGAAAGTTATGACCAAAGAAGAGGCAGAAGAGTTTTTGAGAAAGATGAAAATGCAAGACTATTCCATTGTGGAGCAGTTGAGGGAGACACATGCTCAAATTTCACTATTTTCA
Organism: Nicotiana tabacum; assembly: GCF_000715075.1. Lineage (NCBI taxonomy): Eukaryota > Viridiplantae > Streptophyta > Magnoliopsida > Solanales > Solanaceae > Nicotiana > Nicotiana tabacum. The sequence goes on from NC_134095.1 coordinate 25,138,061, forward strand.
TTGTTAATCCATTCAGACGAGCACCGTCGAGCTTTGATGAAAATCCTAAACAAGGCTCACATTCCTAACAAAATCTCTGTAAACCATTTGTAAAAGATAGCAAACAAGATATTTGAGGTAAATAGAGTCACTTTTTCTGATGATGAGTTGCCCGTGGAGGGTACTGAGCACAATAGAGCCCTCTATCTTACGGTGAAATGCGAAGATTTCGTGGTTACTCGGGTACTGGTCGACAATGGTTCTAGTATGAACATTTGTCCTCTCTCCACTCTGAACAAATTGAAAGTGGATGATGAAAGAATTCGCAAGAATAGTATTTGTGCTCGGGGGTTCGACGGTGGAGGGAAAGATTCAGCCGATGACATAGTGCTTGAGCTGACAATAGGACCAGTTGAATTTACCATGGAGTTCCAGGTGCTAGATGTGGCTGTTTCTTACAATCTGCTATTAGGTCAACCCTGGATTCATGCTGCCAAAGCAGTCCCGTCTACACTGTATTAGATGGTCAAGTTTGAATAGGACACACAGGAAATCGTTGTGCACGGCGAGGATAACCTGTGTGCTCACAGTGATGCCATTGTACCATTCATTGAGGTTGAAGACGACAAGGGGCCTTGGGTTTATCAGGTTTTTGACACGGTGTCGGTAGAGAAAATTCCAGAAGGGAAGTGCTTTCCACTTCCGAAGGTAGCTACCACATCAGTCATGGTAGCCGTTAAAATGTTGAAAAATGATTTTGTACCTAGCAAGGGTTTGGGTGCATCTCTACAAGGTATCGTAAAGCAGGTGTCCCTCCCCAAAAACTTGGATATATTTGGTTTGGGATTCAAGCCCACAGTTGTAGACGTGAAAAGAGCCAGAAAGTTAAAATAGAGGGCATGGGTCCTCCCAAAGCCTGTCCCACGTCTCTCCAGATCATTTGTCAGGACTAGCACCAAGAAACGCCCAGTAACAACAGTTCCCAGTTCTGTGGTTGGTCCCGATAAAGAGTTGATTGAAAGGTTCGAGAAGTTATTCGATGATGCGAACATGGTAGAAGCTGGAGAGGGTTCTAGCAAGGCGGATGTGCAATTTGTTGGGCCCAGTGCAAAGATTAACAATTGGGAAGCTACTCCTCTCCCTACCAGGAAGGAGTTTTGGTAGTTTGCTCTGATTTTCTTTCATGTTTATCTGGATTATTCCAGGGTTGTAATTCAGATTCTATATTCCGTCAGTTTGGATGTATAAACCTTATTATCTTTCAATTACATTAAAATGCAATTTCCCTTTTTCTTCATTCCTGATAGTTTTATTTTTGTTTCTTCCTTGTACAGTTCTTTTTATGCTAGTTTCAATGACATGACGTGCATGAGGAATCTTCGGCCCAGTCTTAAAAGCCAATCTAATTCTGAAATAGTAATTCAAGAAATAGAGTGTGATGATGAATCGGAATATGATGAGGATGAGGCCTTTGAAGAGATTAGTAAAGAATTAAGCCATTTTGAAGAAAAATCCAAGCCTAATTTGAGTGATACAGAAGCAATCAATTTAGGGGACCCATATAATATCAAAAAAACTAAGATAAGTGTCCATCTTGAACCTCAACTCAGGGAGGAGATAATTAAAATATTGTTTGAGTACAAAGATATTTTTGCATGGTCATATGGCAACATGCCGGGTCTAAGCACTGACTTGGTGGTTCACAAATTTCCCACTGACTCGGCATTCCCTCCCGTCAAGTAGAAGTTGAAGAAGTTTAAAACAGACATGAGTGTGAAGATTAAAGAAGAGGTCACAAAGCATTTTGAGGCAAAGGTCATTCGAGTCACACGGTATCCCACTTGGTTAGCCAATGTCGTTCCTATACCAAAGAAGGATGGTAAGACTAGGGTGTGTGTTGATTATCGAGATCTCAACAAGGCAAGCCCAAAGGATAACTTCCCATTTCCAAACATCCACATTTTGATTGATAATTGTGCCAAACATGAGATTGGGTCTTTTGTGGATTGCTATGCGGGCTATCATCAGATCCTAATGGATGAGGAAGATGCAGAAAAGACAGCATTCATCATGCCATAGGGAACATACTGCTACAGGGTCATGCCTTTCGGTTTGAAAAATGCTGGGGCAACTTACATGAGTGCAATGACAACTATATTCCACGACATGATACACAAGAAGATTGAGGTTTATGTGGATGATGTAATCATTAAGTCTAGAAAGCAGTCTGATCATGTCAGAGATTTGAGAAAGTTCTTCCAAAGGCTTCGCAGGTACAATCTTAAGCTCAATCCTGCAAAATACGCATTTGGGGTGCCATCTGGAAAATTGTTGGGATTCATAGTCAGCCGTCGAGGTATTGAATTGGACCCGTCAAAGATCAAATCTATCCAAGAATTGCCACCCCCAAGGAACAAGACTAAGGTGATAAGTCTATTAGGGAGGTTGAATTACATCAACAGGTTTATTGCTCAGCTTACAACAACTTGTGAGCTTATCTTCAGACTGTTGAAGAAGGATGCTGCGGTCAAGTGGACAGATGAATGTCAGGAAACATTTGATAAGAAAAAGGGGTACTTGTCAAACCCACATGTGTTGGTGCCACCAGAACCAGGGAGACCTTTGATTCTATATTTGACAGTTTTGGACAATTCGTTTGGTTGTGTGTTGGGTCAACACGACATCACCGGCAGGAAGGAGAAGGCCATCTATTATCTCAGCAAGAAGTTCACATCTTATGAGGTTAAGTACACTCACCTAGAAAGGACATGTTGTGCCCTAACTTTTAGTAGGCAAGGATCGGAATGGGCGGATCCTATGTCGAATTCCTGATCTATTCTCCCAGGTTGATGTAATGTATTCCACCAGTTGACTGAAGACTTGATTATTGGTATATCGATTGGTCCATTACGGATTAAAATAGGAGTTGATTCGATAGAAAGCTTTTGAAAACGCAATGCACCTAGCACAGAAGTTGAAGCATTATTTGTCATCTTACACTACTTACCTCATCTCTCGTTTGGATCCGCTAAAGTATATCTTTCAGAAACCTATGCCTATAGGGAGGCTCGCAAAGTGGAAGATCTTTTTAACAGAATTTGACATCGTCTATATGACTCGGACTGGGATGAAAGCCCAGGCATTTGCCGACCATTTGGCCGAGAATCCAGTGGATGAAGAATATGAGCCTTTGAAGACTTACTTCCCTGATGAAGAGGTAATGCACATTGATGAGTTGGAACAAGTTGAAGAGCCAGTTTGGAAATATTTCTTTGATGGAGCTGCTAACATGAAAGGCGTTGGAATAGGAGCTGTACTTATTTCTGAAATAGGGCATCACTACCCTGTTACGGCTCAACTCCGTTTCTACTGTACTAATAACATGGCTGAGTACGAGGCATGCATTTTGGGTTTGAGGTTAGCTGCAGACATAGGTGTCCAAGAAGTCTTGGTCTTGGGAGACTCGAACGTTCTGGTGCACCCAATTCAAGGGGAATGGGAAACACGGGATTTAAAACTCATATCTTGCCGACAATGTTTGCATGATCTTTGTCTACGGTTTCGATCAGTAGAGTTCAAGTATATTCCAAGGATCCATAATGAGGTTGTTGATGCTTTGGCTACCCTGGCATCAATGTTACATCATCCAGATAAGACTTATGTTGACCCTTTGCATATTCAGGTTCGCTATCAGCATGCTTACTGTAACATGGTGGAAGAAGAACTTGATCATGAGCCATGGTTCCACGACATCAGGGAGTACATCAGAATGAGAGTATATCCCGTACAAGCCACAGGTGATCAAAAGAGAACAATTCGTCCTTTGGCAAGTGGATTTTTCCTCAGTAGAGGAGTCTTGTACAAAAGAACTCCAGATCATGGATTGTTAAGATGCATAGATGCTAGACAGGCCACAACTATCATGACCGAAGTACATTCTGGAGTCTCTGGACCGCATATAAGTGGGTACATTCTGGCAAAGAAGATTCTCCTAGCAGGTTATTATTGGCTCACAATGGAGCGAGATTGTATTAGTTTTGTGCGTAAATGTCATCAATGCCAAGTACATGGAGATTTGATTCATTCTCCGCCATCTGAGTTGCACACAATGTCTGCACCATGGCCTTTTGTTGCTTGGGGCATGGATGTCATTGGACCGACTGAGCCAACAACATCCAATGAGTATAGTTTCATTCTAGTAGCCATTGATTATTTCACCAAGTGGGTTGAAGCTAAAACTTTCAAGTCTATGACCAAGAAAGCGGTGGTCAATTTTGTGCACTTAAATATCATTTGCCGGTTCAGGATCCCGAAGGTAATCATCACAGATAATGGTGCTAATCTCAACAGTAATTTGATGAAAGAGGTATGTCAGCAGTTTAAGATTACACATCGCAATTCCACCCCATACCGTGCCAAGGCGAATGGAGCAGTCGAGGCAACCAACAAGAACATAAAGAAGATACTCCGGAAAATTATGGAAGGTTCCAGGTAATGGCATGAAAAACTTCCCTTTGCGTTGTTGGGTTATCGCACTACTGTTCGTATTTCAGTAGGGGCAACTCCTTATTTGTTAGTATATGGCACTGAAGCAGTGATACCCACAGAAGTTAAAATCACATCCCTTCGGATTGTCGCTGAAGCTGAAATTGATGATGACGAATGAGTCAAAACCCGCTTGGAGCAGTTGAGTTTGATCGATGAAAAATGATTTGCAGCAGTATGTCATGGTCAGTTGTATCAACAGAGAATGGCAAGAGCATATAACAAGAAGGTGCGCCCACGAAAGTTTGAGGTGTGTCAACAAGTATTGAAACGTATCCTTCCACATCAGGCTAAAGCAAAAGGCAAGTTCGCCCCAAATTGGCAGGGGCCGTTCATCGTAACGAAAGTGTTGTCCAGTAGTGTTTTGTATTTAATAGATATAGAAGGCAAATGTGTAGAAATGGCTATCAATTATGATGCGGTCAAAAGATATTATGTATGATTTCTTTGGTTAAATTGTATTTGTTTGTACTTGGCATGTTTTGAAGATTAGAATGACGAAGGCATTTTGTTCTGCTATCTAAACACTTTATCATTTGTTACCCCTTTTGAGCCTTATTTATTTTCTTTCATACCCCTCTTTTAGAATCAGTAGCAAAGTTCAGAAATGCGAGCGCAAAAGATAATGTAACGGAAAAGAGAGAAAAAGAGAAAGAAAAGAAAAAAAAGAAAAAAAAAACAAAAAACAACAACAAAAAGAGAAAAAAGAAGAAGAAAAAAAAGAAAGAAAAGATAAAATCACAACAAAATAAAGCAATTCTTATGTCATGAACTACGTTCGGCCAGATTCCTTTTAAGGATACGTAGGCAGCCTCACGGTTCGATCTCATCAAAATAAAATCCAAAAGTCCCCAAGTAAAGAAACTGGGGCAGAAATTATGGTTGTTGTAGGAAATCTGATTCCGAAAGTTGTAATTTTGAACCCATTTGAATTGTTTTGAGCCTTTTGATACCTTTTCTTTCTAACCCTATCCAAAAGCCTACATTACGGTCCAAAAAAAGACCTTTCGATCAGTCTTCGAGAGATACCAAGTCAAGCAAATAGAGGTGATTCATATCAGGGGCAACACTCCGGTCTAAGCAAAAAAAATAAAAATGAGAGAGTCTTATTGGTGAAAACCCTCCTAGGCACCGTAAGGCGACGAAAGATGAGAGAAATTAAAATGAGAGAGTCTTATTGGTGAAAACCCTCACGGGCACCATAAGGCGACAATGAGTTGACAGATGAACAAATGAGAGAGGCTTGTTGGTGAAAACCTTTCAGGGCACCGTAGGCCAAACATGGTCGGTGATTTGTTGAAAAGTTGGGTTTTGAAGATCTCGGGGCATAGAGTACGACAACTGAAAGTTGATTGGTTGGACAGACTGGGCCGATTAATCTGAAGCGCATGTCATGATCATTGGTGCCAGCTACTCCACTCAGATAAGTCTCTCATTCTTTTTTCCCTTTAGACAGTCTTCCAGTTTTGGATTTTTCTTACCCCTAACTCTCAAAAGTCATTGCATTTCATTTCTTTTGGGTTTATTTCTCTAATATGTTTCCAATGTCAGCTTTGGTTAAGCAAATAAGAAAGGATTTCAAAGCTCAGTACCAACTCCCCAAAATTGCACAAAGCACAGGGCGGTCGAAGCATTGCCAGAAACAATATGTTGTAAAATGGGAAATAAGGCGTTAGGGAAGGTTCCATTGGTCTAAGGATTAGTAATTTCATGGGAGATGCATAGGTTCAGGCAGATGGGTCAGAGATGTAACACAATGGTTTAGGTATAGAACACTCGGGTCATCCAGGGTCAAGTGGTTGAAAGTCAGTCAGAAAGTCAAGCGGTTCTTGGCCAGTTCGGGGAAGCCAGTCAAAATAAAGCACGACAGCGGAGAGGCCACCTTCAGCAAGAATGCCACAAACTAACCACCGCATTTTAAACTGACGAGATTTTTCTTTGATTGAAACAGGGGCAGAAAATTTCGTTCGTTTCGGAGAAACCCTCCGTAGGGGAAGAACAAACACCAGACAGGTTTGACCGTAAATTCTCAGGACCCTCCTCGAAAATGGGACCTAGTTTAAAATTCAAAACAATCGTAAGTAACAAGATCTAGCGTAAGTGTACCCCAAAGGGATATAAGTTGGTTTCAAAGTTTGCATGTTTAAGATAGGATTCAAATAGGAGTTTTCAGGACCCTCCTGAATAATGAGATCCAACTTTAAGATTTCTATTAGATAACATGATTTAGCGTAAGTTCTATTGTAGGGTAGTATAATTCAGCCGTAAAAATCGCCACTCTTAAGATAAGACTTGATTTTGATTTTTAGGACCCTCCTGGATAATGGATGTAGTTTTAAGACCTTCTTAGATAACAAGATTTAGCGGAAGTCACACCTTTAGAAGATATAATTTAGATTTTAAAACCATCATTTAACTAGGAGTTTTCAGGACCCTCCTGGATAAAGGGATTTAGCTTTCAAATTCATAGAGATATTTGGTAACATGATTCAATTAACACTCACAGATGCACCCAACACCAAACTGGGGCAGGAAAATTTCTTTTGTTTTGTTCCTTTTGTTGTAATCAGGTTCAAAGGCAGCAGTTTCAGAGGAGCAGTTAAAGTTTTAGCAATCAAGCGCCCACCTGGAGAGCACGGGAATACAGTTCAAGTTCAGCAATTAGGCGCCAATCTGGAGAGCAGGGGAATACAATTCAAGTTCAGCAATCAGGCACCCACCTGGAGAGAACGGAAATGTAGTTCAAGTTTAGCAATCAGGCACCCACCTGAAGAGCACGGGAATACAGTTCAAGTTTTGGCAATCAGGCGCCCACCTGGAGAGCACGGGAATACAGTTAAAGTTTTGGCAATTAGGCACCCACCTGGAGAGCAAGGGAATACAGTTCAAGTTTTGGCAATCAGGCGCCCACCTGTAGAGCAAGGGAATACAGTTCAAGTTCAGCAATCAGGCGCTCACCTGGAGAGCACGGGAATACAGTTAAAGTTTTGGCAATCAGGCTCCCACCTGGAGAGCACGGGAATACAGTTCAAGTTTAGCAATCAGGCGCCCACCTAGAGAGCACGGGAATACAGTTCAAGTTCAGAAATCAGGCGCCCACCTGGAGAGCATAGGAATGTAGTTCAAGTTCAACAATCAGGCGCCCACCTGGAGAGCACGGGAATACAGTTCAAGTTTTGACAATCAGGCGCCCACCTGGAGAGCAAGGGAGAACAACATCAGTTGTAAGGAAGGGGAACAATTTAAGTGTCGGTAATCAGGCATCCACCTTGAAAAAGGAAAAGCATCTCAGATTATAATTTGAGTGCATCAATCAGGCGTCCACCTAAAGAAAAGGCAAAGCATCTCAGATTACAGTTCAAGTCGGCAACAAAGGGACTTCATCGGGAGAATACATGTCAACAAGGCAAGAAGAACCACAAGATCAAGTTTCAAGATACAGATAGGATTTTTGTAATGCGTAGATCATAGTTTAGTCTAGCTTCTTTTTATTTTGACATGGTGTAATAAGGAGTTCAATACGCAGTAGCAGCAACAGCAACAACAGTGAAATCACAACTTTATGATAGTCCTAGCTACCAAACTTCCCGAACTACACTGACCTGATTCCTTTATAACTAAGGATATGTAGGCAATCTCGGAAGTAGGGTGCAGTCAAATTTTTCAAAAATACTTCCCACGGAGTATTCAAACGTGCAAAAATCGCTCGTATACGCTCACTTTGTCTTTGCACGAAAACTCTTCGTGTTTCCGAGCAAAGAGGGGCAGCTGTGAGCACGTGATTTTTGCCCTATATGAATTACTCCCATAGATTCAAGAAAAATAAAATTTTCCCATTATTTTCTATTTCGTAGATCTTTGTAGCATTTTTTGTTAATAGTTTGCATTTGTCAGCGCATGTTAACTTTGTTTAATTAATGAAAAATACAAAAATATGTTGCATTTGTATTTAGGATTTGATTCTACATTTTAGGATTAATTAAAAAATTAGTTATTCTATAAAGATGGAAAAAATAAAAAAAAATAGTTTATATTTTGCACTTTTTAATTTTAATTTTTAATTTTGGTAGTTTTCCTTTAAATTGGTTATTGATTAACTGTGATAATTATTAGTTAAAGTTAATAAATTCAATGTGGTAAGATTAACTTGCGTTAGAAATTAAATTAGGTTTTACTTTATTTTTGTTTTTGTTTTAAAAGAAAAAGGGATTAAAAAAAGATTTGTAATTAAAAAGAAAAGAAGTAGAGAAATCAGATTTTGGGCTGTTGCATTTTAATTCTCAAGCCCAATTCCCCTCCAATCCTCTACACAAGCCCAAGTCTTCTAAATACCCGTCTCCCATGCCCGTCTGCCCCTTTAACCCGACTCACTCTCCACAAAAACACACACAGATACATACAGAGACCCAAATCAAAATCCGTAACTCAACGCGACTATTCATCATCTTCTTCATGTCAGAGCCGCGTCCAACTCACCAAATTTCACGCGAGCGAGCTGAAATTCACCCCACGCGTTCCCCCTCTCTCCTCATCACCATATTTGTAACGGTTTCTGACAATAGAAGATTCCTTTCAGTTTTTTTTTGCGCGTTGTTTAGCCTCCCGATTGATTTTCTGGATAAATGGGGGTCGTGGATGTAAGAAAATCAATCCTTGCCCTCCATCTGTCCCAAAAAATCGTTCATAGAAAGAGATTGCAGAAGAATTTCGGAGGAGTGTGTGGAGAAGGTTCGAGAAAATCTGAGGGGACTATATAAGGTGAGGTTTCTCTTCTGAAAGGAGAGGATTTTTTTAGGAAAAGGATTTGAGAAAGATTTCTTCTTTTATTGCTCATCGATTTCTTATATTAGAACAGAGAGAAAAGATTGAGGATTGAGTTCTGATTTTTCTTTTTTTGGATTTGTTATTCCGCCTTTTTCTCTATTAAAAAAAATGCTAAAATTTTTCGAGTTTTCCGTTTGTTCATAGTTTGCTTCAGAAATCAGAAAATTTCAAAAAAAAGGGGGTTCCGTTTTCCATCTCTGGTTCTTGCTCAAAGCAGAGTTGATTTAAACGAGCTCATCGCTAATGAAGCTGCTGTTCGATAGAAAGTTGATGTTTTCCGGTTCTGTTTAGAGGTTCTAGTTGAGTTCTTGGTTGTGGATTCAATCAATTCATTTCATTTCGATTGCTGTAATTTGATGAAAGATCAATTGGAAACTTTGTTAGGTTCATCTCATTCTCATATCTTTTTTATTAGAGTTGGCATCCTGACGATTCTCTGTCATTAGCGTAAAACTCGAAATCCAGAGTGCCTTTGCTATATGAAAAAGCTTGAATGTTTCTATTTTTTATTCTATGACGCTTGATTATTTTATCTAGTACATTTGTGTAGTAATATATTGTTAGATTAAGTGAGGTCTTCATGATCTGAAATGATATTAGCTCTATCCATGTCTTGTGCTCTTTGATTTAAAGCTCAATCCCACTGTCTAAACATGATCCATGTTAGATCTCTCTGATTCTTATTGCCTGTAGGTTAAGTTTTGTGAATTAGGATCCCGAAATGGTCGCTGAAACATGGAATTTGGTGCTTTGGCTTGATGGCTTCAGTTGTACCTTTCTACTACTGGATCTTCCTTATTTTTTATTTAGCAAAGAGCAATAGATAAGGTGTGCCTGTGATAAAATGATAAGTTTTGGAATATCCACAACCAACTTGATATGTCCAGGGATTTTTAAAAAACTCTAGCTGAACAGTTTTGCTTCTGCAAATAGCAAAATAATCTGTTAAAATCATGTTATACCAATAGCTGTGATGCTATGACTCCAAAATAATGAACAAGCTCATGTGATTCTTCGTTGGAAACTTTTTAAGTTGGAGTATGTTTCAACATGAATCAAAAGTAGAGTTTTCTTTCATGAGGATGGGGTATTAGTTGATTTAAAGGTCACTTACTACTGTGCAGTTGAAATATTTCTTGTTGTGTTAGTGAAGGGTGTTCTCCTTTGATTGAGATATTTGAATAAACAATTGACAGCTAGAGGAATGGACTGTACCCACGAATTTTTACAGTGGTTGAATCTTTTTTAAATAAGCATTCTGCTTTTTGATAGGTATGGTTAAGGTTATAAAAGTTTTCATGTTTGGCAATTCTTTGTTCATTGTTAGATATTTGGGGCTAGTTTTACCGAGAAGAATATTTGTATACACATTGCTCGCTCTTTGTTTTGGTTTAATCCGGATGTGTAGGCTCCAGTTAAATTTTCGACGTTATTCAATTGTCATAAATTATAGAATTGGTTTGGATGCACTAAGTGCTATGGTCATACGAACATATCAAATTTTGATTCCAGCAATTTCTTTACCATACTATGTAACCATCAATAATCCTAATTTAGTTTTTTTTTTTTTGAAAAATCATGAACATTTGTAGTTTGCTTTAGACGCGCAATTAAAATTTTCATAGCTATGGATACGGTTCCCGTGACGTAGTCGTGGTACTTAATTTCGAACTAGTTTTAAACATGAATATCCTTAGTTCATTTAGTTGAATGGTTTTGAGGCGTGCTATATTAGGCAAGACATAGTTAATGGCCCTCGAAGTTTAGTTTGAGTTTTCCTTTAAAAATTGGGATTGAGGCGTGCCGTGCCGAATAAAATCTCAAAATGCACGGCCCTCGCTTAATTAATTTTTAAATCCTTAGAATTCGAGACGTACCGTTTAGTTGAATTTCCATGGCCCTCGTGAATTTTAAAATGCGTAGTTGCTTTAGGCGTGCTATTTAATACCTTCCTAAACTCGGGTGCGCATTTTTGTGACCCAAATCCAAATCTCAACAATGTTAGATAGAATATGTCGAGAGCCGCGGGTGCACTTATGTGACGTGGTTCAAGACGTATTTTAAATGACGTTGCAATTTTTCCTTAAAATTAAATAAAAGCGGTTATAAAGTTAAAATGACACCATAGGCTAAAACATGTATTAAAATCAAGTAAATAGGTCAACTATAATAGTTTAGCGACCGTGCTATAACCACGGAACTCGGGAATGCCTAATACCTTCTCCCAGATTAACAGAATTTCTTACCTGAATTTCTGTGTCCGCGGACTGTAATACAGAGTCAATCTTTTCCTCGATTCGGGATTTGAACCGGTGACTTGGGACACCGTAAAATTATCCCAAGTGGCGACTCTAAATTTTTAATTAAAATGATCCCGTTTCGATGATCACTTTAAGTTGAAAAAAACTCTCTTATATACCCCTTCCGGGGGTGAAGGTAAAAAGGAGGTGTGACAATAATTTACTGGAGTTTGGAGCACCGGTGCTCCAGTCTCCAGTATATTATACTGGAGTCAGCAAAGTATACCGGTCCAGCATAATATGCTGGAGTTCATACATAGGTGCACCAAACTCCAGTATATTATACTGGACCGGTCTCTATTGCAGCAACATAGTGGTTATTTTTTATTGACTTGGTAAACGCTGACTATTTTTGAATGACCAATCCGAAAATTGGTTATGCCGTGCTATTTTTACCTAATTTTCGGACCTAGCCCATAATTCTCAAGAACCTAAATATAACCCTAAAACCCCAAACCTATAAAAAGAACCTAGACTCTAAGACCTAGATCCCTAGACCAGAGATCAGCCGCAGCACACAAAAAACAAGGACACCCCCCTATCGGTCTTCTTCTCAAAAAAAGAAGCAGCCATTTCCATAGCTTTTTTTAACAAAAAATGACCATCCCATCTTTAACCTAGGGACATGTCAACCATTTTAAACACATAAAGAAACCCATCTCCTACACAAAAAATAGAGGTCACTCTCAACGGATCCATTCCCCACCTCCCATCAGCGACCATCTGCTCATGTCGCACCTTCACCACCAAGACTCGCCGGAAATCCGGCGAAAACCTTCGAGCAACACTTCGTAAATCCAACCCACACACGCACACATACCAACATGGCCAGAAAACAAAAAAAAGTAAAACATTCTTCAGATTCAGGTTCTTCAAATCTGAACATTCTTCTTGCTTCTTTGAATTTGCGATCGTTGGTTTCAAGTGCGATTCGGAGTTGAGGTTGCCGTTTGTGGTTCCGACGAGTTCTGTTGTTGTGCTTGTTTTTTGATCGAGTTTAATCGTCGGAATTCTCACTAGGTTGTAATCGTCGGAGATTCAAATATATTTGTAAACGATTCAAGTCTCTCTTTCCCCCTTTTCTCTGTTATTTGCGATGTTACTCTCGTGGTTATAATTGAAATATGTGGCTGGCCTATTCTTGTTTGTTGGTTGAATTTGTGCTGAATGTCTGAAGTTCTATTGTCTTGGATTTATGTTGGATTTAATTTCATTATATTTGTGATAGAATTTGATTAAGTAATACTTAGAAATCCTCTGTTCTTTCGTAATGGTTTTATATTTTTACGCTTGGGATTAAAGAAGAAGATTTGTTAAATAACTGACGCTGATCAAAATTGTTCACTTGTGATAAATTTAAAGTACTAATTGCCCCGGAGTATACGTAAGGTGCTATTTTACACCTACTTCCAAACATGACCAGTTTTGTTATTTTGTCGTGGGAATTGCATTGCCTGCTTTTCAAATAGTTATAAAATGTTCCCCTACCTAATTTTCAAATTGTAAAAACTTCCCCACCATTCTCTTAAAACTTTACAAATTTCATCACAAATTTTGCCACTTAAAAGAAAGGAGAAGTTTGGGGTCTGCTTAATTTTTAAGTTTAACACATCAAGCTATCTATATCCGCCTTCTTGTCCCCATAACACAGTCGAACTTTGGCGTGCTTGTTGATTAAATAGTTTTACAATTCGTTCTTAGTTAATGAATGTACAGAACAATGTTGTCTACTTCGGCCTCTTAGTCCCCGTTGTTTATCTAAAGTCTGACATTCTTACTGAGAAGAAAAATTATTTAGGAACAACGTTTCAAGCTATCGCTGAATCTTGTCCATTTAATTGCACTCTTGAATTTAGAAGATATAAGAAGGTTAAATGTTTTTGATCTTGGTCCATGATTGGATCTGTTGAGAAGAAAATTTAAATTTCATCAAATCGTGGGCGTATTAGCAAGTTGTGGCATTACATTTAGTTCTGAAATGTTTATTGAATCCGTAGGAGTGGGGAAAATACAAAATAATTAAATTACTTACATTTTTAGTAATCTTTTATTTATTTGCTTTGTTATAACCGTCAGGGGTTTGATTAGACTGGCCACACCAGGGTAGGCGAACCTTTAAGCGCGTTTTGAATTTATTATCGTGATTATGTACATGTTCGCGTGACATGATTACGGTTTCTAAAATGAACTTTCGTAGCTTGCTTTAGGCGCGACTTAGTTTATTACCGTGATTATATATACGTTCGCGTAACATAATTACTAATTTCATTCTAAAAACAAAACCGGAGTATGCGTTCGCGCAACTTCGACCAAAACTTTTCTTAATAAAATACGCAAAGCGTTATTTATTGTGGCCACGTTCGCGTGATATGATTTTTGACGCGCCGAACAAATGGGTACACGTGCGCGTGACCTGTTTTAAGATAATTCCTTAATTAAAAAGGCAAATGTACATAGGTTCTAAAATGAGTAATTAGACAATTTTTAATGAGCCAAGTATGATCAAAGCGACCATGCTAAAACCACGGAACCCGGGAATGCCTAACACATTCTTCCGGGTTAACAGAATTTCTTACCCGGATTTCTGTGTTCACAGACCGTAAATAAAAGTCAATTTCCTCGATTCGGGATTTTAAACAGGTGACTTGGGACATCATAAATTATCCCAAGTGGCGACTCTGATTTTAATAAATAATCCCGTTTTGATTGTCACTTAAATTGGAAAAAACTCCCTTATACCCCCCCCACCGGGGGCAGTAAAAAGGAGGTGTGACAGCTCTGGCGACTATGCTTGGAATCGAACTTAGAATCTCTGGTTCAGGGTTCAAGAATTCGAGCTTGTTTTTATGATTTTTACTTGGCTTTATTTATTGTTTATGTTATGATATTTGTGAACCTAATGTGCTAAATGTTGTTTATTTACCGCTTTCATATTACTTGAACTGTATATAACTGTCTTCTTACGCCACCCCTCTGAGTCTTCTAAAAATGGTGCACACGATCGTCTGACCCGCTTTTTCTGTAGAAGCTATACCAAATAGAACGAGGCTAGGCCAACAACAAGGCCGGGTAAACTTCAGTGCTCCCTGTACGTTGCCCCCTCTTCGGCTCGAATTGTCCGCTCGGGTAAGCCAGGTTAAGAACACAACCCCAGGTTTTAAACCTAGAAAAAACACAGCCTCATGTCGGATCCCTAGTAGGAACGTTTGTTTGTGTTATGTACATTTGACCTTGGGGACTCAACACAGGGGTTGGGTCCGTCTAGGATAGGTTTACCCAAAAATAACAGACCATCTTGATGCATCATATTTGCTACATATTGCATTTCTTCAAGGGTAAAAGGGTCATTTGGCGTACCAATGATAGTTGAGGGCAAAGAAAAAAAGAAAAAAAGAGAAAAAAAAGAGTGAAGTGTGAAAATAAAGTAAGTAGGGCCCAGTTGTGTTTTTCTTTCACATTTTTTTTAAGAAAAAGACCAAAAAAACATGAAAAATCCATAAAAATTTTGCACTTTCCAATAATTTTTCAAAATAAAAAAAAAGTCAAAAAAAGGGAAAAGATTCCAAAAAGAGTTTACATGTTTCATCACTTTTCAAAAAAAAAAAAAGACAAAAAACATATTTTCTCTAAATTAGTTATTTTTTTAATTTTTGTACGTATCTAATCTGCCCGAACTATGCATACCTGATTCTCGTATTTCGGGCCGTGATACGTAGGCAGCCCACATAGGGTCCGGTCTTCCTAGTGAGTCTATGTTCTTGGCTTCGCGGGGTCTTTGCCAAATCTTGCATTTTTAACCACTTTTAGCCACATAGGTTAATTTTAGCAAAATAGCTCCAATCTTTTTTTGCATGTGTCCAACAGGAAATTAGTGTTTGTTTCAGTTTTCTCATAAAGGTGTGAATCTACTTACCGGAGTTTGAGCATGACAGATACCCCAGGACCACTGCATTCAGGAGCTGCCTGAGGAGCCTTTTTACATTTTTGAGTCTATTGTTAATGTTTTACTTTCTAGTCCTGTACAGTAGTATTCATTCATTTAGTTGATGCTAGAGTCTGTCATAGTCTAATTAAGTTGATCGAGTCTTGTGTTATTATTTCCTATTTTGTATTTGAAAAATGTGTTATAACTCAAAAATCCAAAAAAAAAAAAAAGAAATTTTGCGTTTTTATATTTCCGTTAGAAGTTTTCTTTAGAATACTAATTCTAGGAATAAAAATTCATTTGAGGTGATTTTTCCTTTAGGCAATTAATATCTAGAACTTAAAATAAAAAATATTTTTATATTTCCTTTAGTATATTAGGACTAAAAAAAAGGAATTTTCTTTTAGTACCTCTTTAAAAGTTTTCTTTTAAGATATTAATTCCAAAATCCAAAAAGATTTTCTTTTGAGGTTCTTCTTTGGTAAATTAACGAAAAAATGAAAAAAGAAATCTTTTGTTGTCACTAGAACTTTAGGATATTGTACATAGACAAAAAAATACTTTATCTTTTGTTTATCTTTAAAGTTTTTCCCTTAGGTAATCAAAACTGAAATCCAAATATTTTTTCTTCTCGTTTCGAAATCTTTCTTCGGGATATCAAATGAAAATTCAAAATATTTTTCTTTGATTTATTCTTTAGATTTCCTTCCCAAAAAAATAATCAAAAAATATTTTTTTCTCGTAGGGTTTTTTCCTTAATTATTTCCGATAGAGTGTTTGTTTCAAAAAGAAAAAATATATATGCTCGTTAAGCTTGAGTTTAGAATAGGTTACAGAACATTTAGTCTAGAAAATTAAAAAAAATGGATTTGCTTCTTTTATTTCTCTTTTCTTATCAGAGTAAGTCATTAAGGTAAAAAAAAACGTTAGTTTGTTTCCTTTATTACCGATCTTCCCGAACTACGCAAATATCTAATTCATGCAGCGTCATGATATGTAGACAACCTAAATAGGGTTCGATCGAATCATTTTTTATTATTAAAAGAAAAAAAAGAGAAAAAAGAAAAAGAAAAAAAAAGAGATGAAATTATGGGATGTGAGAAATGAGAGGAAAGAAAAGAGTGATAATTTGAAAACAGAGGAAGGAAAATGAGCAAGCAAGTGCTAGAAAAGCAAAGAAAAGAAAGGATTGAAATGAACAAATTGGGATGATGCCAACTGACCTTTGTACCCTCGAAGTCATTTTAGAACTGATAATTGTGGCTAGGTGCATTGCACATAAAGTGAGATTATCTTATGTTAAATGCCCTAACACTGACGTGATGACTTCATCTTCATAGCAAAAAGGTGGTTGGTTTGTGGTTCTTAAAGTGGTAACTCTTCTCTGTAACATAAGGTCGAAAGGCAATGGTAGACGACAACGGAATCGAGTCGGTTGATACTGGTGCCTAAAAGCAATTGGTTGAACAGGGCAATGGGTTGGTTGAAGAGGTAATGATGTTAAGACAACACATGGCGGACATGTATCAGGCTTGGATAACTGGGAAGGCACCACCCCTGCCACCACCTAGCTTCTTAGATGCTACCCTACCCAAACTCCGGTCATAGTGCTAGATGATCCTTCATACTCTCCATATCCACCCGCTTATCACAGCTTTCCCAACCACCCTAGTAGCTCCATCACTCGTCCTCCAATTACCTTTTTCCAAAATTGCCCTCATGTCATATCCACTATCCCCAACAATGAACACCCACTCAAAGCTCGTGATGCTCAATATTACCCCTCAGAGGTTGCCCATAAGGTTCCTGACTCATACAATCAGAACCTTCAGAATGAACCTCATGTTGAAAATGAAAAGTTTACAGGAAACGAAGGGCGAGATGAGATATCCAGGAAGCTGAAAGGTATAGAACAATCCTTAAGGAGCATGCAAGGGATGGGAAATCAGATTAACATGTTCCCTGATGTTCGTCTGCTCGTGGGGTTTAAAATGCCAAAGTTTAACTTGTATGATGCGCGTGGGGATCCAGTAGCCCATCCGAGGGGTTATTGCAGTGAAATGAGAAGTGTTGGCGGGAAGAGGAATTGTTGATGGCATATTTCATTAAGAGCTTGACTGGGGCAGCCTTGCAATAGTATACTCGTCAAGATGTCAATAAGTGGTACGCATGGGATGACATGGCTCAAGATTTTGTTCGACACTTTCAATATAATATAGATGTTATCCCAGACCGCTCCTCCCTATCCAAGATGGAAAAGAAATTGGAGGAAAGCTTTAGGGAGTTTGGGCTCAGATGGAGGGAACATGCTGCTCGAGTCAGTCCCCCAATTGGTGAAGAAGAAATGATTGAGCTTTTCCTACAAGCCCAGGGGCCCACCTACTTCAGTCATTTGATCCGGGCCTTGGGTAAACCTTTCAATGATGTGGTAAAAATGGGGGAGATAGTAGAAGAGGGAATCAAGTCAAGCTAAATCATGAGTTATTCGGCATTGAAAGATACTACAGAAGACATTCAAAACATCTCAGTAAGTTTGGATGGAAGAAAGAGAAATAGAAAAGATGTTATTGAGCCGCGCCAATGACAGGATCTGGTGGGCATTCCTGCTCAACGCTTTCAGCCTCGATATCGACCCCATGGATATTCCTATGCACCAGATAATCCTCCCCAATGCTACTTCTCTCCACAAGACCCCCAAAGTCGTACATCACTTTATCAATACTCCGTCCACAATGCACCACCATATGCTCCACATCCACAAACCTCGCGATGGCCCCCACCACTTCTACAAATGTCTTACCCGCCGCCTCGAGCATATCAACCACCTACCCGCAAAAGGTTCCAACCGAGGCCAGAGTACAAGATAAAAAGGCAAAAGCAAAAGGAAAAGACTTTCACTCCCATTGGAGAATCATATGCCAATTTGTTCCAAAGGTTGAGGCAATTATACATGTTGAAGCCGATTCAGATAAAAATGTCGAACCCTCTTCCAAAGAATTTTGATTATTCTCAAAAGTGTGCATATTGCTCTGATGCCCCGGGTCACAACACAGAAAAGTGTTGGCATCTGAAAAAAGCAATTCAGAAGATTATTGATGCAGGTGACATTGTTGTGCAAAATCCAGATGCAGTAGACACTAGCCAAAGTCCATCGCATGTCCATAATGAGGCGCATATGGTGGGTATGATTTGTGTTGAAAAGGAATATGAGAATTCTTCTGATATCCTCGGAGGGCCACCTGCCGCAAAGCTTTCAGCGCCATCACTCTCAGTTCTAAAAGTTGGTCTTAAAAATGAGCTGGCAAAAGAAACCCAAAAGCAATTTGTTAAGGATAATATGGTGAAGACTTGTGAAGGTCCTAGTATTGTTGATGCAGAACTCATTGGCTAAGATGCTGAGCTTGGTAATTGGAAAGACGCTCCTTTCTTGGCAAGCCAGGGAAGAGTCTTGGTGGTTTATTTTGTTGTCATTTCTGTTGTCCGGGTTATTTTCAGGGTTGTAATCCGGATATTGTCTTGTGACTCAAACTCTTCTATCTTTTTATTTTGCTTAGTTTGTTTAGTCATAGTAGCTCGTTTAGTGTTGTCTAATTTTGTTCCTGGGTTGTAACCCCAGTTTATTTTGCTTGTTTTGTTATTCAAACCCTTTCACCGTCTGTCTAATGCAATTTTCTGTTTTCTATTATTTCTGGTCATTTTTTAGTTCTCTTCTCCTTTTATAGTTTTTTTCATGTTGGTTCTAGTGACATGACATGCACCCATAATTCTAGGCCTGGTCTTAAAAGTTAGCCTAATCATGAAGCAATGAAACAATTTTGAAGATGATCGGGACATTTGAGGGGAATAAGGATAAATTTGGACATTTTGAGATCATTTGAAGCCCGAACTATGTGAAACTGGGGCAGATAATTTGGGAAGTTAATAGGGTGACAAGAATTGGTTACAAGAGAGTATATCCCGAACAATTTGAAGCAAACAACTTTGAGTTCAAGTGCATCTCAAGTTACAAGATAAAGTCAAGAAATTTTTCTCCGAATTGATAGAGGATATCCATTGTGAAAAGGGAATCACCTAACGAGGGTTCTGTACCTGACAAGGCACTAAGAAAAGTGGAAGGCATATTAATGATATCAATGCCGAAGCCACAAAAGAAATGTTGTGTGTGCTCTTCCTTTTTCATTTCAAGTTGCATGTGTTGTACTTGGCTTTTTCCGGGATTGGGAGGCCCTCTTTCAGCTACCCAAACACTTATACTATTCGATACCCTTTGAGACTGTACTGATTTCTTCGACCTCCCCTCTTTTGGAATCAAGTTAGAGTCATACGAAAAAAAAAAGAAAAAAAATTCATGTCCCCATAGGTTTATTTTAGAAAGTTTATTCCAAAAGAAAAATTCAAAAAAAAGGAAAAAAAGAGAAAAAGGGAAAAAAAGGAGGGAAAAAGAAAAAAAAAGCAGAAAAAAAGAAAAAAGAAAAAGAAAAATAGCAACAACAAAAAGTATCTTTGTGAACTACATTTGACATGATTCTTGTCACCACAAGATACGTAGGCAGCCTTACGGTTTGGTCATACCAAATAAAATATTTCATAATCCCACGAAGTCAAGAGTGGGGCAGTCTTTCTTAGTAACCCCATCAAAAGAAAAAGAAAAAAAGAATCAAATTCCCTTGTTTTAGAAATTGGGGCAACGTTTTTAGAATGGATTCCAAAAATAGTAAATAAATTAACCCCGTTGTCTTAGTTATATTGAGCCTTTATGATATCCTTTCTTTATAATCCTGTCCAAAAGCCACATTACAGTCCAAAAAGACCTCCCAAATAATCTTTGAGAGTGTTGAGTTTAGACATGCCAAAAGTATATGATGTTTTTACCATGGTTAATGCCTTGTCATCTGCGGAATCAGAGGAAATAAAAAGAAAAGAATAAAATGAGAGAGTCTTGTTGGTGAAAACCTGCACATGCACCATAAGACGATGGCGAGTTAAGAGAAAGAACAAAATGATAGAGGCTTGATGGTGAAAACCCTTCGGGCACCACAAGTCGAACAAGGATCGTGAATCAGATAGAATAATCAGAGCATTGAAGCCCAGTTTCGCGGAGAAGAGGTACAACAAGAGTTGAACATTAGACTTTCTTGACATATTAGGCCATTAATCCAAAAATACATATCATGGTCATTAGAGTTGGTATCCACATTTGATAAGTTTCTACTTTATAGTTTTCTTGCTAGATCTCATGTCTTTCCATTGTCCCTTACTCTGCTCCTTTTGCTGTTCAAGCCCTCTTATGAGTCAGTTTGGTTAAAACAAGTGAGAAATAACTTCAGAATATGCTACCAGCTTTCCAATTGCACAAAGCGGATTCTGGCTAGTGCATCAAAGTGTTATAAGTCAAGAAAGAGCAGTATGCGCACTGAGTTGATAACAATCAACGTGCTTTGGGGTTCATGTGAAATACAAGGGTTTGGTATATGTCAATTCATGAACAATGCAACAGATCGAGGATCTTGGGTGAACGGATCAAAGGTATTTTCTATGATAAGGTTGACAGAGAAAGTGGTTAACTAATAACAAGCAAGGTCTTCCAAGTGGTAATCAAAGTTATCATGGCAAGTGAAGGAGCAACAGACCTCAAGGCCTAGGCCAGTGTTTTAAGCCAGGAAAGAACAGTATGGGCACTCAGTGGGTGGAAATTAACGTGCTTCGGGATTCATGTGAAATACAAAGGTTCGGTATATAGATAAATGGTATTGGGTTTGTACGGATCAGAGGTATTTTCCGTGATAAGGGTGACAGAGAAAGTGGTCAGTCAATAAATAGGCAAGGTTTTTCGAGTTGAAATCGCAGTTATCATGGGAAATGAAGGAGCAATCACCCTCTAAGTCAAGGCCGCAAACCAACAGCCATATTTAAACTCACAAATTTTCTTTGATTGAAACAGGGGCAGGAAATTTTGTTTGTTCCGGAGAAACCCTCCGTGAGGAAAGCAGGTGTCAGACAGGCTCGGCAGTAAGTTTCTAGTACCCTCCTGGATAACAGGATTTAGTAAGTTCTGAGACCCTCGCAAGTGACAAGGTCTGACGAGAGTTTTACTTTTGGGAAGTATAAATTAGCATTTAAGTTTTTTTACTTTTGAGATGAGACTTGGTTTGAAATTTTTCAGAATAAGGGAATTCAGCTTAGAACTTATTTTGATAACAAGAATTGGTTAACACTCACAGATGTTCCCAATATCAAACTGGGGCAGAAAATTTTCTTTTATTTTGTCTGTTTTGCTGTTATCAGGCGCCCACCTGGAGAACAAGGGAAGGCGACACAAGTTCAAAGGAAAGCGGGTCAAGCTTAACAATCAGACGCCCACCTGGAGAAAAAGGAAAAATGGTTCAAGATTCAAGGGAAAACAGTTTCAAGTAACAAGAGGAGATGGGTCAAGTCCAGCAGTCAGGCGCCCACCTGGAAAACAAGGGAAAATGATTCGAGTTTCAAGGAAAAATAGGTCAAGTTTCAGCAATCGGGTGCCCACCTGGAGAACAAGGGAAGACAGTTCAAGTTTCAAGGGAAAGCAGTTTCAAAGCAAAGCGGGTCAAATTCAGCAATTAGGCACCCACCTGGAGAACAAGGGAAAATGGGTAAAGTTTCAAAGAAAAGCAGTGCAAGTGTTGGAAATCAGGCACCCACCTTGAGAACAGGGAAAATAGGTCAAGTTTCGAGCGAATACAGTTAAACTTTTGGCAATCAGGCGCCCACCTGGAGAACAAAGGAATATAGTTAAAGTTTTGGCAATCAGGCTCCCACCTGGAGAGCGAGGGAATACAGTTGAAATTTTGGTAATCAGGCGCCTACATGGAGAGCAAGGGAATACAGTTAAACTTTTGGCAATTAGGCGTCCACCTGGAGAACAAGGAAAGCAGTTCAAGTTTCATAGGACGACATCACAGGTTTCAAGGGAAAACAGTTTAAAGTAACAAAGAGAATATAATTCAAGTTTTGGTAATCGGGCGCCCACCCTGGAACAAGGGAATACAGTTCAAATGTTGGCAATCAGGCACCACTTGGAGAGTAAGGGAATTCACTTCAGAATGCAATTCAAGTCAGCAACAAAAGAAGCTCGCGGCAAGAATGCGAGTCAACAGTCCGAGGTGATCAACGAAAGTTAGTCGCAATCCAGAATAAAAAAAAGAGATAAAGGCAATAAGTGAATTCAAATGTAGACGTTGATGAAAGATGTGGGCTGCTCAAGACATGAC
This sequence comes from Nicotiana tabacum, assembly GCF_000715075.1. Classification (NCBI taxonomy): domain Eukaryota; kingdom Viridiplantae; phylum Streptophyta; class Magnoliopsida; order Solanales; family Solanaceae; genus Nicotiana; species Nicotiana tabacum. The sequence continues at coordinate 25,160,881 of NC_134095.1, forward strand.
TGAAGTCACAAGCATGGTATGTCCGGTTTTCATCCGAAAAGCTTAAGAAGAGCGAGCTAGCACCTGCGGCTAACAAGCGCCAAGGTTCAAATCTAGAGTCTGCATGAAGAGCCATTCAAAACATCAAAATCAACCTTCAAAAGACTTATAGATAGGAATCTTGTAACTCATAGTTAGCAGGCTTAGCTAGTCTTTTTCAATTTTTGATTTTGATGTAATAACAGGACCACAGACTGGAACCTCGACGGAATGGCACCTCAATCGGTTCTCTACCTTGGTATACTCCATCATCTCACTCACTTCTGAACTACACGTGGCCTAATTCCTTTATAACCAAGGATATGTAGGCAGCTCAGATACCAGAGCTCGATCACATTCTCCTTTCTTTTAGCTTTTGGTCTCTCTAAATAAGGGTCGGGTCAAAAAACCTGTCTAGTCATTCTTTGTCTGAAAACTCTTCGCGTTCCCAGTCAAAGAGGGGCAGCGTAGACATGTGATTTTTGACCCTCCCCAAGATTTTTTATATTTTAGCATATAAATATTTAGTTTAGGCCTAATATCTTTATTTCAAATAATTTTGACTCTTTTACTTCATTTTATCACAAAATAAAAATTTAAAAAATATTTCTTCTTTTTAGTTGCTTTTAATTTATATACCTTTCGTAATACTAAAAAAATACTAAAAAATAGCACTATTTTAATATGATATTTGAAAATACCAAAAAAATAGGTTTGTTTTAACGGTTAGTCTTATTTTAATAGTTATTTTACTTAAGTAGGATTAGTTGGTAAATAAGGTCGTATTTTTAGTCATGTTTACGGAGAAAGAATAAAATTTGGGCTCAAACATCCCATTTTAGGTCTAATTTTTGGACCTAACCCATAATTCCTAGGCCCATACCTCTTAACCTAAATATAACCCTAAAACCCCAAACCTATAAAAAGAACCTAGACTCTAAGACCTAGATCCCTAGACCAGAGATCAGCCGCAGCACACAAAAAACAAGGACACCCCCCTATCGGTCTTCTTCTCAAAAAAAGAAGCAGCCATTTCCATAGCTTTTTTTAACAAAAAATGACCATCCCATCTTTAACCTAGGGACATGTCAACCATTTTAAACACATAAAGAAACCCATCTCCTACACAAAAAATAGAGGTCACTCTCAACGGATCCATTCCCCACCTCCCATCAGCGACCATCTGCTCATGTCGCACCTTCACCACCAAGACTCGCCGGAAATCCGGCGAAAACCTTCGAGCAACACTTCGTAAATCCAACCCACACACGCACACATACCAACATGGCCAGAAAACAAAAAAAAGTAAAACATTCTTCAGATTCAGGTTCTTCAAATCTGAACATTCTTCTTGCTTCTTTGAATTTGCGATCGTTGGTTTCAAGTGCGATTCGAAGTTGAGGTTGCCGTTTGTGGTTCCGGTGGGTTCTGTTGTTGTGCTTATTTTTCAATCGAGTTCAATCGTCAGAATTCTCACTAGGTTGTAATCGTCGGAGATTCAAATATATTTGAAAATGATTCAGGTCCCTCTTCCCCCCTTTCTCTATTATTTGCGATGTTACTCTCGTGGTTATGATTGAAATATGTGGCTAGCCTATTCTTGTTTGTTGGTTGAATTTGTGCTGAATGTATGAAGTTCTATTGTCTTGGATTTAGTTTCATTATATTTGTGATAGAATTTGATTAAGTAATACTTAGAAATCCTCTGTTCTTTCGTAAAGGTTTTATATTTTTACGGTTGGGATTAAAGAAGTGTGATGACCTTTTGTCATCACTTGTTTTAAAAACAAATTAAGTATTCTGAGGCCTAAAAACCTCCCTTTTACCTTACCGGATTTGTGTGTGTGGTCCAGACCTATATCCAGAAAGCCTTCTATGTTAAAAGATGAGAAATAGAAAATGTCTAGAGTTAAAAATTTGATTTTGGTTAACTTTGGTCAACATTTTGAGCAAACGGACCCGGATCCGTGTTTCGATGATCCTGGGAGGTCCGCAATAAAATATGGGACTTGGCGTATGCCCGGAAATGAATTCTGAGGTCCCAAGCCTTAGAAATCAATTATTGAAAGAAATTGTTTTGCTAAATTATCTAAGAAATGAAGAAGAGAATTAATGTTTGAAACCATTGGTATCGGGCCCGTATTTTGGTTCCAGAGCCCGGTACAAACTTGTTATAGTATTTTAATGATAAATGTGAAATTTGGTGAAAAAAGGAGTCTATTTGATGTGAGTTGGACTTCTGGTCGAAGAATTATGAACTTTAAGTGTTCTTGATGAAAATGATGGGTTTTGAGGTTTAATTCATGGGTTTACATGTTATTTTGATGATGTGATCGCACGAGTAGGTCCATATGATGTTTTTGAGTTAGTATGCATATTTGATTTGAAGTCCCAAGGTCTCGGGTGAGTTTTGGGTAGGTTCCGAAATGTTTTAGGCTTAAAACATAGCTGTTGCAGGTTCAAAGATGTTGCAGATCTCTGAACCCGCCAGTGCGGTCCGCAATGATTTTGTGCTGACCGCGGAGGGGCCTTTGCGGCCGCACTCGATTTTGTGAGGTCTGCACAGATTCACTGGTCTGAGTTCTAAAGCCTATATCTTTTGATCTACAAGAAATTTTGAGATTATTCAAAAACGAAAGTTATAGCCCTTCGTGTCTAGTTTCCAGAAAAGTAAAGAAATCACAATTTGTACATCTGTAGAGAACGTTATGACCAAAATACTAAAGCATGTCACTGCAGTCAACATTGTGAGCTCCGCGGCCGCACTCCATTTGGTGCGATCCGCACAGAGGGTCTGAGAGATGTATATTTAAACGAATGTCACGACCTAATTCCCGAACCCGGTCGTGATGGCGCCTCTCGTAAAGACAAGGCCAGCCTGACCAAACAGAACACCTCTTTTAAACAGTTAAATATCATAAATAGTTCTAAAACATGATATAATATCCATAATTTGCGGAATTAACGATAACCTCAGTAAAAACCATTCCGACACAGCCCAAACCGGGGTGTCACAAGTCATGAGCAACTAAGAAATCCGGATACAAGTCTGCTGAACACTAAATCCAATACAATAGTTCTAAGAACATGAAAATGATAAGATAAGGGAGGCACGGGGCTGCGGACGCCAATAGCTACCTCGTTGTCTCTGAATCACTGCCTGGATTGGGAAGATCAACACTCAGGAGCGGACTCTGCGATGCCTGAATCTGCACACAGGGTACAGGGAGTAATGTGAGAACTCCGACTCAGTGAGTAATAATTGTATATAATGGCTGAAAGCATGAAAACACATAAGGCACAAAGCAATTCTATATCAAAGTAGTAAAAATCACGTAAAGCAGTACAAATCATGTAAAGCAGTAAATTAGTGAGAAAGTCAAGTGAAATCTCTTTAAATCAGGTAAAACAGGTAATTTGGCAGGTAAATAACGAGTAGAAATCTGCCCCTCGGGCACAATATCAATCACTCAGAACAGTATCAGCTCATCGGGCTCACTCTCATCACTAGTGCTCATTCTCAGCTCTCGACCCATGTATCTCTCCTAATAATAGCAATCAGAATAACTGTTGCAGCGTGCAGCTCGATCCGTACATCGCTGTGGCGTGCATCCCGATACATATAGATAGTCGACTGCGCTCACTAGGGGTGTGCAAACTCCGGAGGGGCTCCTACAGCCCAAGCGCTATATTGCTGCGGCGTGCAGCCCGATCCATATAAGTATTGTTGCGGCGTGCAGCCCGATCCATAACATATATAATATCCTCACCATTGGGTTCTCAACCCCTCTCAGTCATTAACCTTACAGCCTCTCAGGCACAATAACAGGAGACAGGGATCTCAGCCCACAAATTCCTCTCATTTAGGAATAGTATGATAAAACCAGCTCGAATCGTTTAAAATAGATAAAAACATGACTGAGGATATAATTTTTTTAACAAGTATAGTGAGGAAAATCAGTCAAAATCCTCGAAGGATTCAAATAGTTGGCACGAATCCCAAATATCGCAATCAGCCCAAATCATGACGATAACAAATAAAATTTCAGCCAAATACACGGTAAAAATCATCAATCGGGACAAACCAAGTCACAATCCCCAGTAGTAAAAGACCCCACGCTCATCATCTAGCGCGTGTCTCACCTCAATATAGCACTACGATGTGCAATTCGGGGTCTCAAACCCTCAGGACATCATTTACAATCATTACTCACCTCGAACTGGCTAATTCTCTAGCTCGCGACGCCTTTGCCCTTCGAATTGGCCTCCACGCGCGTCGAATCTATCCAAAATCAGAACGAATACGTCACACTATGATAAGGGAACAAAGTCCAAGCGAAAACATTCGAAAAATATCAAAAATCCCGAAATTAGCAAAACCCGAGCCCCGGGCCCACGTCTTCGAATCGGGTAAAATTTACATTTTCAGAATCCTCATACCCTCACGAGTCTAACCATACCAAAGTTATCCAATTCTAATACCATTTGGTCCTTCAAATTATCATTTATATTTTTGAAAGGTTTCACAATTTTCTTCCCAAATTTCATCCCAAATCATGAATTAAATGATGAATTCAATGATAGATTCATGTACTCTAGCCAAATCTGAGTTAAAATCACTTACCCAGATGAATTTCTTGAAAAAACTTCGAAAAATCGCCAAAATCAGAGCTCTCTAGGACAAAATATTAAATAAAACCCAAAACCTCGTATTTATAGAGTACCCCTCAGATCTCAGCCTCCGCGGTCCGCATAGAACCACCGCGGTCCGCGCAAAAGCACCGCGGTCCGCACAAAACAACCGCAGCCCACACAAAACCATCGCGGGCACACTTCATTTTATGCAGTCCGCACAACACATACCGCGGCCGCACTTCCTTTTGTGCGGTCCGCGCAAGTGGGTTCCGAGGCCTGCAACCCTTTTGGACCTGCTACAGCTATAATTTTGGCCTAAAACATCCTGGAACCTACACGGAACCTACCCGAAACTCCCCGAACTTCAAACCAATTGTACCAACCCATCCCATGACATCGTTCAAACTTGTTCAAAACTTCGAAACGCTCACAACAACATCAAATCACCAATTTAACATAGGATTCAAGCCTAAGAACTCCAAGAACTCTTAAATTATGCTTTCGATCAAAACGTCTTTCAAATCTCATCCGAATGACTTGAAATTTTGCACACACATGCCAAATGACACAACGAAGCTACTGAAACTCTCGGAATTCCATTCTGACCCCTATATCAGAATCTCGCCTATCAACCGAAAACGCCGAAATCTCAATTTCGCCAATTCAAGCCTAAACCTTCCACGGACCTCCAAAATGGATTCCGATCATGCTCCTAAGTCCCAAATCACCTAACGGAGCGAACCCAACCATAAAAATTCCGATCCAAGATCATATACAAACAAGTCAAATCTTGGTCAAACCTTTCGAATTTCAAGCTTCAACTGAAAACTGTTTTCTTCCAAATTTCATTCCGATTACCCGGAAAACCAAAACCAACAATTTACATAAGTCATAATACATCACACGGGGCAAGTCATGCCCGAAAACTGGCGAGCGAAATGCAAAAGCTCAAAACGACCGGTCGGGTCGTTACATTTTCCCCCACTTAATCATATGTTCGTCCTCGAACGTGCCCGTAGTTGTTCTAAAAGCCAACCAATCGCTGAATAACCTCACCATGCATATACCCAGGGGTGATACCACGTCACCCTATCTCACATAGGTTTGGTAACACAATATAACTGATTTTTCACAATTCATCCTAGTCCATAAACCATAGAACCACATTTCTTCTTCTGAAATCATTCACAAGATCAAAATCTCACATCTATTTTCTGAATAAGCCCGAACAAGCTGTAATCACCCATCTATGCTATCTCCAGTGCAATCATATGATATACCACATAACTCAACACTTGTAGTGATAACTTCTAATCACAGCAGCTTCACACAACATCCGCATACCGATAGAAAAATTCTTATCAACTAAAGTCTCATCCCAACACTTTCATATACTGCCAATGATCACTAAGACATGCGGTAAGCCATAAGCATTTCCCAAATCAACCATTCATGAAGCCACTTCTTCCTTGGCAAATAACACAACAAATTTCTGAACCGAAGCTCGATACTATCCTTCCAACATGCTGAAACCGAATTCGTTCGTATTCATTAATGATCCCAACAATCTCCTCTAATCCACCACACCACTCTGGTGACATGACACATCAATATAGGCCTAAGCCACAACTTGCCTAATACGCACACCAATAAGCAATGGTCCGAACATACTCAAATCATGAAAATGACTCAAATGAAAGAGTTGTACCTCAAGCTCACCAGTACCCCTACAACACAAGGCTGAGAACCTGTCTCACATCATAGGAACAGAACACACGAATCTAACCCGCAAGGTCATACCTCCATATAACTTCGTTGCGATGTATGATCCTATCCAACATTGCTCCACATGAACCACCTTAAGTCACTATGCTCGAAATTGACAACCACGCACAAATCGATGTCTGGAACCAAAACAAATCATCATACCCATGGTGAAGCAAATAATATACACCACAATTACCCGAAAGGACGTAACCAATATGGCATTCACTGAGCAATACCCAATCACTCTTCCCGCTCGACTTCCACCATGAAACCCCAATATAACTGCACCATATGTGCCCATAACCAACAAATCATAACATCTCGCAACACAGAAAGGTAACTCATGGATCTCCCCAGATTATTAACAAGCTCAATAACAATCAAATCAACACACCCCTCAACAGTACAATTCAGAGCCAACCAAGCCGGCACAAATTAGAACACGCACCCACATTGGCCTGCCAACAAACTCCTTATCACAAAAATCCTGGAGCTGCTCTTCAACTCCTTTAACTATGCCGGTGCCATATGATACGGTGCCCGACATCAAATCAATATCGAAATCAACAACCGTGCTCGACGACTTGCCCAGCCACAAGAAACCTATCCGAAAAGTCCCTCACCACCGGAACTAAATCAATAGTAGGAGCTTCTACACTGACATCCATCACAAAAGCCCAAATAAGAAAGATAATCCTTCCCAGTCGTCCGCTGGGCCTTCGAAATATAAAACCACTCTACTAGGGCATAATCCTACGGACCTCGCCACTCAATCTGTGGCATATCCAGCATAGCGAATAGTGTCGCCTTAGCGCAACAGTCCAGAATGACACAACACGGAGACAACCAGTCTGAACCTAGTATCCCATCCAGAATCTAATATGCCAAGCACAAAAGATCTGCTCGGGTCTCCAAACCTTGATAGTCACTAAATAGTGCTGATACACACGACTTACAACCACAACATAGCTTGAATGTTAGCAGTTGATCTAACAAGAAAGCGCCACAATTCTACCGAAGCACCATCAACTTAATCACATTGCCTCTTCTGAAACATATACCCTCGTCAAATCACTCCCATTTAGCAATACCATTTCCTTAATCATCTGGAGATCATCCCCCTAATCATCTGAAGCTCATTTTTCTAATCATTTGAAACTGCCTGTGTTGCCTAAGAATTTAATAACTTTCCATTCAAGACTAAACTGTAACCTTACACACGCAAATCTCAATCCTCCACAACATACCGCATATACCATACCATCCTAGGATAACATGAGAACTTCATCTCCCTTCTAAGACACAAACATCGACGTACTCCACTACTCAAGAACTTTCTATTGATCCAATCTAGAAGGAAAATACTATGCATCCCATGCTCCTCACGCCAATAGGAAAAATATACCTCTCTAACTGTGGTGGAAACCATCTAGAACTCCCCGAGTTCCTTTTGCATAACACTAACTCATCAGGGCTGAATCCTTCTAATTCAACCGAGCTACGAATGTCACTAAAACCTAAAAGAATTGCCACGAAACACCTACAGAGACTCGTTACCTCGAAAACACCTAAGGAACTAATCATATTCTTACCATACCGATCTGGCCTACTACCATGTTATCCCATCTATTCGAGTTTCCCTCTGATCTACCGTTAGCTTGACACTTCTTCTTGTTACAACGCCAGAATTCCTCAACCCAGCCTTACCACGCGAGACCCAAGCATGAAACCACACTGTCTAAGGCTCATAAGCCGCTGAGTACTCTCTTAAATGTTTTCAAAAGCACCACGTTCAAAATACCTACCCCGAAGGGACCTCCTATAAATCTGGAACCATTATTTTCCTAATACTTATATATATAATCCTATAGTTAATGTAGAAAGTACCACACATCTTGACATTTTCCAAATGAAAACTCAGTTCCTAACCACATATACAACTTTAAAATACCCAATTGCTACATGTAGAATCTTGAACACATTTGAACCATTCTCGAGAGTCATTCACTCTATTCAAACTGCAATTAGTCTGATCAAATGAATCGAACCACCTGTGCCTTATTGGCACTCCGACACCGTAGAATGTAATCTCATCCCAATAAAACCAAGCAACTTCCTGCTCTATGCACCGAGCCCTCTTGCCAATAACAACTCAAGACATCCCGTGATTCTCACACACCTATGAAGTATAATATAATCTTTGTCAAAATTTTCCTTTACTCGAGCCATCCTCGGTCTCAATTTCTGCAAGCCATAACTGATTCACCAGCACACCTCAAACTGGAACCAACATATCACCTAACCATGTAATCGCCTAATCAATAGCAGACTCCCCCACTTGGCTCGAAGCCATAGATCATCACACACTCAATAACTCATAACGATTATACTCTATTGATGTCATGATACCATTGTGAGATTAAACTCAAATCTTTTATAAGCCTGTGAAAACACAGATCATCTAGAATTTTAACTCCTTTGCAAATCTCGCATTCCACTCTCGCAACAGTTACACCCACTCTCTAAGCGACCCAATTTAAATTGCAACACATATCCTTCACTCACAAATGAGATCTTCTAACAAACATATAAGGATCGTACAACCTCAGAACATTTCGCAGGAGACAACTCACCTACTTTGCCTCTAACTAACATTTCTATATACCTTCCAACGTCATAATTTGCACGCAGTCATTTAGTCTTCCTGAGTCTGAACTCATACTGCAATATGAAATTTACTTCACTCACAACTGGGAAACATGAAAAGATCCTTCACACGCCCATGACTTGGGGCTATACCTCGAATCAAGATGGAATTCAAGCACCTAATATTTCTTCTATCCTCTATCAGACCTTCTCGTCGCATCCAAATCATGTGGATACATCTCGCAGTACCAACATATTCATCACATAGTTATCCAGCCGTCACTTCCACTAGTAGGGACAATACCGAACATATACGTTCAAAAATACTTGCTCACACAATCAGCACCTCGGTGCTCAAGCTATAGGCAAAGATCCGGCCTTAAGTCATCCAGACTAGCCCAACATCAACTCACAGAGATCACATCTCGCCCCTCGATCAGGGAATCACAAGCCATCGAGGCACATCTGATACCGAGCACTCATGCGCGTATACAAACGCATGGAAGGAATTCAAGAGTTACCTTTCAAGCTGAATCAAGGACGCACGATTAGAATTCAAAAATGTGAAGTTTTCCAAAAGGTTCTACAGCCTCTCGAGGATAAATACAGACGTCTCCGTACCGATCCGCGAGACTCTACTAAACCTGCTCATGTCTCGTGAGACCTATGTAACTTAGGATCTGATACCAACTTGTCACGACCCAATTCCCGAACCCGATCGTGATGACGCCTCTCGTGAAGACATGGCCAGCCAGACCAAATAGAACACCTCTTTTAAATAGTTAAATATCACAAGTAGTTCTAAAGCATGATATGATATCCATAATATGCGGAATTAACGCTAACCTCAGTAAGAACCATTCCGACACAGCCCAAACCGGGGTGTAACAAGTCATGAGCAACTAAGAAATCTGGATACAAGTCTATTGAACACTAAATCCGATACAATATTTCTAAGAACATGAAAATGATAAGATAAGGGAGGCACGGGGCTGCGGACGCCAACAACTACCTTGTAATCTCCGAATCACTGCCTGGACTGGGAGGATCAGGACTCAGGAGCGGACTCTGCAATGCCTGAATCTGCACACAGGGTGTAGGGAGTAATGTGAGTACTCCGACTCAGTGAGTAATAATTATAAATAATGGCTGAAAGCATGAAAACACGTAAGGCACAAAACAATTCTATATCAAAGCAATAAAAATCACGTAAAGTAGTAAATCAGTGAGGAAGTCAAGTGAAATCTCTTTAAATCAGGTAAAACAAGTAATTTGGCAGGTCAATAACGAGTAGAAATCTACCCCTCGGGCACAGTATCAATCACTTAGAATAGTATCAGCTCCTCGGGCTCACTCTCATCACTAGTGCTCATTCTCAGCTCTCGACCCATGTATCTCTCATAATAACATCAATCAGAATAACCTCTACGGCGTGCAGCCCGATCCGTACATCGCTGCGGCGTGCAGCCTAATCTGTACATCGCTACAGCGTGCAGCCTGATCCATATAGATAGTCGACTGCGCTCACTGGGGGTGTGCAGACTCCGGAGGGGCTCCTACACCCCAAGCGCTATATTGTCGCGGCGTGCAACCCAATCCATATAAATATTGTTGCGGCGTGCAACCCGATCCATAACATATATAATATCCTCACCATTGGGTTCTCAACCCCTCTCAATCATTAACCTTACAGCCTCTCGGGCACAATAACAGGAGATAGGGATCTCAGCCCACAAATTCCTCTCATTTAGGAATAGTATGATAAAACCAACTCGAATCGTTTAAAATAGATAGAAACATGACTGAGGATATGATTTTTTTTAACAAGTATAGCGAGGAAAATCAGTCAAAATCCCCGAAGGATTCAGATAGGTGGCACGAATCCCAAATATGGCAATCAGCCCAAATCATGATGATAAAAAATAAAATTTCAGTCAAATACACGATAAAAATCATCAATCGGGATGGACCAAGTCACAATCCCCAGTAGTAAAAGACCCCACGCTCATCATCCAGCGTGTGTCTCACCTCAATATAGCACTACGATGTGCAATTCGGGGTCTCAAACCCTTAGGACATCACTTACAATCATTACTCACCTCGAACCGGCTAATTCTCTAGCTCGCGACGCCTTTGCCCCTCGAATTGGCCTTCACGCGCGACAAATCTATCCAAAATCAGAACGAATACATCACACTATGCTATGGGAACAAAGCCCAAGCGAAAACATTCGAAAATATCAAAAATCCCGAAATTAGTAAAACCCGAGCCCCGGGCCCACGTCTCGGAATCGGGTAAAATTTACATTTTCAGAATCCTCATACCCTCACGAGTCTAACATACCAAAATTATCCAATTCCGATATCATTTGGTCATTCAAATCATCATTTTATATTTTTGAAAGGTTTCACAATTTTCTTCCCAAATTCCATCCCAAATCATGAATTAAATGATGAATTGAATGAAGATTCATGTACTCTAGCCAAATCTGAGTTAGAATCACTTACCTCGATGAATTTCCTAAAAAACCTTCGAAAAATTGCAAAATCCGAGCTCATCTAGGTCAAAATATTAAATAAAACCCAAAACCTCGTATTTATAGAGTACCCCTCAGATCTCAGCCTCCGCGGTCCGCATAGAACCACCGCGGTCCGCGCAAAAGCACCGCGGTCCGCACAAAATCACTGCGGCCCGGACAAAACCACTGCCGCCGCACAGCACATACCGCGGCCGCACTTCCTTTTGTGCGGTCCGCGCGGATGGGTTCCGAGGCCTGCAACCATTCTGGACCTGCTACAGCTATGATTTTAGCCTGAAGCATCCCGAAACCTATCTGGAACTCCCAGAACTACAAACCAATTGTACCAACCCATCCCATGATATCGTTCAAACTTGTTCAAAACTTCGAAACGCTCACCACAACATCAAATCACCAATTTAACATAGTATTCGAACCTAAGAACTATAAGAACTCTTAAATTATGCTTTCGCTCAAAAAGTCTTTCAAATCTCGTCCGATTGACCTGAAATTTTGCACACACATGCCAAATGACACAACGGAGATACTGAAACTCTCGGAATTCCATTCCGACCCCTATATCAAAATCTCGCCTATCAATCGGAAACGCCAAAATCCCAATTTCACCAATTCAAGCCTAAACCTTCCACGGACCTCCAAAATGCATTCCGATCACGCTCCTAAGTCCCAAATCACCTAACGGAGCGAACCCAACCATAAAAATTCTGATCCGAGATCATGTACAAACAAGTCAAATCTTGGTCAAACCTTTCGAATTTCAAGCTTCAACTGAGAATTGTTTTCTTCCAAATTTCATTCTGATTACCCTGAAAACCAAAACCAACGATTTACATAAGTGATAATACATCACACGGGGTAAGTCATGCCCGAAAACTGGCGAGCGAAATGCAAAAGCTCAAAACGACCGGTCGGGTCGTTACAACGAGATTTTTAGTTATTTTTCATTTTTCAAAATCCCAAAAACATAAGAGGCATTTTTTCATTGGATATGTTGAGAAGAAAATTTGAATTTCATCAAATCGTGGGCGTATTAGCAAGCTGTGGCATTACATTTAGTTCTGGAATGTTTATTGAATCCGTGGGAGTGGGGAAAATACAAAATAATTAAATTATTTACATTTTTAGTACTCTTTTATTTATTTACTTTGTTATATCCATCAGGGGCCTGATTAGGCTGGCCACACCCGGGTAGGTGAACCTTTAAGCGCGTTTTGAATTTATTATTGTGATTATGTACACGTTCGCGTGACATGATTACGGTTTCTAAAATGAACGTTCGTAGCCTGCTTTAGGCGAGACTTAGTTTATTACCATGATTATGTATACGTTCGCGTAACATAATTACGAATTTCATTCTAAAAACAAAACTGCAGTATGCGTTCGCGCAACTTCGACCAAAACTTTTCTTAATAAAATACACAAAGCGTTATTAATTATGGACACGTTCACGTGACATGATTTTTAACGCGCCGAATAAATGGGTACACATGCGCGTGACCTATTTTAAGATAATTCCTTAATTAAAAAGGCAAATGCACATAATATGCACATAATAAATGCACCAGGGGAGAGGAGTCGTCGGAGCCACTTATCAGCGGCTCGTAAATAAAATGTTTGAGAAATAAATAGGGAAAACTATAGAGGTTTACATACATGATATGCTAGTTAAGTATTTGAACGCAGGTGATCATCTTAAACACCTACAAGAAACCTTTGAAATCTTAAGGAAGCATAATATGAAGCTAAACCCCCGAGAAGTGTGCATCCGGGGTCAGTTGTGGTTAGTTCCTGGGATTGTTGGTATCACAAATGGGGATCGGGGTTAACCCCGATAAAAGCCATCGAAGACATCCCAGACCAGCTAGCAAGCGTGAAAGAAGTTCAAAGGTTGATAGGTAGAATGGCCACTCTGAGCAGGTTCATTTTCTGGTCATCGAGGAAATGCCATCATTTCTTTTCACTACTCAAAAAGAAGAACAACTTCGAATGGAGTCCGAAATGTCAGCAGGCTTTGAAGGATTTGAAAAGGTATTTTCCAAGTCCTTCTTTACTGTCAAAGCCGGAGGAAGGTGAGCAACTATTAATCTACTTAGCGATTTCGAAGGTAGCGGTAAATGCCGTTTTAATCCGTGAGGACAAAGGCATGCAATCTCATATCTATTATGTTAGTTAAATCACAACGGGAGCAGAAACTCGCTACCCACATCTAGAAAGGCCTTAGCCCTTATAGTAGCCGCTATCTCTGTCCAACGAGATGGGACCAAATAAACAGGACGGGACAACATTTAGCTAGACGGTGGTGGGACGATATAAACGGGACGAAATAGTAGGCCCGTCCAGTCCCGCTAACAAACGGGATGGGACAGGATGGTTCGTGGGCCTTAAGTGGGTCTTTTTTTAATTATTTTTAATTATTTAAACATTAAGTCTGGCAACGACTAATTTTTTTTATAATGGATAAGTTTATAAAGTTTGCAATAGCTTGTTTTTTGATTTATTTAATAAATGTAAAACTGAATAAATTGTAAAGAAGCTAAGTAAAGAATTATAAAATATTAAAACAAAGACTTGTAATGAAATATTTTAGTAATTATAATAGAGTTGTAATTTATTTAATATAATTTCAAGCCATTAAATAACTACGTAAGAGAATAAGACAATTCATAAAAAAAAAATCAAGGCTTAGAGCCTTTTATTTTATTAATAAAACTTTCAAATTTCACATAAAAATATAATTCTTTTGAAGGGCACCTAATCTATGAAACCACGTTCAAGGAAGGGTTCTGTTTGAACTAGGCCTGTTAGTAGCCAATTACAAATTATCATACTAATATTTGTAAGCTCCAATATAGCTTCTTTTTAACTTATCTATAATTTCTCTCAGACATTGTTTTGAAATTGGCAATGTTGATTGATGTTCCATGAGTTCCATGCTGTTATTGCTCCAGTACTAAGTATTTCATTGTATTCCTCTTCTTCCCTGGTCTTCCCTAGTGGCTTATTCTTCTTCTGGAATTGGCAATGTTGATTTATTTAATATAGTTTCATGATCTAGTTGTTCTCCAAAATTAATATTATAACATACGGGGGAGGGGGGTTGGGAAAATGAAGTTTCATCAACATGAGTCATTTCATCTATATGTTTTCTAATTCTACGAGAAGGATTAGGATTAGGACTAGGACTAGGACTAGGACTAAGATTACTACTACTATCACCTTTACTAATTTTTACTACTTTTTTTAAATATGCCAAATACATTTTTAGGAGCCATAATTTAAATACAAAATTAAAAAAAAAATTAACACAATTAAATACACAAATAAAATACAAAAATAGAACACGTAAAGTAAGCACAAAAATTAAGCACAAAAATGATATGCAAAAATTATATATCAAAATTAGGAGATAGAACGAGTGCACCGTGATTAAATATTGAAACTTGAAAAAATGATCCAAAAAATTGCTCAAAATACTTGACGAATTAATTTGAAGCTTGAAGATTGCTCCTAAAATTTGCCCAAATACTTGAAACTTAGTTGATTGTGAGAAAATTGAGAGAATAATATAGATAGAATGTAAGAGATTTGAGAGAAAATATTTTTGTGGGAAAAATGAAGAAGGATGTGGGGTATTTATTGTAAAAAATAGGGCCAAAGTATAATTTAATAAACTTAAGGTTAAATTAAAAATTTCGAGGGGGGAGGGGAGGGGTAGGGTGTATTTTTTTTGGGGGGGGGGGGGGGGCAAATATGGCCATTTATAGCCGTTAGGAACGGCTAAATTTGCAAACAATGCCATTTCCCAATGGCTCTATTTTAAAAAATAAAAATAAATTTAAGTAACACGCGGTACAGACGGGACAAGCGGAATGTGATAGGACGAGACGGTACGGGATAAATGGGACGAAATGGGCAGCCCATCTCATCCTGTGTACTGTTTAATATGGGCTCATCCTGTTTAGAAATAAATGGGCCGCGACGGGAACGGACGGGCTGGCCCGTTGGACAACCATAGTAGTCGCTCGAAAATTAAGGCCTTATTTTCAATGTCATCTAATAGCCATGGTGACCACCTTTCTCATGCGAAATATTTTTAACAACCTGAACTTTCAGGTAGACTTCCCAAATGGGCCGTTGAAATGAGTGAATTTGATATAGAGTATAAACTTAGGACTTTGATTAAGTCATAAGTTTTGGCCAACTTTGCGGTTGATTTTAGTCTGGGGCTGTTACTTTTAGCTAACAAAGAAGCAGTGAGAGTGTCGAAATCGACATCGGGAGTTTGGACCTTGTTCATGGATGGAGCTTCCAACGTGAAGGGGTCCGGGCTCAACATAGTGCTAACCATGCCCTAGGGAGAAATCCTAAGGCGGACCATAAGACCCGTTCCTCTGACTTACAATGAAGCAGAGTATGAAGCTTTGATAGCAGGACTCGAGCTGGCCCGGGGACTGGACTTCGAGGTCGTAGAGATCAAATACGACTCCCAATTAGTAGTAAATCAGGTCTAAGAGATATTCGTGTTACATCTCGCGTTTCTCGTACGTTAAAGTTTTGTCTTCAGTTAATTGACATAGACTCGGGGATGAGATTATCTTGAGGTTAGCATATTTATGCTATTTATAACAAGCGATAAGTAAGTGCCATGAAGGATAAAGGGTACACAAATTAAAGAAAATGAGTTGCGTTGAAGATTGTCGATTTGGGATAAAATACGGGCCGAGTGATATTACCCAATATTTATAGACTAATGCCATACAATGTACCATATGACCATGATAGTATGATGTATAAAATGTATTAAAAAAGTAAAATTTTAGGCAATTTGAGATAATTCTTAATTATGTGGGTAATTGATTAATTACCGGGTAGCGGGATATTACCTATTAATTAATTAATTAATTATTGGATAAGATTAAAAAAACCCTCCTCCACCCCATGTGGTAGAAAGCTACCACCCAAACCAAATGACTCATTAGTCATGTTGGCTAGGTGGCAACTAGTTAGGATAATAGACTTGAAATTCAAGAAAGGATTCATAAGCTTTAGCAAACTAAAAGATTCATTTTATCTAACATTTGAGGATATAGCAAAGATCTCTCCAAGAGACTCTCTGAAGCCACCAAAAAACGCAACCTTAAGCCAAAAAAAGAACGCAAATTGAAGTTAACATAGAAGGGTAATGATCTTTAATAGATCGAACAGAGATTTTGTAATTTTAAGGGAGTATGGTGTAAATCTTTTCCAAGAATATCATACGGATTTTTCTTTACTCCAGATATGTTAAGGCTAAGCTCTTTTTCATTTGCATGATCTTGTAATTACACGAGTTTGATAACGAGGCATAAAGAAAAATTCATATCCCGGAATTTATGTATATTTTGCTAGTCTCACAAGTTACAATATTCTCTTTATTGGGACTTCATATTCATTTGAGTATTTCCTTCTTCCAATCCAGAGAGCAGAGAGTTTATATATACAGTATTACAGTATTTTCACTACCATTGAGCTATAATCGATTGGCAGGCCCCTATTGGGCAACCTCCAATCAGATGGTAAGTTATATACTGAGCCTACTGTGGCAGAGTGCCTATGAGCGAGCCCAATTGGTCGAGATACAGAGCCTAGTATGGTCGAGCGCCTATGAGTGAGACTACTATATATATATATATATATACCGATCCTTATAAGGTCGAACAACTATTTTACTTACTATATTGAGAGAGTTAAGTCAGTATCAGCAGGTGAGTATATCTTTAGATTTTCTTTGACTCCCAGTTGCTTTCAGTTATTATATTATCAGTTCAGTTTCAGCTTTCATTATATTTCCTTACATACTCGGTACATTATTTTGTACAGACGTCCCTTTTTGGGGGTGCTGCATTTCATGTGTGCAGGTTCAGACAGACAGACGGGTAGACCTCCTCAGTAGGTGTTGCCTGAGTTCAGCTTTATCAGTAAGCTCCACGTCCTTCGGAGTTGCTCTCTCTCTCTCTCTCTCTCTCTCTATATATATATATATATATATATATATATATATATATATATATATATATATATATATATATATATATATATATATATATATATGTATATAGGATATGGGTAGGTCGGGGCCCTGTTCCGATCATAATATATCCATTAGTAGAGGCTTGTAGACATATCCTGTCAGTTAGTATAGTATGTTGGGCTTGTAGGCCTTGTATGTATATTTGGTTGGTTTGTCAGCTGTAGTATTTATGACTGCCTTGCCGGCCCAACTTTATGTTGATATGTAGTCAGCCTTAACCTTCAAACAGTTTTATATTTTGCTTCGCACATTATCTTGTAATGTGGCCCATGCTAGAGTATGACATTACATGTTCAGAGTCTTTTAGTCGCAACTGGTATGCAAGGATAGGTAAGGTACCAGGGAGTTTACAAGCTGTATCTCGTAGAGTCTTGTTTATGGGTGTGTTGTGCACCACACTTATAAACAGTAGGCTACAGGATATTTAGGATGGTTACTTTTCTTCCTAATCCAGATTGCACGATAGAACTGAGTCATAAGTATCCACTCCTAATCTTTACCTTATTTATGTTTTAGTGATACCTATTACTACTAAACGACAGGCGCAAGCCGCTAGCATGGGTCTGAAGGCTACGAAAGTGTTAGAAGAAGATATAAGTTACACTATAGAGTCAGACCCATCAGAGATCATGGGTTCTATTGAGGAAGATCCATCCGAGGATCCATATGAGTCATCCGTTCGAGCTGTTTTGACCACCCGGAAGCAGATGGGGTGATAGGTGTTCCGACCTCACCAAGGCCCATAGTTTCATTATCACAGCTCGTTGATCAAGGTATGAGGGGAGTGGTGCATGGATTTCCATAATCGGGTTCCCCTCAGTCTCAAAACTATGTCAAGGTATTTGCGGACACCAGCTCTTCTGAGGTTCCAGATAGTCCACAGTCTTGGGAGTCTATCAATCAAGGTTCATCTGTGTATGTTATGGGATATGCAGAGGAAGAGGATAGTAGTCAGGCCAAGAGGAGGAAGGTAACTGATAAGGATATGAAGATTTCGCTTCGAAGTGTGTCTGATCGAGGCTCTCACATAGGACGAGGCAAGGACCCTCTACTGTAGACTTCCTCCAGATGTCAGCTTTTGGTTGGTGAGTTCCACCTCCTCTTGGAGTATTACCATGTTAGGGTTTTGAATAAGTTAGGTTGTTTTAGGAGGCCCTGTCCCAACTTGTATATATTATGGTTATGTTTTCTTAGAGGTTTTGCAGATAATATTCTGTATATAGTTTTGGGTATGACATGTCTACGGCCTTGTCGGCCCTTATGTATCCATGTAAACTTTTTTTTCTTGAAGGAGTTCTGCGAGTTAAGTCCTAATATTTTTACATATATATATATATATATATATATATATATATATATATATATATATATATATATATATATATATATATGTGTGTGTGTGTGTGTGTGTGTGTGTGTGTGTGTGTGTGTGTGTGTGTGTGTGTGTGTGTGTGTGTGTGTGTGTGTGTGTGTGATAAGGATAAGGTACGTGGCACTTGGTTGGGTAGAATTTGATGTTATAATAGGTATGGATTGGTTGGCTTCTTGTTATGCTAACGTTGATTGAAGATCAAAGGTGGTTCGATTCTAATTTCCAAGAGAGCCTATTTTTGGAGTAGAAAGGTAATACGTCATCGCCGAGAGGTACATTTATCCTGTCTTAAGGCAAGGAAAATGATCAAAAAAGGTTATGGTTGTCACCTAGTTCGGGTAAAGATTGTGAAAGTAGAGTCACCAACCATTCAATCTATCCCGATGGTTAATGAGTTTCCCGATGTTTTTTTTTGATAAGCTTCCACATCTCCCACCCTCTCTAGAATCGTTATTGACCTACTACTAGCTACTCAACCAATATCTATTTCTCCCTACATAATAAAACCCGTAGAGCTAAAAGCGTTGAAGGAATAACTAAGGGACTTGCTTGAAAACAACTTTATCAGACCTAGTACATCACTATGGGGAGCACCTGTGTTATTTTCGAGAAAGAAAGATGGTTCCTTGCAGGTGCGTATTGATTATAGACAGTAGAGTAATATGACAATCAAGAATAAGTACCCCCTCCCGAAGAGTGATGATTTATTTGGTCAGTTGCAATGTGCCAAGTATTTCTCGAAGGTAGATGTGAGGTCTGAGTACACTAAGGTAAGGGTTAAGGAGAACGATATCCAGAAGATAGCATTCAGAACTAGTTATGGGCACTTCAAGTTTCGTGTTATGTCATTCGGTTTGACTTGTGCCCCAACAGTATTCATGGACTTGATGAACCAAGTGTTCAGACCCTTTCTGATCTATTCATGATTGCATTATTTGATGATATATTGGTGTAATCTCGTTCAGAGACTTAGCACGCAAATCATTTGCATACTATGCTCAAAGTATTACAAAGAAAAGGAAGTTGTATGCAAAATTCTCTAAATGTGAATTCTGATTGAATTCTGTAGATTTCTTTAGGCATATTATTTCAGGTGAAGGTATTAGGTTTAATACACAAAAGATTGAAGCAATAATGACTTGACCTAGACCCACAACATTGGCGGAGGTTCGTAGCTTTCTCCGTTTAGCAGATTATTACAGGAAACTTGTAAAGGAATTTTCTTTTCTTTTAGAGCCTTTGACAAAAGTTCTTGAGTGGTATGTGATGCCTCGCTTGATGTTCCAGAATAACATAAGGAAATCTATGGTTAAAGCAAGTTGAAGGAAGGTTGCGAATAAGTGTTATAGATATGTGTAGGTCGCAAGCTAAAGTATGGTAGAGCGATAAGGTTTTAGGAAGACAGGAGGAGGATAAGAAAAGATGAGTAAAAAGGTAACAAGAATGGATAAGTCTTTGGGGTTAAGCTCATAAGAGAGATGATGGTTTCTCTAAGTTATAGAATGCTCAGTACAACCTGAATAAACTCAAAGGAGTCTAAGACTAGTAGCACTTAGAAAAGATGGAATGCTGCCCTGGTAGTGGAATAAGAGCGTAATCGTGATAGATGAAGGGGAAAGTTTGGGCCTTCGGAAAGGGGAATTTCATGAATTGTAAAAAAATAGAATACCCATGTAAGTCAACTCAGAAGAGAGCTAAGTTTCAGTGGACTGGTGCTTGCAAGCAGAGTTTCCCGGGGCTTAAGAACAGATTGACTTCAGTGCCAGTTCTAGCACTTCCAGAGGGTCCAGATGGTTATGCCATGTATTGTGATGCCTTAGGTGTCGGGTTAGGATGTGTCCTGATGCAACATGGGAAAGTAATTGTGTATGCTTCAAGGCAATTAAGAAAGCACGGGCGGAATTATTCGACCCATGACCTCGAGTTAGCTGCGGTTGTCTATGCACTTAAGATATGGCAGGCATTATTTATGTGGTGTTCATGTTGATGTATTCACATATCATAAAAGTCTGCAATATATCTTCAAGCAAGAAGAGTTAAATTTGTGAGAGAGGCGATGGCTTGAGTTATTGAAAAATTACGATGTTAACATTCTCTACATTCAGGCAAAGCTAATGTGGTAGCAGATGCCTTAAGTCGCCGATCTATGGGTAGCTTAGTAAATGTAGAATCTGAGAAAAGACAATTAACTAGAGAGATTCATCAATTGGCTTGTGTGGGGATTCGGTTAGTAGACTCTAATGAAGGTGGAGTCGTACTCCAAAATATTTCAAAATCATCTCTCATAGTTGAAGTATAGGAGAGGTAGTACGAGGACCTAGAGTTGGTCGAGTTGAGAGAGCGAGTCTCGTAGCAGAAGAAGTCGTTGTTAGAACTCGGGGAAGATGGGGTTCTCAGATACAGGGGTTGTTTGTGTGTTCCAGATGTAGTAGGGCTATGAGACATGATTATGTCAAAGGCACATTGTTCGTGGTACTCCATTCACTCCGGGGTCGACGAAGATGTATCATAACATTAAAGATATGTATTGATGGAATGATATGAAGAAGAACATTGCTGAGTATGTCACTCATCGTCCTAGTTGCCAGCAGGTGAAGATAGAGCACCAGAAGCCTGGAGGGCTAATGCAGACTATAAAGATCCCGACATGGAAATAGGAAGCAATAAACATGGACTTTATCACGGATTTACCTCATTATCATCGTAAGTTTGACTCCACATAGGTGATAGTAGATAGGCTCACAAAATTAGTTAATTTCCTACCGGTCAGATCTATATACACAGCAGAAGCAATAACAAAGACGACCAGTGAAATCCCACTAGTGGGGTCTGGGGAGGGTAGTGTGTATGCAGACCTTACCCCTACCCCAAGGGAGTAGATTATGCAAAATTATATATTAAGGAGATAGTGCGACTACACGGAGTACCAGTATTTATTATATCTGACAGTGGGGCCCAGTTTACAGCACCTTTTAGAGGTCATTTCAGAAAGGTCTAGGAACTCAGGTGAATCTCAGCACAACTGTTCATCCACAAACTGATGGACAAGCCGAACGCCCAATTCAGACCCTCTAGAATATGTTACAAGCATGTGTGTTAGATTTTAAAAGAAGTTGGGATAAACACCTACCTCTTATTGAGTTTACATATAATAATAGTTACCACTCCAGTATCCAGATGGCTTTATACAAGGCTTTGTATAGGCGCAGGTGCATATCTTTTATAGGGTGGTTTGATGTTGGAGGATCTGGGTTACATGGGCCATACCTTGTTCAATAGGCCATAGAAAAAGTAAAGCTTATCCGGGAGCTATTGTTGATAGCTTAAAGTCGTTGAAAATTATATTCTGATGTGCGGCGACAAGATTTAGAGTTCGGTATTAATGATTGGTATTCTTAAAGGTGTCACCTATGAAGGGTGTGATGAGGTTTGGCAAGGAAGGCAAACTTAGCCCACGGTATATTGGGCCATATAGGATCATTCGGAGGGTGGGCCAAGTAGCTTATGAGCTAGAATTTCCCTCAGAATTGGAATTTTTCCATCCGATTTTTCACGTATCTATGTTACGGAAGTGCATTGGCGATCCTACAGGAAGTGGTGCCCACGGATGATGTACAGGTTACAGAGGACTTGTCATACGAGGAAGTTCTTGTTACCATCCTAGACCAACAAATCCGCAAGCTACGGAATAAGGAGGTAGCCTCTTTGAAGGTCTTATGTAGAAGCAAGAATGTGGAAGAGATGACGTGGGAAGAGGAGAAAGAAATAAGGTCTAAATACCCCTACCTATTTCAAACCGGAGATATGGCTAGAGATGGGATACCTTAGCACAACCCTATTCATGCTAGTACGTCATCAAGTAAGCTCTTATTTTTTACGTTCTGAATTCATAATAGACAGCTATGTGAGGCCAAGTGTGGCATGTACACTATGTTTGCTGGTTGCGTACAAGGTGGTATTAGCCTAGTTTTACGGAGGAGACTCTGGCAAAAATTTTCCAAGGTATCTAAGAGTAAACATTTGAGGACGAATGTTTCTAAGGGGGGAAGGATGTTACATCTCGCGTTTCTCGTACGTTAAAGTTTCGTCTTCAGTTAATTGACATAGACTTGAGGATGAGATTATCTTGAGGTTAGCATATTTATGCTACTTATAACAAGCGATAAGTAAGTGCCATGAAGGATAAAGGGCACACGGATTAAAGAAAATGAGTTTCGTTGAAGATGTCGATTTGGGATAAAATACGTGCCAAGCGATAATACCCTATATTTATGGACTATTATCATACAAGGTACCATATGACCATAACAGTATGATGTATAAAGTGTATTAAAAAAAATAAGTAGAATTTTAGGTAATTTGAGATAATTCTTAATTATGTGGGTAATTGGTTAATTATCGGGTAACAGAATATTACCTAATTAATTAATTAATTATTAGATAATATTAAAAATTCCTCCCTCACCCCATGTGGCAGCAAGCCCCTACCCAAACCAAATGACTCATTAGTCATGTTAGTTAGGTGCCAACTAGTTAGGATAATAGCCTTGAAATTCAAGAAAGGATTCATAAGCTTTAGTAAATTAAAAGATTCATTTTATCTAACATTTAAGGATATAGCAAAGAGCTCTCCAAGAGACTCTCTGAAGCCACCAAAAAACACAACCTGATGCCAAAAAATATGCAAATTGAAGTTAACATAGAAGGGTACTGATCTTTAATAGATCGAGCAGGGATTTTGCAATTTTAAGGGAGTATAGTGTAAACCTTTTCCAAGAATATTATACGGATTTTTCCCTACTCCAGGTATGTTAAGACTAAGCTCTTCCTTTATTTTGCATGGTCTCATAATTACACGAGTTTGATAACGAGGCATAAAAAAAATTAATATCCCGAAATTTATGTATATTTGCTAGTCTCGCAAGTTACAATATTCTCTTTATCAAGACTTTATATTCATTTGAGTATTTCCTTCTTCTAGTCAAGAGAGCAGAGAATTTATATATATATAGTATTACAGTATTTTCACTACCATCGAGCTATAATCGATGGGCAGGCCCCTATTGGGCAACCTCTGATTAGATGGTAAGTTATATGTCGAGCCTACTATAGCCGAGTGCCTATGAGCAAGCCGAGTTGGCCGAGCACCTATGAGCGAGACTACTACGGCAGAGTAGATATATATATATATATAGCGAGCCTTATAAGGTCGAACAACTATTTTACTTACTATATTAAGAGAGTTAAGTCAGTATCAGCAGGTGAGCATATCTTTAGTTTTTCTTTGACTCCCAATTGCTTTCAGTTATTATATTATCGGTTCAGTTTTAGCTTTCAGTATATTGCCTTACATACTCGGTACATTATTTTATACTGACGTCCCTTTCTGGGGGGCACTACATTTCATGCGTGCAGGTTCAGACAGACAGCCGGGTAGACCTCCTCAGTAGGTATTGCCTGAGTTCAGCTTTATCGGTAAGCTCCACGTCCTTTGGAGTTGCCGAGTCTAAAAGTTTGGTGTACATCTTGTGTATATATGTAGATAGGTTATGGGTAGGTCGGGGCCCTATTCCGATCACAGTATATGGGTAGGTCGGGGCCCTATTATGATCATAGTACATCCAGCTGTAGAGGCTTGTAGACATATCCTATCAGTTAGTGCAGTATGTGTGGCTTGTAGGCCTTGTACATATATTTTGTTAGCTTGTCAGTTATAGTATTTATGACGGCTTAGCCGCCCAGCTTTATGTTGACATTTAGTCAGCGTTAACCTTCATTCAGTTTTATATTTTGCTTCACACATTGTCATGCCCCCTTTTTCCTCGCGGAGTCCGGGTTTCGATATTTTTGGGATAACTCCTTTCCTTTTAGGAATTGGGTATGAGATTTGAAGAGTCTCCACCTAACGGATTAAGATGCGTTAGGTCACCTAGAACAATTAACTCGTGTACTAGTTTGCATCACCAGAGAATGGGTAAGGGCTTAAAATTACCTTGAGAGGAAGGTGTTAGGCACTCCTCGAGGTCCACAACGGTGGGTCCCGACCAAACTCAATTTAAGTGACTTAGTCTTTAAGAAAATAAATTAGTTTAACAAATAGAGATTATTTTAAAAATAGGAATTGAAGGGGTCCTAAGTTTATTAGCCTATACGATCACTTCTATGCAATACTCGGTAACTTTTCCCAAATTGAGGTGTTACGCGTAGCATTAGTGCACATGTCACCATCTCTACTTTACTACCCAATTACCCTTCCCTTTCAGTTATTACCTAAGAATTCTAATAACATCCAATATGTTCCTTATGCGTGCACTACCCGTCCCTTACCTCTGGCCCTGGAGGTATTTAGGACCTTTATTTAAGGTAGTTCTAGACTCACCTATGTTGTTTAAAAGGAGAAAACTAAGCGACAAACAAAAGTCAAGTAGTCTGTCACATAAGGGCAATTAAGTAGGCTCATGTTAACCTCCACAAATAGATAAACAAATGCATGCTGTTCAAATAAGTAATTTTAAATGATTTAGGATCCTATAGGCAGGATATCTAAATGAGCACAAACAAAATATACAACAATTTTATTAAAGCGAGCCGGCGAGTATCTATCAGTTTGAATACTGATTTGTTAATACTTTGAATCCGGGCATATTTCAAACAAGCAATCATAGTTTTAGACCTAAAATTTTATTTAACCTACAGGCTTACCTAAGTGATAGTCGGGCAGAACCCTGTGGCATCTAAACTGTAAACCAGTTACTGATTTCAATAGGCAGATTTTATCTTTAAATCCTATAGGTATTCTTTCTAAGTGCTAAAATGGGTTACAAACATTATTCCCTATAGGCATGATATCTAAGTATTAAAACTGATTTTATACATTCCCTATAGGCATGATATCTAAGTGTTAAAACTGATTTTGCACATTCCCCATAGGCATGATATCTAAGCGCAAAACTAATATTTCCTATGGGCATGATAACTATAGGCAAAATAGCATCCTGGCCACTTAAACTTGTACCCGTTTGTAAAGCCGATACATAAACTTACAGTTTTCCCATTTGAACACTCCAACTTGACCGAATGAGTACTAATAAATACATCTAATGGAGCGTGTATATCACTTGCACTGACATGTACAACACGTCATATGTTATATTATTTATTATTTGTTACTTGTGGGTCCCATTTTCAAATACTAAATCAACAACAAAGAAGTAGAAACAAGAAAAGGAGGAAAAAAGACCTGACACTTCCTTCTCTGTTCACCCACCTCCCTTTCTTACCTTATTCTTATTCTTTCTTCTCCTTTCTCTTTTTCCTTACTGTTCCTTTCTCTCTTATTCTTAATCAATTTCACAACTCCACTATGGTCATGATTAGACCTGAAAAAAATTGAATTTTGAAATTTCAGAAATTCAATAGGAATCTATGGTTTTGAAACAGCGGAGGCCGTTGAATACCGTTGCAAATATCTGCCCTTTTTGTTGTTGTTTTGGCAAAGAGATTCGATGATAGGGTTTTCTTCAGACACTGGTGGTTTAGAGTGGTGAGTAAGAAGTATGAAAGCAGCAAATCTTTCCTCCTCTGATGAGGCTTAGTTCAGCTAGCCCTAGACTGATCACATCTCATTAGAAAAGTACTTTTGACCACCATAAAACTTAAATGGTTGTCACCTTCACTTCGTTGGCAACCAATCATAACCACATCTTTTCTAAAACTCCAAAATCGTAAGATAAAAGTAAAAAACAGAATCTTCATATCGAAGTTTGGCCGGAATTAAAGTTTCTGATGTTCTCTCTCCTCGCTTAAGTTGAAGAGAAGAAAGAGAGATGAAATGAGTACTGACAGGCTAGGGGTCGTTTTTTTCCTTTTCTTTTTTATTTTTTTTCCTATTGATTATAGTATTTTCTTTAATCGGATTATTGCATTCACGCGCATTTTATGCGTGATTGATACACATTTTGTCCACATCACCTATATCACTGCCACATATGCATAGTCAATAGTCAAAGTGATTTATTAGTACTCATTCTGTCAAGCTGGAGTGTTCAAATGGGAAAATTATAAGTTTATGTATCGGTTTTACAAACGGGTACAAGTTTAAATGGCCAGGATGCCATCTCGCCATAACTATATGCAGAATTGATTATTTTATTTTTTATAGGCATGGTATCTAAGTGATTTTTAATTCCTATAGGCATGATCTCTATTAATCATGTGTAGGCAGAATTCTTTAAGCACATTGCCAGGAAAATTGTTATTCAAACAGACAAGATCCTATAGACAAGGTTACTAATGCATAAAATGTGCATGGATCATGTGGACGTAATTTCTAATGCAACAGAATTTTTTAGCATATGAGTAGGTACAAAACAAAACAATTAGAAAGCCATATAGACATGATGTCTAAACAAGTATGACACTCACATAATCATCAATAATCCTATATGCGGGATTTCTACCCAAGTTTCAAGCAAAGATATAGAATAAACCCTCCAACTTTTACAAATAACCTCATATCTGTTTTTACAAGGATTATTACATTATTACAGGCTAATATGAATAAATTACACAATGAAAGAACCATTATGCTATAGGGAGCCTTGGCAGGCCCAATGTTAACCTGGAAGCCAGGCCTTCAAGCAAATCTGATGTACACAGGTAGTCCATCCATGATACACAAATGGGCTTCTGATATGTCAAAGTTCCCAAGGACTTTAGGGACCCCGGGCAATGCTCACACCAGAACCTTTCAAAGAGAACAGTTTGTAACAAGTTGGAAGACTAGCCCGAATATGTCAGAGTTCAGAGGAGTCTCATAGACCCTAGGCAGTTCTCACACTAGGGGTAGTAGGACCCTAGATACTAAGAGTAGAAGTTTGAAATAGTGTATAAGGGTAGGGGATAGTTTTAGAATACAGTTTGATTTTTAGGAACAAACATATTCAAATTACAAGACTACAAACATGGCAGAATCCATATTTATTAGATTGGTATTAGTTCAGCCATGGATGATATTAAAGCAATCATAACAGGAGCAGGGGTACTTGAATTACATACAGAACTGACCACACATGGTTGACAATACCTGAAACATGTTCTAAATAGGGAGCATACAACTGAATCCATCAAGATTTCATATTACTAATGGTTACTTAGTTTATTAATTATCACTAGGTGGAACCATATAGGCATGTATTGAACAGAAACATGCTGAAGTTTGAAATAACTAACCACACAAACACATAGCACTTGGTGGCAGGAACTAAGGCATACTAGTCTAGGAAAAGGAAACAGAGGTCATGGGTCAGACATACTAAGGCAATATCCATACAAACACATAGAACAGAGTAGATTAACCGGAGTTAGACATACTAGTTAGGAAGAAAGAATATGACAAACAAGAGCATATCGAGATTTGAAGTGAGTTAATCATATAATCACATGAAACTGAACAGGATAACAAGAGCTAAGGCATAGCAGTTGAGAAAAGAGATGGTCAGGAATCATGTATCAAACAAGAGCATGTTAAGGGTTGTGATAAAGATGACTATATGAACATACAGAATAGAACGAGATAATAGGAGTTAGCACATACCAGTAAAGGAGAAAGTAAATATGCAGAAATAGGTAGGTTCCATAATAGTTTGGCCTTGGCTTTCAACTGACCAAATAATAGCCACTTTACACAAAAGCAAGAGAGAGCTTATGTTTGTAGTAAAAAATAGGAGAGTTCGAGTGATCTCTAAAAGGGAGAAGGGGAAGGGTTTTATAACATGCAATAGAGCAAAACACACAAGGTAATGAACCAATCACACACAAATAAGGTATTAAAAATCGATTAACAATTAGTTTAGGTTGGCATAGATCAATCAACAGGCGTTAAATCAGGCTAGCATCAGTTAGTGGACTCAATCAGCAAACCAAAAAATCAGCAATAAAATAAGGTACATAATGTAGATAGGTGAATTCAAAAAGAAGACCTGAATCGAATAGACTAGGTTTGATTCTGACGAATCAAACACCAAAATTTAGAGCAAGAAGCAAAGAGTTATGATGGAATGCATAGAGACACGTAAACAACAGTATTAAAGAAAGTAGTTAATAAATTGAAAGCCGAATTAGATCTAGAGAGATCTGAAACCCTAATTTTAGGAAGAATAAATTATTTTAAAGAAACAACTATAGAAATAGCATAGATACACATAGATACACGAAACATTAAAGAAAAATACTCAAAATTAAGGAACCTTGATAGATCTAAAAAGATCTGGGTCCTAATTTAGGGTAAGTAAAATTGAGCGGAAAACCTTTAATAAAATCATGAAAAGAAGCCCAGGTAGTCATGTAGAAACATAGATATGCTTTTTCAACGAAAATCAGTACTAAATCTTAACGGATTTCAAAGGATCTAAACCCTAGCTTTTAGGGTAAAATAAGGAATACGCAAAAATCTCATAGATTCAAACCATAAGGAAACGGACAAAGAACCAGATGGAAGGAGATGAAGATTCGAACCAGATTTGGTTCAAACAAAAAAGATACACTTGCCATGTTAGGCAAGTGATTATGTAACGCCATAATCGGTTAGCCAGTAGAAAAAGGGATCCAAATAAGGCAGCAAATCACCAGATGATTCCATATCTAGTTGGGAATCAAAGGGATTTGGAGGGAATTTTGGGTGACGGTGCTTTAGGGTTTGAGAGTGAAGAAAGGGGAGATTGAGAGCATTCAGGGGCGGTGGGTTTGGGATTATAAGGGATTAGTGTTGGGTTTGGCTAGGTTAAAAGGGGAGGATATATTGTGAGTCGTTGATCTTCTGAGATCAACGACCAGGATTAGATTATGACCGGGGCGAGTTAATTTGGATGGGTTTGGGTCTGGGTTGGATGGGTATGGGCATTAGGCTAGGCTAGATCCGAAATTGAGTATTTTTTAGGGGCTAGATTAATACTCAATTAATTTAATAAAATAATTATATAAAATAATTTATAAATGATAAAAATGTGATTTGTGAATGAAAATAATTTAAAATAATTACTTTACACTATAAAAATATAAAAGGTCATTTTCTGAATAAATAATGTAATTATGCATGGGCTATTATTGCAAAAATGTGCAATTCCAATGCAAATGTAATTATAAGAAATGCAATTAAAATATTTAAGCACTATTTGGGCATAAATAATAAATTTAGATGATTAAATTATCATAAAAATAATATGAGGTATAATTATTGGACATTTGTATAGTAATAATGTAGAAATAAATTGGTTGAAAGCCTTTAAAATTATGGAAAAAAATTATAGAAGTACTTGTGCATGTTTGTAAATGCATGTGCACTATTTTTGAAAATATATATGCATGTTAAGAAATATATAAGGGAAAAATTGGGTATCAACACACATTGTCTTGTAATATGGCCCATGGCCAAAGTATGACATTACATGTTCAGAGTCTCTTAGTTGCAAGTGGTATACAAGGATAGGTAAGGAACCGGGGGTCGGTCTCGCCCCCCAGGCTCAGGGCGTGACACTTCTAAACTAAAGAGGAATGTATGCAATAATATGTAGTGAAAGTCTAGGCTCTGCTCGCTCGGTTTAGGGAATGTCAATTACACACATCCTGAGGGAAGAGAATGTGGAAGCAGACGCACTAGCCTATCTGGATTCGTCCACAAAAATGAAAGGATCAGACTCCGGTAGGGTCCTATAGCTTATGCACTCAATATTGGACGCAGATAGCTATTACGAAACAAATGCGACCAACATGGTCTGGGACTAGAGAAATGAGATCATAGACTATCTCGAGCACGGAAAATTGCCTGAAGATCCCAAGGCATCTCGAGTGCTATGCACTAAAGCAGCGCGACAGCTTTAAGGCAGGTCAATTGTACAGAAGATCTTTTCCAGGCCCGTTGGTTCGATGTTTGGGAGCTTCCGAAGCTAACTATGTCATGCGAGAAGTCTACGAAGGCATCTGCGCAAGTCACTCCGGCATTGATTCCTTAGTGTTAAAATTAATTAGAGGTGGATACTACTGGCCACGGATGGAACAAGATGCCAAGGCATATGTTCAAAACTGAGATAAATGTCAACACTACACACTGTTGATACATCAATCGGCAGAGACACTACACTCAATTTTGTCACCATGACCGTTCATGAAATGGGTGATGGATATAGTCAGTCCGCTACCACAGGCCCCCGGTAAGGTGAGATTTCTTTTAATTTTAATTGACTATTTTTCTAAAAGGGTTGAAGCAGGTCCTTATCATAAGGTCGGTAAATGCGAAGCAGTAGATTTCTTGTAGGAGAATAGAATTTGCAAATTTGGGATATCAAAAGAGATAGCCTGCGACAACGGGCCACAATTTATAGGTTCAAAGGTCACAAAGTTCCTTGAAGACTTAAAAATCAAAAGGATCACATCATCATCCTATCATCCAAGCACAAATGGTTAAGCATAATCGACAAACAATATGATTATACAAAATCTTAACAAGAGGTTGGAAGCAGCTAAAGGCAAATGGCCTGAAGAACTGCTAGGAGTACTATGGGCGTACCGGACAACGGTCAAATTAAGCATGGGGAAAAATCCTTTCTATCTTGTGTATGGAGCAGAAGCCTTGATCCCGGTGGGAGTAGGGGAACCTACCTTGTGGTACTTTCGAGCGGACAAAGAAACATACAATGAAGCACCGTTGGTCAAATTGAAGTTGCTCGATGAATGCAGGGACTTGGCGCATATAAGGATGGTAGCCCAAAAACATAGAATGAAAAGATATTACAATAGAATAGCCAACCTCCATTATTTTAAATTAAGAGACTTGGTTTTGAGGAAAGTAGCTCAGAACACCTGGGAGCTCAATGCAGGGAAGCTAGGTCCAACATTGGAAGTCCCATACTGGGTTTCAGCTGTCACCGGAAAAGGGTCATACGAGTTGGAAAATCAAGACGGAGTAAAGTTGCTGAGCAATTGGAATGTGGCACACCACAAGAGATACTATTGCTGAAGAGCCTCACATATACTAAAAGTATGTGCTTCACTTTTTTTTTTATCTTCGTCCAGGTTTTGTCCCAATTGGATTTTTCTGGAAAAGGTGTCACGACCCAAGTTCTTCCTCCGTGAACTATCGTGATGGCACCTAGTCTCTACGGTAAGCCTAACGATTTGCAAAAATGAAACAAAGATACGAAAACTAATAATTTAACAGATAATATAGTAAAGAAGTTTAAAATGCCGCTCGGCATATACAATAAACACTCTCGAACAGAACATAAGCACTCCCAAACCCGGAATCTCATGAATCACATGCTACAGAAGTACATAGTGTATCTAAGCTCCAGAATCTATCAATGAAGAAAATACAGGAAGCCTATAACTTGAGAAAGAATAGAGAGGGACTTCTAGGTCTGGGGACGCAACAGATATACCTCGAAGTCTCTAAGATTTCCTTGCCTCACTGTAAGTATGGTGGAGAAGAGGTACCTGGATCTGCACATGAAAAATATATGCAAGAAAGGGCATGAGTACATGACAGCGGTACCCAGTAAGTGCCAAGCCTAACCTCGATCGAGTAGTGACAAGATCAGGTCAGGGCCCTACTGGTTTTAATATAATAAAATTTAACAGAAAGAAATATCGCAGTAAAGAAGTAAATACTGAAGTTTTGACAAGGAAATAAGCACAGTAGAACAACATCTCAAAACACAGCAATAGCAATAGGGGATCTCCCGAGATCGTCCCGTAGTTCAAAACATAAATATGCAAGGGGATCCCGTAATACCGTTCCGTAGTCCCAAAGTAAATATACAATGTTGGGGGATCTCCTGTGTGAGCACGTGATTTTCGCCTTACGAAAACTACTCCAAAATAAATCAAAAAATAAAATAAATTTCTTTTACTGTGTAATTTTTGAATTTGCGTGGTGTTAAATATTTGTGTTATGTCCGTAAATGTTTACTTTGTCATAATAAAATGAAAATTAAAATAAAATACATGTTGCATGCATATATGATTTAATTATGCATTGATTCAAAATAAAATCACAAAAAAAAAATATGCATTTTGTTCTATTTTTAATATTCCACTTTGTGATTAATGTTTTATCTGTATGTTGAATAGTTGTTATGAAGTGATTAATATTATTTAGAAGTTAAAATTGTTTTATAATTAAATTTAGGAATTTAAATTAGAAAATTGAAATAAAAAAATAATAAAATAAAAAAGAATGTGAAAATCGGACCTGGATTAAAATCCAGCCCCAAAACCAAATTACCCCCCCTTAGCCCAATCCAGGCAGCCCAGGTCCGGTCCAATCCAGACGAGCCAAAACGACAGCGTTTGGTCGTAGCTTCTCAGGGACCGTTGGATCAAATCCAACCAACGATTAAGATCTCACCCCCTTACCCGTAACCCGTAACCCGACCCTTTGACCCGATCTAGGCTGACCCTGAACTTAGACCAAACGACAACGTTTGGTTAAGTGGATTGATCTCAACCGTGCATCTTAATTGATCCAACGGAGGAGATCAATCCACCCCACCCCTATATAAGGACCAAACCCCTACCCCGGCCCCTAACTTAACACCCCCCTCCTCTCACTGTTCATCATCGTCCTCAAACCAAACCCCTAACCCTAGCCGCCCTAGAATCCCACCGCCTGAAACCCGGCGGCAACAACGCCGCCGGTCACCAAAATAACACCCTAGAACCCCCTGAACATCCTCTATCCAGATATGCTAGCCACTTGGCTCGAATCTTCCTGAAGGTTCTCGAATCTTCATTTGAAGATTCGAGCCGAGCTTAGATCTAAACCAAACAACCCCTAGTTAACACCATAGTACCCCCTAGCATGCCTCGTGGATCTGATGTTTGTTTGGCTCGAATCATTTCCGAGCTTCTCGAATCTTCTTTTGAAGATTCGGAGCAAATAAGAACAAACTCAGATCTGTTCTAAACTGACACCAAATGACCCCTAGGCTACCCTCACCCTTGTGTCGTATTTGGTCCCCCTCGAATCTGACCAGAAATGGTTAAGTCCCAAATCGAACCTTCAAGAACCCTAGAAATACCAGACTTTTGGATTCTGCCCAAATTAAATAAAGATTGAGGTTTAATCGACCTTAGTCGAAGTATTTTCAGTGGAAAATACTTCGACTAAGGTCTGTTTGATTTCAAACAAAGCCCAAATCCGAGTTGAGTTTGAGTCCGATTAAAATTGAAAGATTCAGAGGTATTTTTTCTGTTTCTTATGTGTATTCGACATGTATTCTATGTTTGTTTCATTAGCCTGTTAATTTTTTTTTTCATATTTTTGTTTGATTAATTCTGTCATCTTTGTCTCATGCCCGTCTATATGATCAAAATATGAAACTGTTTCTGTTGGTTGTGATTATTTACAATGTAAGTAATCGACTCGATTAAGTTCGTCGATTAGTTATATTATGAATTCTCATTTATGATAATGCTGATTGAAACAGTCTGCTTCTATTGTTTTAGACTGATTATGGACAAATGTTGTAAATAGTCAACTGATTAATACTCGTCAATTAAATCATGTTTGTTTGCAAATCAGTAAATTCAAATGTATGATGTGTATATATTGTTTTCTGAACAGGGCATTGTCAGTATATTGACAATGCTCCTGTGTGTGTTTGATCTTGGTTCAATGTTTAAGTCCAGTCTGAATTGTTATAATAATTTCAGTGATATGTTGTTATGATGTTAGTTCTGAATTCAGTATGATTTTACAATCGTTGATTAGATGTAATTGTGTTAGAAGGTTACATTCTTAGTTAGGATTCAGTTCAAAACTTTAGGATTGGTTGTAGCTGTCTTAAATCAGATTAATAATCAGGTTTGAACAGATTTTAAAAATCTGTATTGTTAGATTTTAAGTTTGACAGCAGTAATAATAGTAATCACAGTAGGATTTCTGAGGGTATTTCTGGGACAGAATAGTGAGGGTAATATGATAGCATAGTGGGCTGAAAGTGAAATGTTAATGGCTATAGTTTAAGATAATAATGGGGAACAAAGGGTAATGGGGCTGCTTAAAATCAGGATAGGATCATTTAAATTATTCAAAAGCAGTTTTTAATGGAACTTTTTGATTTTAAAAGAAGAAGGGGGTCCAAGAAGCACTAAAAGAGTATAGGACCAGACATGTATAAATACAGGGAGCTGGACAGACCTTAAGAGGAGAAAAAAATCAGATTTTAAGAGGGAATTGAGAGAGAGAAATCAGTTTTCAGACAAAGAGTTTAGGACTGAATATCAGTCTTCAGGGAGAGTTTTTAAAAGAGTGAAACGTCAGATTTGAGTGTGGAAAATCAAGAAGAAAAATCAGAAATGAAAATCTGAAGAGGAAAAAGAAAACAGAAAAAAAACCAAAAGAGAACAGTCACACACACACACACAGATACAACAGCAGAAACAGAAAAATCAAAAATGGGAATTTGAAATAGAAAAGAAACTGAAATCTGAAATATTGTTTTTTCGTTGAATCTGTTCAAATTTATTTGATTCCATTGTTCAGTTAAAATCTGAAGTTTCTTTAAAAATACTGTACTGTGCACCTGGTTTCCTCGGGTCTTATTATTGCTCAAATCTGTGGAAATACTGCTATTCTGCTGAATTTGTTACTGCTGCTACTGCTGAAATTTTAACTCCTTCTTCCTTCATTGCCAGGTACATATCTTTTAAACTTATGTTGTGATGGGTTTCAACATGACAATAAATAAAGTTTGAGTTGTAATATTATCTTCTATTCATTTGAGCTCTTTAGCTAAAAATTCAGTTTTGTTTCTTGATCAAATAAGTAGTATAGGTTGACAGGATGACTGTAAGTTAAATGTCCTTTATTGCAGTCTGTATAAGTGTTGTAACAAGGTTAATTTCTAAACTTTCATTAAAGTATAGTTATGATTGAATTGTTAAGATAGGGGACATGACATGAAGTTGGCTATTAGTTAAGTCCTATGACATTGTTAGTCAGGTATAGAGTATTCTGCAATATTAAGAAAATGCATGGTTAGTGTATTTCGATTGTTTGGTTGTGGATTAAGGTTAGATGATGTTAGTTGCATTTTGTCCATATATGGCGTAGTAGTGATTATGATTATAATCAATAGTCGAAAGTTGCATTAGTATCTTCTGCTATGTTTGCAAATGCCAAAATATGACGAATAATGTTGTATGCCATATCATCTTATTAAGTCAATTATGTAGATTTGCTCTCTCTCTTAATGACAAATGGCCTAGGAATTTTACAATATGAATGTTTAGTATTTAGCAACGGTTCACATAAATTGAGAATCAAATCGGTTAGATTATATATATCTTACGTTCAACCATAATAAATTAACCAAACAATTAGGCCAATTAGATCAAAAGCAAGTATATGAGAATGAAATGAGGTGTACAAGCATAAATGGCAATACTTTATATCAATGGTAAGTAGAAATAGAATTTGCACTAAATAAAAATAATAAAAATTCTTCAAAAAAAAAAAGAAAATATTTCTTCCCTTCATAAATTATTTTTGTTAGTTTCATATGCAATTCATTCTTTGGCATACATATATATGTTGTATTTGCTAAAATCATATTTTATTCTTTTCTTCGAATTTGAATAGTGTGGATGAATATAATTTATACTCGGAAATTATAGTCAACGGGCAATACTTAATAAATTGTGAATTCTTTTAAGAATTTAAAGGCATCCCCTAAAATGTGAATTTTTCAGGAATTTCATATAAAAAATGTGTAGATATAATAAATAATTTTGTGGAAAATACATAATATTATTACAAAACTTTTACGCAATTAGGGATGCGTTCGCGTACCCTGACTATATTTTTAAAAGCAAATTCGGATTATGTGTACGCGCAATTTCGAATGAATATTTAATAAAAAGGAGTTCTCCAAAAATGTTAAAATAATTTCATATAACCCGAGATGTGCAGTTCATTGTCTAAATACAAGGGTGATGATGTTCCTGATTTTATTTTAAATTTCGAACATATGATTTTAAAAAAAAAACCATAACATGGACAATTTGTTGTGTACACGTATGCGTGGCACGATCCTCTGTAATTATAAAAGATATATATATAATACGAATATACGTACGCGTAATTCGTCATAAACAATAAGTAAAAGCGGTAGTAAAATCATGCAATAAAAACGTATTTAGTAAAATCAAGATGATTAAGCCAATAATAAAAACAGTAGAGTGACCGTGCTAGAACCACGGAATTCGGAAATGCCTAACACCTTCTTCCGGATTAACAGAATTCCTTACTCAGGATTTCTGGTCCGCAGAATAATAAACAGAGTCATATTCTCCTCGATTCAGGGATTAAAACCGGTAACTTGGGACGCCTTTAAAATTCCCAGGTGGCGACTCTGAAATAATTAAATAAATCCTGTTTCGACTGTCCTTCAATTGGTGAAAACTCCCCATGCGCCCCGCGGGCGCGGTAAAAAGGAGGTGCGACAGCTCTGGCGACTCTGCTGGGGATAAAAGTACTGTAACCCAGAACCACTGCTTCAGGGTTTAAAGAATTCGAGCTTAAAATAACTGCGATAATTGGCTTTATTTACTATATGATTTTTCAACTGTTTATATGATTAACATGCTAAATGTTTTTTTTACCGCTTTAATATTATTTGAATTGTGAATACATACAACTGCTACGAAACCCCCTTCTTTCTGAGTCTTCTAAATTTATGGTGCACACGTGCGTGTGGCCCGCCTTTCTGTTAAAGTCATACCAAATAAGACGAAGTTGGGACAAGTAACTAGGTCGGGTTGACTTTCGTGCTCCCGGTACGTTGCCCCCGCTTCGGCTCAAACTGTCCGTTTGGGTAAGCCAGGTTTAGAACAATCAACCTCAGATTTTTCACTTAGAATAACTCAGCCATGTACCTGATCCCTAGTAGGAACTTATATTTGCATCATGTACATTTGACCTTGGAGACTCAACACAGGGGTTGGGTCTGTCTAGGACAGGTGAACCCAAAATAAAAAGACCATCCTGATGCATCCTACTTGCTACTTGTGCATTCATTTGCCTCGAACATGCTTGTTGACCAGCTTAAATGAAATCATGGTGAGAAGAGAGGAATAAAATGGGTTGTTTTAAAAATTTCAAAAAAAAAAATAGTTTTAAATCTTGAAATAAAGGTATTTAATAAATAAAAATAAAAAAAATTTGAAAATGATTTTTTTAGTGTATATTTTCAAAATGAGTCTTGACTTTATTAAATTAAATTTCAGATACAAAATGAGCACCACGCAAAACCCCCCATCCACGAATACAGAAGAGTTTCTATTTCAGCTTCAAATGTGGTGGTATGATTTAGGCGAAGCTGGTCAAAAATGGGTCGTCAAGCATTTGGGAAATCTCACGGATTTTATGAAAGTTAAACCCCGTGATGATCTGATTGCGGCGTTAGTAACTTTTTGGGACCCTGCTCACAATGTCTTTCGTTTCTCTGACTTCGAGCTTACTCCTACATTAGAGGAAATAGCTGGATATGCTGGTTTTGACGGAAGTCTAAGAAATCAAAGCCTGATATTCACAAAGGCTCCTTCGGTACCTCGATTCTTCGGTCTTCTGAACATCAGCAGTCAAATCAGGAAAAGCAATGTCATCAATGGATGTTGTTCCTTCAACTTTTTGTATTCAAGGTTCGGAAAGTCAGATGGGTTCGAAATTCATGAGAAAGGCCTTACTAACAAGCAAAACAAAGACACTTGGCAGATTCACCGTCGCTTTGCCTTCATGGTGGCTTTTCTAGGAATCATGATCTTCCCAAACAAAGAGCGAACAATTGATATTCGCACCGCGAAAGTTGTGCAAATCCTCACCACCACAGAAAATCACACCCTTGTCCCCATCATTCTCTCAGACATTTATCGGGCTTTGACTTTATGTAAATCAGGAGTAAAAGTCTTCGAAGGATGCAAAATTTTGTTGCAAATGTGGGTGATTGAACATCTCAAACAACAGCCCAAGATCATACAGTATGGGCCAAGCAACGATAATTTCATCGAGAGTTATGAAGAGAGAATGAAAAATTATCAGGCTCCAGAAGGGATAGAAGCATGGGTGTCTCATATAAGGGCTTTAACGGCAAATCAGATTGAATGGACTTTGGGATGGCTCCCGATGAGGGAAGTGATACACATGTCAACCTCAAATAGTTATCTGCTACTATTGGGATTGAGAAGCATCCAGCCGTATGCGCCACTAAGAGTCCTAAGACAACCAGGGAGATATCAAGTAGTTTCTGATGATGAAGATTTGAGTATGCAAGTAATCGAATTACACCCAGAAGCCACTATTCCCGAGGCTCTACTTCAGCAGATGTGGAATGG
This sequence comes from Nicotiana tabacum, assembly GCF_000715075.1. Classification (NCBI taxonomy): domain Eukaryota; kingdom Viridiplantae; phylum Streptophyta; class Magnoliopsida; order Solanales; family Solanaceae; genus Nicotiana; species Nicotiana tabacum. The sequence goes on from NC_134095.1 coordinate 25,200,316, forward strand.
ATGTCGATACTTGAAAAGTGATACTCAAGTCCCAGACACTACAAAGGGTGAGATAAATCCTGGATATGCAAGGTGGTTTGAAAAACGGTCTCGCGTGGATGATGTACCAGAGCCTGAGCTAAGAAGGCCAACAAAAAGACCCCATGTTCAAAACTTCAATGATAAAATCCAAGAGCGGTTGATCTGGGGAGAAAAGGAAAAAGGGTACAAAGTAACTATCCATGCCCTAAAAGAAAATCTGAGAAGCCTCAGTTTGGAGAAAGATTTGCAAGTACAAGAAGCCGAAGGCGAGAAGAAGAGTCTAGCTTGTGAGAATGAAAATCTTCATGCTCGATTCCAAAAAATGAAAAGAGTTTCTGAAACACCAAAGAGGAGCTGGAAGGATCAAAAAACCATCGCCAATCTTTTTGAAAAAATGCAAGATTATGATTCCATTCTTGCGGAAAACGAAAGGGCGTTGAGCAAAGCAAAGGAAAGGATCCAACAATTAAACGAAGAGGACAGATCTAATAAGGAACGCCAAGTAAGGCAATCCGAAGAAGACAGGGCACAATTCAAGAAGGAAAAAGACCATTGGATACGATCAGAAGATCAGCTTCGTGCACAACTAGAAGAGGCAATAAGATGCAACAGAGAACATCAACAAGCAGACATCGACAGGGAAAGAGCGCATGCAAGATTAGAACAGGCCAGACTCCGAGCTCTATTAGAATCAGCTCTAGATCGTGAAAACCGTGTCAGAGATATAGCCACCACTCGTCAGCAGCAATTGCAGAACCAAGACCAACGTCTCCAGGATTTCAGGGCACAAATCCACGACTTGGCGGTCTACACCTCTCAAAGTTATGTAAATTGCCAAGGAATGGATTATGAAAGGTTTACAGAGCATGCACCCATTTTTGCTCGTCATCTAGCAATGGAGTTGGAAAGGATGTATCGTACGCTGGGAGGCCATCCAGGTCAAGCCCCACATTGAGCAGATAATCCAATAATTGACAACAAAAGTGGAAAGTGGGGCATGTTGTGAGATGTTAAGAGATGTATCTTGTATTTTTATTTAAGTATGTGTGTTTCAAATCATTTTCTTAAAGTTTTCAAATATAATTCCATCTTTGTATAATGAATAAAAGTGATTGCCTTTAGTCCGAACTACGCAAGGTCTGATTCATGTAAGGGCATGATACGTAGGCAATCTCTATAAGATTCGACCACCATGATAAAAGATATATATAATAAATAAAAGTGAATAACAATAAAAATTTCAAGAAAGCTGGGACGACACAAGCAGTCGTGCAGATGCATAATAGAAAGGGATTACCTATCTAGGAGCATTGCATCTCAACGTGTGATTATATATGTGTTAAACTCTCAAAACTAACAAGTTTGTTCATTGCCAGAATTCAAGCAGTTAGTTTCTCTAAAGAGTATACTGGCATATTATCATTATCACACGAGATCAAAAGGACCACTACCCGAAAGTATGTCTATCCCAGATGTTGACACAGGTATGGAGCTAGAGGAGATGGATGTCGGGAAAATGAAAGAAGAGATGTTTAAACTCAAGCAGCAAATGGCTGAGATGTACCAAGCCTGGTCTACAGGACAGTTACCCCCATCTTACCCGAATAACCCTGCTCCATCAATGACCCAAACTCAGGATAATATAACCACTGAATCATCCCCAAATTTCCCCATTTACCAGCACTACCGAGGCACCACCTCTCAAACACCGCAGTCTCCACCTCCGAAACCAGTTCCATACTTTCCTCCACCTATGACTCCTGTTTTCGTAGCACCTACATTCCACAAATCTCCTAGTGAGCCTACATTCCAGGCCCAGGAAAACTAATATTACCCCCCAGAGCCCACCCTCAAAGCCTCCGAAATTCATTCAACTGCTCCTCGTTTTGATCTCCCAACCGAAATTGACAAGCCAGCCAAAAATGCTGAACAAGAAGAGATGTTCAGGAAGGTCAAGAGTCTAGAACAATCGTTCAGAGACATGCGAGGATTAGGTGGGCAAGTCAGTGTAGCATACAAAAATTTGTGCTTATTTCCCAATGTACAATTACCAGTTGGCTTCAAGATGCCCAAATTTGACCTATACAACGGGCACGGTGACCCAGTAGCCCACTTAAGGGGTTTCTGTATCAAGATGCGAGGAGCTGGGGGAAAGGATGAATTATTGATGGCTTACTTCAGTCAAAGTTTAAACGGATCAGCTTTGGAGTGGTATACACGCCAGGACCATGGGAGATGGTACACCTGGGATGACCTGGCACAGGCATTCGCATACCATTTCCAATACAATCTGGAAATCATCCCAGATCGACTAACTTTGACAAAATTTGAGAAGAAACACAATGAAAGTTTCAGAGAGTATGGTTTCCGGTGGAGAGAACAGGCAACACGAGTGTATCCTCCTATGAAGGAGAGTGAAATGGTAGACTACTTCCTCCAAGCCTTGGAACCAACTTACTATGCCCATCTGGTTTCAGCGGTTGGAAAATCATTCAACGAAGTGGTGAAGATGGGAGGTATGGTGGAAGAATGTCTCAAAACAAATAAAATTATGAGCTATTCAGCAATTAAGGAAACTACTCAAGCTATTCAAGGCGGGTTAGGAGGAATCGGAAGAAAGAAGAGGGAGGAAGCAGCGGTAGTTGATTCAGGAATTTGGTCGGGACCCAGAGGTTCACCGCTTTACTATAATCAACAACGACCTCGCCAATCAGCTTACCACCACGATTCATCCCAACATTACTATCACCCTTCAGAGCCTCATTTTTCCATTAACCATGCTCAAGCATACAATCAGCCACCTGTTCACACCAATTGGCGTGCTCCTGCCATACCAGGTACTTACCCACGAGCCTATCCCGGGCCAGGTTTCAGGCCGAGGCCAGCATTCAGGGGAGAAAGGGAACAGAAAAAGAAAACTTACACCCCATTAGGAGAATCATACACCAGTCTGTTCCACAGGCTGAGACAGCTAGACATGCTAAGACCAATACAATCCAAGCTACCCAATCATCCTCCAAAGAATCTGGATTACACCATTAGCTGTGAGTATTGCTCCGGTGCACCAGGCCATGATACAGAGAAATACTGGCATTTGAAAAATGCAATACAAGAGCTGACTGATACTAATAAAATCGAGGTTCAAACCCCCGAAGCTCCCAATATCAATAGAAATCCAATGTCAGCCCATCAAGAGGCTAATATGATAGAAATCATACAAGCTGATGGGGAGACAAAGAAGCCGTCACAAACTGTCATGATGATCAAGTCTCATGAAGCCAAACCAGATAAGCAGTTAACAGAGGAGAAGCCGGTACCTAAGCAGAACAGAAATGGTGATGAACCATCTATGATAGTCGAGGAGGGATCATCGAGCAAAGTTGCCGCAAAACAAGAAAGGCCGAAAGTGATAGTACCAGGGGTTGCTAACAAACCCATTGTATTCGTGAAAGGAGCCCGTACAGATCGGGTTATTATCACACATCTAACCCAGCTGCCAGTCATCAACAACAAAGTCATCCCATGGAACTATGAACGGGTGACTGTAATGTACAAGGGAAAAGAAGTAAAGGAAGAAGTGTGTGAGGTGCAAGGCTTGACTCGTTCGGGAAGATGTTTTACTCCCGAAGAGTTAAGAAAAACTAAAAATAATCCAACGCCAACAAAGAGAGCTGTGACGGAAGAAGAGGCGGAAGAGTTTTTAAGAAAAATGAAACTCCATGATTATTCTGTTGTGGATCAATTAAAGAAGACGCCCGCTCAAATTTCATTGTTGTCATTACTGATCCATTTAGAGGAGCACCGTCTGGCTTTGATGAAAATCCTGAATGAGGCTCATGTTCCTGAAAAGATCTCTGTAAATCATTTGGGAAGAATAGCCAACAGAATCTTTGAGACAAACAGAATTACATTTGCTGATGATGAATTGCCTGTGGAAGGTACCAAGCACAACAGAGCTCTTTACCTCACCGTGAAATGTGAAAACTCCGTAGTAACCCGGGTATTGGTTGACAATGGGTCAAGTGCAAACATCTGCCCTCTCTCCACTTTAAGCAAATTAAAAATTAAAGAGGAGAGGATCCAGAAGAATAGTATCTGCGTACGGGGGTTTGACGGTGGAAGCAGAGATTCATTTGGCGACATAGTGTTGGAACTAACAATAGGGCCAGTTGAATTCACAATGGAATTTCAAGTGTTGGACATAACTGTTTCTTACAACTTGTTGTTGGGTCGACCATGGATCCATGCTGCTAAAGCAGTCCCGTCAACACTACATCAGGCTGTCAAGTTTGAATGGGATCATCAAGAAATAGTTGTGCATGGGGAAGAAAGTTTAAATGCTCACAGCAGTACCATTGTACCGGTCGAGGGAACAGAAAATGACCAGGGACCATGGGTATACCAAGTATCCGACACAGTGTCGGTAGAGAAAATTCCAGAGGGGAAATACTTTCCGAATCCAAAGATATCCTCTGCATCAGTCATGGTAGCCTATGAAATGTTAAAAAACGGTTTTATACCCGGCAAAGGTCTGGGCTCATCTTTGCAAGGAATTATACAACCAGTATCTCTCCCCGAGAACTGGGGAACATTCGGTTTGGGGTTCATACCCACTGCCAATGACGTGATAAAGGCCAGAAAGTTGAAACACAAGGCATGGTTTCTTCCAAAACCAGTCCCACATCTATCAAAGTCTTTTGCCAAGACCGGTGCTAAAAATCGCCCGATAACAACAATTCCTAAATCCCGGGTCAATCCTGAGGAGGAATTGATTGAAAGATTCGAGAAATTGTTTGATGATGTGAATATGTTGGAAAGCGGGGAAGGGTGTAGCAATGCAGAAGTTCAATTCGTTGGGCCAGAAACAAAGCTTAATAATTGGAAAGCCACTCCTCTCCCCATTCGAAAGGAGTCTTGGTAGTTTATTTTGATTTTCTTTCAAGTTTGTTTGGGTTGCTTCAGGGTTGTAATCCCAAAGCTTATCTTACAGTTTGTTTGAAGTGTGCAAAACCTTGTTATCTTTCATCATCCAATAAAAAGCAGTTTCCTTTTTATTATCATTCCTGATAGTTTTCTTTTCTTTTTCTTCTTTCCTGTACAGTTCTTTTTACGCTGGCTCTAGTGATATGGCATGCATGAGGAATCCTCAGCCCAGTCTTAAAAATCAATCTGGTTCCGAAATATTAATTCAAGAAATATATTGTGATTATGAATCAGAATATGATGAAGATGAGGTTTTTGAAGAGATTAGTAAAGAGTTAATTCACTTTGAGGAAAAAATCAAACCTAACTTGAGTGATACCGAAGACATCAATATAGGGGACACGAGTAATATCCGAGAAACTAAAATAAGTGTTCATCTCGAACCAAAGATCCGAGAAGAGTTAATTAATGCACTCATAGAATTCAAAGATGTTTTTGCATGGTCGTATGACGACATGCCGGGCCTGAGCACTGATTTAGTGGTTCACAAATTGCCCACCGATCCAACAGTGCCTCCTGTCAAGCAGAGGCTGAGAAAATTCAAGCCTGATATGAGTGTGAGAATTAAGGAAGAAATCACCAAACAGTTGGAAGCAAAGGTCATTCGAGTCACTCGATATCCTGTTTGGTTAGCTAATATCGTTCCTGTACCAAAGAAAGACGGCAAAATTAGAGTATGCGTCGACTACCGCAATCTCAACAAAGCAAGTCCAAAGGATAATTTCCCATTACCCAATATCCATATTTTGATCGACAATTGTGCCAAGCATGATATAGGATCTTTCGTGGATTGTTATGCCGGGTATCATCAAATTCTAATGGATGAAGAAGATGCAGAAAAGACGGCATTCATCACACCATGGGGAACTTATTGCTACCGGGTAATGCCATTCGGTTTAAAGAACGCCGGAGCAACCTATATGAGAGCAATGACCACAGTGTTTCATGATATGATACACAAGGAGATTGAGGTATACGTGGACGATGTGATCATAAAATCAAAGCATCAGGCCGACCACGTTGGGGATTTGAGGAAGTTCTTCTTAAGACTTCGAAGGTACAACCTCAAGCTTAACCCTGCCAAATGCGCATTTGGAGTTCCATCTGGAAAGTTACTGGGATTCATAGTCAGTCGACGAGGCATCGAACTAGACCCATTAAAAATCAAAGCCATCCAAGAATTGCCACCTCCAAGGAACAAAACTGAAGTAATGAGTTTGCTAGGAAGGATAAATTACATCAACAGGTTTATTGCTCAGCTCACAACATGTGAGCCAATTTTCAAATTGTTGAAAAAGGATGTTGCGGTCGAATGGACCGACGAGTGTTAGGAGGAGTTTGACAAAATAAAAAGATACCTGTCAAGCCCACCCGTATTGGTCCCGCCAGAGCCAGGAAGACCTCTGATTCTTTACTTGACGGTTTTGGAAAATTCATTTGGTTGTGTATTGGGGCAACATGACCTCACCGGCAGAAAAGAACAGGCCATCTACTACCTTAGCAAAAAGTTCACAGCTTATGGGGTTAAGTATACTCATCTGGAAAAGACATGTTGCGCCCTAACATGGGTAGCTCAAAAATTGAAACACTATTTGTCATCCTACACTACTTACCTCATTTCTCGGCTGGATCCATTGAAATATATTTTCCAAAAGCCGATGCCAACGGGAAGACTTGCAAAGTGGCAGATTTTGCTCACAGAGTTTGACATCATCTATGTGACTCGGACTGCAATGAAAGCCCAAGCACTGGCCGATCATTTAGCCGAAAACCCGGTCGATGAGGAATACGAGCCGTTGAAAACCTATTTTCCTGATGAAGAAACAATGCATATCGACGAGGTGGAGCGAATTGAAAAACCTAGCTGGAAACTTTTCTTTGATGGAGCCGCAAACATGAAAGGAGTCGGGATAGGAGCTGTAATCATTTCTGAAACAGGGAATCACTATCCTGTTACCGCTCAATTACGATTTTATTGCACCAATAATATGGCTGAATATGAAGCTTGCATTTTGGGGTTAAGGCTAGCCGCAGACATGGGTATCCGAGAAATCTTAGTCATGGGAGATTCAGATCTTTTGGTACATCAAATTCAAGGAGAATGGGAAACCCGAGACTTGAAGCTCATACCATACCGACAATGTCTACATGATCTTCGTCAGCGGTTTCAATCAGTGGAGTTCCAACATATTCCAAGAATCCATAATGAGGTTGCCGATGCATTGGCTACCCTGGCATCAATGTTGCACCATCCGGACAAAGCTTATGTAGATCCGATACATATTCAAGTCCACGATCAGCATGCTTATTGCAATATGGTTGAAGAGGAATATGACGGTGAACCATGGTTCCACGACATCAAGGAGTATATCAGAATGGGGATATATCCCACACAAGCCACAGGAGATCAAAAGAGGACCATTAGGCGATTGGCAAATGGATTCTTCTTAAGCGGAGGAGTTTTGTATAAAAGAACACCAGATCTTGGATTATTAAGATGCATAGATGCTAGACAAGCTACAGCTGTCATGTCTGAAGTACATTCGGGAGTTTGCAGACCCCACATGAGCGGATATGTGTTGGCAAAGAAAATCCTCCGAGCTGGTTACTATTGGCTTACCATGGAGCGAGATTGTATCAGTTTTGTGCGCAAGTGTCTTCAATGCCAGATACACGGAGATTTGATTCATTCTCCACCATCCGAGTTGCACACAATGTCGGCACCATGGCCCTTCGTTGCCTGGGGCATGGATGTGATTGGACCGATTGAGCCGGCAGCATCCAATGGGCACAGGTTCATTCTGGTAGCCATTGATTATTTTACCAAATGGGTTGAGGCCAAGACATTCTAATCAGTGACCAAGAAAGTTGTGGTCGATTTTGTCCACTCAAATATCATATGTCGATTCGGAATCCCAAAGGTGATCATCACAGATAACGGTGCTAATCTTAACAGCAACTTAATGAAGGAAGTATGTCAACAGTTTAAGATTACACATCGCAACTCTACCCCATATCGGCCTAAGGCGAATGGAGCAGTCGAGGCAGCCAACAAAAACATAAAGAAGATACTTCGGAAAATGGTACAAGGTTCAAGACAATGGCATGAAAATTACCATTTGCATTATTAGGATACCGCACTACTGTTCGCACTTCAGTAGGAGCAACTCCTTATTTGTTGGTATATGGCACTGAAGCAGTAATTCCTGCAGAAGTTGAGATTCCTTCCCTTCGGATTATCGCCGAAGCAAAGATTGATGATGATGAGTGGGTCAAAACCCGTCTGGAACAGTTAAACTTGATTGATGAAAAACGATTGGCCGCAGTATGTCATGGTCAATTATATCAAAGAAGAATAGCAAGAGCATACAACAAAAAAGTGCGTCCACGGATGTTCGAAGTGGGTCAGCATGTGCTGAAACGTATTCTTCCACATCAAGTTGAGGCAAAAGGCAAATTTGCCCCGAATTGGCAAGGACCATTCATTGTGACCAGAGTATTATCGAATGGTGCACTATGCTTAACAGATATTGAAGGCAAATGCATAGATATGGCGATCAATTCTGACGCGGTAAAAAGATATTATGAATAACTTTGAATGTTTGTATTTAGCATTATTTCGAAGATTGGAATGACAAAGGCAATTTATTCTGCTATCCAAACACTATACCCTTTATTTCCCCTTCGAGCCATATTTGTTTCTTTCTTACCCTCTCTTGGAATCAATGAAAATCAAATATGTAATAAATAAAAAAAAAGAAAAAAAAAAGAACGAAAATCACTATTATTAGGTGAACTACGTTTGACCTGATTCCTCAAAGAAGGATACGTAGGCGCTTCACGACTCGGTCATAGGGTGCACAATATACATAATGTGCACAAAAAGAAACATCAAAAGACCCCAAATCAAGAAACTGGGGCAAGAATTGTATTGGAAATAAGAAAAGATTCCAAGAGTTGTAATTCTAAACCCATACCAAAACTGTTTAGCTTTTGATACCTTTCCATTTCCAACCACATACCAAAAAGACCTTTCGATCAATCTTAGAAAAATACCGAGTCAAACAAATGAATATGGTTCATAACACTCTGGTACAAACAAGAAAAGAAAGTAAAAATGAGAGAGTCTTATAGGTGAAAACCCACACGGGCACCATAAGGCGATGTAAGTTGAGAGAAAGTAAAAGGAGAGAGTCTTATTGGTGAAAACCTTCGCAGGCACCATAAGGCGAAAAAGAAGTAAGAAATGAACAAATGAGGAAGGTTTATCGGTGAAAACTCTTTGAGATACTGCAAGTCCAACAGGTCTGTAAAATGAAAAATAAAGTTCGATTACGGAAATTTTGGGGAAAACCAAAAATGAGACAATTGAAAGGATATTGATTAAAAGACTGGGTTGATTAATCCGAAATGCATACCCTGATCATTGGCGCCAGTAACTCCAATCAGATAAGTTTTATTCCTTATCCAACAGTCATCCAAATTTGGATTTTTCTTTTCATTCTATAATTGTCGAAATCAGCGCGTTTCGTCACTAATAATCTTACTTTTCTAAAGCTTTGAGATAAGTTTTGTTCCAAACAAATAAGAAAGAATGTCAAGGTGTATTACCAAGATTCAAGGATTACATGATGCAAAAAAAAAACGGCCATGAAAGGCGGGAGATAAAAATAATAAGATATGTGAGGAAGAAAAGTGAAATCAAAAGTGGATCAACAATGTCAGGAGGGACATATGATTACAGTTAAAAGGGTTTGAAGAGGGGAATCCTATAGTCAAGGATCAATTACAAAGACAAAACAGTCTTTTTCAACCATTCCAAGACAATAAAACAAGACGAAGAAAAAGCCCCACCATCGGCAAGAATACCCCAGTTAACCACCCTGCTTTAAACTAACGAAGTTTTCTTTGATTTAAAATAGGGGCAAAAACAACATTTGTGTCAGGAAACACTTGATAGAGGATGAGAAAAGAAGAAATCAGGCATCCACCTGGAGAATGAGAATGAGAAAAGAAGAAGTCAGGCGTCCACCTGGAGAATGAGGATGAGAATTGAAGAAGTCAGGCGTCCACCTGGAGAATGAGGATGAGAAAAGAAGAAGTCAGGCGTCCACCTGGAGAATGAGGATGAGAAAAGAAGAAGTCAGGCGTCCACCTGGAGAATGAGGATGAGAAAAGAAGAAGTCAGGCGTCCACCTGGAGAATGAGGATGAGAAAAGAAGAAGTCAGGCGTCCACCTGGAGAATGAGGATGAGAAAAGAAGAAGTCAGGCGTCCACCTGGAGAATGAGGATGAGAAAAGAAGAAGTCAGGCGTCCACCTGGAGAATGAGGATGAGAAAAGAAGAAGTCAGGCGTCCACCTGGAGAACGAGGATGAGAAATAAAGAAATCAGGCGTCCACCTGGAGAATGAGGATGAGAATTAAAAAAATCAGGCGTCCACCTGGAGAATGAGGATGAGAATTAAAAAATCAGGCGTCCACCTGGAGAATGAGGACAAAGAATTGAAGAAGTCAGGCGTCCACCTGGAGAATGAGGATGAGAATTGAAGAATTCAGGCGTCCACCTGGAGAATGAGGATGAGAATTAAAGAAGTCAGGCGTCCACCTGGAAAATGAGGATGAGAAAAGAAGAAGTCAGGCGTCCACCTGGAGAATAAGGATAAGAATTAAAAATGTCAGGCGTCCACCTGGAGAATGAGGATGAGAATTGAAGAAATCAGGCGTCCACCTGGAGAATAAGGATGAAAGAATTGAAGAAGTCAGGCGTCCACCTGAAGAACGAGGACAAAGAATTGAAGAAGTCAGGCGTCCACCTGGAAAATGAGGATGAATCCGCAGTCAGGCACCCACCTGGAGAACAAGGGAATACAATTGAAGTATTGAAGTCAAAAGCCCGCTCATATGAGAAAGGAGCACACTTAGAATCAATAAAGCAGAGGAATCCAACAAAATCCCCAGCAAGAAACAACAAGAGTCCCAAACAGATGAAGAAAATACGGGACACAATGAAAAGGAAAACGGAATAAGTCAAATGCCCAAGAATCACCAAGATATCAAGACAACAAGAAACGCAAGGGCATGATCTAGATAAGATTTTTATAATTCATGTACCATAGTCTAGTTTAGCTTTTTTGTATTACCTTTGAAGTAAGGTGTAATAAGGAGGTCAGCAAGCAGTAAAAACAGCACGAAGCAGCAGTAACATCACAGTCCCACGGTAGTCCCAGCTACCCAAAACTTCCCGAACTACATTGACCTGATTCCTTTATAGTCAAGGATATGTAGGAAACCTTTGAAGCAGAAGTTCGGTCAAATCTTTCAAAAAAAATGCTTCCCACAGAGTATTTGAACGGGCAAAAATCGCTCGTATCCGCTCACTTTATCTTTGCACGAAAACTCTTTCGAGTTTCCGCACAAAGAGGGGCAGCTGTGAGCACGTGATTTTTGCCTTACGAAAACTACTCCAAAATAAATCAAAAAATAAAATAAATTTCTTTTACTGTGTAATTTTTGAATTTGCGTGGTGTTAAATATTTGTGTTATGTCCGTAAATGTTTACTTTGTCATAATAAAATGAAAATTAAAATAAAATACATGTTGCATGCATATAGGATTTAATTATGCATTGATTCAAAATAAAATCACAAAAAAAATATGCATTTTGTTCTATTTTTAATATTCCACTGTATGATTAATGTTTTATCTGTATGTTGAATAGTTGTTATGAAGTGATTAATATTATTTAGAAGTTAAAATTGTTTTATAATTAAATTTAGGAATTTAAATTAGAAAATTGAAATAAAAAAATAATAAAATAAAAAAGAATGTGAAAATCGGACCTGGATTAAAATCCAGGCCCAAAACCAAATTACCCCCCCCCCCCTTAGCCCAATCCAGGCAGCCCCAAGTCCGGTCCAATCCAGACGAGCCAAAACGACAGCGTTTGGTCGTAGCTTCTCAGGGACCGTTGGATCAAATCCAACCAACGGTTAAGATCTCACCCCCTTACCCGTAACCCGTAACCCGACCCTTTGACCCGATCCAGGCTGACCCTGAACTTAGACCAAACAATAACGTTTGGTTAAGTGGATTAATCTCAACCGTGCATCTTAATTGATCCAACGGATGAGATCAATCCACCCCACCCCTATATAAGGACCAAACCCCTACCCCGGCCCCTAACTTAACACCCCACCTCCTCTTACTGTTCATCATCATTCCCAAACCAAACCCCTAACACTAGCCGCCCTAGAATCCCACCGCCTGAAACCCGGCGGCAACAACGCCGCCGGTCACCAAAATAACACCCTAGAACCCCCTGAACATCCTCTATCCAGATATGCTAGCCACTTGGCTCGAATCTTCCTGAAGGTTCTCGAATCTTCATTTGAAGATTCGAGCCGAGCTTAGATCTAAACCAAACAACCCCTAGTTAACACCATAGTACCCCCTAGCATGCCTCGTTATGGATCTGATGTTTGTTTGGCTCGAATCATTTCCGAGCTTCTCGAATCTTCTTTTGAAGATTCGGACCAAACAAGAACAAACTCAGATCTGTTCTAAACTGACACCAAATGACCCCTAGGCTACCCTCACCCTTGTGTCGTATTTGGTCCCCCTCGAATCTGACCAGAAATGGTTAAGTCCCAAATCGAACCTTCAAGAACCCTAGAAATACCAGACTTTTGGATTCTGCCCAAATTAAATAAAGATTGAGGTTTAATCGACCTTAGTCGAAGTATTTTCAGTGGAAAATACTTCGACTAAGGTCTGTTTGATTTCAAACAAAGTCCAAATCCGAGTTGAGTTCGAGTCCGATTAAAATTGAAAGATTCAGAGGTAATTTTTCTGTTTCTTATGAGTATTCGACATGTATTCTATATTTGTTTCATTAGCCTGTTAATTTTTTTTCATATTTTTGTTTGATTAATTCTGTCATCTTTGTCTCATGCCCGTCTATATGATCAAAATATGAAACTGTTTCTGTTGGTTGTGATTATTTACAATGTAAGTAATCGACTCGATTAAGTTCGTCGATTAGTTATATTATGAATTCTCATTTATGATAATGCTGATTGAAACAGTCTGCTTCTATTGTTTTAGACTGATTATGGACAAATGTTGTAAATAGTCAACTGATTAATACTCGTCAATTAAATCATGTTTGTTTGCAAATCAGTAAATTCAAATGTATGATGTGTATATATTGTTTTCTGAACAGGGCATTGTCAGTATATTGACAATGCTCCTGTGTGTGTTTGATCTTGGTTCAATGTTTAAGTCCAGTCTGAATTGTTATAATAATTTCAGTGATATGTTTTTATGATGTTAGTTCTGAATTCAGTATGATTTTACAATCGTTGATTAGATGTAATTGTGTTAGAAGGTTACATTCTTAGTTAGGATTCAGTTCAAAACTTTAGGATTGGTTGTAGCTGTCTTAAATCAGATTAATAATCAGGTTTGAATAGATTTTAAAAATCTGTATTGTTAGATTTTAAGTTTGATAGCAGTAATAATAGTAATCACAGTAGGATTTCTGAGGGTATTTCTGGGACAGAATAGTGAGGGTAATATGATAGCATAGTGGGCTGAAAGTGAAATGTTAATGGCTATTGTTTAAGATAATAATGGGGAACAAAGGGTAATGGGGCTGCTTAAAATCAGGATATGATCATTTAAATTATTCAATAGCAGTTTTTAATGGAACTTTTTGATTTTAAAAGAAGAAGGGGGTCCAAGAAACACTAAAAGAGTATAGGACCGGACCTGTATAAATACAGGGAGCTGGACAGACCTTAAGAGGAGAAAAAAATCAGATTTTAAGAGGGAATTGAGAGAGAAAAATCAGTTTTCAGACAAAGAGTTTAGGACTGAATATCAGTCTTCAGGGAGAGTTTTTAAGAGAGTGAAAAGTCAGATTTGAGTGTGGAAAATCAAGCAGAAAAATCAGAAATGAAAATCTGAAGAGGAAAAAGAAAACAGAAAAGAAACCAAAAGAGAACAATCACACACACACACACACAGATACAATAGCAGAAACAGAAAAATCAAAAATGGGAATTTGAAATAGAAAAGAAACTGAAATCTGAAATATTGTTCTTTCGTTGAATCTGTTCAAATTTATTTGATTCCATTGTTCAGTTAAAATCTGAAGTTTCTTTAAAAATACTGTTACTGTGCATCTGGTTTCCTCGGGTCTTATTATTGCTCAAATCTGTGGAAATACTGCTATTCTGCTGAATTTGTTACTGCTGCTACTGCTGAAATTTTAACTCCTTCTTCCTTCATTGCCAGGTACATATCTTTTAAACTTATGTTGTGATGGGTTTCAACATGACAATAAATAAAGTTTGAGTTGTAATATTATCTTCTATTCATTTGAGCTCTTTAGCTAAAAATTCAGTTTTGTTTCTTGATCAAATAAGTAGTATAGGTTGACAGGATGACTGTAAGTTAAATGTCCTTTATTGCAGTCTGTATAAGTGTTGTAACAAGGTTAATTTCTAAATTTTCATTAAAATATAGTTATGATTGAATTGTTAAGATAGGGGACATGGCATGAAGTTGGCTATTAGTTAAGTCCTATGACATTGTTAGTCAGGTATAGAGTATTCTGAAATATCAAGAAAATGCATGGTTAGTGTATTTCGATTGTTTGGTTGTGGATTAAGGTTAGATGATGTTAGTTGCATTTTGTCCATATATGGCGTAGTAGTGATTATGATTATAATCAATAGTCGAAAGTTGCATTAGTATCTTCTGCTATGTTTGCAAATGCCAAAATATGACGAATAATGTTGTATGCCATATCATCTTATTAAGTCAATTATGTAGATTTGCTCTCTCTCTTAATAACAAATGGCCTAGGAATTTTACAATATGAATGTTTAGTATTTAGCAACGGTTCACATAAATTGAGAATCAAATCGGTTAGATTATATATATCTTACGTTCAACCATAATAAATTAACCAAACAATTAGGCCAATTAGATCAAAAACAAGTATATGAGAATGAAATGAGGTGTACAAGCATAAATGGCAATACTTTATATCAATGGTAAGTAGAAATAGAATTTGCACTAAATAAAAATAATAAAAATTCTTCAAAAAAAAGAGAAAATATTTCTTCCCTTCATAAATTATTTTTGTTAGTTTCATATGCAATTCATTCTTTGGCATACATATATATGTTGTATTTGCTAAAATCATATTTTATTCTTTTCTTCGAATTTGAATAGTGTGGATGAATATAATTTATACTCGGAAATTATAGTCAACGGGCAATACTTAATAAATTGTGAATTCTTTTAAGAATTTAAAGGCATCCCCTAAAATGTGAATTTTTCAGGAATTTCATATAAAAAATGTGTAGATATAATAAACAATTTTGTGGAAAATACATAATATTATTACAAAAATTTTACGCAATTAGGGATGCGTTCGCGTACCCTGACTATATTTTTAAAAGCAAATTCGGATTATGCGTACGCGCAATTTCGAACGAATATTTAATAAAAAGGACTTCTCCAAAAATGTTAAAATAATTTCATATAACCCGAGATGTGCAGTTCATTGTCTAAATACAAGGGTGATGATGTTCCTGATTTTATTTTAAATTTCGAACATATGATTTTTAATAAAAAAACTATAACATGGACAATTTTGTTGTGTACACGTATGCGTGGCACGATCCTCTGTAATTATAAAAGATATATATATAATACGAATATACGTACGCGTAATTCGTCATAAACAATAAGTAAAAGCGGTAGTAAAATCATGCAATAAAAACGTATTTAGTAAAATCAAGATGATTAAGCGAATAATAAAAATAGTTGAGCGACCATGCTAGAACCACGGAATTCGAAAATGCCTAACACCTTCTTCCGGATTAACAGAATTCCTTACTCAGGATTTCTGATTCGCAGAATAATAAATAGAGTCATATTCTCCTCGATTCAGGGATTAAAACCGGTGACTTGGGACGCCTTTAAAATTCCCAGGTGGCGACTCTAAAATAATTAAATAAATCCCGTTTCGACTGTCCTTCAATTGGAGAAAACTCCCCATGCGCCCCACGGGCGCGGTAAAAAGGAGGTGCGACATCCTGGAATACCGATCCATAGTCCCAAAGTAAATATGAGTACAGGGGGATCTCCCGAAATACCGTTCCGTAGTCCCAAAGTAAATATGCAGCACAGTCTATGCAAACATCATTTATATCAAGGAATTTGCAGTTTAAACTAAGTTTGCACTTAAGAAAAACAGGAAATTTCAATAGAACATGCAGCACATAGTTCAAATAGATAGTTTAACACGTATACATGCTTTTCTAACCTAATCAAGGTGATAACATATGTTAATGTAGTTCAACAAAGAAAAAAACAAGTTAAGACTTAGTGAAAAATGGAGTTTTAAAACACATAGCCCGTGTACGCACTCGTCACCTCATGTATACGGTGCTCATATATCAATCAATACCAAAATCCTAAGGGGAGTTCCCCCACACAAGGTTAGACAAGCCACTTACTTCGAACCAAGCTCAAATTAATCTGAAATCACGCTCTTGCCACGAGTATCCAATTCGAAGTGGCCCAATTCTAATCAAATCAATTACATAACGTAAATATAACTACAAACAACAAATTTAACAACTAAGGCAAGAAATAGAAAAACAACAAAAAATCCTCCCCGGGCCCACGTCTCTAAATCGTGTAAAAGCTACAAATTATGGACACCCATTCACTCACGAGTTCACTCGAACAAAAATCATCCAAAACCGACGTCGAATTCCCATTCAAACCTCATATTTTCTATTGGGAACTTTTTCCCCCATTTCCAAATTTCCACCCTCAAATTCCTTAATTAGTTGAGGAAGATAATAATAGATTAATGTATTAGGATCAAATTAGAGTTAAAATTTCTTACCCAATAGTTCTCCTTCAAAATCCCTCAAGAATTACCTCCCACCGAGCTCCAGATTTTGTGTTATGAAATTTCAAACCCTCAAAATCCCCTTTTTCGCCCAGCGATTTCCACATCTAGGCTCATGGGGCCGCATCTGCGGTCCCGCTTCTATAGTCCCATAGCCGCACATACGGTTCCTGATGCCCAAGCCAAATTTCGCATTTGCGGCTTCCTAGCCGCTTCTGCGGCTCCGCACCTGCTGTCCCACATCTGCAGGTGCGATTATATTAGGTGCAGCAAATCTTCAGCAATGCCTAAGTTCCAAACCAAATCCGTTAAGCATCCGAAACTCATCCGAGGCCCCCAGGACCTCAACCAAATATACCAACCAATCCTAAAATATCATACGAACTTAGTCGAGCCCACAAATCACATCAAACAATGGTAAAACTACGAATTACCCTCCAATCCAAGCTTAGTGAACTTGAAATTCCAAAATTCTACAACCGATGCCAAAACCTACCAAACCATACCCGATTGACCCCAAATTTTGCACACAAGTTATATTCACCACTACGGACCTATTCTAACTTCCGGAATCAAATTTCGACCCCGATATCAAAAATTCGACTCTCGGCCTGAAGCTTCAAAAATTCAATTTTTGCCATTTCAAGCCTAAATAAGCCACGGATCTCCAAAACACAATCCGGACACGCCCCTAAGCCCGAAATCACCCAACTAAGCTAACGAAATTGACGAAATTACATTCTAGAGCCATCTTTACACTGCTCCAACTACGGTCCAAATTCTAAGACTTAAACACTCAATTAGGGATTAAGTGTCACAAAACACCCCGAAACTCAAAATGAAGCCTCCCGACAAATCACAATAGCAGAAAAAGATATGGGGGAAGCAGTTAATAGGGGATCGAGGCATAAATTCTCAAAACGACCAGCCGAGTTTTTACATCCTCCTCCTCTTAAAACATTCGTTCATCTTCGAACGAGCATAGAGACATACCTGAAATGGTGAAAAGATGAGGATAACGGCTGTGTATATCCTACTTGTTCTCCCAAGTTTCATCATCGACCGGCTGACCCTGCCACTGAGCCTTTACCGATACAATGTTCTTTGATCTCAGCATTTGGACCTGCCTGCTAAGCTGGGAGTTAAGGCAAGCTCATAAGCA
The DNA here is from genome assembly GCF_000715075.1 of Nicotiana tabacum. Classification (NCBI taxonomy): domain Eukaryota; kingdom Viridiplantae; phylum Streptophyta; class Magnoliopsida; order Solanales; family Solanaceae; genus Nicotiana; species Nicotiana tabacum. The sequence goes on from NC_134095.1 coordinate 25,218,421, forward strand.
ACCTCCCCAACACGCCGCAACACCTCAAAAGGGCCAATAAACCTTGGGCTCAACTTGCCCCTCTTTTCGAATCTCACAACGCCCTTCATAGGCGAAACCCAAAGCAAGACCCGCTCTCCAACCATAAATGAAACATCACGAACCTTCCGGTCCGCATAACTCTTTTGTCTAGACTGGGCGGTGCGAAGTCTATCCTGAATCACCTAAACCTTCTCCAAAGCGTCCTGAACCAAGTCTGTGCCCAATAATCTAGCCTCGGTTGGCTCGAACCAACCTATTGGGGACTGACCCCGACTACCATTCAAAGCCTCATATGGCGCCATCTGCATATTGGATTGATAACTGTTATTGTAGGCAAACTACGCAAGTGGCAAGAATTGATCCCAATAACCTCCAAACTCCATCACACATGCACGGAGCATATCCTCAAGAATCTGAATAGTGTGCTCGGACTGTCCATTTGTTTGAGGGTGAAATGTTGTGCTCAGCTCCACCCGAGTACCCAACTCATGATGTGCGGCTTTCCAGAACCGTGATGTAAACTGAGTACCTCTATCAAAAATGATGGAAATTGGAATACCATGTAGGAGAACAATCTCTCGGATAAAAATTCCAGCCTACTACTCTAAAGAATAGGTAGTACACATAGGAATGAAGTGCATGGACTTGGTCAGTCAATCCATAATCACTCAAATAGAATCAAAATTTCTCAAAGTTCGTGGGAGTCCAACTATGAAATCCATGGTGATCCGCTCCCACTTCCACTCCAGAATCTCTATCTGTTAAAGCAAGCCACCCGGTCTGTAATGCTCATCTTTTACTTATTGACAAATGAGGCACCGGGCTACAAACCCAACTATATCTTTCTTCATCCTCCTCCACCAATAGTGCTTCCTCAAATCCTGGTATATCTTCGCGGCACCCAGATGGATGGAATACCGTAAATTGTGGGCCTCCTTTAGAATCAACTCCCGAAGCCCATCCACATTGGGCACACATATTCGCCCCTATATCCTCAAAACCCCGTCATCACCAATGGTCATACCTCTAGCATCACCATGCAGAACCTTGTCATTGAGGATGAGCAAATGGGGGCTATCATACCGACGCTCCCTGATACGATCAAACAAGGAAGACCGAGAAACCACACAAGCTAGGACCTAACTGGGTTTCGAAATATCCAACCTCACAAACCAGATGGATAAGGCCTGAACATCCATCGCCATGGGTCTCTCTACTGCTGGTAGATAAGCCAAACTCCCTAAACTCTCTGCCCGATGACTCAAGGCATCGGCCTTCCCGAGGTGGTACAAAATAGTGATATCATAATCCTTAAGCATCTCTAACCACCTCTTCTGATGCAAATTAAGGTCCTTCTGCTTGAACAAATTCTGCAAACTCCGGTGATTAGTGTAGATCTCACAAGGAACACCGTACAAATAATGACGCCAGACCTTCAAGGCGTGGACAATAGCTGCTAACTCGAGATCATGGACAGGATAATTCTTCTCATACACCTTCAGCTGTCTGGACGCGTAGGCAATCACCCTACCATCCTACATCAATACCGCTCCAAGGCCAATCCTCGAGACATCATAATAGACAGTATAAGACCCCGATCCTCTAGGCAATATCAATACTGGGGCTATAGTCAAAGCTATCTTGAGCTTCTGAAAGCTCTCTTCACACTCTTCCCTCCACCTGAAAGGAGCACCCTTCTGGGTCAGCCTGGTCATAGGTGCTACAATAGATGAGAATCCCTCAACAAATCAACAGTAGTAACTAGCCAAGCCAAGACAACTATAGATCTCTGTAGCCGAGGATGGTCTAGGCCAACTCTACACTGCTTCCACTTTCTTCGGATCCACCTTGATCCCTTCACTTGATACTACGTGACCCAAGAATGCCATGGAATCCAACCAGAACTCACATTTTGATAACTTTGCATATAATTTCTTTTCTCTCAAGGTCTGAAGCATTGTCCTCAGATGCTGCTCATGATCTTCCCGAATCCGGAAGTACACCAGAATGTCATTAATAAAGACAATGACGAACGAGTCAAGATATGGCCGGAATATACTGTGCATCAAATGCATGAATGTTGTTGGGGCATTGGTCAGCCCAAATGACATAACCAGGATCTCAAAATAACTATATTGAGTCCTGAGAGCAGTCTTCGGGATTTCTAGCTTCCGAATCTTCAATTGATGATAATCTGAATGCAAGTCAATCTTAGAGAACACTCGAGCACCCTATAACTGATCAAATAGGTCATCAATACAAGGCAAAGGATACCGGTTCTTCACTGTAACTTTGTTCAACTGGCGATAATCAATAGACATACGGATAGAACCATCCTTTTTCTTCACAAACAAGACAGGAGCACCCCGAGGTGACACACTAGGCTGAATGAAACCCTTATTAAGCAATTCCTATGACTGTTCCTTCAACTCTTTCAACTCAGGAGAGACCATACGGTAAGGAGGAATAGAGATGGATGAGTGCCCGACAACAAATCAATGCCAAAATCAATATCTCTATCGGGTGGCATACCTGGAAGATCAGCTGGAAACACATCAGAAAAATGCCCCACTACTAGGATTGAATCAACTGTAGGGGAAACAATACTAACATCTCTCACATAGGCTAGATACGCGTCACACCCCTTCTCAACCATTCGCTGAGCATTAAGAAATGAAATAACCCTGCTAGGAGTGTAATCTAAAGTACCCATCCACTCTACTCGCGGTACACCAGCGTCACAGTCTTGGCATGACAATCAAGAATAGCATAATGGGGCGACAACCAGTCCATGCCCAAGATAACATCAAAATCTATCATGCTGAGCAATAATAAATTGGCTCTGATCTAAAAACCACTAAGAGAAATCAAACACGACTAATAAATGCAGTCCACAACAAGAGAATCTCCCATAGGAGTAGAAACATAAACAAAGGAACTTAAAGAATCCCGAGATACGCCCAAATGCGAGGCAAAATAAGAAGACACATAAGAATAAGTGGAGCCTAGATCGAATAAAACCGATGCATCTCTATGAAAGACCGAAACAATACCTGTAATGATAGAATCTGAAGTAAAAACCTCGGTACGAGGATGAAGGGCATAGAATTTGGCATGACCTCCCCCTCTATGGCGACCCCTACCACCCCGACCTCCACTCGGGCTGGCTGAACATGTGGGGTGGCAACTAGTGCTATAATCATAACTTGAGGACCTGGTGGAGCATGTTGTGGCTGAGAAGTCTATTGAGGTGTGCCCCTCCTAAATCTGGGACAATACCTCACCATATGGCGAGTGTCGCCACACTCAAAACAAGCTTTGGGAGGACGTGGCGGCTATGACTGACTCAAGCCAGGTCTGTTGGACTGACCACTAATGGCACCTCGTGCAGGAGGCATACTAGATACTGGAGGTGCATAACAAGTCTCCTGAGGTCTAGGTAGAGCTAGAATACCACTGGCTACTGGAAGAGCTGAATGAACGGGGTGACTCACATAACCCCTACCATGGTGAATTGCAGCTGGGGAACGAGCACTAAAATAATGGCCCAACTCTCGAGACCTCTTGGCCTCTCTCTCCTTTATATCCCAAGCAAGCATGCCCTCTACTCTTCTAGCAATACTCACTACCTGCTGATACGAGGTGTCCATCTCAAGCTCATGAGACATGCTAGTCCTGATGCTGGGAGTGATGCCCTCAATAAACTGGCGAACCCTCTTTCGAATTGTAGAAACCAAAATCGGTGCATGTCTAGCCAAGTCACTGAAATGGATTGCGTATTCCGAAACAATCATAGTACCCTGGCGCAACTGCCCATGTGCCAAGCATCCCTGAGGCTCTGCGGGACGTGCTCCCTCAAAAACATATCTGAAAACTGGGTCCATGTAAGGGAAGCTGCCTCAGCCGGACCGTCCAACTCAAAAGTCTGCCACCACTGATAGGCTGCCCCTCAAAGCTAAAAGGCAGTGAAAGGGACCCCACTTGACTCTGCTATGCCCATAGTGCGAAGAATATGGTGGCACTCCTCCAGAAATCCCTGAGCATCCTCTGAGGCTAGGCCACTGAATGTAGGAGGCTTGTACTTCATGTACCTCTCAAGCCTCCGCTGCTCCTCCTCTGAAGTTGCTGCCCTACCCTCGGGCTGAACTGGGTCTACAGGCGATACCAGTATAACCTTTGGATTCTGATCAACCTGAACCCGCTGCTCTGGATTGCGGGTGGTAGGATTCTGTACTCCTCCCCCGGCCTGAGATATGGCTGCAGCAAGGGAGATCAACCCTACGTGAGTTAGAGTGTTGTACATACTCATGAACTATGCAAGGTTCTCCTAGCTAGCTGGAGTAGTAGAAGTAGGCATATCAGGTGCCTGTGCTTTGGCTAGAACTACTGGTGGCTCCTCTTTAGCAGCTTGTGCGGGTGCTCTGGCTGCACTGCATGCACATCCTCGGCCTCTACCCCATCCCCAGCCTCCCGCGGCTCTAGTAGGGAGTGCGGGTGCCTCGTCATCTCCAATAGCACGTGTCCTTACCATCTGTGAGGGAATAAAAGACATAAGTTTAGAATTTCGAAGTCAATAATCTCGCACGACAAGGAATCAAATGAAGTGGAATTTTCCTAACAATTCCATATCCTCTCGAAGATAAGTTTAGATGTCTCCGTACCGATCCACAAGACTCTAATAAATCGACTTGTCACTCACAACTCCTATGAGCCCAGAGCTTTGATACCAACTTGTCACAACCCAAGTTCTCCCTCCGTGAACTGTTGTGATGGCACCTAGTCTCTACGACTAGGTAAGCCTAACGATTTGCGGAAATGAAACAAAGATACGAAAACTAACAATTTAACAGACAATATAATAAAGAAGTTTAAAATGTCGCTCGACATGTACAATAAAACACTCTCGAACTGAATATAAGCACTCATAAAACCTAGAATCTCATGAATCACAAGCTACAGAAGTACATAGTGTTTCTAAGCTCCAGAATCTATCAACGAAGAAAATACAAGAAGTCTATAACTTGAGGAAGAATAGAGAGGGACTTTTAGGTTTGCGGACGCAGCAAATATACATCGAAGTATCAAGAACGCCTCGCCTCACTAAAAGTATTGCTGAGAAGAGGTACCTGGATCTGCACACTAAAAACATGTGCAGGAAAGGGCATGAGTACACCACAGCGGTACCTAGTAAGTGTCAAGCCTAACCTCGGTCGAGTAGTGACGAGATAAGGTCAAGGCCCTACCGGAGTAAATATAATAAATTTTAACAGAAAGAAATATCGCAGTAAAGAAGTAAATACTAAAGTTCTAACCAGGAAATAAGCATAGTAGAACAACAGCTTAAAACACAGCAATAGCAACAAGGGATCTCCCGAGATACTGTCCCATAATCCCAAATGTAAATATGCAGGGGGGTTTCCTAGAATACCATTTTGTAGTCCCAAAGTAAATATTTAGTGCTGGGGGATCTCGTAGAATACCGATCTGTAGTCCCAACGTAAATATGCAGTACAGAGGGATCTCCTAGAATACAGTTCCGTAGTCCCAAAGTAAATATGTAGCACAATCAATGCAAACAACAGTTATATCAAGGAATTTGCAGTTCAAACTAAGTTTGCACTTAAGGAAAACAGGAAATTTCATTAGAACATGTTGTATAGAGTTCAAATAGACAGTTTAACACGTAAACTTGCTTTTCTAACCAAATCAAGGTGATAACATATGTTAATATAGTTCAACAAAGAAAAAAAAACAAGTTAATACTTAGTGAAAAATGGAGTTTTACAACAAATAGCATGTGTACGCACTCGTCACCTCACGTACATGATGCTCATATATCAATCAATAATAAATAGCATGTGTACGCACTGCATAGAAACATGCTCAAAAATCCTCCCCAGGCCCACATCTCGGAATCGGGTAAAAGTTACAAATTATGGACACCCATTCACTCACGAGTTCACTCGAACAAAAAACATCCAAAACTGACGTCAAATTCCCATTCAAACCTCAGATTTTCAATTGGGAAACTTTTCCCCTCATTTCAAAACTTCCACCCTCAAATTCCTTAATTAGATGAGGAAGACAATAATCGATTAATGTATTAAGATCAAATTAGAGTTAGAATTTGTTACCCAAGATTTCACCTTCAAAATCCCTTAAGAAATCGCCTCCCACCGAGCTCCAAATCAAATTTTGTGTTATGAAATTTCAAACCCTCGAAATCCTCTTTTTTGTCCAATGATTTCCGCATCTGCGCTCATGGGGCCACATATGCGGTCCCGCACCTGTGGAAAAATCATCGCAAGTGTGAAGGTCACTTAATGTTACAACCCATATCCACATGTGTTAGTTCATGCCATATATTAGTTAACATAAATCCAAGAAGGAATTATCTTTGAGATGATAAGAAGTCAATCCTATTGGTCTTAAGTGATACAAGAGTGTATACGGGTGATTAACAAGTATTAGAAGTTAAATGAATCAAGGATGTTGTAACTCGTATTTTCAGGTAAATCTAGGGATGCTTAATACACTCAAGAGGTCATGTATTAAGGTATTTTAATCATATAATATCCGTATCATAAGTCTTGAAGTCAAACGAGTTATGAAACAAAACTCGACAAAAGTTGTCGCAACTTAGGTTCATAATTTTACTTAAATATTAGGTCAAATATTTCTAATCTTTTATCCTAATTTACAAGGAATTACGGGGTAATCTACCAACCAAATTAAATCTATGAGTCTATTTTCCAACTCATTAAACCGTTCATCGATACAATCTCGGAGTAGAGAGATATTTACAGTTTTGCGAGACTGCGCCAAGCACCTCTCTATGGGGCCCACTAAGGCGGTTTAAGATATTTGGACCTATATAGGATGCCTCCAACCCATTTTAAGTCATTTATTCTCACTATTTTCAGACCTTAGAACCCTAGGAACATCCTATCAAGGTTCTCTCAAGATTCAAGACCCATAAAAAGGGCAAACAACATAAATCAAGTGTCGGAAATTCCGTGGCGCTAGTAAGTCTCTTGTTCTTCTTGTTGTTGCTCATTTTTGTGTCGTTAAAGCTCGTGTGGGAGGTTGTTTTAAAGTTTTTATGTTCTTTAAATACTCCCTCATGTTCTTAATATCAATCCTAGGTGATTTCAAGCCTTCTAAAGTGATTCTAGTGCCGAAAAACACTAATTGATCGCTAGTTTCGCTTTTTTGTTGTTGTGGCAGCATTGGAGGGATATTTCATGGAAATTTAAGGTCAAATTGGAGTTGTTCTTTCTGTATAAAGGTAATTAACCTCTTACTCTATATGTATTTAAGATTATCCAAGTTGCGGCTAAGTCATTGAAGCTAGAACTTGTGAAATATATATCGAAAGGCTTGGTAGTAATGTTATTGTTTTGTGGACTGTTTTGCGTTGCTGTTGGGTTGTGTATTTTACTACTATTTTGAGGAGTTTTGGAGGATAAAGGGTGTGGAGAAACACCATATATATGTAGGGTTGTGGGATGATAGTTATTCGTAACATTTCCGGGTCGTTTGACATGACTACGGTGGTCGTCGTATGAATGATGTGATTAGGCTGTGCGTGGACTATTTTGGGAGGCTCAATATGTTAATTATTGATGTTGTTTGGGATGTTTGGTGATTGTTTTAAATGGTGTGAATTCATATATATAGGGGAGGTGCTGTCCGTTTCAACGTAAAATAGGTTGTGGTCGATACATGATAGTTATGACGCTTAAATGATAACGATAGTATCGTTTCTCTTATTGTAGACTAAGGAGTTTTGACAATTGCATAGCTTGAGATTGGGGCAGTATATACAAGGTATGTGAGGCTATCCCTTTTCTTCTTTTGCACGACTCCGATTGTACATAATGTAATGAACGAGCTTCCAAGATACTCTACTCTTAGAAGCTAGCAGTACTTACATTGTTTTCCCTCTTATGGAACGATTGATGTTAATGTTGCTTCTCTTATTCTTATATTATCAATGTTGTTGGTACTTCCTGATTCTTATAAGGTTCATAGTGAAGAGTTAGTCCTAATAACATGTACAGAGGATACCGACCTTACGTCATTCCGAAAGGTTTAGAATATGATTCCATGAGTCGAGCATGCATTATATATATGTATCTATTTTACTCTACCGAGCCACGCTATAGTTGGCCGGGTACGGCACCTATTGTGCAACCACTGATCAGTTGGGTTTTATCGAGCTCCACGTGGTCGGGTACGATTCTACCGAGCCTTATGATGGCCGGGTACGTTTTTTTACCGAGCCTATTATGGCCGGGTACGATATGATGATGATGATTCCCACAGAGGCGAATGTTTTAAAGGTTTATGTATTTATACATATGTATCATGCATTTCATGTCAGTAGCCCTCAGAGGTACTAAGATGTTACAGGTTGTATATTCTCTATCCTTGCTTACATTACTGATAGTATTTATGGTTCCCTGCCTTACATACTCAGTACTTTATTCGTACTGACGTCCTTTTATTTATGGACGCTGCATGTCGTGCTGCAGGTCCTGATAGACAGGCAGGTGCAGCTCCCCCACCATAGTAGGTTGTCCAGTTCAGCGGTGATTGGCGAGATCCCTTCTCCAGACTTGCCTTGGTCTTGATATGCATTTTTGTTATAGACATTATGGGTATGTCGGGGCCCTATTTCGGCTATGTTGCAGCACTTATGTTCCTTTAGAGGCTCATAGATAGGTGTCGACTCATGTATAGTTTGGTATGCCTTGTCGGCTAGTTTTTGTTGTATAGTCTTTCATGGTAGCGTGGTAGCTCATACCTTATATATAGTTTCTTGATTGTCTGGTCATCCCATATTATATATGTTCATGCCATTAGTTTTTATTGTTGGTTGTCCATGATCCATGTCTACCATTTATATTGATCTCGTCAGCCGTAAAAGATAATAAAGAAGGTTAGATAAAATGTACGTTGGTGCTCGGCAAGTATGGTCGGGTGCTAGTCATGGCCCTCTAGTTTGGGTCGTGACAAACTTGGTATCAGAGCAGGTTGTCCTAGGGGTTGTCTATGAGCCGTGTCTAGTAGAGTCTTGATTATGGATGTGTAGCGCGCCACATTTATAATCAGGAGGCTACATAACATCTAGAGTTGTTACCTTCTTCCTGAATCTAGATCGTGCGTAGAGTTGAGTCGTAAGTGTTCGTATCTAATATTCACCTTGGGGTGCGCCAGTCCTATTCGTGCGGAAGAAAGACGGGTCGTTACGGATGTGTATCGACTATCGACAGTTGAATAAGTTTACTATAAAGAACAAGTATCCACTTCCAAGAATTGATGACCTGTTTGACCAACTCCAGGGTGCCAAGTATTTCTCCAAGATTGATTTACGTTCAGGGTATCATCAGGTGAGGGTTAAGGAGAAGGATATTCCAAAGACGGCCTTCCGAACAAGATATGGGCACTTTGAGTTCTTGGTGATGTCGTTCGGGCTAACAAATGCCCCAGCAGCTTTTATGGATCTCATGAATACTATATTCAGGCCCTATCTTGATGTGTTCGTGATTGTATTCATTGATGACATTCTAGTGTATTCTCGTTCGGAGGCGGAACACGCGGGCCACTTGCGGATAGTATTACAGACGCTTCAGGATCGTAAGTTATATGCTAAGCTCTCCAAATGTGAATTCTGGCTGAACTCAGTAGCATTCCTTGGCCATGTGATATCTGATGAGGGTATTAGTGTCGACACTCAGAAGATCGATGCATTAAAGAATTGGCCGAGACCTACAACACCATCAGAAGTCCGCAGCTTACTAGGGCTAGCAGGATATTATAGGCGGTTTGTGGAAGGGTTTTCCTCTATATCATCACCATTGACTAAGTTAACACAGAAAGTTACCAAGTTCCAGTGGTCTGACACTTGTGAACGTAGTTTTCAGGAGTTGAAGAATCGATTGACATCCGCACCAGTGCTCACTCTTCCTGAAGGAACAAAAGGTTATATGGTATATTGTGATGCCTCAGGTATAGGTTTGGGGTGCGTATTGATGCAGTGTGGGAAAGTGATTGCTTATGCATCAAGACAGTTGAAGAAGCATGAAAAGAATTATCCAACCCATGATTTGGAATTGGCTGCAGTAATATATGCTTTGAAGATATGGCGGCACTATTTATACGGCGTCCATGTTGACATCTGCACAGATCACAAGAGTTTACAATATATCTTCAAGCAGAAAGAGTTGAATTTGAGGCAGCGTAGGTGGCTTGAATTATTGAAAGACTACGACGTCGAGATATTGTATCATCCCGGTAAAGCCAATATTGTGGCAGATGCTCTCAGTCGTAAATCAATGGGAAGCTTAGTACATATTGAGGAAGGTAGATGGGGGTTGACTAAAGAGCTTCATCAGATAGCCAATATGAGAATCAGATTGTTAGACTCTGATGATGGAGGTGTTACAGTACAGAATACATCAGAATCATCTTTGGTAGCCGAGGTAAAAGCACGGCAATATGAAGATCCTATCTTAGTACGATTAAGAGAAAACATTCAACAGTGTAAAAGTATGGCTTTGAGATCGGAAAATATGCTGAGATACCAGAGCCGATTATGTGTGCCTAATGTGGCAGGGTTGCGAGAGAAGATTATGACTGAGATTCATCAATCCTGATATTCCATCCATCCCGGCTCGACAAAGATGTATCATGATGTCAAGGAGCAGTATTGGTGGGATAATATGAAGAAGTCTATTGCAGAATTTGTAGCCCAGTGTCCCAATTGTCAACAAGTAAAGATAGAACATCAGAAACCCGGTGGATTGCTTCAGAATATAGAGATTCCGACCTGGAAGTGGGAGGTGATTAATATGGACTTCATTATTGGATTACCTCACTCTTATCATAAGTTTGACTCCATCTGGGTGATAATTGATCGACTTACAAAATGTGCCCATTTTCTGCCAGTGAAGACAACTTACACGGCTGAAGATTATGCGAAGTTGTATATCAAGGAGATTGTTAGGATTCATGGTGTGCCCGTATCTATTATATCAGACCGATGAGATCAATTTACGGCTAACTTTTGGAGGTCTTTCTAGAAGGGTTTAGGCACACAAGCAAATCTCAGCACTGCATTTCATCCGCAGACTGACGGACAGGCTGAACGTACCATTCAGACACTGGAAGATATGCTACGAGCATGTGTTCTAGATTTTAAGGGAAATTGGGATGACCATCTTCCACTCATAGAATTCGCCTATAACAATAGCTACCATTCCAGTATTAAAATGGCCCCATACAAGGCACTATACGGGAGGAGATGTAGATCACCAGTTGGATGGTTCGAAGTCGGTGAAACAGAATTATATGGGCCAGATTTGATTCACCAAGCTATTGATAAGGTGAAAGTGATACAGGAGCGATTGAGGACGGCACAAAGCAGGCAAAAATCTTATTCTAATGTCCGATGTCGTGATCTAGAGTTTGAGGTTGGTGATTGGGTTTTCCTAAGGATCTCACCAATGAAGGGTATTATGCGTTTTGGGAAGAAAGGTAAGCTGAGTCCAAGGTATATCGGGCCGTATAAAATTCTTCAACGAATTGGACAGGTTGCTTATGAGTTAGAATTGCCATCCGAATTGGAATTTGTCCACCCGGTATTCCATGTATCTATGTTGAGGAAATGTATTGGAGACCCTTCTCGAGTCGTCCCTATCAAATATGTACAAGTTACAGAGGACCTATCATATGAAGAAGTGCCAGTGGCGATATTAGATCGACAAGTCCGCAAGCTGAGAACAAAAGATGTAGCTTCCGTCAAAGTATTGTGGAGGAACAAAAATATGGAAGAAATGACATGGGAAGCAGAAGAGGAGATGAAGTCTAAATACCCTTACCTATTCCAGAATGAAGATAACAAGGATGCTGGTGGAAGACAGGATACATTGGAAGGTGAAACGGCTCTATGAGGTAAGCAATAATTTGAGAATACTCCTCCTTAATACAAAATGGTGATATGTAGATAATGTAAATATGCATAATGCTTTGTGTAGCCTTGTGAAGCCATATGTTGGGCTTAATTGCTTGCAAGTTTTGCTAGTGACCATTTTATAGGGTAAAATTGATCGGAAATTTCCATTGGAATCCACGATGATTTAAACTCCTCATGAACCCTTACATTCGAGGACGAATGTTCCTAAGGGGGGAGGGTGTTACAACCCATATCCACATGTGTTAGTTCATACCATATATTAGTTAACATAAATCCAAGAAGGAATTATCTTTGAGATGATAAGAAGTCAATCCTATTGGTCTTAAGTGATACAAGAGTGTATAAGGGTGATTAACAAGTATTAGAAGTTAAATGAATCAAGGATGTTGTAACTCATATTTTCAGGTAAATCTAGCGGTGCTTAATACACTCAAGAGGTCATGTATTAAGGTATTTTAATTATATAATATCCGTATCATAAGTCTTGAAGTCAAACGAGTTATGAAACAAAACTCGACAAAAGTTGTCGCAACTTAGGTTCATAATTTTACTTAAATATTAGGTCAAATATTTCTAATCTTTTATCCTAATTTACAAGGAATTACGGGGTAATCTACCAACCAAATTAAATCTATGAGTCTATTTTCCAACTCATTAAACCGTTCATCGATACAATCTCGGAGTAGAGAGATATTTACAGTTTTGCGAGACTGCGCCAAGCACCTCTCTATGGGGCCCACTAAGGCGGTTTAAGATATTTGGACCTATATAGGATGCCTCCAACCCATTTTAAGTCATTTATTCTCACTATTTTCAGACCTTATAACCCTAGGAACATCCTCTCAAGGTTCTCTCAAGATTCAAGACCCAAAAAAAGGGCAAACAACATAAATCAAGTGTCGGGAATTCCGTGGCGCTAGTAAGTCTCTTGTTCTTCTTGTTGTTGCTCATTTTTGTGTCGTTCCAGCTCGTGTGGGAGGTTGTTTTAAATTTTTTATGTTCTGTAAATACTCCCTCATGTTCTTAATATCAATCCTAGGTGATTTCAAGCCTTCTAATGTGATTCTAGTGCCGAAAAACACTAATTGATCGCTAGTTTCGCTTTTTTGTTGTTGTGGCAGCATTGGAGGGATATTTCATGGAAATTTAAGGTCAAATTGGAGTTGTTCTTTCTGTATAAAGGTAATTAACCTCTTACTCTATATGTATTTAAGATTATCCAAGTTGCGGCTAAGCCATTGAAGCTAGAACTTGTGAAATATATATCGAAAGGCTTGGTAGTAATGTTATTGTTTTGTGGACTGTTTTGCGTTGCTGTTGGGATGCGTATTTTACTACTGTTTTGTGGAGTTTTAGAGGAGTAAGGGTGTGGAGAAACACCATATATATGTAGGGTTGTGGGATGATAGTTATTCGTAACATTTCCGGGTCGTTTGACACGACTACGGTGGTCGTCGTATGTATGGAGTGATTAGGCTGTGTGTGGACTATTTTGGGAAGCTCAATATGTTATTATTGATGTTGTTTGGTCTGTTTGGTGACTGTTTTGAATGGTGTGAAGTCATATATATAGGGGAGGTGCTGTTCGTTTCATCGTAAAATAGGTTGTGGTCGACACATGATAGTTATGACGCTTAAATGATAACGATAGTATCGTTTCTCTTATTGTAGACTAAGGAGTTTTGACAATTGCATAGTTTGAGATTGGGGCAGTATATATAAGGTATGTGAGGCTATCCCTTTCCTTCTTTTGCACGACTCCGATTGTACATAATGTAATGAACGAGCTTCCAAGATACTCTACCCTTAGAAGCTAGCAGTACTTACATTGTTTTCCCTCTTATGGAACGATTGATGTTAATGTTGCTTCTCTTATTCTTATGTTATCAATGTTGTTGGTACTTCCTGATTCTTATAAGGTTCATAGTGAAGAGTTAGTCCTAATAATGTGTATAGAGGATACCGACCTTACGTCACTCCGAAAGGTTTAGAATGTGATTCTATGAGTCGAGCATGCATTATATATATGTATCTATTTTAATCTACCGAGCCACGCTATAGTTGGCCGGGTACGGCACCTATTGTGCAACCACTGATCAGTTGGGTTTTACCGAGCTCCACGTGGCCGGGTACGATTCTACCGAGCCTTATGATGCCGGGTACGTTTTTTTACCGAGCCTATTATGGCCGGGTACGATATGATGATGATGATGCCCACAGAGGCAAATGTTTTAAAGGTTTATGTATTTATACATATGTATCATGCATTTCATGTCAGTAGCCCTCAGAGGTACTAAGATGTTACAGGTTGTATATTCTCTATCCTTGCTTACATTATTGATCGTATTTATGGTTTCCTGCCTTACATACTCAGTACTTTATTCGTACTGACGTCCTTTTATTTGTGGACGCTGGATGTCGTGCTGCAGGTCTTGATAGACAGGTAGGTGCAGCTCCCCCACCATAGTAGGCTGTCCAGTTCAGCGGTGATTGGCGAGATCCCTTCTCCGGACTTGCCTTGGCCTTGGTATGCATTTTTGTTATAGACATTATGGGTATGTCGGGGCCCTGTTCCGGCTATGTTGCAGCACTTATGTTCCTTTAGAGGCTCATAGACATGTGTCGACTCATGTATAGTTTGGTATGCCTTGTCGGCTAGTTTTTGTTGTATAGTCTTTCATGGTAGCGTGGTAGCTCATACCTTATATATAGTTTCTTGATTGTCTGGTCATCCCATATTATATATGTTCATGCCATCAGTTTTTATTGTTGGTTGTCCATGATCCATGTCTACCATTTATATTGATCTCGTCAGCCGTAAAAGATAATAAAGAAGGTTAGATAAAATGTACGTTGGTGCTCGGCAAGTATGGTCGGGTGCTAGTCATGGCCCTCCAGTTTGGGTCGTGACAAACTTGGTATCAGAGCAAGTCTTTCCTAGAGCCACATCTGTGATCCTGCTTCTGCGATCCCACAGCCGCACCTGCAGTTCTTGATGCCCAAGCCAAATTTCGCATCTGCGGCTCCGCAATTGCGGTCCCACATCCGCAGGTGCAACAAATCTTCAGCAATTCCTAAGTTCCAAACCAAATCCGTTAAGCATCCGAAACTCACCCGAGGCCCCCTGGACCTTAACCAAACATACCAAGCAATCCTAAAACATAATAGGAACTTAGTCGAGCCCTCAAATCACATCAAACAATGCTAAAACTATGAATCACCCTCCAATCCAAGCTTAGTGATCTTGAAATTCCAAAATTCTACAACTGATGCCGAAACCAACCAAACCATGCCCGATTGACCCTAAATTTTTCACACAAGTCACATTCACCACTACGGACCTATTCCACCGTTCGAAATCAAATTCTGACCCCGATATCAAAAATTCCACTATCGGCCTGAAACTTTAAAAATTCAATTTTGGCCATTTCAAGCCTAAATAAGCCACGAATCTCAAAAATACAATCCAGACACGCCTATAAGCCCAAACTCACCCAACGGAGCTAACTAAATCGACAAAATTCCATTTCGGAGCCGTCTTCACACTGCTCCAACTAGGACCCAAATTCTAAGACTTAAACTCTCATTTAGGGATTAAGTGTCCCAAAACACTCCGAAACTCAAAATGAACCCTCCCAGCAAATCACAATAGCAGAAAAAGACATGGGGGAAGCAGTTAATAGGGGATCAGGGTGTAAATTCTTAAAATGACCGGTCGGGTCGTTACAAAAGGTTTTAACAAGGCAGCAACAGAAAGCATACTAAGAAAGAAGCTTTGTCAGCAGAAATAAGACCTTTAAATGACAAGGCATACAAGCAACGAGCCACTATAGAGCGGTTAGATAATGTTTTGCTCGATAACAAAGTTCTTACCAGGGAACAAAGTTTGTTGCCGGACAAAGATTACCCCACTGTTCACAAGTGCGAGCCACTGGGGGATTGTTAGATAATTTTTGGCTCGATAGCAAAATTCCTAAGGGGAAGTGAAGTTTACTATCGAACTGAAGATTATCTAACCATTCACTACTGCAATCTTTGAAGGAACAAACCTTCCAGTGTTCAAATTCGCATTCTTCACATTCGAACACTAGGGGAATGATATGAGGATACAACAACAATGACTGCCATATTGACTAAGAACATGGAACTCGGAAATAAAGTTGTATCATCGAAACCGGGGATTACGCAGCCAGGCTCATGGAAACAAGTTGTACAACTTAGCCACAAGTAATGGCAATTTCTTTTTAGAACAACGAATGCTTATGTAATTTTGAAAATAGAAGGAATAAAGTAAAGTCATTTTACTTTTATCTTGTTTATTGTCTGAACAAGCAGTAATTTGATCGTGCTTCCAGTTCCAGGAGACAAGCAGTAATTTGATCTTGCTCGGCTAACAATTGATCTCGCTCGGAGGTAAGTTCCTCCTTATCAAGAATCAACATTTGAAGGCCCTCATAAGCAAGGAAGTTAGCCTTCAAAACAAAAATATAAAGTCAAAACCCTTCCATAATAAAGATAGAAGAAACGACAAAGGAAACGGAGATTATACCATCGACGCTTTGTGCATTGCATTGTTCAACAAACACTCTCCCGGGAGAGTTTGTATTTTATTCCTATATTTTTCTAAAGCCAGAGGCTTCAGATAATTAGCAAGTTCCATCAGCCGAGACAGCAAATGGCATCCGGTAGAAATCGAGAGGCAGAATCTCCTCCTCCTTTGGGGATCTTCGGAGGGGACAGAATAATTATACCCCAAATTATGATGAACTGGGGACTGGGGAAGAAGGACATCCTCCTCTAGGATAAATACAGTTGGTGAAGATGATGTGGTAGTTGCTGGTGGCAAAGGCAGAGTTGGTGAAGAAGGAGATGAAGCTGATGGCATTGTAGGTTGCGAAGCATTTGCGGCAACAACAGTGCTAGTTGTTGGTTGTTCATCAACCGATGATGGGAGAGATCTGATACCCAGCCTCATGGTACTGAGAATAACGACTGGGACTCAGAAGCGAGAATTGGCATTTTTCACTACATTATACTCCCCCAATAGTGTCGAGGCCTCGTCCTTGGTTGGAGTGACTAGCTAAAATATAAGAGCATTCTGTTGAGCTGATAAAGGTCATCGTATTCTATTTATAGAAGCCCCTTCATCACTGGCTCCTCCATTATCATCGATCACCACGGTGTCTATGGCCGGCTCGGTCGCGACGCTCGTCACCACAGCTTCCATGGAGAGCTCGGGTATGACACCCTTTGCCTTTTTATTTTTTCCCTTGCCTGCAGAGGAACGTCACCTTTTTGGTTGCTTGTTCTTTGGCAGAAGACTCTGAAAAGAAGCATTTGTGCTAGAAGCATGCCCGGAGACACCTGTTCAGGTGAAAGCCTCCTGCAGCAGCCTCACCGCATTAACATGATCAGCCAAAATATCTTCCTCGAGGACGACAATTGAGCCATAGGTAGACCTAAATTCAATAGTAGAGAAAGGCTAATCAATCTTCCTATACAAAAGGTAAAGACAAGATGAGTTCGGAATACCATGATTTTTGGCCTTCCACCCATATTTAAGGGCCAGTTCTTTCCACATACGGGTCTCGGGCTTAGTGACATCCAAAATCTTTTGGACCAACTGGTCCAAGCCTTCAATCCTAGGTGGTTTCCACCAAGTTGCCGAAATAAGTGAAAGAAGATGGATCAATAACAAAATGGGAAGATTTTAACTAGAAGAAAAGACAAATGATGAACATACGAGTACTGTTATATAATTTCGGAAAGGATAGAGTCATGGCTGGAATGATGCCCTGGTGGCAACTGCAACGAACCATTCCATCCACCCACAGTCATTGTCCTCATCCATGGTGGTTAGCAAAGCATGGTGGCCATGTTTGCTGAAGTTTATCATTCCCCCACGAAAAATCTTGGGGGAATAAAGGTTCATTAATTGAGCCAGGGATAGTTCTTCTCTTATCTCCTGGCATAAACGCCGAACAAGCAATTGTCCTCTGTACTAAAGGACTTACTTGTTCCAGGCATACCAGATAACGGATGCAAAACTCCATGATAAAGGAGTCAAGCTCTCTGCTCGAGGAGAATGGTCCCTAAGTGAAAGGATACGAGTAAAATATGTGAAACCCTTCTTGGGTAAGGTTATCCGCTCTGCCAGATCAGGAGCGATGATGTTTAAATTATGGAAATTACAGTATTCCTTCACAGTATGAATGTTGGAAAGACATATGGAAGAAGGATACATGCCAACAGCCTATGTGCGAGGGTTAGCGAAAGGATATTTCTCTTCGAAGTCCTTAGTTGTGATGAGTTTTCTTGGAATAATGGTGCTCACCGTGGGAGGATCAGCATCATCGGCACTACCTTTATTCTTTTAGGAACTGGTATTTTTTGAAGAAGAGTCCTTTGTTATCGGAAGGGAGAAAAGGATTTTTCTGAAGAAGAAGATTAAAGAAAGTTGAAGACAAGTATAAGTAAAGAGAGTTTGGAAAGTTATGATGTGTAAATGGAGAAGTTTGATGTGTATAAGTAAAGGAATAAGGTAGCTAAAATCGTGGTCATAATTACCTCGATGACTGGAAAAAGTGTGCTGAATCGTGGGATGATGCGTCTTCGAGGCATTAAATACGGAGAGACATGCGTCTAATCAACTGTCAGAAACTTTTCAGATTGGGTCAAAGATTTTCCCTCCAAAAAAGGTATCTTTACCAACTTCCCAGTGACACAAGGTTATGCCACCGAAAAGCAGAGGGACTATCTGTATAGGGTAAAATATGTTAATATTTAATGCTCGCATGATAAAGCGACACGTGGAGCCGAAGACAGAAGACAATCAGGGCCGAAGGCAACGATTTCATTTGTTATCAGAGAGAATGGTATTCGTAAAGGTGAAATAAATATGTGTCACCCGTTAGCATTTAATGGAGAATATTCTACAACATTAAGCGCATGTCCGTTATAGAGAATATGGCATTCACTGCCTACCGTTAAACATTCTTCAATGACCCTCATAATTGTCATTAAAGAGGGGCTTGATCCTAGGACCTTGTTCCTTAGGTGCAACTATAAAAAGTAAGCTCTACAACACTGTAAGGAACATGAATTTTCCGACAAGCATACATTATACTCTGTTCAAAGCTCAATAATATTTTACCTTCTTGCTTATTTATATTGCTATTACTGCCTCCAGAAGCTCTGCTCCCGGAAACAAATTTATATTATTTTATCTCAAATTCAAGGCTAAGTCTTACATTTTTGTCTAATTTATTTATTATTTTAAGATCAAATCGATTCACTTGTTTATAAACTACGTATAAATTCAACTGTATCATTTTATGGGTAATTGTTTAGCACCCATCGTGGGGCTTAGACAGTTGTGTAATTGAAATGATCCTTGTATCTATTTGTAACATGTTTGATTCTTTGTTCTTAGCAAAAATCACAGAAAATGTAGATAACAATGTCAACATCGCACATAACGTTGAGTCCCAGGATTTTATTCCCAATAAATAATTACAAAATGGTATTACAAATAATTTCAGAAGCATCTCTTGATTTAACTTATTATTTATGGTCTTATTTAAACCAAATCATTCCATAATTAGCCAAATTGGCACATTTTGGCTATAATTGCAATAACATTGCAATTATATCCCAATCATATGATTTCATACTATTTTTTACCGAAAATTAATCATTTGTATTTTTAAATACTAAGTAATCATTTTTTACTATTTTCTATGCATAAAATTCATTTTGTACAATTATCAACCATTTTTATAAATTATTTTATTCAATTTAATTGGGTATTCAACAAATAGCCCCATTTTATTTCAATTTTAACCCAATTAAACCAGCCCCAAAACCCCAATTAAATCAACCCAATACTCAGGCCCAAACCTAAATTCTACATGACCCAAGTCTGCCCAAATCCCGATCGTTGATCATTTTTAATCAACGGTCCAGGTTAATTCCTTCCTAATTTAACCTAATAGACTACCCCCCCCCCCCAAAACCCTCATTTCCTCTCTTTCACTCCATTGTTACACTCTCTCATTCTCTCTCAAGCCCTCTGCAAAACCTAAGCTTCTACTCGTCGGTCGTTGGCTTGCCGGTATCAATGGTGGTTCCACCACCACCCCTAACCTTCATGGCTCCCTCACATGTCGGATATTTGCTACCTTGAGGCCCTTAAAGGAACCAGAAGGCGGTTCACTCACCTCCCATGGTTTCTATGTCATTCTCAGGCCGTCCATGGTCGTCCGAGTAAGATTCTACTATCTCCGGCTAGAACCTGTGGTTTCTAGGCTGGTTCTCTTTCTTTCTGGGTTGTATATATGAAGCCCTAACTACTAGCTCCCGATTTCTTAGATTTGTAATAAATCTGAGTATATTTTGAGTGAGTTTACTATTTTCTTGATAATCTTTCCGATTTTTCAAAAACGTCTCTTCATCTTCAAAACTAGGGTTTCTTAACCCCTTTTCAAAATGACTTCTCCTCTGATTTTCAGTATTATTCTATGATTTATACTATGTTTAAACGGTTTATTTAAGTTTTCTTGTTATCCGATTCATTATGTTGAAAACCCTAATTTCTTAGTTCTAATCATGGGTTTCTGAGTTTGTTTTTGATAATATGTTCAACTAATCTGTATGTTTCTCATGAACACTCCATGATTCTGAGATCTTTACCCTATGTTTTCGTGTTAGGTTTTTGACTTCGACCATGCCTGCCTATTATGTGTTTATTCCCAGAAAATTTGTGGTTATTTCCTCTCATCAGTACCATCATTTACTTTGAACCCCAGATTTCTGTGATTCTTTTACCCTATTCTTATTTGTGTTATGTTTTCTTCGTTCAGTTGTGATACTTTCCTTTGGTCAGTGTTACCTTCTAATGGAATCCCCGATTCCCTATGATTGGTATACTTTATTCCCTGCTGATTTCAATCTAAATATTTTCTTGCCTTATTTTTTTGATTGATTATGCTGTCAAATTGATTCTTAGACATTCTTCTTAATTAGAGTTTGTCGAACCTAGACTCTATTACCTGCTCTATACTATGCTTATTTCTTTATCTGTCATGTTTAGTCTCACATTGATTCTTTCCTTATTTGTTATTTGTCTGCACTGTTTGAAGTTATCTCCCTTAATTAAGGGAGTACTTATACTGATTTTATACTAATTGATACCTAGTTCCATAATTACTACTTGACTTTGATTCTTACTTTATTATTCTACCTAGTTTCAAACTATATATATGCTCTCTCATTTAACACACGGACACACGGACACATTGGTTCAAAACTCTCTCTCTCTCTCTCTCTCACTAAATAATCTCTGCCCTCTTTTGTGATTACTTACTATTGTTCTAAGTTAGCCAGCTGCAAGCCAATGCTAACTATTGTTCTCTCCTATTCTTCACTTTTTTGTTTGTTGTCGCTTTACTGGTATGTCCTGATTTCAAGTCAAGTTCCAAAACCAATATGTTTCATTTACTGCTTCAGCTTATCATGTTTCTGATTTGTTTCTATCTATGGTTCTGTTGTCCAATGTGTAATTGACATTATTGCATTATGGATTCATCTAGCATGCTAGTTCTACTTCTTTGGTAGTCTGTTTCAATATGACCCCATCCTGCTTTGAATACTTGTCTACTTGTTGTCCAATTTTGACATGCACTTACTTTGCAAACTGAACTGTCACTTTAGATGTCTGATTCTATGATTGTCTCTGAAATCTATACTGAGTTGATATCACTAGCTATTCCCTAATCCCATAAACCCTCCCAAGGATTGCTATTCCCCTGTAACTATGTGTTTACCAACATGACCTATGTATCTCCAAATCCATTGACCCCTATTTGTGGTTGTTGAACTTGCCTTGGTTCTATGATCTATGGCTGTGTATGAACCAGTTTTGGGGAGGTGCTGTGTTTGGACTGTTGTTTACTACTCCACTCTCTTTTCAAAATTGTCTCTGTTGTCTTTTACAAAGCTACTTCAAACAAGTTCGTTTTTCAAACTGTTTCCTTGTTTAAATCTTTTCAAGCACTCTCACATATACTCTTATGTTTTAAGTTCTTCCCCTCTAATGTGTGACTGCTTAGGGATCCCTATGCGATCCCTCTGAACTCTAATACATTAGTGATGGCCCTTTCAAACTGCACTTACTCAACTATGACTATAAAATTTGGGTGTGAGCACTGCCCGATATCCTTTGAGGTCCTTAGGAAACTCTGACACACCCGGATTATATGAAAGGCTATAAGGCCATCTGGCATTGGAGATTTTGGAAATCTGGGCCTATTGATTGGCTCCCTATAGAGCAACTTCTTATTTTTCTTATCTACTTGTGTAATTCATTCGATATTGGCATGTAATAGTTTTTAAATAAACATTGGGGTTTGGATAGTGAAAATGGGAGGGTAGCTATGCATGTTATAGATATCAAAGGGGTAGAAACCATGCTTTAGGTGTATTTTTCCTATATGCGCAATAGAATCCATGCTCAAAGCATATCATGTATTTAAAACCATGCTCATAGGTTCCATGTCTACTGCTTTCAGCATTTCATTCTGACATCTATATTATCACTTAGAAATCCTGCTTCTAGGATAAATGATATTAAATATAAACTGTCACCTATGCGTTTTGAAATCATGTTGTAACTTGCTGTACATTTAGAAATCCTGCTTTAGGAATTCTGCATATAAACCATTATGAACTTCATACATGCATCTTAGATACCATGATTTAGGATCTCATTCGTACTTTCTCAGTCACCTAGTGTAAATCACTGATTATGGAAGATATAAAAACAGCTTCACATTTGATTATCCTGTTTGAAATAAACTGGTAATAATCCGTGCATTTTATAACACTTAAAACAGTATGCTTTAGGTAAAATAACTCCTTCATTGTTCTAATGGTTCTGGTAATAATTGTGCATTATCCTACGCCTATGCAAGCCTTAGATAATCCAATTTTTTATAAAATTGGAAACTGCCCCTTTGTATGTACTGCTTAATGATTAACAGGCTTAAAATCAGTAGGCAAACTGATTAGGGACCCTACTTCTGAGTTATAAAATGAACCTACATATCTACTGTATTCTGATACTCATCTAGACACCATGTCTCAGGATACTGTTGCTCTTATCTGTGTTTGAGTCGTGTTGTTTACATGTCTTATCTGTGGAGGTAAACTGAGCCTTTTATTTGCTCCTTCGTGTTCTTATTTGCTAAGAGTCATATGTGTTATTGCTTGTCACCTTAGTATTTTTCCTTTAAACCTTAGGGGTCGGTCTAGAACTTCCTATATAGGTAGAGGCCCTAATTCCCTCCAAGACCATTAAGAAAGGACGGGTAACATCACGCATAGGGTCGTTAAACAACACTCGCTTTAGTTACCACTAAGGGGTGGGGAATGGGTAGATATGGGATATGATGACCACGCACTAATGTCACGTGTATCCCCTCATTGAGGAGTGTTTACCGGACATTGTGTGAGGTGATCCTATAGGCTAACCAACCTAGGACTCCTCATTTCCCAAAAGTCTTTTGTTTCAAACTTTGTTTTATATACAACTTGTTCAAAATCTTTTCCTTGTTATTTGACTTATACAACGTCCAACGTGCTTTACTTGCAAAATATTTGATTCAACTATTTATTTGTTAATGGATTAATTTGTAAGTATAAGTTCGGTCGGGACTCACAGTTGTGGACCGAGAGAGGTGCCTGACACCTTCCCCTCAAGGTTATTTCGAGCCCTTACCCTAATCTCTGGTAATGCAAACCAATCCAAGAGTTATTCGCTCTAGGTGCCCTAATGTACCATAACCCATTAGGTGGCGACTCTTCAAATACCCAATTCCCAAAAGGAAATGAGTTATTACACCCCCATGAATATCGAAACCCAGACTCTCTCCGCGGAGGGAAAAAGAGGGAGCGACATCGGTAAGTGACATTTTTATCCGTGAGGATGGAGGTATGCAATCTCCTATATATTATGTTACTGAAATCTTAACGGGAGCAGAAATTCGCTACCCAAATCAGGAAAGGCCTTAGCCCTTATAGTAGCCGCTATGTTTTTCCAACGGGACGGGACCAAATAAACAGGACGGGATAACATTTAGCCGGGACGGTGGCGGGATGGGATAACGGGATAAAACAGTAGGCCCATCCTATCCCACTAACAAACGGGATGGGAAGGGACGGTTCGCGGGCCTTAAATGAGCCTTTTTTAAATTTTTTAATTATTTAAACATTAAATTTGGCAACGACTAATTTTTTGACAATGACTAAGTTTATAAAGTTTGCAACAACTTATTTTTTGACTTATTTAATAAACTTAAAACTTAATAAATTATAAAGAAGCTAAGTAAAAAATTATAAAATATTAAAACAAACACTTTTAATGAAATATTTTAGTAATTATAATAGAGTTGTAATTCATTTAATATAATTTCAAGCCATTAAATACCTAAGTAAGAGTGTAAGACAATTCATAAAAAAAATTCAAGGCTTAAAGCCTTTTATTTTATTAATAGAACTTTCAAATTACACATACAAATATAATTCTTTTGAAGGGCATCTAATCTACGCAACCACCTTCTAGGAAGGGTTATGTTTGAATTAGGCCTCTTAGTAGTTAATTACAAATCATCATACTAATATTTGTAAGCTCCTATATAGCTTCTTTGTAACTTATCTATAATTTCTCTCGGGTATTGTTTTGAAATTGGCAATGTTGATTGATGCTCCATGAGTTCCATGCTGTCATTGCTCCCAGTGTTAAGCATCTCATTTTATTCTTCTTCTTCCCTAGTCCTTCCTAGTGGTTTATTCTTCTTCTGGAATTGGCAATGTTGATTTATTTAATATAGTTTCATGATCTAATTGTTCTTCGAAATTAATATTATAACATGCAGGGGAGGGGAGAGGTTGGGAAAATGAAGTTTCATTAACATGAGTCATTTCATCTATATGTTTCTAATTCTACGAGAAGGATTAAGACTAGAACTAGGATTAGGATTACTAGTACTATCACATTTACTAATTTTTTACTACTTTTTAAAATATGCCAAATACATTTGTAGGAGCCATAATTTAAGTATGAAATTAAATTAAAAAGTAAATGAGATACGAAAATAGAACACGTAAAGTAAACACAAAAATTAAGCATTAAAATGATACGCAAAAATTATATATTAAAATTAGGAGATAGAACGAGTGCACCGTGATTAAATATTGAAACTTGAAAAAATTATCCAAAAAATTGCTCAAAATACTTGACGAATTAATTTGAAGCTTGAAAATTACTCCAAAAATTTGCCTAAATACTTGAAACTTAGTTGATTGTGAGAAAATTGATAGAATAATATAGATAAAATGTAAGAGATTTGAGAGAGAATGATTTTTTGTGGGAAAAAAATGAAGAAGGATGGGGTATTTATTGTTAAAAATAGGGTCAAAGTGTAATTTAATAAACTTAAGGGTTAAATTAAAGTTTAGGAGGGGAGGGGTAGGGTGTGTTTGGGGGGGGGGGAATATGGCCGTTTATAGTCGTTCTGTACCAGAATGATTAAATTAAATTTAGACTATGGATCAGTATAGGTAAACAGCTACATCACTGTACTGATCCACAGTCTAAATTTAATTATTCTTTTATATCATTAATAATGTGTTTCTATGTGAGCATTCACAAAAGCAAAAGAGTATTAAACAATGCTAAAAGTGGCCAACATTAGTTGCAGAATCGTTAGCAACGTAAGGTCAGCACCTTCAAGTCCCTAGCTAACATATAATCTTTTAACATATTCCCTCTCGAAATAAGAATCGGTTATATAATAATCCCACCAATGCTATGGGTTTCACGAATAATTAGGGCCATGAAGTTTATACTCTTTAGTTTTAAATTTTGAAAGAAGACTGATAATCACCTTTGTAATTTAATTTAGTCTAATAAACTGGTAGAGTTTACCTGACTCTCGCATTTCTGAGGTTGATTTCTTAAACCACGTGGAAGAAATAACACTTCAATATCGTCTTTGTATAGAGGTCATAGCTTTCAGTCTGAATTCTTTGCAAATCATGGTGGGCAGGAAGCAAGTAAGAAAATTAGGAACAAGTTTAGCCGCCGAACAATGAAATACCATAGCAGATCTGTCGCGCATTAGCCTTTGCGTATCATTATCGTAGAGAAGCTACTTTTCAACGCTGTCTTTGTAAAATAACTATTTGTTCGACTAATGATTCGCGTCAATAGACCTATAGTGTGGTAAAAGATTCCCTATCAAAAGAATTCTTCATTCTCAAAGTTCAAAAGTGAAAACGAGGGATCCCGACCATTGTACCACACCCCTTAATGGCCATTATTGATATATTAAAAACATTAGCCATATGGGAAAAAGTGTTGAGGCAAACAAATGGGAAGGAGTAATAAGGTCAAGTATGTAAGTCCAATGATGTGACAGTGAGGACTATCTCCCAACGGCCAAGTTCTTTGCCCCTTTGCGATGTATCCATCTTTGGTGGGGCCTCATCTCCCCTTTTTCGTGATTATTTTTTTTTTCCTTTTTTTTTTTTGACCTTTCATTGTTCTCATCCAATAAAGAACATGAAAATTATCTCTTTAATCATTTTATTTACTAATTAAATGCTAAAATAAATTCAAAGCTCCTAATTGTGATAGAGTTATCGTCCCCCATGCTTCTTATTCCTTTCTAGCTATAATATAATCACTTCCCAACTATAGAGGTACTTTTCCTTTAGCGTTTTCCCGACTTTACTATCTCCGTTCACTTTTCGTGGTTCATAATTGATTTTGTACCCCCTTTAAGAATAATAAATAAAAAATATTTTTTACTAGAATATCTATAATATGATAGTATTTCAAGAAGTTTTGGGAAATGATTTAGGGAATGAGTGGTTAATGATAAGAGTAAAATAAGAAAAAAATTGCTTTTCTTTAAATTTGCTAAAATACAACAATAACGACCCAGTGAAACCTCACTAGTGGAGTATGGGGAAGGTAGTGTGTACACGGACCTTACCCCTATCTCGAAGGGGTAGAGAGGTTATTTCCGAAAGACCCTTGGCTCAAGAGGACAAAAAGACAAAAGGAGACAATATCAGTATCACCACAGAAATCATAGAAAAAAAAAATAGGAACAACATGAAATTCAGAAGAAAGATGCAAAGCAAAAGCGATAGCTAGTAAATAAGTCCGGCACTAAAAAGCGAAATAGTAAGACACGACATTGCTACTAGCTATCTTAGACAAAAATCCTACCAGACTAGTCTAACAACGGTACAAAGTAAGGCAAGACTCAACTACCTCCTAACCTACAACTCTAATACTCGACCTCCACATCTTCCTATCAAGTGTCATGTCCTTAAAAATCTAAAGCCTCGTCATGTCCTAACTAATCACCTCTCCCCAGTACTTCTTAGGACGCCTTCTACCTCTTCTCGTGCCTTCCATAATCAGCCGCTCACACCTCCTTACCGGAGCATCTGGGCTTCTCCTTTGTACATGCCCGAACCATCTAAGCCTCGCTTCCCCCATCTTGTCATCAATGGGAGCCACGCACACCTTCTCCTGAATATCACCATTCCTAATCTTATCCATCCTAGTGTGCCCGCACATCCACCTCAACATCCTCATTTCTGCCACTTTCATCTTTTGGATATGTGAGTTCTTAACAGGCCAACACTCAGCCTTGTACATCATGGCCGGTCTAACCACCACTTTATAGAGCTTACCTTTGAATATCGGTGGCACTCTCTTGTCACACAGGACTCCAGATGCTAACCTCCACTTCATCCATCCTACCCTAATACGGTGTGTGACATCTTGTCAATCTCCCCTTCCCCCGAATAACCGACCTAAGGTACTTGAAGCTGCCTCTACTTGGGATGACCTATGAGTCAAGCATCACATCCACACCCACTTCCTGCAGCTCAGCGCTGAACTTACCCTCCATGTATTCTATCTTTGTCCTACTCAGCTTGAAACCCTTAGACTCCAGAGCCTGTCTCCAAACCTCTAGCCTCTTGTTAACACTGGCTAGTGACTCATCAATCAGAACTATGTCATCGGCGAATAGCATGCACCATGGCACCTCCCCTTGAATTTGGTGTGTTAATGTGTCCATTACCATGGAAAATAAGAACGGACTAAGTGCAAAGCCTTGGTGTAACCCCATAACCACCGAAAAATGCTCAGAGTCACCTCCTACTGTCCTTACCCGAGTCTTAGCCCCATCATATATGTTCTTAATCACCATAATGTAGGGAACCGACACACTTTTTGCCTCCACGCATCTCCAGAGAACTTCTTTAGGAACCTTGTCATACGCTTTCTCTAGGTCAATAAACACCATGTGCAGGTCATTCTTCCTCTCTCTGTATAGCTCCACCAACCTTCTAACAAGGTGTATAGCTTCTGTAGTCAAACGACCCGGCATGAACCCGAACTGGTTGTCAGATACAGACACTATCATCCTCACCCTCGCTTCAACCACCCTCTCCCACACTTTCATGGTATGACTCAGTAATTTGATACCCCTATAATTGTTACAACTCTGGATATCACATTTGTTCTTATACAATGGAACCACCGTACTCTACCTCCACTCATCCGGCATCCTCTTTCACTTAAAAATAACATTGAACAACCCAGTGCAACCACTCTAAACCTGCTCTCCCTACTGTCACACCTCCTTTTTCCGCCCCCGCGAGAGGTGAAGGAGTTTTTCCAATTAAAGGACAATCGAAACGGGATTTGTTTGTTTATTTCAGAGTCGCCACTTGGGAGATTTATGGTGTCCCAAGTCACCAATTTAATCCCGAATCGAGGAAAAGAATGACTCCATATTACAGTCCGCGAACCAGAAATCCGGATAAGGAATTCTATTAACCTGGGAGAAGGTGTTAGGCATTCCCGAGTTCCGTGGTTCTAGCATGGTCGCTCAACTGTCATATTCGGCTTGTTTATCTAATTTTATACAAATATGAACTTATGTGCAGATTTTAACTCTTTACCGCTTCCATTATTATCATTATTATTTTACAGGGAATTGCAACGTTGTGAAAATGTATCTCGAACCGCGTCACATTCAATGTACACGTGGTCGTCGACACACTTTGACTCCGTTGAGATTTGGATTTGGGTCACATAAATGTGCACCCGAGTTTAAGAAAATTAAATTATTAAAGGCGCTCCTAAAGCGACTAGCGTATCATTTACTTTGGGTAGGGCCGTGAAATTTTGCTAAATGGTCCATCCCGAAGTCTATGCAATTTTAAAGAAAATATTTACTGAGGGCCCCGCAATTTTGTATTTTTTATTCGGCGAGGCTCGTCTCATTCTTATTTTTTTTAAAAGGAATTTGCAACGTCATGGACACGCATCTCGAACCACGTCACAATCAATGTACCCGTGATTAGAGACACATTTCGACTCCGCTGAGATTTGGATTTGGGTCACATAAATGTGCACCCGAGTTTAAGAAAGTAATTTAATTAAATCGCGTCTAAAGAGGCTAACGCGTTATTATCTTTGGGGAGGGCAGTGAAATTCACTAAATAGTCCATTCCAAATTCTAAGTATTTATTATGACCAATTATTGAGGGCCCCGCAATTTACATTGTTTATTTGGCGAGGCTCGTCTCATTATTTTTAAAAGGATGATCTTAGCATGACTACATTTTCTATTTTTCGTTTTCTAAAACAAATGAAGAAAAGGTCCTACTTGATTTACATACTTTCGAGTTATTATAGTCGGGTTCTGAATATGATTTGCAAAAATCCGAAACATGAACGCGTATATGGGCCGTTTCTTAGATATTACGGGCCCAGGCCCAATGTGCATAACGTGAAACTCGGCCTGGGCCTTCCTTATTCCAATTGGGCTTGTTTAACTTATTTGGTATATGTTTGGCATTTAAAGGGGGGGGGGAACTGAAATATAATGTGTTGCTTGTCTTAATCAAGCCATATTCCTACCAACTAAAAAAATAGACCATTTGTTTAAGGAAGTAACTATTGAGTACCTAACATGCTTCTTGACAAATAATAATGAACTAATAGAACATAGCTACTACAACATTAGTCCCTTTTAATTATAAGCAACTCGTAGAGTTTTTCAACTAAATGATATGTGTAAAGGTTCAGTTACATCACAGCTGACTACATAGTTCTATTAGAGAAAGCGAACTATCATACATACAACTAATGTTCAGTATATTTCTAAAGTGAATCCAAAATAACTTCAACTCTTCATTTCTTTGTATTCATGCTTTGAATTTCAGCCTACATTGATAAGTGTATCAGTGGTGTACCTGGTATTTGGGAAAGCAAAAGAAGAAGAGGAATGATCAGTGCAGCAATAGCCCACACACACAGCAACACAGCAGAAAAGCAGCAACACAAAGACAGCAATCAGCAGCAACAAACCAGCAGGCAGACTTTGTTAAACCAAAACAAACCTAGCAGGCAAACCCAATAATGGCCAGTAAGAGGAACCAGCGACAGATTTAAACCAAACAGGAGACTCGTGAACTTTCGAACCAACAGAAGAACCAAGACACTCAACTGAAACAGTGTCCAACAAGTAAATAAATCCAAGAAAACTAAACTGAAACCCAACAGTATCCCAACACAGCAGACTGGTGCACGAAAACAGTAATTTTCTGATTTTTTTCAAAAAAAAAACCCAAGAAAAGCAACTTCAAGCTCTTTAATGTAGAAGTTTTGTTTTAACACTCTACCTCTCTTAATTTCTGATGTCCAACCCCTTACCCCAACCTGAATGAGCCTATTTATAGGCAAAATATAGGCAAGCCCCAGGCTGCCTTGATCCCTTCAGCCCTCAACTCTGCCCATACCCCTTTATTTCCCATTATCATGTGTTTCGTGCCCCAAATGGTATGGGCAGCTGACAATCCCCAACTAATCCCCCATCAATTCATTTTATTATTACCAAATGTTATGGGCCTATTATAATACTCAACTAACATCCCATGCTATCAAGTTTTATTCCCCACTATTGTATTAGTTTAATCACAATTCAGTACCCTATTGTCAGCCCACTTAAACAAACCATTTCTGATCTTTTCACATCCCCAAAATACCCCTGTTAACCCCTGGTTATTACTATTTTACCCTGCTTCAACAGCCTGAAATTTTGAACTTCTGAAAGTTCAAACTCAAACTGCCCTAAACTGAGTTCTAGCTATTACACTGCAGCTACAAACCATTCACAGATAATGTCAAACAATCAGCTAAACGACAATGATTCGATCAATCATATGAAGCTATACGAATCAGAATATTTGAACATTCAGTCCTATAAAACTAATCGACGACATTTATCTAATTGACTATACTAATTATAACATAGAACAATCAGTCGATTTAAACAAATAATACGAACAGGGTCCCAAATGGCTTTAGGCAGCTTGGCACAAAACAGGGGGACAACATGAATAAAACACTCGACGACACTGATCAAATCGAGTATGTATCCTACTACACGCATTTAATAATGGACAGAAGAATAATCGACCAACTAAAAGGACTTGCGAAGATGAAAAAAATTGAAAGAAAACAACAGTAAAATCAACAACTAACTAAACATGCTAACAAACATAAACATCATTCAAACAGAAATATAAAAGAAAAGGAAAAGTCATTGTGGAAGCTCAACAACGAACGACCCAGGCCTGAACTGGATTTGACCATTTGAGGTCGAA
Source organism: Nicotiana tabacum (assembly GCF_000715075.1). Lineage (NCBI taxonomy): Eukaryota > Viridiplantae > Streptophyta > Magnoliopsida > Solanales > Solanaceae > Nicotiana > Nicotiana tabacum. The sequence continues at coordinate 25,250,183 of NC_134095.1, forward strand.
CAGATTTTAATCGAGGTGTTCTCAACCGAGAACACTTCGATTAAGGTCTATTAGACCCCAACCCTCCATTTAAACTGGCCGGATTCCCAAAGTTCTTGTGTTCTAGGGTTTGAACATTCCGATTCGGGGCTTGAGGGTTTATAGGTAGATTCGGACCAAACCAAGCTTGGTTTGGTCACGAGTGAAGCCAGGGTAGTGACTGGTGGGAAACTGGGGTGGGTTGGTGTAGATCAGGGTTTGGTTCGAATCTTCAGAAGAAGATTCGAGACCATGTAGGTTGATTCGAACCCAACAGTTTGCAGATCCGTATTCAGGGTGGTTGGGTGCATCAAGGGTGTTACTTTGGTGGTCACCGGCATCGTTGCCGCCGGATTTACGGTGAGGGGATGGAAGGGTGGTGCTAGGGTTTGAATGGAGGATGTTGGGTCGTGTCTGAGAGAGATGATGGAAGGGGGGTGTTCGGATAGGGGGCGTGGGGTGTGATGAGGGGCTTATGTACGGAACGTGGCAATTAATTTCAGCAGTTTGATCAAATGATCTCAATGGCTTGGATTAATTGGTGAGGGACATGACGGGGTCGTTTGGTGTAGAAACGAGGTCGTTTGGTTTTTAATGAGGGGCTGGGTCGACCCGGGTAAGCAGGTCGGGTTACGGGCGCGATCGTGGACCGTTGGATGAGTATGGATGAATGGCTCAGATCAAACGCCCTATGCGGCGTCGTTTGGGGGCATCCCTGGAACCCTGGTTTGGACTGGGTCGTTACAAATTGGTTTGGGCCTGTTGTTTTAGTTAAATTTTGGCCCAAATCCGGTCTTTCCTTCTTATAATTAAACCAAAAATTCCTAAAACCCAAAATTAAACTACACAAATATTAATTAACACCTAACAACAATTATCCAACGAATTAAAACATTTAATAAAATTACCTTGACAATAGATAGAATAGAAAAGCATATTTTTTGTGATTTTCGCTTTTTTTTAACAAAAAAAACAAATAATGATTAATTAATTCCTAAATGTGTCATTTTCCTAAATGCATGCAACATGTATTTTTGTATTTTTCTAAATATAGCAAAGCGAGCATTTACGGACAAAACAATTATCAAAAATGTCACACAAATCCTCAAAATTGTACCCGAAGGTAACTTGTTTTATTTATTTTCCGATTTCTTTTGGAGTAGTTTCCGTGAAGCAACAATCACGTGCTTACAGCTGCCCCTCTTTGTCCGAAAGCACAGAGAGCTTTCGTGCAAAGATAAAGTGAGCAGGCACGAGTGATTTTGCTCGTTGGAAGACTTCGTGTGAAGCATTTTGTTTTGAAAAAGATTTTAACCAAACATTTGCTTCAAAGGTTTCCTACATATCCCTGGCTATAAGGGAATCAGGTTAATGTAGTTCGGGAAGTGTTGGTAGCTGGGACTACCATGGGACTGCGATTTGCTGTTACTGCTGCTGCATGCTGTTACTACTGCTTATCGATCTCCTTATTACATCGTGTTTAAAAGAAAAATCAAGAAGCTAGGCTAGATAACGGATTACAAGATCCCATCTATCCTCCCTTTGTTCTTGACGCCTTGCTTCCTTGTCGGCTTGCGTCTATTCTAGTGCTTCTTTTCTTTCGAGAACGGATTACAACCTTCTGTTTTCTGGTGAGTTGTTGGTTTCAAGACCTGAAAATGCAAAGACTGAAATATATTCCTCTTGTTATACATGTGGGCGCCTATTTAACTAAGACATGAAAATATTCCTCTCATTATACAGGTGGGCGCCTATTTAACTAAGACATGAAAATATTCCACTCATTATACAGGTGGGCACCTATTTAACTAAGACATGAAAATATTCGTCTCATTATACAGGTGGGCGCCTATTTAACTAAGACATGAAAATATTCGTCTCATTATACAGGTGGGCGCCTATTTAACTAAGACATGAAAATATTCCTCTCATTATACAGGTGGGCGACTATTTAACTAAGACAAGAAAATATTCCTCTCATTATACAGGTGGGCGCCTATTTAACTAAGACATGAAAATATTCCTCTCATTATACAGGTGGGCGCCTATTTAGCTAAGACATGAAAATATTCCTCTCATTATACAGGTGGGCGCCTATTTAGCTAAGACATGAAAATATTCCTCTCATTATACAGGTGGGCGCCTATTTAACTAAGACATGAAAATATTCCTCTCATTATACAGGTGGGCGCCTATTTAACTAAGACATGAAAATATTCCTCTCATTATACAGGTGGGCGCCTATTTAGCTAAGACATGAAAATATTCCTCTCATTATACAGGTGGGCGCCTATTTAACTAAGACATGAAAATATTCCTCTCATTATACAGGTGGGCGCCTATTTAGCTAAGACATGAAAATATTCCTCTCATTATACAGGTGGGCGCCTATTTAGCTAAGACATGAAAATATTCCTCTCATTATATAGGTGGGCGCCTATTTAGCTAAGACATGAAAATATTCCTCTCATTATACAGGTGGGCGCCTATTTAACTAAGACATGAAAATATTCCTCTCTTTATACAGGTGGGCGTCTATTTAGCTAAGACATGAAAATATTCCTCTCATTATACAGGTGGGCGCCTATTTAACTAAGACATGAAAATATTCCTCGCATTATACATGTGGGCGCCTATTTAACTAAGACATGAAAATATTCCTCTCATTATACAGGTGGGCGCCTATTTAACTAAGACATGAAAATATTCCTCTCATTATACAGGTGAGCGCCTATTTAACTAAGACATGAAAATATTCCTCTCATTATACAGGTGGGCGCCTATTTAACTAAGACATAAAACTATTTGAATTTATTTCCTCGTTCCTCTGAGAAAATTTTTGACAACGGCAAAAAAATTTCTGCCCCGGTTTTGGTGACCTTCCTTGTGGCGTGTTTTTCTGCCATCATCAACCTTTATTTTCCTATAGCAATCAAAGAAAATTTTGTTAGTTTGAACATGGTGAGTGGCCGTGTCACTCCTGCTGGGGGATGATTTTTCCTTTCCCTTTCCCTTGCTCTGTGCTCCCAAAACTCTTTGGGGATAAAGTTGCTTGATGGGGATGATATGTCTGTTGAGGATGGTATTTCTGCTGGGGATGGTTTTCCATTTATCCCTTCCCCACTCTCTTGTTTCAAAACATGTTGTGGGAGTCCTCTTCAACTCCAAAACTACTCCCTTAAAAGTTTATTTTCTCCCAGCACTGCAGGGCATAAAATGTTATCACCTGGGTATAACGTTATGGAGGATAGGACTTTTGGGGTTATCTTGCTGAGGATCAATTCTCTCTTCCTCCTTCCCCCTTTCTATGGTGTCTGACCACCTTGGACCTTGGTCAGTGATCTATCGAAGTTCTGTTGGGGATCTTCTTGGAACTTGGTCTATAAGTCCCTCAACTGCTGTTTCCTGCTTTTCTTCACGTTCCCCTTAACTTTCTAGGCCAGTTTGTCATTTGGTTTTGCAACAAACGCCTTTTGTCTTATTGCCTTAACTTTGGCCTGTCCCCTTCGCATTTTGCTTTGTACCATTTTGTCCCCTGGTAGTAAACTCTGAAAAATCCTTCTCGAAACAAATTTCTGGAAAAAGTCTTTTTAGACAAAGAAATGAAAAGATAGAAAAAGAGAAAAATCTTTCTGAACAAATGTTGGGGGAAAAGAAAAGGAAAGAACTTATTTGGACGGTATGACTGGTCCCAACGATCATGTCGTGCATTACGAATTAATCGACCCAGTCTATCAATCAATCTTCCTGATGGCCTCACTTGCTGGGGATAAATAGGTGCCCATCTCTTCGCAAATACGGATCCTTTTTGCCAATCTATCTTGTCGCCTTATAGTGCCCTTCGAGGGGTTTTCACTAATAAGACTCTCTCCTTTCTCTCAGCTCCCATCGCCTTATGATGCCTGTGAAGGTTTTCACCGATAATACTCTCTCGTTTTATTTCTCTCATCTTTCATCGCCTTATGGTGCCTGTGAAGGTTTTCACCGATAAGACTCTCTCATTTGATTTTATTTTTTTAGCGGGGGATTGGAGTGCTGCTGATATGCCTCTCTCTTCTGAAGATTTTTTTCGGCTATCAATTCATTTCCAGTTTATGATCCTCTTCTTTGATGGGGATCAGTGTATTACTCTCGGCTTTCATTTGCCTGACTTGGCACCTCTCGGATACTGATCGGGAGGTCTTTTTTGGGCATTTATGTTTGGTTTTGTGTGGGTTTAAAGAAAGGCTATCAAAAATTCAAAAATAAATTCGACGGGTGAAACACTACAACTCTTGGAATCAACCCTTTTTTGAAATTTCAAAATCATAACTCCTGCCCCAGTTTTCTTTCTTGGGGGTTTTTATATTTACACTATGTGGAGCTATGCACACTATGCACATTACGGTGCACTATGACCGAGTCGTGAGGCACCTACGTATCCTCTTTGAGGAATCAGGTCAAACGTAGTTCCTACATTCCTTTGTTTTTCTTATGACCTTTATCTTGTTTTCATTTTTCTTTTCTTCTTTTTTTTCATATATTTTTCATTAGTGACTCCAAAAGAGGGGTATGAAAGAATAAACAAGGCTCAAAAGGGGAAGCGAGGGTTAAAAGTGTTTGGATAGAAGAAAGAATTGCCTCCGTCATTTCATTATCCAATAAGTACCAAGTAAAAACAAACGAACCAATAACTATCATAATCAAAGAAATTACGCATAATATCTTTTGACTGCATCAGAATTGATAGCCATGTCGACGCATCTTCCTTCGATATCTGTTAGACATAAAGCGCCGTTGGATAACACTCTGGTCACAACATAAGGCCCTTGCCAATTTGGGGCGAACTTGCTTTTTGCTTCGATCTGATGTGGGAGGATCCATTTCAATACTTGTTGCCCTACTTCAAATTTTCTGGGGCGCACCTTCTTATTGTATGCCCTCGCCATTCTTTTCTGATACAACTGGCCATGACACACTGCTGCCAATCTTTTTTCATCTATTAAGTTCAGCTGCTCCAGTTGAGCTTTGACCCATTCATCGTCGTCAATCCCGGCTTCAGCGACAATTCAGAGGGACAGAATTTCGACCTCTGCTGGTATTACTGCTTCAGTTCCATATACCAACAAATAAGGAGTTGCACCTATGGAAGTCCGGACTGTAGTGCGATAACCCAACAAGGCAAAGGGTAATTTCTCATGCCATTGTCTAGATCCTTCTACCATCTTCCTCAGTATCTTCTTGATGTTCTTATTGGCTGCTTCAACTGCTTCATTCACCTTGGGACGATATGGGGTGGAATTGCGGTATGTAATCTTAAACCGTTGGCATACCTCTCTCATCAAATTGTTGTTAAGATTTGCACCATTATCTGTGACGATCACTTTTGGGACTCCAAATCTGCAGATGATATGGGAGTGAACAAAATCCACCACTGCCTTCTTGGTTACCGACTTGAAAGTTTTAGCTTCCACCCACTTGGTGAAGTAATCGATGGTCACCAGAATAAACCTATGGCCGTTGGTCACCGCCGGCTCAATAGGCCCAATGACATCCATGCCCCATGCAACAAATGGCCATGGCGCTGACATTGTATGCAATTCTGTCGGCGGAGAATGAATCAGATCTCCGTGTATCTGACATTGATGGCATTTCCTCACGAAATTGATACAATCATGCTCCATAGTGAGCCAATAGTACCCTGCTCGAAGAATCTTCTTTGCCAATACATATCCGCTCATATGTGGCCCACAGACTCTAGCATGTACCTCTGCCATAACTGTCATGGATTGATCGACATCTATACACCTTAGCAATCCCAAGTCTGGGGGTTCTTATGTACAACACTCCTCCACTGAGGAAGAATCCATTTGACAAACGCTGAATGGCTCTTTTTTGGTCTCCGGTGGCCTGCTCCGGATATGTCCCCATCTTGAGGTACTCCTTTATGTCATAAAACCATGGCTCGCCATCCACTTCCTCTTCTACCATGCTGCAATAAGCATGCTGATCACGAACCTGAATGTGTAACGGGTCAACATACATTCTGTCGGGGTGGTGTAACATTGATGCTAAGGTGACCAATGCATCGGCAACCTCATTATGAACTCTCAGGATGTGTCTGAATTCCACTGATCGAAATCGCTTGCTCAGATCGTGCAAACATTGTCAATATGGTATGAGTTTCAAATCCCGTGTTTCCCACTCACCCTGAATCTGATGCACTAGGAGGTCCGAGTCTCCCAAGACCAAAACGTCCTGGACATCCATGTCTGCAGCTAGTCGCAAACCCAAAATGCATGCTTCATACTCGGCCATGTTGTTGGTACAATAGAAACGTAGCTGAGCTGTAACAGGATAGTGACGTCCTATTTCCGAAATGAGTACCGCCACTATACCAACCCAATTCGCGTTTGCGGATCCATCAAAGAAAAGCTTCCAGGTTGGTTCCTCGGGTAATTCCAGCTCACCTGTATGCATTACTTCCTCGTCTGGAAAATACGTCCTCAAAGGCTCGTATTCTTCATCAACGGGATTCTCATCCAAGTGGTTGGCCATCGCTTGGGCTTTCATGGCCGTCCTCATCACATAGACGATATCAAACTCTGTGAGCAAAATTTGCCATTTTGCTAACCTCCCTGTAGGCATAGGTTTCTGGAAAATGTACTTTAATGGATCCAAACGGGAAATGAGATAAGTAGTATACGAGGACAAGTAGTGCTTCAACTTCTGAGCCACCCAAGTTAGGGCGCAACATGTCCTCTCGAGTTGAGTGTACTTGACCTCATATACTGTAAACTTCTTGCTAAGATAATAAATGGCCTGCTCCTTCCTTCCTGTAATGTCGTGTTGCCCCAACACGCAGCCAAACGAATTCTCCAGGACCGTCAGATAAAGAATTAATGGTCTCCCCGGCTCAGGTGGAACCAACACAGGTGGATTGGACAAATACCCTTTGATCTGGTCGAAAGCCTTTTGACACTCCGCCGTCTAGTCTACCGCAACATCTTTCTTCAGCAGCCGAAATATGGGTTCACAAGTCGCTGTGAGTTGAGCGATGAACCTGCTGATATAATTTAGTCTTCCCAATAGACTCATTACCTCCGTTTTGTTCTTTGGCGGTGGCAAATCTTGGATGGATTTGATCTTGGACGGGTCCAACTCAATACCCCGTCGACTGACGATGAATCCTAACAGCTTTCCTGATGGAACCCCGAAGGCGCATTTGGCCGGGTTGAGCTTAATATCATACTTTCGAAGTCTTTGAAAGAACTTTCTTAAGTCTGCTACATGGTCTTCCTGACGCCAAGACTTTATGATCACATCATCTACGTACACTTCAATTTCTTTGTGTATCATGTCGTGAAACACAGTAGTCATTGCTCGCATGTACGTTGCCCCAGCATTCTTCAATTCGAAAGGCATTACCCGGTAGCAGTAAGTTCCCCATGGCGTAATGAAAGCCGTCTTTTCCGCATCTTCTTTGTCCATTAAGATCTGATGATATCCTGCATAGCAGTCCACAAAGGATCCAATCTCGCGCCCAGCGCAATTATCGATCAAGATATGGATGTTGGGCAATGGAAAATTATCCTTAGGACTTGCCTTGTTGAGATTGCGGTAGTCGACACATACCCTAATTTTTCCATCCTTCTTCGGCACTGGTACCACATTGGCCAACCAATCGGGATATCGAGTAACCCGAATAACTTTTGCCTGCAGCTGCTTGGTCACTTCTTCTTTGATCTTCACACTCATATCCGTCTTAAACTTCCTTAGTTTTTGCTTGACCGGAGGGTATACCGGGTTAGTGGGCAATTTGTGAACCACTAGATCGGTGCTTAATCTCGGCATATCATCATATGACCATGCAAAAACATCTTTGAACTCAATGAGGGTTTTGATTAATTCCTCCCTGACGTTTGGCTCAATGTGGATGCTGATTTTGGTTTCTCTGACATTATCTGCATCCCCTAGATTTACAGCCTCGGTGTCATTCAGATTAGGCTTGGGTTTCTCTTCAAATTGGCACAATTCTCGGTTTATTTCTTCGAAGGCTTCATCCTCGTCATATTCAGACTCATCGTCATAACCGATCTCTTGTATAATTAAGTCAGAGTCAGATTGATTTATTAGACTAGGTCGAAGATCCGTTGTGCATGCCATGTCATTAGAACCAGTACAAAGAGAACTGTTCAGAAAAAGAAAAGAACAAAACGAAATTAAAATGAGACAAGAAAAGAGAATTTTATTAAAAATGCGGGATAACAGGGTTCACACTTTACAAAATAAAATGGGATTTGGATTACACCCTGGAATAATCCAAAAAACTATAAAGAAAAATCAAAGCCCACTACCAGGACTCCCCCCGGGTAGGAAGAGGAGTAACCGTCCAATTGTTGGTTTTGGCCTCAAGCCCCACAAACTGTATGCCTGCTCTGCTGGAACCCTCTCCAACTTCTATCACATGGACATCAGCAAACAGCCTTTCGAAGCTCTGATTCAAATCCTCGTCCATCCCAATCAATGGTCCGAGAATTTTCGGGACCGGTGACCCCTTGGCACTTGCTCTAATAAAGGATCTGGAGAGACGCGGAATTGGTTTGGGAAGAATCCAAACTTTCTTTTTCATTTTCCGTGCTCGCTTTACATCTGCCGCAGTCGGTTTGAACCCCAATCCAAAGGTCTCTAAATTCTTGGGCAAGGAGACAGGTTGAACAATCTCCTGAAGCTCATCCCCCAGGCCTTTCCTGGCACAAACCCATTACCCAGCATTTCTGAAACCATCATGACCGTTGCAGAAGCTACCCTGGGGTGTGGAATGCTTTCACCTTCGGGAATCTTGTTTGCTGACACTGCATCGAAAATCTGGTAAACCCAAGGACCTTTGTCATCATTGGTTTCTATGAAGGGCACAATGGCGCCTCCCATGGTGCACGCAGTGTCCTCCCCATGCAGCACGACATCTTGTCTGTCCCATTCGAACTTGACCATTTGATGCAAGGTGGATGGCACCGTTTTGGTCGCGTGGATCCACGGTCGTCCCAACAAAAGGTTATAAGATACCGCGGCATCCAATACCTGGAACTCCATGGTAAACTGGACCGGGCCGATGGTCAACTCGAGTATAATATCCCCCACGGTGTCTGTTCCACTTCCATCAAATCCTCGGACGCAAATGTTGTTCTTGCGGATTCTACCATGGTAAATCTTCAACTAGTTCAGGGTGGATAACGGACAAATATTGGCACTTGAGCCGTTATCCACCAACGCCCGAGTAACTGCCGAATCTTCACATTTGACAGTCAAGTAGAGAGCTTTATTGTGTTCTGTGCCCTCCACTGGCAGATCATCATCAGAGAACGTTACCCTATTTACCTCAAAAATTTTGTTGGCAATCGTTTCAAGGTGGTTTACTGAAATTTCATTGGGCACATAAGCTTCATTCAGTATCTTCATCAGGGCCCGGCGATGTTCATCCGCATGGATCAATAGTGATAACAACGAGATCTGGGCCGGTGTTTTCTTCAATTGTTCGACCACGGAGTAATCCTGCACTTTCATCTTTTTCAAGAATTCCTCAGCCTCTTCTTCTGACATGGGTTTCTTTGTTGTGGCTGGGTTGGATCTTCTCAACTCCACTGGAGCAAAACATCGTCCTGATCGAGTCAGTCCCTGCGCCGCACAACTATCCTCCTCCACTTGATTTCCCTTGTACATTACCACTGCCTTTTCATACTTCCAAGGCATGGCCTTGCTATCAATCACTGGCAATTGGACTACCGGCTTTATGGTGATCAGTTCCCTACAGACCCCTTTTAACACAACTACGGGTGTGGATGATGTCCCCGATACTACCAATTGGGCTGGCTCTGGTTTCTTTGTTGTGGGGGACAGATTCTTCCCTAATATCACCACTGCTTGACAGCCTCCCCCTTCAACTGTACCCCTGGTTTCCCACCGGTCGATTCTTCTTTCGGAGCGGCCTGGATCATCATCACCGTCTGTGAGGGCTTCCTCGTCTCTCCTCCCTTACACACCAACTCGATCATATGAGCTTCGCGGTGTACTGGCAATGGGTTCTAGTTGATGTTGGGTGTATCCAGCGTCTGGACCTCGATCTTGTTGGCATCAATAAGATCTTGTATTGCATGCCTCAACCTCCAACATTTTTCGGTATCATGCCCTAGCATTCCTGAGCAGTACTCGCAGCTTATCGATCGGTCCAAATTTTGGGGTGGGGGGTTTGGCTCTCTAGGCTCGACAGAACTCACCAAACCTAGCTACCTCAATTTGTGGAACACGGCGGTACAGGTCTCTCCCAACTCAATAAAAGCTCTATGCCTCTGTAGCCTGTCATTTCTAGCAGCTTGACTTCCTCGAAAGCCCGCCCCTGGAGGGTTCCTGTATGCTCTTGGTGGAGGATAGGCATTTTGTGGTGGAGGGTATGTGTTTTGTGGTGGTGCATATGTGTTTTGTGGAGCCGGCGCGCGCCATTGCGGGCGAACTGGAGGCTGAGTGTATGTTTGGGCTTGGTGCACGGAGAAGTGTGGTTCTTGAGGTGGATAGTAGTGTTGTGGCGGGCTGTATGGATAAGTTGGCCTTTGGGGTCTGGGTTGGTTGTAGTATGGTTTGCCGGACCTAGACCAACTGCGTGCCTCAACCGTGGCGACTTCTTCTTTCTTCTTCCTTCCCAGCGCACCTCCAGTGCCGCTCTGAATGGCTTGGGTCGTTGCTTTGAGCGCTGAGTAATTCAGGATTTTATCGGACCTCAGTCCCTCCTCTATCATAACCCCTATCTTTACTACTTCATTGAAGGACTTTCCAACTGTTGTCACTAGGTGACCAAAGTAAGTTGGATCCAGCGTTTGCAGGAAGTAGTCCACCATTTCTTCCTCTCTCATGGGAGGATCAACCCTGGCTGCCTGTTCTCTCCAGCGGAAACCAAACTCGTGAAAGCTTTCCCCAAACTTCTTTCCGGTCCTCAGTAATGTGAGACGGTCAGGGACTATCTCGAGATTGTATTGAAAGTGACCCGCGAAAGCATGCGCTAGATCATCCCAAGTGTACCATCAGCTGGGATCTTGCCTGGTATACCATTCCAATGCCGATCCACTCAAGCTTTGACCAAAATAAGTTATCAGTAGCTCATCTTTGCCACTTGCTCCTCTCATTTTGCTACAAAAGCCCCACAAATGTGCCATAGGATCCCCGTGCCCTTCATATAAGTCAAACTTAGGCATCTTAAATCCTGCCGGGAGTTAGACGTCCGGAAAAAGGCATAGATCCTTGTAGGCCACGCTGACCTGGTTGCCCAATCCATGCATGCTCCTGAAGGATTGCTCCAGGCTCTTGAACTTCCTCATTACCTCATCCTGCTCTGGAACCTTAACCGGTTTTTCAATCTCCGCCGGGACTTCCAAGTGTGGATTATAGGTATAGGGTTCTGGTGCATTGAATGTGGGTTCAGGGGGATAGTACTGCGCATCGTTAGCCTAAAACAATGGCTCACTAGTTGATCTTTGCAGTGTGGCTGGTGTGGGTCCCATAAAAGTGGTAACATTGGGTGTTGGGAGATGTTGATGGGGTGGTGGAGCTTGGGAATCATAAGGGCTTCTCTCCTGATAATAACGGTGATTCGGGAGGCTTGTTGAAGGGCCAGAATGAGGGTAGTCCGGCACATGCCCTAGTGGTTCAGGGCACTTTTGTACTTTAGCCAAGGCTAACTGCATCACATTCATCTCCAATCCTGTCCTTTCTATCTTCTTCATTGCCTCTTTCAGCAACTAGCTTACTGGCCTTTCTTCCTCGGCAGTGTTTTCTGAAGTAGTCATGATTATTGGCACAGGTCCCTTGGATCTGGTTTGATAAGGATGTGTTGCCAGAACGCTTTAACAACTAACTGTCTGGCATTTGTGGAAAACAACAAACTTGTTAGCGTTAGAGTGTAACAGGTTTAGTAATAGCACATTGGGGATGCAATGCTCCTAGGCAGTTAACCATTTCTAACATGTTTTGCTTCAACCGCATGCGTCATCCCGGCTTGCTTTATTTGTGCCCTTAAAGTGTTTTGGGAGCCCCCATTTTTCTCTCTATTATTCTTCCTTTCTTCCTTCTCTCTTTTTTTTCTTTTCTTTTAGTGGCGGTCGAATCTTATGTGGATTGCCTACGTATCACGTCCCCGCGTGAATCAGACCGGACGTAGTTCTGCCACAAAGTAAAGACGCAAAATTCTTTTGGAATCATTCAATTCATCACCAAAATTTGCTATTACAAACTACTTATTTTAAACAAAGAAAAGCAATAGTACAGATTCCAAAATTCTTAACCTGACTCGATAAAAAAAACAAAAAACAACATATGGGAAGATAACGGACCCATAAAGTCAAGACTCGAACTAGGGATACATTAAGGATTTCAACTTAGGTGCTCGCGAGGCATCGTTCGGCCTTTCCGCGGGCTTTGGTATGAGACCTCTTTGTAAGCTTTTCAACTCATTCATGATCCGGTGAACATAGCCGATGACGGAGACAAGTAGGGTATCACGAGGAATCTTCTCACATGCCAAGCATCTCCTGTAAATGTAGTGCCCAATCTCGTCAATCCTATCTCGGATGTTGTCCCTTTCCCTGAATAATTACTATATTCGCCGGTTTTTCAGTCCCAGTGCTTGAGCATTGTCGGCGAGTCGATCCTGGAACCTTTCCATTTGTTTTTCCATTCTGGTCATCACATCATAACAGCACCTCCTGTCAGCTTGGGCATCTCGGGCTTGTTTGAAGATCCGCTCCTGAAGAGTGGAGTTCGTTTTCCTTAATAGCCCGATGCTCATTTCAGAATCCCTTATGACTTGTTGCAGATGCTTTCTCCAGGCCATTGCACCTTTTGCCCATCTGACCCTCATTCTTGCTATGCAAGCTTCAGATCTCTCCAAGTCCTCTCGGCTTTTGTTGGCCTGACTCCTCAGCTCTGCTATCAACCTCTCATTGGATCGATTTTTCTGTTGGTCACCGGCATTCTTTCTGTCTTGGCGGATTCGGGCTCTCATGGCCTTGTTTTCTTGGGTCAACTTGTTCTTTTCCCCTTTGTCGGTAGCAACTTGCACATCGTTTTCAAATTCCAGGTCCCTAATCTGTCGCCTTAGCTTGCCTATTTCTGCCCTGTAGTTTTCTTCTTTTGCAAGCCAGCCCCATTATTCTTGCGATGACTCAACAAAATCTTGGAGGTGAGGTCTTTTGGTTGGTCATTCTAGTTCGTCTCTCGCAGTGCTCTTCTTCTTATGCCAAGCGAGATAAGCAGGTGAGACTTCTCCTCTGGATAGGTCACACACTCGAGTATTTACCGGCAAGTACTGTCATTCGCTCCATATATAACGAACTGCCTTTTCATGAAATTGGCCGTTGTTGCTGACCTCGACTGCATAAATACTGAGATCTTCGTCTGGGTGTACCACCTGACATCTTCCCAATTGTCTCATCACCCGGTAAGGAGCATAAGGCTGAATACCTCTGAGTCCCATTAAGAGGAAGTAAGGACCAGTGGCGGGCATATACACAATTTCTTCAACAGGAAGTCAACCCAATGTCCAATATATTTGTACTGCAGTGATGGAACAGAGATAGGATACCCAGTCTTCAAACCCTTCCGGTAATCTGAGCCCCGAAGCCCTCTGGTTATATCCTTCGATGCAGCCTTCGTTCATAGATATATAGCGCATACACTGAGGATGATGACATAAGTGCTCGATCATCCACATCTGCAGTAACAAATTGCATCCTTCGAAGAAATCTGCCCCGGCTTTACAGGCTGTGAGAGCTCGGTATATCTCGGACACTATAATAGGAGCAAGCGTACTTTTGTTGTTGGTAATCAGGACCTTGACGATTCCAGCCACCTTTATATCAATATTGCTATCCTTCCGAGGAAACACCACAATGCCCAAGAATGCTACCATGAAGGCGAAACGCCTATGTTCATCCCACTTTATCCGATTCCCTCTGCTGCAAACACCGCTTTCCGGATCATCGAACCCTCCTATATGCCCATACCTCTGGTATGTGAATTGCAAAGTAGAAAAACCCCTATCCAATTCAGAGTACGGGACTCCCTTGCTTATCTTCAGTAGATCCATGAACTTGTGCGAATTTACGGCTCTCGGAGCGATCAGATATTTGTGCCTTAAGCCCTCAGTAATGTCCATGTAGCCTGCTACCTCTTCTAAGGTTGGGGTGAGTTCAAAATCCGAGAAGTGGAATACATTGTGGGCTGGGTCCCAAAATGTAACCAAAGCCTTTATGATGTCACACCTGGGTCTGACATTCAACAAACTGGTCAGACCTCCCAGATGCAGTTTGATCTTGTCTTGCTCTGACTTTTCCAAATCCTCCCACCACAAGCGCAACTCCAAAGGGATCTTGCTCCTAACCGTTACCGGCAAACTTGGACCTGTGCTCATTCTGCATATTTATTAGGGTTATTAAGCAAAATTAAGACTCATTTGACTCAAAGACAAAATTAACACACTTTTCTTTTCCCCTTTTCTTCCAAAAATAAAAATAAAATTCGGTTTTGCAAATACGGCCTTTCAACACCTCGAAGACGAAGATTTTAAGGATGTGTTGGCTAACCGGTGAAAACCTTGAAAAATGACCATGTGCAGTTGTTTTTGCAAAAACAGCCTTCCGGCGCCCTTTTAGGGACGTTCGGCTATTTCTGAAAAGAATGGCATCACCCTAATTATTTTCAAATAAAAGTAAAATTTTTGTTCTTTTGGATAATTTTTGCAAAAAGAAAGTTGGATCCGATGGGGGTTGCCTACGTATCTCACACCCTGCGAGAATCAAACTGCCGTAGTTCGGGCAGAGACTATTATATATTTTTTTATATATATTATTTTTCATGACACGACAAGCTATTCTTCCTCTTCTATTTTGAAAATAAGACAAAAAAAAGACTCTTTTTTTTAGTGAGACAAACTATATAAAAAGAATATTTTCTTTTATATTATTTTTTCAAAAATTTCGGCAGTATTTGGGCATTGGTGTTTCTAAAATAGGCAATTAACTCTCTACACTGTTACTTCACTCTTTTGTTTTCACATTTTTTCAATATTCCAGATTTTCGAAACCGGTCAGCATACAAGTCTGAAGCAAATGAATGCATAAAGCAAACAGGATGTAGCAGGATGGTCTTTTCATTTCAGGTTGCTAGTCCTAGACGGACTCAACCCCTGTTTTGAGTCCCCTAAGTCAAATGCACATGATGCAAATAAGCGTTCCTACTAGGGATCCGGCATGAGGCTTCGTTATACTAAGTTTTAAAACCTAGGTGTTTGTTCTAGACCTGGCTTACCCGAGCGGACTACTCGAGCCGAGGATGGGAGCTGTGTACCGGTAACCAAAGGGCCATCCGGTTTTGCAACTCCTCCGCATCCTCATTCTATTTTTGGTATATGACACTAACAGAAAGAAGTCACGACCAGCGTGCACTCCTCAAGAGAGAGAAGAGAGGGGTTTCAGCACAGTTTATATATACAGTCCAAGTAATATCAAAGCGGTAAGAGCAACATTTTGCACATTTAGGCAAAAACATGTAATGAAATCAGATAATAAATAAAGCCAAATAAGAACAATTATTCTAAGCTCGAATACTGGATCTGGGTTAAATGAAGTCTCCAGCAGAGTCGCCAGAGCTGTCACACCTCCTTTTTCCGCCCCTGCGAGGGGTGAAAGAGTTTTTTCCAATTAAAGGACAATCGAAACGAGATTTGTTTGTTTATTTCAGAGTCGCCACTTGGGAGATTTAGGGTGTCCCAAGTCACCAATTTAATCCCGAATCGAGGAAAAGAATGACTCCATATTACAGTCCGCGAACCAGAAATCCGGATAAGGAATTCTGTTAACCCGGGAGAAGGTGTTAGGCATTCCCGAGTTCCGTGGTTCTAGCACGGTCGCTCAACTGTCATATTCGGCTTATTTATCTGATTTTATACAATTATGCGCTCATGTGCAAGTTTTAACTCTTTAACGCTTTTATTATTATATTTTAAAAGAATATGAACATCGTTTAAAAATATGTCTTTGATTTTAACTCTTTACCGCTTTCATTATTATTATTATTATTATTTTACAGGGAATTGCAACGTTGTGAAAATGTATCTCGAACCGCGTCACAATCAATGTACCCGTGGTCGTCGACACACTTTGACTCCGTTGAGATTTGGATTTGGGTCACATAAATGTGCACCCGAGTTTAAGAAAATTAAATTATTAAAGGCGCGCCTAAAGCGACTAGCGTATCATTTACTTTGGGTAGGGCCGTGAAATTTTGCTAAACGGTCCATCCCGAAGTCTAAGCAATTTTAAAGCAAATATTTACTGAGGGCCCCGCAATTTTGTATTTTTTATTCGGCGAGGCTCGTCTCATTCTTATTTTTTTTAAAAGGAATTTGCAACGTCATGGACACGCATCTCGAACCACGTCACAATCAATGTACCCGTGATTAGAGACACATTTCGACTCCGCTGAGATTTGGATTTGGGTCACATAAATGTGCACCCGAGTTTAAGAAAGTAATTTAATTAAATCGCGTCTAAAGAGGCTAACGCGTTATTATCTTTGGGGAGGGAAGTGAAATTCACTAAATAGTCCATCCCAAATTCTAAGTATTTATTATGACCAATTATTGAGGGCCCTGCAATTTACATTGTTTATTTGGCGAGGCTCGTCTCATTATTTTTAAAAGGATGATCTTAGCATGACTACATTTTCTATTTTTCGTTTTCTAAAATAAATGAAGAAAAGGTCCTACTTGATTTACATACTTTCGAGTTATTATAGCCGGGTTCCGAATATGATTTGCAAAAATTCGAAACATGAACGCGTATATGGGCCGTTGCTTAGATATTACAGGCCCAGGCCCAATGTGCATAACGTGAAACTCGGCCTGGGCCTTCCTTATTCCAATTGGGCTTGTTTAACTTATTTGGTATATGTTTGACATTTAAAGGGGGGGGGGACTGAAATATAATGTGCTGCTTGTCTTAATCAAGCCATATTCCTACCAACTAAAAAAACAGACCATTTGTTTAAGGAAGTAACTATTGAGTACCTAACATGCTTCTTGACAAATAATAATGAACTAATAGAACATAGCTACTACAACATTAGTCCCTTTTAATTATAAGCAACTCGTAGAGTTTTTCAACTAAATGATATGTGTAAAGGTTCAGTTACATCACAGCTGACTACATAGTTCTATTAGAGAAAGCGAACTATCATACATACAACTAATGTTCAGTATATTTCTAAAGTGAATCCAAAATAACTTCAACTCTTCATTTCTTTGTATTCATGCTTTGAATTTCAGCCTACATTGATAAGTGTATCAGTGGTGTACCTGGTATTTGGGAAAGCAAAAGAAGAAGAGGAATGATCAGTGCAACAGTAGCACACACACACAGCAACACAGCAGAAAAGCAGCAACACAAAGACAGCAATCAGCAGCAACAAACCAGCAGGCAGACTTTGTTAAACCAAAACAAACCCAGCAGGCAAACCCAATAATGGCCAGTAAGAGGAACCAGCGACAGATTTAAACCAAACAGGAGACTTGTGAACTTTCGAACCAACAAAAGAACCAAGACACTCAACTGAAACAGTGTCCAACAAGTAAAGAAATCCAAGAAAACTAAACTGAAACCCAGCAGTATCCCAACACAGCAGACTGGTGCACGAAAATAGTAAATTTCTGATTTTTTCAAAAAAAAAACCCAAGAAAAGCAGCTTCAAGCTCTTTAATGTAGAAGTTTTGTTTTAACTCTCTACCTCTCTTAATTTTTGATGTCCAGCCCCTTACCCCAACCTGAATGAGCCTATTTATAGGCAAAATATAGGCAAGCCCCAGGCTGCCTTGATCCCTTCAGCCCTCAACTCTGCCCATACCCCTTTATTTCCCATTATCATGTGTTTCGTGCCCCAAATGGTATGGGCAGCTGACAATCCCCAACTAATCCCCCATCAATTCATTTTATTATTACTAAATGTTATGGGCCTATTATAATACTCAACTAACATCCCATGCTATCAAGTTTTATTCCCCACTATTGTATTAGTTTAATCACACTTCAGTACCCTACTGTCAACCCACTTAAACTAACCATTTCTGATCTTTTCACATCCCCAAACTACCCCTGTTAACCCCAGGTTATTACTGTTTTACCCTGCTTCAACAGCCTGAAATTTTGAACTTCTGAAAGTTCAAACTCAAACTGCCCTAAACTGAGTTCTAGCTATTACACTGCAGCTACAAACCATTCACAGATAATGTCAAACAATTAGCTAAACGACAATGATTCGATCAATTATATGAAGCTATACGAATCAGAATATTTGAACATTCAGTCCTTTAAAACTAATCGACGACATTTATCTAATCGACTATACTAATTATAACATAGAACAATCAGTCGATTTAAACAAATAATACGAACAGGGTCCCAAATGGCTTCAGGCAGCTTGGCACAAAACAGGGGGACAACATGAATAAAACACTCGACGACACTAATCAAATCGAGTATGTATCCTACTACACGCATTTAATAATGGACAGAAGAATAATCGACCAACTAAAAGGTCTTACGAAGATGGAAAAAAATTGAAAGAAAACATCAGTAAAATCAACAACTAACTAAACATGCCAACAAACACAAACATCATTCAAACAGAAATAGAAAAGAAAAGGAAAACTCACTGTGGAAGCTCAACAACGAACGACCCAGGCCTGAACTGGATTTGACCATTTGAGGTCGAACAGATTTTAATCGAGGTATTCTCAACCGAGAACACTTCGATTAAGGTCTATTAGACCCCAACCCTCCATTAAAACTGGCCGGATTCCCAAAGTTATTGTGTTCTAGGGTTTGAACATTTCGATTCGGGGCTTGAGGGTTTGTGGGTAGATTCGGACCAAACCAAGCTTGGTTTGGTCACGAGTGAAGCCAGGGTATTGACTGGTGGGAAACTGGGGTGGGTTGGTGTAGATCAGGGTTTGGCTCGAATCTTCAAAAGAAGATTCGAGACGGTGTAGGTTGATTCGAACCCAACAGTTTGCAGATCCGTGTTCAGGGTGGTTGGGTGCATCAGGGGTGTTACTTTGGTGGTCACCGGCATCGTTGCCGCCGGGTTTACGGTGAGGGGATGGAAGGGCGGCGCTAGGGTTTGAATGGGGGATGTTGGGTCGTGTCTGAGAGAGATGATGGAAGGAGGGTGTTCGGATAGGGGGCGTGGGGTGTGATGAGGGGCTTATATACGGAACGTGGCAATTAATTTGAGCCGTTAGATCAAATGATCTCAACGGCTTGGATTAATTGGTGAGGGACAAGACGGGGTCATTTGGTGTAGAAACGAGGTCGTTTGGTTTTTAATGAGGGGCTGGGTCGACCCAGGTAAGCAGGTCGGGTTACGGGCGCGATCGTGGACCGTTGGATGAGTATGGATGAATGGCTCAGATCAAACGCCCTATGCGGCATCATTTGGGGGCGTCCCTGGAACCTTGGTTTGGACTGGGTCGTTGCAAATTGGTTTGGGCCTGATTTTTTAGTTAAATTTTGGCCCAAATCCGGTCTTTCCTTCTTATAATTAAACCAAAAATTCCTAAAACCCAAAATTAAACTACACAAATATTAATTAATACCTAACAACAATTATCCAACGAATTAAAACATTTAATAAAATTACCCTGACAATAGATAGAATAGAAATGCATATTTTTTGTGATTTTTGCTTCTTTTTTTTAAAAACCAAATAATGGTTAATTAATTCCTAAATGTGCCATTTTCCTAAATGCATGCAACATGTATTTGTGTATTTTTCTAACTATAGCAAGGCGAGCATTTACGGATAAAACAATTATCAAAAATGTCACACAAATCCTCAAAATTGTACCCGAAGGTAACTTATTTTATTTATTTTCCGATTTCTTTTGGAGTAGTTTCCGTGAAGCAAAAATCACGTGCTCACACCCACACACTTCCAAAATTCCACCAGAATCTCATCAGGCCTAGTCGCTCTGCCCCTACTCATCTTACTCATAGCTCTCACAACCTCCTCAACTTTGATGCGCCTGCAGTACCCAAAGTCACGATGACTATTGGAATGCTCTAATTCACCTAGCACAATATCCTGATCCCCTTCTTTATTCCGAAGTTTATGAAAGTAAGTCTGCCATCTTCTCTTAATCTGGGAATCTTCCATCAATACTCTCCCATCGTCGTTCTTGATGCATCTCACTTGTTCCAAATCCCGAGCCTTCCTCTCTCTCAACTTGTCGAACTTGAATAACTTCTTCTCCCTACCTTTTCCCCCCAGTTCTTCGTACATACGACCATAAGCCACAATCTTAGCCTCCATGACCACCAGCTTAGCTTCCTTCCTAGCTACCTTATACCTCTCCATGCATGCTCGCCTCTCCTCCTCACCTATGCACCCACTAACTTCAGGTACACTGCCTTCTTCGCTTGCACTTTACCTCGGACCACTTCATTCCACCACCAGTCTCTTTTGTGCCCGCTTGTGACGCCCCTCGAGACCCCTAACACCTCTCTCGCAGCCTCCCTTATACAATCTGTTATCGTTGACCACATAGTGTTCGCGTCACCACTGCTCCTCTAAGCTCTCATAGCCGACAACCGCCCCTCCAACTCTTGGGCTTTATACTTAGTTAAGGCTCCACCCTGATTCTCGGTCTTCCTCGAGCAGACCTTTTCCTCCTCTTTAACATAATAACAACGTCCTACACCAAGAGCCTATGTTGCGTCGGGAGTGTCTCACCTGGAATCACCTTGAAATCCTTGTGCAACCCTCTGTCACACCTCCTAAGGAGGAGATAGTCAATCTGAGTCTTCACCACTGCATTTTGAAAAGTAACCAAATGCTCCTCCCTCTTCGGAAAGGTAAAGTTCGCAATTACCAACCCAAAAGCCTTAGCAAAGTCCAACAACGAGGTACCTCCTCCGTTCCTCTCCCCAAAACTGAAGCCTCGCCATAACCACCTGCGGTCGACCCAATATGCCCATTGAAATCCCCTCCTATGAATAACTTCTCAGCAGGCAGAACCTAGCGCACAATCTCATTTAACCCTTCCCAGAAGCGCCATTTAACCTCCTCACCTAGGCCCGCATGTGGTGCATAGGCTCTAACGACCACTCTCCAACCACCAATTTAATAATTATCAATCTATCATTCACTCATCTAACCTCAACCACAGACTCTCTAAGTTCTCTATCCACCAAGATACCCACTCTATTCTTACCCTTCTGGACTCTTGAGTACCAAAGTTTATACCCGCCACGTCCCTCGCCCTCGACCCTACCCACCTTGTCTCTTGAACATACGCTATATTGACCTCATCTTCTGGAGGATTTTCGCCAACTCTATGACTTACCCGTCAATGTACCTACATTCCATGGCCCAATTGTAAACCAATGGACACCCTTGTTCCCTTTACCTCTCTTGCCTCCCGACCAGCCCCTACCCCTGTCCTATATCCCAGTCTACCCCCGCTCCCCCTTGAGGACATGACCTCACCCGAACATCCCAGACCACAACCACTATACCTACAGTAGACTAAGGGGAATCACTAACACACACAAGGCAACAGAAAAAACTAGAAGAAGACAAATTATAACTACAGGCTCACTAATACAGTGAATAAACTAATATGGACTAAGACGACAACAATTTAAGTAAGTATAAACTAAAGACTCTGGATCAGCAAGATATGTGAAACTAAATATCCTAGACAGTGCTAATAGGTCCGAAAGCAAATACAAAGGATCTAAACAATACCGGTGAATCAAAAAATTAAATAATCTAAGCAAATAAACCACGGCTATATCATAATACTAGTATAGAACACACTACGAACAATGAAATAAATTTAAACAAATTATGTGTAAGACAAAGTGTAATGAGACAGGAACGTAAAACCTGGTACCGTCGACGAAGACGGTGGGGCCGGAGGTGGTCGTCGAAGAACTAGCCGGAGTTGTTGGGTAATGAATCACCTGGCTTGAAGACAGGTCTGGTTTGCGTGTGACCACGGCGTCGCAAATAGGCCTGAAACATGACTGTGGTTGTTCTCACTCGTCTGTGACTGGTCTGTCTCTGCTAGAGTCTGTTGTCTTGTTCACTATGGAGTGAAAGAGCGCACCCCCACGTGCACATGGGTCTAGTCAAGTGAAACGGGGGGGAGGACTACCAGCAGAGTGTAAAAGAATAGAGACGTTGTCGGCGTCTCGCCGGCAGTGAGAGGGGGAGAAGACAAGACGGAAAAGAGGAGAGGTGGGGTGAGAAAGATGGGGAAAGAGAGAGAGGAGGGGTGTGGGATGATGGGGAGGAGAGAGGAGAGAGGGGACTTACGTGGGCGGAGGGTGGTCGCCGGCGGCTGAATTGGTCGCTGGTTTTATTACCGTTTTGTTACCGTTACGGGAAGGGAACAAGAGCTTTAGTATAGTAGACAAGTAAAATTGAACGAAGGGGTCAGATGGAGTAAATATATAAGCATAGGGTAAGATTGCCTATGGTATGAGGTTGTTTATGAAGACAAAATGGGACAATTCTTGGCCAATTTTGGCACCTTAAACGTTTACTTGTCCTTCTTTAATTGGTCAATACATACTCTATAAGATTTAACTACTTATAAACTTGAAATAGGATGAATTAAAATTGAAAACCGTTCGGTAATTAAAGGAGTCAACAGATCACTTTATATTAACGTAGCCGTTATCTTTGCTTCTCGATCTACACTCAAATACCATATTTCCAAATTCCATTGTGTTTGCATTTCTAATTTTGGTGGTCATTTGGTCACCTACCGAAACGGAAAATATTTCCTTGTGCTTTGCTTCTAGAACTTTATGTGTTGCACAGGATCAGACATCAAATTGACTTTGTCCTCATAACCCTAGCGGATGTATGCACTTTTAACAAAGTTGTAATTACATGATTACTCAAATGATTGCGTCCTAATATATAACTCCAATCTTCTCTGCTTCATCAAGCTTAATAAACAAAAAGAAAAAGGAAAACATAAAATTAGGTGTGAAGTATTCTCTATACAAGATTAGTATATGGTACGCGACTCTCTATAGGTATATAAACGTTAAGGCTACAGAGTTATCAAACCAAAATGTTAAAGTAAATAATAGAAGCATTAGAAATTAAACCTAGAGCAAATCTAGGACTTTGCATATAAATTACAAGATAAATATTCAGGCCGAGCCTATCTTAATGATCAAGGTAAACTTAACAAACAAAATTAAAATATAACTATATTTGCCTTGATTTTTGAAGTTGGCAAAGTTATATTCTACGTATTAGCTACACGATTTGTTTACTTTGCCAAGACTTGTAACATTATGTGTCAATGATTTTCAAATGGACGGTCAATAAGATTTATTGGACATACATTTCCAAAATTTTTTAGGTACAGGCCATATACACTTCCAATAATTTTTTTTAAAAAGTCCTAGTGTATATTTAATGGTTCGGCGATGAGAAAGACAAGAAGAAAAAACCCTTATATTCTCTCCTGGCATTCATCTTCTAGCCATACCCTTACTTTTCTGACTGCTCCTTAAAACATGTTTATCCTCTCTCATTTATTATATTAATCTTTGTTATTCCCCGCCCCCCCTGCTCTCTCTCTCTCTCTCTACGCACAAAAGTAAATTACACTCAAGACAGGAATAGAAGAAGAGGAATTAGCTTAATTAAAACCAACTTAGTTGCTAGTGAAAGAAAATCAAGAAATGGGAAGAGCTCCTTGCTGTGACAAAAACAACGTGAAGAGAGGGCCATGGTCACCTGAAGAAGATGCTAAGTTGAAGTCATATATTGAGCAGAATGGGACAGGTGGCAACTGGATTGCTTTGCCTCCAAAAATTGGTATGGAAAATCCCAAATCTCATCTTTTCTTTCTTAATGAAAAATAATTTAGTACAAAATCTTATTATAGCATGGTCATGTTGTTTTTTCTAAAACTTTTAGGGCTTAATAGATGTGGAAAGAGCTGTAGGCTTAGATGGTTAAATTATCTGCGTCCAAATATTAAGCATGGAGGGTTCTCAGAAGAAGAAGATAGAATCATTTGCAGCCTCTACATAAGTATTGGAAGCAGGTAGTATATAGCCAGCCCTTATTTTCTTTGATTATGTTCTCTCTCCCCTCCTTCATGTTTTTGGTTAACCACTCCCTTTTACTAGCAACACTAGCTGGTAGCTCATATAAAATAATCTAAGTAGAGTTGAAATTAGAAATCCTAATAAGGAGATTCAAAAAGTACAACAATGTCATGATATCTGAATTTGTGACCGAAAACAATTTTTGAATAATCGTTACACCAAACTAAAAGCTTCCCTTATGTCATGGAGATTCAAAAAATTTATACGTACGCAAAAAGAATTGTTAGTTGTTCAGTATAATTTTCTGACGAAAGAGACTCAATTGAACCCCATTTACCCGTTGCTTTGTTAGAATCTAAGTATAATTTCTAAATCTCATGAGGGGTATATCAGGTGGTCGATAATTGCAGCACAACTCCCGGGAAGAACCGATAATGATATCAAGAATTACTGGAACACTAGGCTGAAGAAGAAGCTATTTGGAAAACAGCGCCAAAAGCAAGGATCAAGAAAAGGAAAAGAAATCAACTCCAATATGGTAATTTCCAATAACAATAACAACAACCAATTTCCATGTTGGCCTGAGATTCCCATCTTGCAGCCAATACCATATTCAAACGATGAACCAAGATTTAATGATCATTCTTCCATAAAAAAACTGTTGATAAAACTTGGAGGTAAATTTTCAGACGAAGATCAAACGATAAATGAAGCAACAAATCCTCAATATCCTATGGATAATTCATTATTGATGCAGTCGATATATCAGAACAGTCCTATCAATTTGATCTCTTCTGCGCCAATAGATAATGTCTTGGCAAATGCTCAATACAATATGGATAGGGCAGCTAGCAGTTTTACAGCTGAGCTTGAGCATATGATTCTAAATAATCAACAAAAATTAGATGGTCTCGAAATATTATATGATCAGGATATGCTTATTGATATATCTGCTTCTACTTCTGGAGGAAATTTGGACTGGGAAGCGATGAATCCTTTTGTTCTTCCTCTTCCTCCTATTGTTGATAAAGGTTTTCAACAAGGCGTTATAATCCAAAAGAGTGCATTTGATGAGCTGAGATACCCTATGGCACAATGATATTTACATATGGTATATTTTTATTTGATATTGTAATTTATATGTAGTTATGGAAGAAGGGCAGATGATTTATTTTCGTCGGAGAACCCTAATAAACTTGTTTATTACTACATCTTTGCATCTCTCTGATTTTGTTTTTGAGGACTAATAATAGCCACTGGCATGTCCAACTTTTTGATTATCTTTTATATTCAACTTTATTGTCTGATATATCTTGCGGAATTTTGAGTTTGAATGCTCATATATTAATGTTAATGCTGGAGCTTTTTCGGTGTTTGTTTTCTTGAATTTGTTTCTTCTTCAGATTGATGTTGCACAGTTAAATATATACATACAGCCATGGAAAATTTATATTTGCCTTCGTTTATGAATTCTCAGAGGATATCAGTCACATATTCCTTGGGAAGCTAAAATATTCCTTGTGTAACAAGTTCCTGTCCCTTTGGCCGTAATTAACTTGCTGGTTTTTAGCGAACAAGGTACTTTGCAACTGCAAAAATTTAATGCCATCTTCAACAGGGGCGGAGAATTACAAGTTTGGCCGAACTCGTTAACTTTGATCCAAAATAAAAACAGTAATATCTCAATCCTGTAAGCTTCAAATATTCCTAGCTCCGCCTTTGATCTTCAATGTCGGAAATGGGATCGCCAAAATCAAGACTGGTGGAAAGTAATTTCGCGCCATATCATGCACAACTAATGGAAATGTAGAATGAGCCTATCCAGAATAAGTTAATGTATTGATGACTGGTTGATTGAAATAGCTAGAAAATCTGGATTTTTGCTTCTAACATTTTTTATACTAATAGTAAGTGATCATTTCTATTTCTTTGAGATTCTCTCAATAATATAATGGGATTGCAGCACTAATGTTAATGATCCTAGGTCTATAAAAATGGATGGTGTCGTGTTTTCTGTAAGGTTTATGACATTATTTCTCGTATGGCATTATTAAGCAGACTCCCAAATTGAAACCCTAGAAGGACAGGTTGATATGATGTAATATTATTTTAAGTTGAATAACATGGATTCCAGAAAACGAAAAGAAAGGCATCCTATGTGTTTAACGGACATTCTACACTGTATTACTAATTACAATGATTCCACACTTAAGAATTCTGTTGACTGGTTCATCTTTTTCAGAATAGTTTGCAATCAACATTTAGAGTAATCTAACTCAATCCACTCAAAGATATAACATGTGTTAAAGGTTTATATCGATATCACCAACGACGTTAGTTTTTCTTAATGGTTCTAAAAAAAATTCTCTTATGAGTAAAAATAAAATGCACGTTACTTTATTCATCATCGGAGATTTGGGAGAAAGATAAAGAAGCGTTTACATTTTATCAGCAGACATATAACAAATGTAGCCACAATATTTCTGATGATGCGCTATAATTACGTATTTTAGTCGCTTATTGCACTCTAAATTACTGCACTTTAATTGAGTTTGAACTTTAATCGCTAGTGTTTTGCACTAATTGTGTATTTTATGCCTTGTAGGAGTGACTTCGAGCTATGTAGATATTATGGAATGAATTCAAGTGAATTGGAACTTTGAAGTCTGAGTAAAAGCACAAGGAATCAAGCCGGGATCGTTTTCGGGGATCAACAGATGATAGTTAAGAACAAAACAGAGAATCGAGCGGGCATACGACGCATTATCTAGTAAAATGCGCATAACTTTTCGCTCATAATTCCCTTTGGGTTCCACAATATATCGTTTGAAATCTATTTAAAAGAGCTACAACTTTCGTGTTTTACGTTTTTCCGAATTACCATTACCGCGGAGCATGGAGCGGCGCGAGGCGCGCCGCGCCTGTGGAAATTTCCTGCAGCCTGTCAGAATCAGCTCTCTGAACTTCCCCAAAAGAGCACCGTGTGGCGCATCGCCCCATGCGGTGCGCCTGTGCAAATGTTATAGAGACAGAGTCCTATTTCTGGCAGAAAAAGGAACAAACTTGAGCGAAAAAGGATCAAATGGGAGCAAAATTGGTGAAAAAAGAGCTGAAGAGTGTCACACCTCCTTTTTGCGCGCCCGCCCCGAAGGGTAAAATGCGCGAGGGAGTTTTTCCAATTCAAGTGACAATATTCGAAATGAGATTATTTATTTAATTCAGAGTCGCCACTTGGGAAAGGTTTGGCTTTTGGTGTCCCAAGTCACCGGTTTATCTTGAATCCCAAATCGAGGAAAATATTCGACTTTCCAAATGAAGTCTGCGAACCAGAAATTCTAAGTAAGGAATTCTGTTGACCCAAGGGAAGGTGTTAGGCACCCTCGAATCCCGTGGTTCTAGCACAGTCGCTTAAATTGTTATAATGGCTAAATATCTGATTTAATACATGTTATAACTTATGTGCTTTTATTAAGTTTAAACCGCTTTTATTATTATTATTTTTTATAGAATTGCAACGTCGTGAAAATGCATCTCGAACCACGTCACAATCAATGCACCCGTGGTTGTTAATACATTCCGACTCCGTTGAGATTTGAATTTGGGTCACATAAATGCGCACCTGAATTTAAGAATGTAATTTAATTAAGTCGCGCCTAAAGAGTCTAACGCGTTATTATCTTTGGGGAAGGCAGTGAAATTCACTAAACAGTCCATCCCAAATTCTAAATATTTTATTATGACCAATTATTGAGGGCCCTGCAATTTGCATCCTTTATTTGGCGAGGCTCTTCTCATTTTTGAAAGGATAAACCTACAGTGACTACATTTTCTATTATGTTAGTCTCTAAATAAGAAAAGGTCCTACTTAATTGCATGTTTGAAAAGGGTGTAACTTCTTAGTCATTAGATTAAGACGAACGTAAACGTAAAATCTGCGCTCAAATATGTACAAAAGATAGTCAGTCACAAACCTTAACCCCAGCCCAAATAGAATTCTAGTTTACAGGAAATGAAGATATGCTAAGTAGTTATGTCATTCATTTAGAAATCATCCAGAAAGAGTAGTGCGTGCCTATTCAAATTAACAAATACTGATTATTTATTTTTAGTTGCACACACAAACCTTCCTTCCTAATTATCTACTTATGGGTTTCGTAATGTTATTGAGAGTAAGAAAATGACTAGGAGATCATGTTGAAGTTGGCATTGAGATTTTAACAAAACAAGGTTGACTATTTGCCTGTTTCAATTACCCTTTAATGTTCAGCAGCTAAACGTACAGAAGCTATAAATGTGGAGACAAGTGAATGAATATTGGTTCCCTATTCTAAGTTTAACTACAACATCTAACTATTAAGCATGAATTTAAACTAAGAATCCATTTTCAGTCCATAGTCGGTTACTGATACCAAAAGTTCAAAGCAAAACCCACTTCCTAACAAACTAAATATTGAACAACTACAAATCAGTTGAATGTCCATAACTACAAGCGTGTAAACATGCTCAGATCAAGAATGTGGCTTCATTTCATTCAAGTTCAAAGTTACATCAGGGTGAGCTTAAACTGTGTACCTGAAATCGTAACGCAAAATGAAGAGGAAGGAAGAGTCAGCTGAAGCAGCGAGAACAAGCAATAGCAATAGCCAACAGCAACCAGTAGATCAAAACCAAGTAATAACCCAGAATCCAGTTGCAATTTCAGAAAAATCAGGCAGCAAATAACAACAACAAACCAACAGCAACACGACCAAAGCCCAGGAAATCGAAATATGGCCCAGAAACATCAGATCGCAGAGAAGAATCTACTAATGTTCAAATGAGTCCAATAGCTTCAAAACTTCAAACACTGGACAGGATTGCCTATTTCAAACTATGCTTTTGTTCTTTTAAGGGATGCTGGAGTTGAAATTCAGTTTAGAAACTGAATTTAAAAACTGACTTTTTGACTTTAAAACCAAGAAACTGAATTTAAAACCTCCCTAGACTGATTCAAAACTGATCTAAAAATGCTCTCACTCCAACTAGTTCTCTTTTTATGTTCTGCCCTCTTTCTGTCTTTTTAAACTCTTTTTCTTCGAATGTTATATCAAAACTCTCTACTGTTTTATTTAGTCAGTTCTCTTCCCCCTCCTATTTTCTGATTTTTTTCTCTTTTACTCTTGGCTGTCCCTTTTTATATCCCTATAGAAAGGAAGAACCTGCCTTTAAAGACAGGCTGCCCAGGGCTTAAAATAAGCCTTAAAGACTGTCATCTCTACTTAGGATTGTCTAGGCATGGGGTTTTCTTCTACTTTAAACTGCTGAAATTCAGAAAGGCAATGGATACCCTACTGTACAGCAGGTTCCACTACTATTCTCATATGCATCTTCAACCTTTTATTATTGAACTCACCTTACACCTGACTTCTCATCTGTAAAGATGTCAGCTAGGGTGTATTTGCACTATAGACTACTCTAATGGTTCAACCCATACTCAAACTGGCAGTCCACTTAACTTAAGCTCTGAAATTTTCATTAAAATTGCAGCTATAACCAATCCTTAAGTGGTTCTTGATTCAAACTGAACAAACTACAAGTATCTATACTCAATTCTTAATTGGATTCAAACAATGCTTCAGCAGAAATCAAACAACGTGCGTCAATTTATTACCATTCAAAGCTGAAACTAATCGACGACATATATCGAATCGACTATGTGAATTACAACACGCACAATCAATAGCAGATAACCAAACTTGAACAGGCACATATATGATTTTATGTTGATAGGCACGGGGATTTGTGGAAAACTTAACTGATCGACGGAACTTATTCGACTCGATTACACAAACTGTAATTACACGCAATAAACACACAGAAACAAATTCGACCAAATAAATATCTGGGTGAGATGGACAGAATAGTCGACACAATTGAAAACAAATAAAAAATGACATTTAAACACACAAATATTAACAAAACAAACAACATGTAACTGACAAGAAAAAAAAAAGAAAAAGAAATACCTTAAAGAATCGAAAATCAGACGACCATGTCTCGGATTTTGAATCGAACCTCTTTTGGGGTTGAACGGGCTTTAATCGAAGTGTTCTCAATTGAGAACACTTCGATTAAGGTCTATTAGACCCCAACCCTCTCGTTTAATTGGACAAAACCCTCAGATTCCGGATTTCTAGGGTTCTTGGGCCTGATTTGGGACTTGGGGTTTTCTGGTTAGATTCGGACCAAACCAAGCTTGGTTTGGTCATGAGGGAGGTCAGGGGGGTACCTGGTATGGATTTGGGGGGTTTTGGCATAGGTTGGGGTCCGGTTCGAATCTTCAAATGAAGATTCGAGAATCTAGGGATTGATTCGAGCCAAACGGTTTGTGGATTCGGATTCAGGGTGGTTAAGTGGTCCTAGGATGTTAAGATGGTGGTCGGCGGCGTTGATGCTGCCGGGTTTCAAACGGAAGGGAACTAAGGCGGCTAGGGTTTAAACCTAGGTCTGTCTCTGAATGAGAGAGACGGAGGAACAGTGAGAAGGGGGTGTGCTTAGGGTGCGGGGGTGAGAGGTGAGAAGGCTTATATATGGGACGGGGGGTTGAATTTTGGCTGTTGGATCATCGATGATCAACGACCTTGATCTTTCCACTTAAGGGGACGGCGTCGTTTGGTCTCAGAGGAGACTGGGTCGGTTTTGACGGGAATGGGTCGGGCTATGAGGCGTGTTGGAGATCGTAGGATTGAACAAGATGGACAGCTCCGATTGAACATCCTTATACAGCGTCGTTTGGTTTAAAATGGGAATTGAATTGGATCGTTAGATATGTTTGATCAACGGTCCAGATCTGATAGGCCTTAAACGACGTCATTTGGTGAGGCCATAGAGATCAGGGAACCGGACTGGGTCATGAAATGAATTGGACCTGATTCTTGGTCTCAAATTTAAGCCCAAAAATCCGGATTTCTTCAATTTTGAACTCCTTTATTTTTTCCTTCTTTTAATTTCTAATTTAAACATAATTCCTAATTAAATTGTAAAATCAAAAATAAAACTATACAAATATTAATTAACACTTAAAAACAATTATCACACACATTAAATATTTAATTAACATAAAATCACTCAATGACAACAAATAGAATAACAATGCATATTTTTTGTGATTTTTCATTTTAAAACCAAATTATGGTTTGATTAATTCCTAATATTAGAACGATATCCTAAACTTACACGCGACATATATTTTTTTGTATTTTTATTTGACAAAACTAAACAATCACACACAAAACTACAAATAACTGCCAAAAATGCCACGTAAATTCCAAAAAATTGTACAACAAGACCATTTGTTTTATTTTTGATTTCTTTTGGAGTAATTGTCGTGTAAACAAAAATCACATGCTCACAGCTGCCCCTCTTTGCCCGAAAACATGCGAGGTTTTCGTGCAAAGATAAAGTGAGCGGATATGAGCGATTTTTGCCCGTTGGACTACTCCGTGTGAGGCACATTTTGAAAGATTTGACCGAATCTTTGCTTCAAAGATTTCCTACATATCCTGGGCTAAACAGGAATCAGGTCAATGTAGTTCGGGAAACTTTGGTAGCTGGGACTACCATGGGATTGCAATGCTTGCTGTTACTGCTGTTGCTGTTGCCGCTACTACTTTACCGACCTCCTTATTACAACCAAAGGAAATTGAAACTGAACTAACTACTTATGCTTGCCAACCACTACTTACAAGATTTCTATCTATAATTCTTTTGCAACTTGATCTTGGGTCTTAGCTGATTCTGCTTGTAGACTTTGATCTGAATCTTGATGCTCGCAAGTTGTAGGCGCTTGTTTATTTCTGCAATATTGAGTGAAACGGGATTGGCGGAGCTCGGGAATTTGATCAAATTTTGAGCGACCTGCCCTTTGTTTGTTCCAATATTTGGGAACATCTTCTTTTTGTTCTTTTCTTCTTTTCTTTATTCTGGATTGAGACTCAAACCGTAGGTCATCTCGATCCATGCGCCTCGAGGTCAGACCTGCTGAGACAACAAAACAAACGAACGAAATTTTCTGCCCCAGTTTCACTAGGAAAATTTCGTGAGTTAATTGCCATAAAAATCTACAGGATTGATGAGGGGATTGGAAACCTCTAGTCTAAAAGGCGCAACTCAGGAATTGGAGCCCTAATATCGCAAAAGGTAAAAATGCGCAACTCAGGGATTGGAGCCCTAATGCTGGCTAAAGAAATATTGCTCAACTCAGGGATTGGAGCCCTAATGTCGGCTAAAGGAAAGTTGCTCAACTCAGGGATTGGAGCCCTAATGCTGGCTTAAAGAAAATTGCTCAACTCAGGGATTGGAGCCCTAATGTCGGCTAAAAACAAATTGCTCAACTCAGGGATTGGAGCCCTAATGCTGGCTAAAGAAAATTGCTCAACTCAGGGATTGGAGCCCTAATGTCGGCTAAAAGCAAATCGCTCAACTCAGGGATTGGAGCCCTAATGTTGGCTAAAGGAAAGTTGCTCAACTCAGGTATTGGAGCCCTAATGTCAGCTAAAGGAAAAAACGCTCAACTCAGGAATTGGAGCCCTAATGCTGGCTAAATAGAAATTTCTCAACTCAGGGATTGGAGCCCTAATGCTGGCTTAACAGGAAAAATTGCTCAACTTAGGGATTGGAGCCCTAATGTCGGCTAAAGGAAACTCGCTCAACTTAGGGATTGGAGCCCTAAATTGGGAGGATTGCCAGGTTATGCCGGAAAACTGACCAGGTTATGTCGGGAGAAAAGGAAAAAGGGCTCCTAGGTTATGCCAGGGAGGTTCACGGGTTATGTCGTGAAGAAAAAGAGGTCCTCGGGTTATGCCGGGGAGGAAAGAAAAAGGGGCCCTAGGTTATGCCAGGAGGTCCACGGGTTAATGCCGAAAAAAGGGAAAGAGTCCTCGGGTTATGCCGGGAAAGTCATCGGGTTATGCCGGAAAAAATCATCGGGTTATGCCGGAAAAGGTCCACGGGTTATGCCGGGAAAAATCATCGGGTTATGCCAAAAAAGGTCTACGGGTTATGCCGGGGAAATCATCGGTTTATGCCGGAAAGATCATCGGGTTATGCCGGAAAAGGTCCACGGGTTATGCCGGGAAAAATCATCGGGTTATGCCGGAAAAGGTCCACGGGTCATGCCGGGAAAAGTCCACGGTTTTTGGCCGGGATTTTGACAGAAAAAGCTCCGCGGTTGTTTGGCCGGGAGGTCCTCGGTTTTTGGCCGGGATATTTAGACAGAAAAAGCTCTTTGGGTTATGCCAGGGAGATCCGCGGTTTATACCGGGATAGTTGAGGAATGAGGTCCTATGCTACCATGATTTGTTTTTTTTTTTTGGGATTTTCATTTTTATTTCTTGTCTTCTTTCTTTTTTTTGGTTTTCCTTTTATATTTCCTTTTATTTATCAAAATGCATGAAAGAATTCTGGGGAAACTTCCTTTTCCTGCTGCAAAGCTGTTTCAACGCTCGCGCATTTCATTTCTTTTTGGGCTACACCTGCTTCTTCCACGGTTGCTTTGAGTAAGACCTATTTTCAACAAAGAACAATTTATTAGTTGAAACGGTGGTTGGTTTTGTGGCCTTGATCATCTCCATCGCTTGATCCCGTCCCCATTTCCATTGAGAACTGTGCTGCTTGTTGGCCTTGAGGGTGAATCTCTTTCACACTGACCGGGTTCAGCCTTAGGATTACATGATGACTCGCCCATGTGGGCTCTGTCCTTTGCTTTATTCTGCCCTTAGGAACTTTGCCTTTGACTTTCTTTCCTTTCGAACGTCTTTACTTTGGAAGCAATCAACCACCATGGTCAGTCGGGATTGGACTGACGCACCACTGAGGCTGTGTATTTTCTTTGACTCTTGCCAGGCGGGGCCCTGTGAAACCGGTCCTGCCACCTTTTCTTTATAATTGTTATGAAATCAGAGTTAAACTGAAAGGGATTCAAGGAAAACTATGCACAAGGCAAGCATATGAGTTTAAAGAGAAGCGTCCCTTTCGGGGGAAAAGAAGGACTTATCTGGGGTGCATGCTGGCTTCAAACTGACATGACATGCTTCTTGGACTGGATACCCGATCCGCACCAAACTCCAGCTTCTCATGAACCTATTGATCCATGTTTCCAAACCAGAGAACCTTGCCAGGACTTTTAGTGATGAAGTATCCTCTTTTCGGCCAACAACGCCCTTTGCGGGTTTTCGCTAATCGACCTCTCTCATTTTTGATTTCTCTACTCTCGTCGCCTCATGATGCCCGAAGATTTTCACCGATAAGACTCTCTCATTTTATTTCTCTCAATTTGACTTCTATCAGATTCCAACAATGACGTTTTCCACTTTCCTGTCTTTGTCAATTGATCAGAAGGACTTGGACAAGGTCTTTGGGGTAAAATGATTTTGGGCGGAACTACAACTTTGGAACCTTTTCGGCGGTCTCATGGCCGAACCATTATAACTTCTGCCCCAGTTTTACTTTTGGGGAACTTCTTGGATTTTATTTTTGGTGTGACTGAACCCCAGAGAGAGGCTGCCTACGTATCCTTTCGGAATCAAGTCAGACGTAGTTCAGGCAATAATTTTTGTTTTGTTTTTGTTCCCGTTTTGTTTTTCTTTTATTTTATTTTCTTTTGCTTTTCTTTTTTCTTTTTCTTTTCTTTTTTTTTCTTTTTTTTTCTTTTTCTTTTTCTTTTCTTTCTTTTCTTTTTCTTTTTGTACTTCCGGGTTCCAAAGAGGGTAATCAAAGAAAGGTAATCGGCTCAAAGGGTTTGCGAAGGATTGATGGTGTTTGGATAGCGGGAATGAAAGCCTTCGTCATCTCAACTGTGCAAAGACATCGCCGAAGCGATTTAGACATAGTACTGCATCTGCATTCATAGCTGTGTCGGGGTCATTTCTTTCGATGTCACCCAGATACAATGCTCCTCTTGGCAATATTTTCCAATGATGTATGGACCCTTCCGATTATGAGAAAACTTTCCTTTTGCTTCCTGGTGATGAGGAAGAATACGCCTTAACACCAGTTGCCCTACTTCAAAATTTATAGGCGCGGGCCATTCTTTGTTGGTACAATTGCTCGTGACAAACTGCAGTCATTAAGGTCAACGTTCCATACGAGTCTAGACCCACTCACTGTCCTCAAACTCTGCTTCAGTGACGGACATTTCCCAAACCATGAACCAATTTTCTTCAGTTGTTCCTATTCTTTCTTTTAATTTTCTTAACTTCTCTATATTTCAATTTTTGATTCATTATTTTGAAGTCTGACAGAGTTCTTGGGATCTGGGCCTGAAGTCCACAAGCATGTCATGTTATTTAAAGCTGCATTATTAGAATTGAAGAGAACTAAAAAGAAAACATAGCAAAACTCTGAAAAAATAAAGAAAGTGAACGATGAAATATGATTTCATTTCTTGGAATTGGGAAGATAACAGGGTCGACATTCAGGGAATTAAAAACAGGAAACTAAAGAAAGCATCTGAGTTACACCCTGGGATAGCTCGCGATGCAGAAAAAGTGGCAGGACAGGTCTACTAGGACTCTCGCTTGATCGGGAATGGCGTAGCCTTCCAGTTTTGAAGCTTGGCGCTTGGTCCCATGTATGATACCTCAGCGGTGCTAGTGCCCTCTCCTGGCTGGACCATGTGTGTTTCGCATAGCATTTTCCTCATTGCCTCACGTATTCCCTCACTCTCTTCAACCGTGAACACCTCATCATCTTCCTCTTTACTGTACTTTGGCTTCTGTGGTATGCGTCCAATAACCACTGACTCATTCAACCGAGGTGGTTTGATCGTCCCCCATACCACATAGGCTTGCTTGGATACATCAATTTTCTTTTTCGGTTCAGTCTCGATGATTTTACTCTTCTTTTTCCCTTTCTCTTGCTTTGGGGTTGCCTTGGGCTTCCTTTCTGCATTTAGCAATAGAAATTATGGACTTAAGCGCCGGATCAAATCCTTTGTCTTCACAAATCATCCCGATTATCGGCTCGTTGTTGTGAGCGGGCAGCAGATTATTGGTCACATTTGGGACATCCTCGTCTTTCAACATAATTTTCTCTTGCTCTAACAAATTCTCTACCGCTTGTTTCAATGTCCAACAGTTGTTTGTATCGTGCCCTTCTACCCCTGAATGGTATGCACACCTAACACCCCGCTGATATGATGGTGATTCTGGGTTTTGCCCGTTTGGGGGTATGGGCTGCAGCAAATTCATCTGGACAAGCTTAGGGAACAAGGCGGAGTAGGGTTCACCGATTGGTGTATAGTTGGGTCTCCTGGGTGGTTCCCGAGGACGGAAGTTATTCTGGGAAGGTCGAGGATTATAGTGGTTTCGGTAAGGAGGCTGATTTCTGGGAGGTGGAGCTTGGCCCCGATTGGCTTGCTGCGGCGGCTGGACATAAGGCTGGATATTCATGACCATGTAGGGTTGAGGAGCATAGGTCACATTTTGGTGGGGGTAGTAATGTTGTGGGGTTCTTTCTGGAAAACGGGGCCTGGGGTTACGATATTCTCTTGCTTCTGATGCCGCCATGGATGTCTCTTCCTTTTTATTCCCTCTTGTCATTCCTCCGGACCCGCTTTGGACGGCTTGGGAGGTTGCCCTTATGGCTGCCTGACTCAAAATTCTACCCGTTTTCAAACCATTCTCCACCATCTCCCCGATTTTAATCGCTTCCGCGAAAGGCTTTCCCATGGCTGACATCATGTTTTGGAAGTAATCTGATTCTTGAGCCTGGAGGAAAGTAGTGACCATTTCTATCTCGTCCATGGGAGGTTTTACCCTTGATGTTTGCTCGCGCCATTTAATAGCATATTCTCTGAAGCTTTCCGAGGGTTTCTTCTTCAAGTTTGACAAAGAATTTTTGTCCGGTGCGATGTCAATATTATACTGAAATTGTCTTACAAAATCTCTGGCGAGATCATCCCATATATGCCATCGAGATATGTCTTGGTCCATATACCATTCTGAGGCTATTCCTACCAAGCTTTCTCCGAAGTATGCCATCAACAATTCTTCTTTGCCGCCGGCTCCACGCAATTGGTTGCAATACTTCTTGAGGTGAGCAATGGGATCGTCATGCCCATCATATTTCTCAAACTTTGGTGTTTTGAAACCCACAGGTAGGTGCACGTGAGGGAATATGCACAGATCAGTATAGGAAACACTCTTCTGCCCGCTTAAACCTTGCATGTTTTTCAAACTCTGCTCGAGGCTCCTCATTCTTTTTGCCATCTCATCTTGTTCAAAAGCTTTGAGATTTTGGTCTTGCCCCAGCGTAAACTCGTGTTGAGGCTATTGAGGGTGAGTGCTGGTGGTAAACCGAGTTGGTTCCAGTGAGAAGGATGGTGCTTGGAATGTGAATGAGGAAGAGTCAAAATTGGGCCTGTGTGTAGTGGGTTGTGCCACGATTGGACAGGGCGGTGCGGTGAATATGTTTATAGCTACATCCGTCGTTGACATCCGGGGGTAAGAATCGGAGGGTGATCCAGCGGAGTGGGATGAAATGGCCGGGTACCCGAATGGGGTAGTTGGATAACTTATGGGGACGTTGGAAGTCCTACTTGTCCTAGAGAACAACTCGGGGAATCCAGGGATTACACTTGGCGGCTCTTTTCCGTTGTTCCAGTCATCCAACATTTCCAACATGCGAAGCCGCAAGATTCTGTTTTCTTCAGCAGTTGCTGACTCGGAAGTTGGGATGGCCGAGATTGAACTCTCCTCGGAGATAGGAATTGTCGGCAAAGGAAATTCTGAAGACATCACTATACTTCCCTTTGATCTCGTGAAGTAAGTGTGAATACTCCCTCTCGACTTAGTGACGGGCAACTGAACACTTCCTTTCGACCTCGTAGAGTACGAATGTGAGGCCAGACTTTCACCAAACCAAACCACCTTTTCTAAAAACTTGGACTTAACAGCAAGCAAACGGTTAGTTTGAAACAAATAACAGACAGGTAATCTCACGTTGGGGTGGGATGCACCTATACAGTTAAGTAAATTTCTACATGTTTGCATCGATGACATGTGTCATTCCGGCTTCTCTTTAGGCTCCCTTTATTTATTATATATTTTTTATTGTTATTTTCGTTATTTGCAGTTAAAACGTGACCGGATCCGATGAGGATTGCCTACGTATCACGATGCCGCGTGAATCAGATCATTGCATAGTTCAAAAATCAAAAATGGAGTAAATAAACTAACCCCCTTTTATTTTGGAATTTTTGAAAGAAATGCTTTAAAAGAAGAAAGAAATTTTTTTTTTTATTTGATTTTTGTTTTTGTTTTTTTTTTGTTTTTTTTTTAAAGACTTCTAAAAATTTATTTGCTTTTGACTTGAACTTTGGGAATTTAAAAAAAAAAAGAAAATGTGTTTGGTTGATTTTTCATTTGTTTCACCTTTTTCTAAGGAAGAAAGAATATATTTTTTTTTATTTAGGATGTTGCCTCTTAAATTTTTGAAAGAGGAACTTTTAAGAAAATGATTTGGAATTTCTGAGTTTTTATTTATTTACAAAAGCACTTTTAAAG
The DNA here is from genome assembly GCF_000715075.1 of Nicotiana tabacum. Taxonomy (NCBI): domain Eukaryota; kingdom Viridiplantae; phylum Streptophyta; class Magnoliopsida; order Solanales; family Solanaceae; genus Nicotiana; species Nicotiana tabacum. The sequence goes on from NC_134095.1 coordinate 25,288,905, forward strand.
AAAAGCGAAAATATTTTTGGAATTCAATTTTTCAAAAATTTTTTATGGACATTTACAAAAGAAAAAAGAAAAGAGTATTTTTGGATTTTTGTTGCTGATTTTTATTTCTTATTTCATTTTTTCGTATGAAAGACTTCAGAAAGAAGGAAACTATTTTTTTTTGAGTTTAAAAAAAAACTTCTATATTATTATTATTATTATTATTATTATTATTATTTATTTTATTTTTTATTTATTTATTTTTTTTTTTTTGCATTTTCTAAGGAAAGATTTATAAAGAAGGAACTAAAGGAAAATATTTTTGGATTTTTTGAAAATTGGGGTCGGAACCGATGAGATTTGCCTACGTATCTCACATCCGGTGAGAATCAGACCGGCATAGTTCGGGCAGATTAGGAATAAGGAAATAAACTAAACCCTTTTTTTTATTACAATCTTTTAAGGAAAAGGATTTTTTTTTATTTTTTTGGAAAAGAGATGAAGACTAAAGAAATATTTTTTCTTTGAATTTGAAACTCTTTTTTTTTTAAATTTCGAAAAATCTTTTAAGGAAGTATTTGGACTATTAGTCTGAATTTAATGAAAGAGGTACTGCAAAAGAAAAAATATTTTTTTGAATTTTGAATTTTCCCTTCTTTTTTTTTTAAACAAATACTTTTTCTTTTGGATTTTGAAAGTGATTAAAATAAAAAAAAATTATAAATCAAACTAAAGACACTACTTGGATATTGGTTTTATTTTTCTAAAATAAGTAATTATCTCCCTACGCTGCTATTTTTCTTTTCCCTTTTTTTTGATTTTTTTTAGAAACCGGTCAGCATGCAGAACTGAAGCAAATAAATGCGCAAAACAAACGGGATGCAGCAGGATGGTCTTTTCATTTCAGGTTGCCTGTCCTAGACGGACCCAACCCCTGTGTTGAGTCCCCTATGTCAAATGCAACATGATGCAAATAAGTGTTCCTACTAGGGATCCGGCATGGGGTTTTGTTATACTAGGTTTATAACTTGGGTATTTGTTCTAAACCGTGTACCCCAGCGGACAACTCGAGTCGAGGAGGGGGCTACGTACCGGGGACCTGCGAGATCGTCCGGCTTTGTAACTTGTCCGGCCTCTTTCTTATTACAGGGTATGACACTAACAGAATAGGGAGTCTTAACCAGCAAGCTCCTCCCCGGAGGTAAGAAGAGAAGGGTTTCGGCACAGTTTATATACAGTTCAAATAATATCAAAGCGGTAAAAGACAACATTTAGCACGTTATGCCAAAATATGTAATAAAGATCAGATAATAAAGCCAAATATAACAATTATTCTAAGCTCGAATTCTTGAACCCTGAACCAGAGGTTCTGGGTCCCCAGCAGAGTCGCCAGAGCTGTCACACCTCCTTTTTGCGCGCCTGCCCCGAAGGGTAAAATGCGCAAGGGAGTTTTTCCAATTCAAGTGACAATATTCGAAATGGGATTATTTATTTAATTCAGAGTCGTCACTTGGGAAAGGTTTGGCTTTTGGTGTCCCAAGTCACCGGTTTATCTTGAATCCCAAATCGAGGAAAATATTCGACTTTCCAAATGAAGTCTGCGAACCAGAAATTCTAAGTAAGGAATTCTGTTGACCCAAGGGAAGGTGTTAGGCACCCTCGAATCCCGTGGTTCTAGCACGGTCGCTTAAATTGTTATAATGGCTAAATATCTGATTTAATACATGTTATAACTTATGTGCTTTTATTAAGTTTAAACCGCTTTTATTATTATTATTTTTTATAGAATTGCAACGTCGTGAAAATGCATCTCGAACCACGTCACAATCAATGCACCCGTGGTTGTTAATACATTCCAACTCCGTTGAGATTTGAATTTGGGTCACATAAATGTGCACCCGAATTTAAGAATGTAATTTAATTAAGTCGCGCCTAAAGAGTCTAACGCGTTATTATCTTTGGGGAAGGCAGTGAAATTCACTAAACAGTCTATCCCAAATTCTAAGTATTTTATTATGACCAAATATTGAGGGCCCTGCAATTTGCATCCTTTATTTGGCGAGGCTCGTCTCATTTTTGAAAGGATAAACCTACAGTGACTACATTTTCTATTATGTTTGTCTCTAAATAAGAAAAGGTCCTACTTAATTGCATGTTTGAAAAGGGTGTAACTTCTTAGTCATTAGATTAAGACGAACGTAAACGTAAAATCTGCGCTCAAATATGTACAAAAGATAGTCAGTCACAAACCTTAACCCCAGCCCAAATAGAATTCTAGTTTACAGGAAATGAAGATATGCTAAGAAGTTATGTCATGCATTTAGTAATCATCCAGAAAGAGTAGTGCGTGCCTATTCAAATTAACAAATACTTATTGTTTATTTTTAGTTGCACGCACAAACCCTCCTTCCTAATTATCTACTTATGGGTTTCGTAATGTTATTGAGAGTAAGAAAACGACTAGGAGATTATGTTGAAGTTGGCATTGAGATTTTAACAAAACAAGGCTGATGTATCAACTTCCATTCATTACTAATACGTCGTTACACGTAGGAATTACAGATTCCAGAACCATTTGCCTGTTTCAATTACCCTTTAATATTCAGCAGCTAAACGTACAGAAGCTATAAATGTGGAGACAAGTGAATGAATATTGGTTCCCTATTCTAAGTTTAACTACAACATCTAACTATTAAGCATGAATTTAAACTAATAATCCATTTTCAGTCCATAGTCGGTTACTGATACCAAAAGTTCAAAGCAAAACCCACTTCCTAACAAACTAAATATTGAACAACTACAAATCAGTTGAATGTCCATAACTACAAGCGTGTAAACATGCTCAGATCAAGAATGTGGCTTCATTTCATTCAAGTTCAAAGTTACATCAGGGTGAGCTTAAACTGTGTACCTGAAATCGTAACGCAAAATGAAGAGGAAGGAAGAGTCAGCTGAAGCAGCGAGAACAAGCAATAGCAATAGCCAACAGCAACCGGTAGATCAAAACCAAACAATAACCCAGAATCCAGTTGCAATTTCAGAAAAATCAGGCAGCAAATAACAACAACAAACCAACAGCAACACGACCAAAGCCCAAGAAATCGAAATATGGCCCAGAAACACCAGATCGCAGAGAAGAATCTACTAATGTTCAAATGAGTCCAATAGCTTCAAAACTTCAAACACTGGACATGATTGCCTATTTCAAACTATGCTTTTATTCTTTTAAGGGATGCTGGAGTTGAAATTCAGTTTAGAAACTGAATTTAAAAACTGACTTTGTGACTTTAAAACCAAGAAACTGAATTTAAAACCTCCCTAGACTGATTCAAAACTGATCTAAAAATGCTCTCACTCCAACTAGTTCTCTTTTTATGTTCTGCCCCCTTTCTGTCTTTTTAAACTCTTTTTCTTCGAATGTTATATCAAAACTCTCTACTGTTTTTTTTTAGTCAGTTCTCTTCCCCCTCCTATTTTCTGATTGTCCTCTGTTTTACTCTTGGCTGTCCCTTTTTATATCCCTATAGAAAGGAAGAACCTGCCGTTAAAGACAGGTTGCCCAGGGCTTAAAATAAGCCGTAAAGGCTGTCATCTCCACTTAGGATTGCCTAGGCATGGGGGTTTCTTCTACTTTAAATTGCTGAAATTCAGAAAGGCAGTAGATACCCTACTGTACAGCAGGTTCCACTACTATTCTCATGTGCATCTTCAGCCTTTTATTATTAAACTCACCTTACAACTGACTTCTCATCTGTAAAGATGTCAGCCAGGGTGTATTTGCACTATAGACTACTCTAATGGTTCAACCCATACTCAAACTGGCAGTCCACTTAACTTAAGCTCTGAAATTTTCATTAAAATTGCAGCTATAACCAATCCTTAAGTGGTTCTTGATTCAAACTGAACAAACTACAAGCAGCTATACTCAATTCTTAATTGGATTCAAACAATGCTTCAGCAGAAATCAAACAACGTACATCAATTTATTACCATTCAAAGCTGAAACTAATCGACGACATATATCGAATCAACTATGTGAATTACAACACGCACAATCAATAGCAGATAACCAAACTTGAATAGGCACATATATGATTTTATGTTGATAGGCACGGGGATTTGTGGAAAACTTAACTGATCGACGGAACTTATTCGACTCGATTACACAAACTGTAATTACACGCAATAAACACACAGAAACAAATTCGACCAAATAAATATCTGGGTGAGATGGACAGAATAGTCGACACAATTGAAAACAAATAAAAAATGACATGTAAACACACAAACATTAACAAAACAAACAACATGGAACTGACAAGAAAAAAAAAAGAAAAAGAAATACCTTAAAGAATCGAAAATCAGACGACCATGTCTCGGATTTTGAATCGAACCTCTTTTGGGGTTGAACGGACTTTAATCGAAGTGTTCTCAACTAAGAACACTTCGATTAAGGTCTATTAGACCCCAACCCTCTCGTTTAATTGGACAAAACCCTCAGATTCCGGATTTCTAGGGTTCTTGGGCCTGATTTGGGACTTGGGGTTTTCTGGTTAGATTCGGACCAAACCAAGCTTGGTTTGGTCACGAGGGAGGTCAGGGGGGTACCTGGTATGGATTTGGGGGGGTTTTGCATAGGTTGGGGTCCGGTTCGAATCTTCAAATGAAGATTCGAGAATCTAGGGATTGATTCGAGCCAAACGGTTTGTGGATTCGGATTCAGGGTGGTTGAGTGGTCCTAGGATGTTAAGATGGTGGCCGGCGGCGTTGATGCCGCCGGGTTTCAAACGGAAGGGAACTAAGGCGGCTAGGGTTTAAACTCAGGTCTGTCTCTGAATGAGAGAGACGGAGGAACAGTAAGAAGGGAGGGTGTGATTAGGGTGCGGGGGTAAGAGGTGAGAAGGCTTATATACGGGACGGGGGTTGAATTTTGGTCGTTGGATCATCGATGATCAACGACCTTGATCTTTCCACTTAAGGGGACGGCGTCGTTTGGTCTCAGAGGAGACTGGGTCGGTTTTGACGGGAATGGGTCGGGCTATGAGGCGTGTTGGAGACCGTAGGATTGAACAAGATGGACAGCTCCGATTGAACATCCTTATACGGCGTCGTTTGGTTTAAAATGGGAATTGAATTGGACCGTTAGATATGTTTGATCAACAGTCCAGATCTGATAGGCCTTAAACGACGTCGTTTTGTGAGTCCATAGAGATCAGGGAACCGGACTGGGTCATGAAATGAATTGGACCTGATTCTTGGTCTCAAATTTAAGCCCAAAAATCCGGATTTCTTCAATTTTGAACTCCTTTCTTTTTTCCTTCTTTTAATTTCTAATTTAAACACAATTCCTAATTAAATTGTAAAATCAAAAATAAAACTATACAAATATTAATTAACACTTAAAAACAATTATCACACACATTAAACATTTAATTAACATAAAATCACTCAATGACAACAAATAGAATAAAAATGCATATTTTTTGTGATTTTTCCTTTTAAAACCAAATTATGGTTTGATTAATTCCTAATAGTAGAACGATATCCTAAACTTACACGCGACATATATTTTTTGTATTTTTATTTGACAAAACTAAACAATCACACACAAAACTACAAATAACTGCCAAAAATGCCACGTAAATTCCAAAAAATTGTACAACAAGACCATTTGTTTTATTTTCGATTTCTTTGGAGTAATTGTCGTGTAAACAAAAATCATGTGCTCACAAAGAGAAAAGTCCCGGACAGTGAAGCGAGGTTCACTTCACCAGACCGGGATCGGAGCAGAAGAAACTAGAAAAAATCCCGAACAGCGAAGCGAGGTTCACTTTGCCAGACCGTGACCGAAGCAAAAAAGAAATCAGTTTATCCAATCCGAAATAGGAGAATACAAATCCGCCTTGTACAAACCCTAGTCAGTATAAATACATCCTAAAATGTGATTTTTAGGGAGGGGGCATACTTTTGACAGACTTTAGACCTAGGGAGAGAGTGCATATTTAGGTAGTTGTTGAACGACATCACTCCTAACCTATACGAGGGATCAATACGGATGGTTTAAAGGTGTGATTACGGATAACGAAACCTTGGTGCGATCCAAATGAGTCGTACTTAATGCCAGCTAGCATAATTCAGGAGAATATGTCTAGTAAATTGTGGTAGTTACGCGGGAGAGAATTACAACACTCATAGCACTCATGATCAGTAGAGAAGACTTAGACAAATTTATAGAAAATGTAGCGGGAAGGATTCCGACAATTGGGGAAATCATAACTCTAGACCTCCTTAATCTTTTCTCCAACATGTAGTATCTTTAGTTGTTAATCTACTACTTTAATTATTTATCTAATTAGTTATAAGAATCATAATATTTATAATTTAGGAATTGTTCGAGCTTATCTTCTTAGTGATAGTTAACAACTGTAACTAAGCCTTAGTTCTCTATGGGATTCGACTCCGGACTTGTAAACCGGATTATATTTGCAATGACCACGAGAGTCCTTTTTATAATGCATAGTTGTCCATGATCAAATTTTGGCGTCGTTGCCGGGGAACTAACGGTGTAGTTGTAGGTGTACATATTGCTAGGTTTCAAGTTTGAACTTTTATTTTTTATTATTATTTTTTTGTATTTGATTTTTTAAAAAAAAAATTTACTTGTTGATTTTAAAAACATGGCATCTTGGAATTATGAGAGTTTTGATGTTGGTAATTCTACTTCTAATCCTCCTTATGCATATTGTGAAGAAAGCCACCCATGGCAAAATTATCAAAATAGTCCCGAGAGCGAGTTATGTGCACCAACTCAATCTTATATGTGTGATATGTGTGGTGGTCAAGATGGTCACTTTCATGGTTGTGATTATTGTCTTATCCTTCCCCAACCCCTTACTATGATGGTTCTACTTTTTCTGGTAAAGTTAATAGGAATAAAGAACCCAAGGAAGCTGACCTGAAGGAGATAAAAGATATGCTAAAGCTGACCAACGATATATTAAAGTGTTTCATGGAACTATATGATAAGAAACCACTGCAGATACAAATGCAAGAGGCAACTATTCACAACTTGGAGGCTCAAGCGAATGAACTAATTGAACTTTGTAAAGCTCAACAAGTTTACGTTGTGGATAGTAGAAAAGATGAGCATGAATTGGCCGTATAAATTGTCATTATAATAGAGGAGTTGAGAGTAGAATATGACCAAACCAATCAACCCGAATTTGAGGATGCCGATGTTGTAGAAGAGATACTAGAGTCAACCAAGGACATTGATGATACATATTTAATTGACTCTAATGTCATTAGTGTTGAGGATGTAGACAACTCCAATGTTCATGTAGTTGAGCGCATTGGTCCACACTCCAAGCATTTTATTTCACATTGTGTTGGGATGATAATACAGAAATAGAGCCATCCGAGCCACTTGAGGAGTCAAGGAATGAAGAACAAGGTGCCTACATTCTAGAATTCTTCTTGCCAGAAAGTCGAGATTATACACCTCATTTAAAGGCCAAGAAGTGCAGAATACTACATTATTTTATTGGGCCAGTCAGATTCGTACCACCACCCCAGGAGCATAATCATAAGCTTGAATCAAAACTTGGGGTTCAATTCATAAGCTCAATGTGGAGGCAAAAAGTAATTCGCGTCGTGCCGCGACATTAAATCAAGCGCTTGTTGGAGGCAACTCGGCTTTACTACTTTCTTTTATTTTTTTTAATTATTTTTTTATTGTATTATTTTTGTTGTGACTATTTTTTATTTTCTAGGAGCATGGAAAGCAAAGCTATTGGAAGGATACAACAACAAACCATATGGTTGGAACTAAGTGTGAGGTACCCGTACGAAGGATCAGGCCTGGGAGAAGTCTGAGTACCTCATGAGCTGCTAGTGCTTCGGCCTTTGGCCTACCAGGGAGTTTCTTTTACCATGTTATTAGTTATGATATATATTGGGGACAATGCACAATTTTAAGTATGGGGTGAGGAGATTGTCTGGGTGATTTTCTATGCTACTTTAGCTACGTTAGTTGAATTGAATAATTCTTTTTTTTTAAAAAAGATTATTTTGTAGGTAGCGTAGTAATTCCCCCTTGGTTTTTTATGTGTTCTTTCCAAGGGTTTTGTTTGAACCGGGTGTATCTAGTTTTATTTTTTTTAGGAATAGGAGTCATTGTGTTGTGTTTTGAATTGAAACGATATCTCTTAACTTTGTTATGCCTTGAGAATAGTTAGTACTCTGGCTGTGACGCTTATGCTCAGTTTCTGACTCTTGTAGAAGTACCTTAAATTGTATGATCTTAACTTTGCTTAACTGCTTTGACTAGAGTGTCATGATGAGTCCAATCCTGAGTGAGTTATGTGTCATGTGTGTGTGAGGTTTGTGTGTTATTCTGTGCATTGTATTTGATGTCTAGAACTTGCCCTATGTATTTGCAAAGCGAAATAGTAGTTTTATTTAGTCTTGGAAGTGTATAGGCGTTATTTTGTTGAGCCTAATTTATATGTTTTTACCCACCTAATTGTGATGTATCGTAGTTAACCCCCATTGAGCATGTAATCCTGATTCTTTGGCAACCATATTACAAGCCTTATCCATTTGTTTGAATTGACCATCTATTTGAACCTAGTACCTCTCATGAGCACTTGAATTTGTTATGAACTTTGTAAAAGTTGAAGTGTGGGGTAGTTGGTTTGGCTTTTGAGTGGAACTAATGAAATAAGGAGAAAAGCGCACTGATTTGAAAGAGCAAGAGCCACTTGAATTGAAAAAGAAAAGAAAAAAAATATAGTTGTATTGTATGCAGATATTCATTTATAAGTGGTAACTCTTGATGTAATTGTGCTTAAATAATTTGGGAGATGATGTATATTGATGTGAAGGTGGAGTTATGGTTTGACATAAGTTTGGGGTTTTGAAAGGTAAAATGTATGTATTAAAGTATTTAGTCACTTTTATATCCAAATGTATCCTACCCGACCTGTAGCCTACATTACAACCAAATAAAGTCCTACTTGATCCTAGACTGAATGAGCTTGATTAATGGAGTAGTACACTACGGGCAAGCCTATGGTGCATCTTTTGTGGTATATGAATGTTATTTCTGAGAGTGAGTGAATTCTTTCTATCTTGAGTTCCTAATTATTCTTAACTTTTATGGTGTGTGGAACTACTCTCTTTTATTGTGTGAGGGCACTTGATTCATGAAGGAAAGGCAATATTGTGGACCTCTATGTTAGAGTAAGTGAATAAGTTGTGAATAACGCGTGGTACTTGTGAGTCAATTCTTGAGGTGAAGATGTTACGCTTTTGTGCTTAGTCTATTTTGAATATTCTTGGTGTGATCAGCTAGGAGAATTATTTAAAAAGGTCGTGTCTATATAAAGTGTAGTTTGCTTGCTCGAGGACGAGCAATGGTTTAAGTTTGGGGTGTTGATGATCGGCTATAATTTGATGATAGGCTATAATTACGTATTTTAGTCGCTTATTACACTCCAAATTACTGCACTTTAATTGAGTTTGAACTTTAATCGCTAGTGTTTTGCACTACTTGTATATTTTATACCTTGTAGGAGTGATTTCGAGCTATGTAGATATTATGAAATGAATTCAAGTGAATTAGAGCTTTGAAGTCTGAGTAAAAGCCCAAGGAATCAAGCCAAGATCGTGTTAGGGGATCAACGGATGATAGTTTAGAACAAAACGGAGAATCGAGCAGGCATAAGGCGCATTGTCTAGTAAAATGCACATAACTTTTCGCTTAGAACTCCATTTGTGCTCCACAATATATCGTTAGAAAGCTATTTAAAAGAGCTACAACTTTTGTGTTTTATGTTTTCCAGCATTCCCATTACTGCGGCGCGGGGCGCGCCTCACCTGTGGAAATTTCCTGTAGCCTGTCGGAATCAGCTTTCTGAACTTCCCCACAAGCACACCGCATAGTGCGTCACCCCATGCAGCGCGCCTGTGCAAATTTTATAGAGTCAGAGTCCTATTTCGCATAGGAAAAGAAACAAACTTGAGCGGAAAAGGATCAAATAGGAGAAAAAATGGTGAAAAAAGAGCTGAAGAGAAAAGTCCCGGACAGCGAAACGAGGTTCACTTCGCTAGACCGGGACCGGAGCAGAAGGAACTAGAAAAAATACCGAACAGCAAAGCGAAGTTCACTTCGCCAGACCGTGACCGGAGCAAAAATAAACAGTTTCTCCCATCTAATCCGAAATATGAGAAGGAAAATCCGCCCCATACAAACCCTAGTCACTATAAATACATCCTAAAACGTGATTTTGAAGGGGGAGACACTACTTGCTTTTGACACACTTTAGACCAAAGGAGAGAGTGCATATTTAGGTAGTTATTAAACAACATCACTCCTAACCTATATGAGGGATCAATACGGAGAGTTTAAAGGTAGGATTAGGGATAACGAAACCTTGGTGCGATCCGAGTGAGATTCGGGAGAATATGTCTAGTAAATTGTGGTAGTTACGCAGGAGAGAATTACAACACTCAGAGCACTCATGATCGGTAGAGAAGACTTAGGCAATTAATAGAAAACGTAGCGGGAAGGATTCCAACAATTGGGAAAATCATAACTCTAGACTTCCTTAATCTTTTCTCTAACCCGTAGTATCTTTAGTTGTTAATCTACTACTTTAATTATTTAATTAGCTAATTAGATATATGAATCTTAATATTTATAATTTAGAAATTGTTCGAGCTTATCTTCTTAGTGATAGTCAACAACTGTAGCTAAGCCTTACTTCTTTGTGGGATTCGACTCTGGACTTGTAAACCGGATTACATTTGCAACAACCGCTTAGTCCTTTTTATAAGGCATAGTTGGGCGTGATCAATTCCCAATATCGCTAATTAGCTTCAAGTCAAGATAAAAGGGCAACTCGGTTCACAAGGCATTCCGTGTTTATCGCAGTATTCGGAAGGGCCGCAGCCCAAGGAAGTGATATAGACTGCCAAAACTAATGCAAGTATTAGTGGCTGCTTCCACGGCACAAACACGTAACATATATGTCACACAAAGATAATTTTCGCTTCAAACTCCCGTTCAATTTCAAGTCGAGAGGTTGGTGATCGAGTAATTCTTATCAATAGAATTAGCTCGTCATAGGTTATGCATCATGTAGATTTTCGATTTCACAATAATTTCACCCTAAAGACTGCCGATTTTTTTTAAAAACTCGCGAAAATGAAAGAAAGACCCGAGGAACTAATAATATAGAGAGAGAGAAACAAAAAGAAGTTGATTACACAGTTGTTGTAATTTTGACTTTGATATTTAATATTTAGCTCATGACTTTTGTTCCTCAACACTTTGTTTGGTAAGCTAAGGTCGTGGTTAGTTAAAACTCCTTTGACATAACAACTAAACGGAATTAGATGTTTCCTTGAGCCACTATCTTTTATAAAACTTTGCAGTCACTTTGCATTTTCTCATTGCTTTGTTTGAAACTAATTATATTGAAGAAAAGTAATTCTCTCACTCCCCCCCCCCCCTCCTCCTTTCCTTTGTCCTTCCTTTTGACTGTCAATAAGTTGCCTAGATGGAAGCATACTCTTTTGTCAACTCAAGCAAGATGTTGTATTTGCCTATGATTAAAAATTCTGTAATTGAGGCAATTAATCTTGTTCCTAATGAAGCTGGAGGTCTGGAAAGAAAACTTGTTTATGTTAAAAAGTGTTTTAGTTAGCTATTTGAGTTAGCGAAAACTACCGTTCAAAACTGTATCCCTATGTTTGGTTATGCGTTAAAAATTATTCTACTCTTGCATTGATATGAAAATTAAATTACATCCATTCTAGACATACTAGGTAACTTTTTTTTTGTGTGTGTGAATCATCTTACTCTTATGAAATTTTTGGACCATATGCGCCTGTAACTTAATTATAGCTCCCTCGAAATTATTTAAGAAGAAAAATCATTTCATGGCCTAATGCCAACTAATTTAATTTAAAATTTCCTTGTAGCTACATATATGTGTTCGCGTTTGTGAGATAAAAACTTCACCAACTGTGAGTTTAGCAATCATTTTTTTTCCATGAGAAAACGTGATGTCTTTCTAGGGAATTGTGGATCTCTTTGTTAGCTCTAATTTGTGGCGCGATGCAGGTAGGGAAAAAATAGTACATTCACTGGTTTTAAATTGTGCACGATGTTGGGCTTGAGTTTATTGTCAAAATTTAACAAATCATTAAAATAATTATTACTATGTTATTTTCCAAATTATATAATTTTGTGTATATAATCAGCTATCCTTAATTTGTCATCCACTCGAAAAGAAGAGGAAAAGAGAAATCAGAATAAATAAACCAGTATCCGCTTTCTTCTAATAAATCTTCATCTTAGCTAAGGCAAAGCAAAAAAAAATTTAGACAAAAATTATTTGAGCAGAACACCACCCAAAGAATCTTAGAGAGAGAGAGAGAGCTCTTTGTTTTAAATTGTAGGTGAAAATAAATCTAATCGGGAGCCAAGAAAGCCAAATAAGTAGAGATAAAATTCCACATTTTAAAAGGCACAAGGCAACGTTGCATTAGCTTTATGACCGAGAAAAAAAGTGAACAAAAAAGCTTAAGTGCCTAAGTTTCTGTAAAGTCAGAAGAATATTGGCAAGAAAGATCAACACAGAAAAAGCCTCAAACAAAAAACCAAAATCCCCCACCCCCCCCCCCCCACCCATACACACACCAACAAAAAAGGAATTCATACTGAAAGCACAATCTGTCAACACTTAATGACGATAATAATCACCAATATAATCCGTGATTAAGGCCTTTCCTTGGCCATGACAACAGCCAAACGACGACTATCCTCATAACTTTTTACTAAAATATTAAGCTCACAGTAACTTATATTAAAGTGGATTAATTGTTTAAACAAAAGATGGTGACACTCACTAAGATAAGAAATTCCTTGAGATTTGTCGTATCCAATGACCTGAAAACAAGTCTGTTCTTTTATATAATATTTTTGAAATTAAAAGCATGGGTTATTGTACCTATAAAAAACTAAATAGTTGTGGTTTTGTAGTTCTGTCCCCCAAAAAGAAGGTAAGTTACGTACTTCATTTAGTAGTTGTGTTTGAAATGATTCATCTATTCAAACACCCCTATACTGTACTGGAGATGATTGTGAATTGTTATTTTTTGTTATTTTGGGTGTCGATATTACTTTCACGATAAACTGTCCAAAGAGTTGTACATTATTTTAGCTAGATCAATGACCAAAGGAAGAAAGTGCACGAAGGCAGATCGAAGCTTTGGGCCCAAAATGATGTAAACTTGTGAAAATAGCATGCACTACCCAGTTTCGGATTGATAATTGAAAAATATTCGGTGTTTGCAAAGTTATTAAAAAATAATCACTATTTTACTGAAACACAGAAAGTTCCAGCATAATATGCTGAATTATGGAGTTTCTGTGTATAAACTTCCAGCATATTATGTTGGAACTTCAGCACACGGAAAGTTCCAGCATAATATGTTGGATTATGGAACTCCTGTGTTGGAATTCCAACACATTATAAAATTCCAGCACATTATGCTGGAATTGCATATATAAAAAAGTTGAACTCCAGCATATTATGCTGGAAATTTTCTGGATTTTTAAGGGTGGTTTTGTTCAGATTTTATCTTTACATAAAAAAATGGCTAAATTTCATTACTTTTGAAATTGTACTTATTTTTTAATTACCAGTTATAAATATGATTATTTCTGATTTTTTATTTTGTAAACTTTGAGCTCACCTCATTACGGGCTGGGTTTGGATTAAAACGCCTAATTGGTAATTCTCAAAAATTTCTCTCAAGCTCATCTCGTTTGCGGAAACACCCTGTTGAGGAGTCTTATATGTTAATATTTGTTAAAAAAGAAAGAAGAACTAATTCAAATAGTCATCCATTCAACCTCTAAAACTAAAAATAAGCGGTGTATAATATACATATAATCCGTATATAATATGTATATAAGTTATGTATAATCGATTAAACAAAGTAAACAATGAATTCGACCGACAATTTATGTAAAGTTCCGATAAAAGCAATGCCCAAATCGAGCAATATTGGGCTAACTTCAAGTGACTGTAAAGGTGATTGTGTTTTCGAAAATTGCCAAGGGCAATTAAGTTTAACCAACAGAAAAGTGATGGTGCTACGTAAAGAATAGCGATTTTGATTTGCAAGTATAAATGAACTACGTATTTTGGTTATTATTGCACAAGCATACTCATGTCTGCTGGACGTTTAAACGGCAGCATATGCACCAAATGTCTCGGAACTCAAACTTTACACACATAAACAATTAGTTATAATTTTCATATAACACTATAGTTTAGAGCCTAGTTACTATAGTTTGTTTGATTACTATTCGTAGCTACTATTTAATTGTTACTAGCTTGTATAACTTGTATTAAAAGCATGTGTCAACTGTATTTATTCGCGCAAAGAATACAACATGTATCATCTATATTCGGTCACGCAATTTTATTCGTTCGCGCAACGAATACAATATGTATCAACGGTAAACAAGGCGAAATACAAGGATGTATACAAAGGATACAACTTGAATCGACTGTATACATGAGTGAATATAAAGGATACAACCTGTATCGACTGTATCCGTTCGTGCAACGAATACGACTAAAGCGAAATACAGAAAAATAAAATGATCTTGTAGAAAGTTGAACTTAAGATCTATGCCTAACTAAGTGAGCCATCTAACCAACTGAGGTGCGAGAGCTTGTTGCCTTCTTGTTTCAGTTCAAAATAATTAATCTTTTATTTCATGAATTTGCTATAAAATTCAAGTATAGCTCGACTGTTATAAAATTTATTGGGCCAATCTAAACTTGTGCTTGGACTACGACCCAGCTAGTGAAGTTAATCGAAACACACAGTTGAAAACTATCTCCAACTCCATAATTTCCAGTCACCAGTCCAAGATTAATTAGTGGCTATCTGAGAGTCACATTATTCCCTTTTCTGCTTGCCCAGTTACTACTGAACAAAGTAGTCTTACATACTACTATGGAGTGTGGACCGCAATTAGATATTTTTAGTCGGTCAATGGCTAGTTGCATCATGGAAAATTTCGCTAATTGACAACTAAAGTGCCACCCACACACACACTTGAATCTAAATGACTAGACCTGTCACTTGAATCCTCTTCAAAAGTCAGGGTTGGTGTATTGACCAATATATAGACTTGTAATACAATTTAGGAAGAAAATACCACATAGTATAAGATCACAATTGCGAAATTTCCATCTTTTCCCCACTAAATGGTCCCATTTCTTTTATTAATCAAATGTTGGAAGTAACCTTCCCGAAGAGTAGGAGTATAAGGGGTCATTTGGTACGCAGGATAAGGTGGGATAAGATGGGATAAAGTATGGTACTAAATTTATACTATCATGTTTGGTTGATGGTATAAATTTATCTCGGGATAAAATTATATTTTCAACCAAACATGGTATAAACTTAGTCCCAGACTTAATCCTGGATATCCCATATTATCTCACCTTGTCCCATCAAACTTGATATCTCATAATAGTTTAGTCCGCGTACCAAACGACCCATAAGAATATCATAAACTTCAAATCTGCAAATTAAAGGCGATAACGTAGTCGAAACAACACTAAAGTAACACAATTTTCAGAAATGTCGAAATGAGGAAGCCAATTGCATGATTGCATAATAGCAGATTACGTGGAATTTGGTTCTCAAGTCTAAATCATAAGCAGTATATAGGCGACCAAAGGCTTAGTCATCAAGACATCAACAATGGGAGCTAGTTTCCTCCTACTTTTTCTATTGTTTTTCTTCTCTACTATACACAAGATTTCTACTACAACAGATAACTACAAATCACTCCATTGTAGATGGTGAAACTGTTGTTTCATCTGGTGGAACCTTTGAAATGGGATTTTTCAGCCCCAGTGGTTCCTCAAAGCGATACATCGGGATATGGTACAAGCAAATTCTTCCTCATATGCAGACAGTTGTATGGGTTGCCAATAGAGAAAAACCACTCACCAATACATCTTCAGTTGTTTTGAAGGTCACCAAGCCGGGAATACTTGCTCTTCTCAATGACAGGAATGAAACTATATGGTCCACTAACACCTCACAATCAGTCCAAAATCCAGTAGCACAGCTTTTAGGTTCCGGTAATCTTGTTGTAAGAGATGCAAATGATGGAATCCCGGATCATTTCCTTTGGCAGAGCTTCAGTTTTCCAACTGATACGCACTTACCTGATATGAAGCTTGGAAAGAATTTTCTATCTGGGCATGAAGCTTACCTTTCAGCATGGCAGAACGATAACGATCCAACTCCAGGGGAATTCACTCTTCACGTTGATCCTACTGGATATCCACAGGTCCTCCTCAAACGTGGCACGAATGTATCAGCTCGCTCAGGCCCGTGGAATGGTTTATATTGGAGTTGGGCACCTATATACATACAAAAACCAAGCAACTCTAGTACAATTAAAGTTGTTTTTAATAAGGAGGTGATTTACTATAGTTTTTTCCTCACTAACAACTGGTTAACAAGAATAGTCCTAACTAGCAATGGTGATATACAAAGCTTAACATGGGTGGATCGGACCAAGAGTTGGCATATTTACCTCAAGTTACCTTCGGATACTTGTGATACATATAGCTTATGTGGTGCCTATGGGAGCTGTGACATAGATAATTCCCCTGTTTGTGGATGTTTGGAAAAGTTCGTAGCTAAATATCCACAACAATGGGAAAATGGAGATTGGTCAGAAGGGTGTGTTCGGAGGACACCTCTTGATTGCAACAAGGAACATGTATTTCTAAGATATTCAGGAATCAAGTTGCCGGATACTAAGTACTCTCAGTATGATAAGACCATGACACTCGAAGGTTGTAGGCAAGTATGCTTGAAGAACTGCTCTTGCACAGCTTATTCGAGTTTAGATATAAGCAACGGAGACAAAGGTTGCTTGTTTTGGTTTGGGGAGTTGACTGACATCAGAAAGCTGTCTGGAAGAGGGCAAGACATTTATATCAGGATGGATTCTTCAGAGCAAGGTAAGAACTTATGTTTAAAGAATTTTCAATTATGTGTTTTTAAACTTAGGTTTTCAACACATGGAGACCATATTATGCAACAATAGTGGCCCATCTCGATTTGCAGTGGCTGATAGCAAAAATTGGTTGTAGTTTCTGTCGCAGGTTCAAATAGAAAGAAAGCAGAGATACTCGCAGTGAGTTTCTCATTGTTGATGGCAATGATTTTACTATGCCTGATTTTGTTATACAAACGGAAAAAGAAGAAGAAACTGAATCTCAAAGAAGATTTTGAGCTGCCACTGTTCCAATTGTCGAAAATAACAAGAGCCACAAATAACTTTTCAATCAACGACAAGATTGGAGAGGGTGGATTTGGACCAGTTTACAAGGTATACACTGCAAATTTGTTATGTTGCTTACCTCCTATAAAATCCCTGCCGCACCCATGTAGATCCGGCACATTTTTGGTGGTAGGGGTGGGAGTAGTATTGGATTTAATCAGGCTAACTTGGGTGCTTTGACTACACCTACGGCCAAGTATAGGTTGATGGGGTATTTGTTTTAATTTTGGATTATGTCATATATATATATATATATATATATATATATATATATATATATATATATATATATATATATATATATATATATATATATTGACTAATATGTGTGTATATTGGATTGTGTCATCTAGGGGGTGCTGGAAGAGGAACAAGAAATAGCCGTAAAGAGGCTCTCAAGGACTTCCATGCAAGGACTTGACGAATTCAAGAATGAAGTTATCTATATTGCCAAGCTTCAGCATCGGAATCTTGTGAGACTTCTGGGTTGTTGCATACAAGGGGAAGAAAAGATGTTGATCTATGAATACATGCCTAACAAAAGCCTGGATACATACATATTTGGTTTGATTTCTTGCCTATTACACAAGCTAAAATTAGTAATAATGCTTTGTCGTATTAGTCATAACATGTACATTTATGACCAAGGCAAAAGCACGTTAACAGAATAGCTAATCATAAAGCTTATTCTGTAGATCAAACAAAGAGCAAATTACTTGACTGGCCAAAGCGTTTCGACATCATAAATGGAATTGCTCGTGGCTTATTGTATCTCCATCAAGATTCTCGACTACGAATTATCCATAGAGACCTCAAAGCAAGCAATGTTTTGCTAGATATAGAAATGAATCCAAAGATATCAGACTTTGGCTTGGCTAGAAGTGTTGCAGGGAATGAGATGGGAGCAAACACAAGCCATGTGGTTGGGACACAGTAAGAATCTCTAATTTCATACAAAGTACTCTCATATGACATCACACTTCTTTAGTATACATTGTGTTTTTTTTTTCGGCACAGTGGCTACATGTCCCCTGAATATGCAGTAGATGGGATCTTCTCAGTAAAATCTGATGTGTTTAGCTTTGGCGTCTTGGTGTTAGAAATTGTGAGTTGCAAGAAAAATAGAGGATTTGTCCATCAAGATCACAACCTTAACCTTCTCGGTCATGTAAGCACTCTATATATAGTCTGTATTACACATACATAACTCATTTTCTTTCTGTACAACGCATGGAATTTATTAGATCCCTGATCAAAACTCAAACAGGCATGGAAGCTTTACAAAGAAGATAGGTCCTTGGAACTAATTGATGAGGAGCTAGCTGATTCTTGCCATATATCTCAAGTTTTAAGGTCAATCCAAGTAGGTCTTTTATGTGTGCAACAACGTCCAGAAGACAGGCCAAACATGTCTTCTGTGGTTCTGATGTTGGGTAATGAGAGTCCTCTGCCAGAAGCTAAAGAACCAGGGTATTTCACAGAAAGAAACATATTTGATGAAGCAAAATCAGGATCGCAGACAGCCAGTTCAAAAAATGAAGTCACAATCACATTGTTATATCCTCGATAGAGTGCGAATGAGTTAACTATTCTGACTTGTGTGCACATGAATAATATTTTTGAAAAAAACTTGAAACTTTGGTTCTTGAAATATACAGCAATATCTACTAGGCATAACAAATTATATCTTGTAATTAGAAATAACCAATCTATATTATTACTTGAATTTCGCACTTTCTTATAACTCCATTTCTTAGTTTCTTTGAAAATGGTACAAAGTTGTTACCGGATTGTAAGTACCCCTTTGCCTTGATTGGTTATTGCATTTTTGGTGAGGCCCTTCCCGGACCAAACGAGGGATGCTTCGTGCACTGGACTGCCCTTTTTTAAAAAAGAAATGTAAATCTTAATAAGGGAAAAGTCCAAATCTGTCCCTGAACTATGTGAAATTGTTTAACTATTAGAAGTTCCCAACATAAAAGCCCTTATCATACACAAATCTCCAACTCAACCTCAGCCATGATAATACTCATATTCAAGCATAGAAATTGTGGAATATTAATAAGTAAACCGAAAACAGCATTACCTGTTCGTAAAAGCAAAAGAGGTCTTGAATATCTACATGGCAGAGTGCTCCATCAATTCATCATCGAAAGTAACAAACTTTGGCTTCCCCTGAGGCGAGGTGAGTAGTACCAGAACTGCAAAACAACCAACTCAAACTTATCAACATTATCAAATTTCCTTATTTAACCACTAAAGCATCAAATTTATAGTGCTCGCCCCTAAAACAGAAAAAGAAAAAAATATCCAGGTGAAAGATCCTCTATTTTTCTGTCTTTTTTTCCGCTTCTCGGTTGGGGAAGAAATTTTATAGTTTTAATTGATTAATTTTCCGGGTGAGAATATTGGGGGAAATAAGATCAGCATCATCAATTCTTTGAATGTAAGTTCCCCCATTCCCTTCCAGCATTGTTGGTCAACGCCTAAAATTCCTGAGTTGCCATCAAACTTATTCGCAGTCACACTTCTGCAATAAATAGCTATCATAAGCATAAATTGAGGCCCCAAACCGAGAAAACAAATTAAAATGGTCCATTATGTATGTGTGAGGATTACTATGGCGCTTGTTAGATACCTCTAGAGGCAAATAAAGTCCTTCATGTTTGTAAAAACTAGCACTTTTAGTCCAAAATCCTAGAACTAAAGAAAATGCAAAAAAAAAAAAAAAACTGTTAAAATTTATAGAATATTGCTGACGTGCTAATCACGGGAGAAATAACAAACACAAGATTTGTGTCAAGTATTTCTTCCACGCAAACAGGTTAGAATATTACCATCTTTCCTCATTCGCTGACCTTTGAAGTCTCGTTTGATCATGAATTTGCAATTTCCATATTCTACCTGCTTACCCACTTGCCATCACATTAAGAACAACTAGTATTATTATTAAAAAATATTAATCATATCAAACATTCATGATCTGATTTGTTTGGATACATTTTAACAAAATTATAGTTATCGTCTTATCTCGTTGTAAGTACCCTTATAATAAAAATATATGTAACTAAATTAAACAAATCATATAATCATCGTATAACTCTGGGATGATATCAAAATATCATACTCCTTTCTTTTCAATTTATCTGGCAGTATTAGAGTTAGTAAAAAATAAAGAAAGACTTTTAAAACGTGTGGTCTAAAATAAACCATAAATATTTGTATGCCTATAATCAATTCATTAAGGGGTAAAGTATAAATTCTACGGATAAATTATTTCTAAGTAAGGAAAAGTGATATTCTTTTTTATAGACTAAAAAGGAAAAAAGTGCCGCATAAATAAGACAGGTGAAATAATTATATAGTTTGTGCTCCACGCAATCTAAAAATAGAACACGATTCAACTCAAATAAGAATATATTATAATTAAATGAATCTAAAAATGCTTGATTTTATATTTTTCTAACTTCATTTGTTATTTGATCATCATGTCATCGTAATCATCATCATTAAAATCTTCAATTTCGTCCTTGTAACGAAGATCATAAAGTTATTCTTTTGTAAAGAGATGTATATCTAGAATAGCCTCATATGAGAAAAATAATGTCATGTCTTTTAATAATTAAAAAAATAATGTGAAAATTATCTTCGATTGGATTAAAGGTATTTTGACTTAGATAGAATCAGAATTATTATTGGGATTTTTATTCAACTCGTTTTCTGTTAATTCAATAACTCGATTTATAGGTCTTACTTATTTAGTTATTTTATGAAATCTTATAGCTTTCAATTAGATATGTGGATTATAAATATCGATGTTATATTCTTACTTTTATGTGTGTGCATACATATACATATACATACATATATATATATATATATATATATATATATACTTCTAGTCAAAATGATACTACAATAATTTTTTGGTCAAAAATGATATAATGTTATTGTTGGAGAAATAAAATAAATTTTAGTTAATTGCTTTATAAGATTCTTAAACATTCTTATAAGTTATCGTAATACTACACTCATAGTTTTAGAAGAACATTACGTTCATTAATTGAAATTCTTTGTTTAAAATAATGTCCTTTACCATCATTATACATGTTTTTCTTAAAATTATTTATATTTCCATTTAAAATAACTTTTTTATATTTTAGCCCAAATTCGAAAACCTTATAACATATGGAAAATGTTGCATGTACTCATTGAAAACTTTTGTTTAAATAATATATTTCACCATTGTTGTCATTGTTTTTTAAAAAGACATCATTTAATTCAAAATAATCTTTTTTATATTTCAATCCAATCTAAAATCCTTATCTATAGATTCAAAAATTTATCTTTCAATTCAAATTTATTTTTATTACATAGTCTAACATATATTATTTTAAAATTATCAAGTAGCTTTTTATTAGCTTGCCACTTGGCATAATCTCAAATTATCAATTCAAAATATTTATTGGTAATTCTTAGTAGATTTTGTGCTAATTTCTATTATATTTTATTCTAAATATTATTAGACTTTATCCTAAATCTTATTAGATTTTGTCCTAAAAGTGCCACGGGGCCTAATATCGTTGTCAACTATTCTATTTATTGATCTATCAACAATATTTTTAAGTATTATTTGTTTACTTAATTTTATCAAATAAATTTAAATTGTGGATAGAATCATATTATATCTATTCTCCTCTTTATACATTAGTTTTCGTTCTATAATATTTTACTTTGTTTTCATTTAGTGTTTATCTATAATACAAATATTATTGTATTATTTTTCTAAATGGATGGTGTTGAATTAGTTCAAAGGTTAAGCATAGAAGTTTGTGACGACCCGGCCAGTCGTCTCATGAGTTACCGCTCCGTTTCTCCCCTCCCCCTCCCCCATTCCTGCTTCTTTATGTTTTGTTATCCGCGTTTTATGTGATCGAGTTGATTAGTTTGTGTTCGGGGGTGGATTTGGTAAGAAATGAGACATTTAGTCTCTTTTAAGAAAGTTTAAGTTGGAAAAGTCAACCGGGTGTTGACTTATGTGTTAGAGAGCTCGGATGTGAGTTCTGATGGTTCGGTTAGTTTCGAGAGGTGATTTATGACTTAGGAGTGTGATCGGAATTGGTTTTGGAGGTTCGGTGTAGAATTAGGCTTGTGTTGCGACCGAAACACTCATGCAAGTGTACGCGATCGACAAGTAATATAGTAGTGAGTAGAGTATCGTTCCCACGAGGAATTGTGATCAACTTCTCGACTGATGTAGACTCAAACAATTATCAATTCAAGCTAAATTATCACAAAATATATAAAGAATCAATTTACAATTTACCTAGTAATTAAACAATAATTCAATACAAAATTACTACACCAATTACACAATATTTTTATAACAATTTGGGTAAAGATATTCCAGGGTCATGGACTTGCTAGAGATCATGCTACTATTTTAGCTTAAGATTGAATTCTTGAATTATCCGGGTTATTGATTATAGGGTTAATAATATTCATAAGAATCTTTCGAGTTCTTATGCATCTATTCAGGTTAACCTAATACTTATATGTCTATGGTATTAATATTAACTCAAATGCATTTACAACTCCTATTTTTCAACCAAGCAAGGCAATTAAGTATATGTCTATCTTAATTGCGAATCTTTCACCCGATGCCCAGGATCCGGATCTTGCTCTATTTGATTCTATATGCAACCAAGAATTTCCTTTTTCAAGTTTAATTCAAGATTCGTAAATAATATTTCACTGTTAGCTATGCAGTAAAATAATTAGAAGCAGAATCAAATAAACAACTCATAACGTTAGATTCAAGATCTTCAATCTAAGCTTCAAACAACAAGATCATCTAACATCTATGACCCAAGAATATTAAAGTTTTTAGCTACTCATAATCATACAAAAATCAACAATAAAAGTTTTAAACATAATATTAACAAGCAACAAGAAGAAAGTTTGAAAGAACTCTTTAAATCCTTCTCCAAGATGTTGTTCTTCTTCTCCTTTCTTAGCTCCAAGATGAAGCTCCTCCTTCACTTTCTCTCTCAAGGATGAATAGTATTTTTGCACTTACTCCCCTCAAAATCTGTTCTCTTAATAATGGAGCTCTTGCTTTATGTAAGTTGAGTGGGATTAAGAAGGAATTCCAATTTTACCCCTAAATAACGTTTCTCCGGATCGGAAACGCGCGAACAAGTGCGCGATGTATGTAGTCCGCGCAATACTTCGCGTGCTTCTTCTGGATTCCAGGCAGAAAAGCTCGCGAACTATTGCGCGAAGTTTGAAAGTTAGCGCAATACTTAGCGCACTTCTTCTGGAAATCTCGCGAAGTATCGCGCGAAGTTTGAAAGTTAGCACAATACTTAGCGCACTTCAGTAGCTCGATTTTGTCCATTTTTCCGTCTCGTCCTTGCGCACACTCGACTCCTAGGGGTTGTTCTTGCTCATAAATCATTCCAATCTCCTCTTGAAAGCATCATTTAGGCTCCTCATCCTGCAATGTATACATATCACAATTAGAGCCTATTTTTCATCAATTAACCATAATATGTCATCGGAATATAATCAAGCGGAAGCATAAACAATAGCTAAATCACCTAGATTTCGCCTATTATCAACACCCCACACTTAATTCATTGCTAGTCCTCGAGCAATCAACTATATTCTCTAGAGAATCCTTCGCTCAACCATTTCCCCTCACGCATTACACTTAGAACATTGTACATATATTACGCCTAGCAGTGAACAATCCTAGCCTCAAAGTCAACTCTCAAGTGCCATGCAATATTTACACTTCCTCAAAGTACTCTACACAGAAATCAAGACTTGCTTCTCCGTCACGATTCATATGCCCTCACAATTACATCAACAAAAACTGAGTTCAATCCCCCACATTCAATTCATATATTCACATATATCAAGGAAATCACTCACTCTCACAAACGAGGTCACATGCATGCAATTGGTACCATAAGCTTGCCCTTAATGTAAAACTCTACTAATGTAGGCTAGCTCGATCCAAAATCAATTAGGAATTTTTCATGGTTGTAATGTGGGCTAAGGGACGGGTAGGATGTATTTAGGAATAGTGACTCAACCCCTAAGCACTTTAACACATCACACGAGCAATTTTCAGCATAAATTCTTCAACCCACTTCTCATTCATACACATAATCATCCCACAAATACGCCCTTCTTCTTTAAGCACTCTATTAATTCATTCCCATTAGCTAGGGCAAAACACAATGTAATCATCTCTCTTATTTATTTATTTATTTATTTATTTTTATTTTTTTCTTGTCACTAATTTTTTTGTTAGTGGTGTATTCGTTTACAATATAAGTGCACCTTTCATCCTTTTATTGGTTCCACTCAAAAGCCACCCCACACTTATTTCCTCTTGCTTCTTTTAGCACTCTTCTCACAGTTAAAGTGCTTTAAGAGGTAAAAGGATCAAAACAATGTCAATTAAGAACAAAAGGGTATAGGCTCGTAATGCGGGTGCCAAACAAAAAGTCTGAAGGCTCAAAAGGGTTAACTAGGGACAAATTTTATTTGTAATAAGCAATTAAGCTCAAAAAGGTCAAAGAAAACCTAACATCATTTTTCAAACCGAGCATCACCTCAAATTTCGCTTCAACTCACATACCGGGCAAGTTTTAGACACAAGTACAATACATGGACTACACAAATACTCACCACACATGGTATATGACTCATTCCAGATCAGCTCATCAAGACACTCCATTACGAGCATTCAATTCAGTACAAACATACAAATTAAGGCACTTTCAGTGAGATTCAACAATTAAGACTAAGCGTTACACTCTAGGGTCTATTGTGTTCAGGTGTGTCAACGCTATGGGTTCACTTTTCTATAGCTTATAACTCCTTATTTTAGTCTACAAATAAAAAAATATAAAAACAGAAATTTAAAACTACCTATGCCCGGTTCAAGATAAACCCTTGGAAAGAATCACGACTTAAAAAAAACTAAGGGGGGATTGCTACACTTCCTAAGACACAAATAGGCTATTTTTTAAATTTTTTTTTTTGTATTTTCTTAGACTAACTTCCCTCAAGAAATTTGTCTAAAGGATCCGTTATCAGGAAGAGTCTACATATTTTCCCTTTGTGTCAAAAACTACTACACTAAAATTAAGTACTACAACTAAGCTAAGATAGCATAGAAAAGCACCCAAACAATCTCCTCACCCCACACTTAAAATTGTGCAATGTCCTCAATGCATATCGAGAATAAAAAGAAAGTAAAAGAGACTCCCTGGTAGGCCAAAGGCCAAAGAATTAGCAGTTCACGAGATACTCAGACTTCTCCCAGGTATGATCCCTTGTGCGGGTACCTCACACTTAGTTTCAACCACCTGCTCGCTTTTGCACGTGCCCATTGGCTTTGACTCCATATGCTCAAAATCCTACAAAATAAAACAATACTGCAAGAATATTACAATAAGAAAAAAAAAGTCAAAAATAAAAGAAAGTAGTAAAGATGGGTTGTCTCCCAACAAGCGTCTAATTTAACGTCGCGGCACGACGTGAATCACTTTTTGCCTCCACCTCGAACTTATGAATTGAGCCCCCAATTTGGCTTCAAGTCTGCGGCTATGCTCAAGTGGTGGGGCTACAATGATAACCAGGCCAAGTAATAATTTTTCATTCTGCACTTCTTGGCCTTTAAATGGGGAATGTAATTTTTGCTTTTCGACACAACAAATTCAAGAATATAGGCACTTTCATCCTCACTCTTTGACTCCCCCATAGGCTCAGATGGCTCAATTACTATCTAAGCACAACGTGGAAAAAATGATTGGAATGAGGTCTAATGCGCCATAACTCATGAATTTTACTACTATTTACATCCCCAGTTATACAAACACTCAATTATCCCAAAGTAATGTTATCTACTCCCTCACATGACTCTAGAGCACTCTTCTCAATATTGGCATCCTCAAGAAAAACAGGGTCTAGTGATTGGTATTCTCGTTTTAGCTCCTCAATTTGGTCTAGAAGATTTTTTTCAGCTTCACATAACTCATTATTAAATTGTTGGGCGTTACACGCATCAACCTTTGCACTCAAATCTGCATCTAAGTTATGCACAACCAAGCCAAAATTATCACTTTTTTGTGCAAGCTCATCTCTCTCCTTAGACCAATCTTTCATCACCGTTGTTAGTAAACAACGTCGTTTCGCATAATTCACTAATCGAGAATATCCGTCCCAATACCAACCCTTACTCCCATATTCAAATTCAGATGTCCAAAAGGTGAGGTCATGACTAGCTAAAAAATACGGGCCATAAAAATCTTTGATTAACCAAGCATCTTCATCATTAACCTTACCTCTGTATATTTCATCGACAGATGTCATCCTGAGAGAACTAGAAACATACTAAGAGAAAAATCAAATAGTTATAAAAATAACATATTTACAAAAAGAAAAGAAAATAAACTTGTAAAGATAATAATAAAAGTCTAACCCAGAAGAATAGTCCAAAACACTCACGCAAGTGTACGCGATCGACAAGTAATATAGTAGTGAGTAGAGTATCATTCCCACAAGGAATTGTGATCAACTTCTCGACTGATGTAGATTCAAACAATTATCAAGTCAAGCTAAATTATCACAAAATATATAAAGAACCAATTTACAATTTACCTAGTAATTAAACAATAATTCAATACAAAATTACTACACCAATTACACAATGTTTTTATAACAATTTGGGTAAAGATATTCCAGGGTCATGGACTTGATAGAGATCATGCTACTATTTTAGCTTAAGATTGATTTCTTGAATTATCCGGGTTATTGATTATAGGGTTAATAATATTCATAAGAATCTTTCGAGTTCTTATGCATCTATTCAGGTTAAATTAATACCTATATGTCTATGGTATTAATATTAACTCAAATGCATTTACAACTCCTATTTTTCAACCAAGCAAGGCAATTAAGTATATGTCTATCTTAATTGCGAATCTTTCACCCGATGCCCAGGATCCGGATCTTGCTCTATTTGATTCTATATGCAACCAAGAATTTCCTTTTTCAAGTTTAATTCAAGATTCGTAAATAATATTTCACTGTTAGCTATGCAGTAAAATAATTAGAAGCAGAATCAAATAAACAACCCATAACATTAATTCAAGATCTTCAATCTAAGCTTCAAACAACAAGATCATCTAACATCCATGACCCAAGAATATTAGAGTTTTTAGCTACTCATAATCATACAAAAATCAACAATAAAAGTTTTAAACATAATATTAACAAACAACAAGAAGAAAGTTTGAAAGAACTCTTTAAATCCTTCTCCAAGATGTTGTTCTTCTTCTCCTTTCTTAGCTCCAAGATGAAGCTCCTCCTTCACTTTCTCTCTCAAGGATGAATAGTATTTTTGCACTTACTCCCCTCAAAATCTGATCTCTTAATAATGGAGCTCTTGCTTTATGTAAGTTGAGTGGGATTAAGAAGGAATTCCAATTTTACCCCTAAATAACGTTTCTCCGGATCGGAAACGCGCGAACAAGTGCGCGATGTATGTAGTTCGGGCGATACTTCACGCGCTTCTTCTGGATTCCAGGCAGAAAAGCTCGCGAACTATTGCGCAAAGTTTGAAAGTTAGCGCAATACTTAGCGCATTTTTTCTGGAAAGCTCGCGAAGTATCGCGCGAAGTTTGAAAGTTAGCGCAATACTTAGCGCACTTCAGTAGCTCGATTTTGTCCATTTTTCCGTTTCGTCCTTGCACACACTCGACTCCTAAGGGTTGTTCTTGCTCATAAATCATTCCAATCTCCTCTTGAAAGCATCATTTAGGCTCCTCATCCTGCAATGTATACATATCACAATTAGAGCCTATTTTTCATCAATTAACCATAATATGTCATCGGAATATAATCAAGCGGAAGCATAAACAATAGCTAAATCACCTAGATTTCGTCTATTGTCAGCTTGAATTGGCGAAGTTAGTATTTTGGCGATTTCCGGTTGATAAGAAGGATTTTGATCCGAGGGTCAGAATGAAATTTCGAGAGTTTCTGTAGCTTCGTTATGTCATTTATGATGTGTGTGCAAAATTTCAGGTCATTCGGACGTGGTTTGGTTGGGTTTTTGATCGAAAGCGTGTTTCGGAAGGCTTTAGAAAACTTAGACTTGAATTCGATGTGAATTGATGGATTTGGTGTTGTTTGAGGTGTTTTGATGATTCGAACAAGTTTGAATGAGGTTTTAAGATGTGTTGGTGCCTTTAGTTGAGGTCTCGGGGGCCTCGGGTAAGTTTCGGGTGGTCATTCGGATCATTTTGAAGTTTGGAAATTGCAGAAAAATTTGCTTAGCTATTGCAGAGATTGATCTCTTCGCGTTCGCGAGTGGAGTCTCGCGTTCACGAAAAAGGATTGAGGAAGACCAGGAGATTAGCCTTCGCGTTCGCGGAGGCCTGGATTGGTAGGCATCGCGTTCGCGAGAGACTGGGTCGTGTTCGCGTAGGTTGGCGAAGTGATGCACCGCATTCGCGAGGTTGAGGATGCGTTCGCGATGAGTGGGTTGTGTAAGGCATCGCGTTCCCGTCTGCCATGTCACGTTCGCGAAGAGTAAAAGTTGGTCAACGCAATTTTGTGCTACGCGTTCGTGAGAGGTTGACCGCGTTCACGAAAAAGGAATATCAGAACTGGGCAGAAAGTTATAAAAACATTTCATCTGCGATTTTGAGCCATTTTTCCACCATAGCTGAGTATTTTGAGAGATCTTTGAGGGAAATTGAAGAGGGATTCAAGGAGAATTGATTAAAGGTAAGATTTATGAACCTAAAACGTGATTCTATTGTGAAATTAACCTAGAAATTCATGGAATTTAAGCTAAAATTGGAAGAACTAGGGCTTGGGATTTTGAACTTTTGAATTGGGATTTGAGGGACCATTTGAGGTCGGAATTGAGAACTTTTGGTAAGTATGAACTCGTGGGGTGATAAGGAATCTAATGATGTGAAAATTTCTGAGTTTCGAGAAGTGGGCCCGGAGCTCGGGTTTTGCTAATTTCGGGATTTTCGATATTTTTCAATTGTTTTCGCTTGGGTTTTGTTCCCTTAGCATATTGTGACATATTCGTTCTGCTTTTGGATAGATTCGATGTGCGTGGAGGCCAATGCGAGGGGCAAGGGTGTCGCGAGCTAGAGTTGTAGCCGGTTCGAGGTGAGTAATGATTGTAAATGATGTCCTGAGGGTTTGAAACCCCGGATTGCACATCGTACTGCTATATTGAGGTGAGGCACACACTTGATGACGAGCGTGGGGTCATGTACTATTGGGAATTATTACTTGGTCCGTCCCGATCGATAATTTTACCGCGTATTTGACTGAAACTTGTTTGTTATCATCATAATTTGGGCTGGTTGCCGTATTTGGGCTTCGTGCCAACTATTTGAACCCTCCAGGGATTTGTTTTTCACGATTTCCTCACTGTATTGATTTATCACTTGAACTCAGTTCTGTTGATAATTACTGTTTTACAAACTCAGCCATTTTTACTCATATTTGAAACTTAAATGATATTTCTAAAAGATCTTTTGGGCTGAGAATTACAGTTTTACTAATGCCCGAGGGGCTTGTAATGATTTTCAGACTGAGTAAGGCCGAGGGCCATATGTGAGGATAAGCTAAGTGATATAAGGCCGAGGGCCTGAGATACTTTATACGCCACGAAGTGGCTTAAGTGATGTGAGGCCGAGTGCCGAGTGATGATGCCACAAGGTGGCTTGATATAACGCTTGGGCTGTAAGGGGCCCCTCCAGAGTCTGCACACCCACAGTGAGCGCGGGTACCCATTAGGATCTGAGAGTGAGCCCGAGGGGCTGATACTGTACTGAGAGTGAGCCCGAGGGGCTGATACTGTTCTGAGTGATTGATATTGTACCCGAGGGGCGGATTTCCACTATTTATTTACCTGTTTTATTTGTTTTAAAAGGGATTTCATTTGATTTCTTCTCTGATTTACTGCCTTAAGTGATTTTACTGCATGATATGGAATTGCTTTGTGCCTTTACGTGTTTTCATACTTTCAGCCATTATTTATAATTATTACTCACTGAGTCAGAGTACTCACATTACTCCCTGCACCATGTGTGCAGATTCAGGCATCGCAGAGTCCGCTCCTGAGTGTTGATCCTCCCAGTCCAAGCAGTGATTCGGAGACTACGAGGTAGTTGTTGGCGTCCGCAGCCCCATGCCTCCCCTATCTTATCATTTTCATGTTCTTAGAACTATTGTATCGGATTTTGTGTTCAGTAGACTTATATCCGGATTTCTTAGTTGCTCATGACTTATGACACCCTGGTTTGGGCTGTGTCGGGATGGTTTCTACTGTTGTTATCGTAAATTTCGCAAATTAAGGATTTTATATCATGTTTTATTATTGTTTATGATAATTAACTACTCAAAGAGGTGTTCCGTTTTGGTATGGCTGGCCTTGTCTTCACGAGAGACGCCATCATGACCGGGTTCGAGAATTGGGTCGTGACAAGTTGGTATCAGAGCCTAGGTTACTTAGGTCTCACGAGTCATGAGCAGGTTTAGTAGAGTCTCGCAAATCGGTACGGAGACGTCTGTATTTATCCTCGAGAGGCTGCAAAACCTTTAGGAACAACTTTATATTCTTGAAATTCTTGTCGTGCGAACTTGTTGGTCCGAATACTAAATTTATGTTACTCTATTCTCTCACAGATGGTGAGGACGCGAGCTATCGGACGAGGTGGACGACCACTAGTTCCCCCAGCGGAGACCACCAAAGGCCGTGGACGCGGTTGTGGTCGTGGCAGAGGTAGAGCAGCGAGAGCAGCACCTGTAGATCCACCAGCTGCCCTAGCTCCGGATCAGGCTCCAGCTATGGATGCTCCAACAGCACCAGTTCAGGAACTAGCTATGCCATCGTGATTCCGGGTCTTCAGGAGGCCTTGGCACAGATCTTATCAGTTTGTACTGGCCTGACTCAGGCAGTTTCAGCCACTACAGCAGCAGTTACTTCACAGGCCAGGGGAGGCAATCAAACCCCCGCTGCTCGCACGCCTGAGCAGGTAGTGCAGGGACTTCAGATACCGAGGGCACCTCCAGCCCAGCCGGTTGCACCAGCTTAGGAGTTTGTTGTGCCAGTTATGCCGGATGATGAGCAGCGTCGTCTTGAGATATTTGGTAGACTCCAGCCTCTGTCATTTAGTGGTGCTGAGGGCGGGGATGCCCAGGGTTTTTTGGATAAGTGTCAGCGGATGCTCCGTACAACAGGGATTCTTGAGTCTAGTGGTGTGGCATTTACTACTTTTCAGTTTTCTGGTGCCGCCTTCACTTGGTAGGAGGCGTATGAGAGGCGTAAGCCTGTGGGAGCAGCGCCCTTCACTTGGCAGGAGTTCTCCACTCTCTTCTTGGAGAAGTATGTACCGCAGTCCCGCATAGATGAGCTGTATAGACAGTTTGAGTGGTTGCGACAGGGGGATGTGACTGTATCACAATATGAGTCAAGGTTTTCTAAGTTGGTTCGTCATGCCATTTGGATGGTTCCGACAGATCGTGAGAGGATCATGAGATTTGTTGATGGCCTTAACTATCATCTCCGTATTCTTATGACCCGAGAGAGGGTGTTGGGTGCTACGTTCGAGGAGGTAATTGGTATCGCTCGCGAGATTGAGACGGTTCGCCGTCAGGATCAAGAAGAGAGGGAGGACAAGAGGCCTCGAGGATTTGGCAATTACAGTGGTGCTCCTTCGAGGGGCCAGTTCTAGCATGGTAGAGGTCGTCCTTTCAGGCCTGCTCAGTCAACCCGTCCAGAGTATCGCGGGGCATCTTCAGGTTGTGGTTATCATAGGTCTCAGCAGGGCCAGCCTTCACTCAGCGCCCTCCCAACTCAGAGTTGATCTCGTGCCCCGTCCGCTCAGGGTTCTTCTATGCCGAGTGCATCAGCTAGTCACTCCGATGCGAGGGGTTCCCTTCAGTCCCCTTCTCCAGCACCTGTGAGTTGTTTTGAGTGTAGAGAGTTTGGGCATGTGTGGAAATAATGTCCTCATCATGTTGCTAGTTCGTCCTAGCAGAGGGGTCAGCCCTCGACTTCTGCTCCAATTACTTCACCACCTGCCTAGCCAGCTAGAGGTGGAGGTCAAGCAGCCAGGGGTCGACCCATAGGGGGAGGTCGATCAGGGGGTGGTCAAGCCCGTTTCTATGCACTTCTAGGCAGACCCGATGCTATTGCTTTAGATGTTGTCATTACAGGTATTGTTTCAGTCTGCCACATAGATGCCTCTATATTATTTGATCCCGGTTCCACCTTTTCTTATGTGTCATCATACTTTGCTCGTTATTTGGATACGCCACGTGAGTTTCTTGCTTTACCTGTTCATGTATCTACCCTGGTGGTCGATACTGTTATTGTAGACCGTGTGTACCGGTCGTGTGTGGTGACTATTGGGGGTCTGGAGACCTGAGTGGATCAATTATTATTGAGCATAGTGGATTTTGATGTCATTTTGGGCATGGATTAGTTATCTCCGTGTCGTGCTATTCTAGACTGTCATGCTAATATAGTCACATTGGCTATACCGGGTGTGCCACATATTAAGTGGCAAGGTGTGACTGATTATGTTCCCAGTAGAGTGATCTCATTCTTGAAAGCCCAGCGTATGGTTGGGAAGGGTTGTCTTTCATATCTAGCCTTCGTGAGGGATGTCGGTGTTGAGACTCCCAGCATTGATTCTGTTCCAGATGTGAGGGATTTTCCCAATGTGTTTCCTGCAGACCTGTCGGGCATGCCACCGGACAAGGATATTGATTTTGGTATTGACCTAGTGCCGGGCACTCAGCCCATTTCTATTCCGCCGTATCGTATGGCACCAGCGAAGTTGAAGGAATTGAAAGAACAACTTCAGGAACTCCTAGATAAGGGGTTTGTAAGCACGTGATTTTTGCCCTATATGAGAATTACTCCCAAAAAATTCAAAAATAAAATGATTTTTCTTGGTGTGCCATTTTGTGATATTTTGTGACATTTTGAATAATTATTTGTATTTGTCTGTGCGTGTTTATTTGATAAATTAATAAAAAATACAAAAATATGTCGCATTTTGCATGTAGGATTTAATTCTATAGTTGTTAGTAATTAAATTTGTTTTACAAAAATTTAAAAATTACAAAAATAAGCATCGTTTGCATTTTTAGCATTTAATGTCCAAATATACAATTTTATGCTTAATTAATACTTAATTGTGCGTTAATTTTTATTGGGAATTAATTTGCGCTTTTATAACTTAATTTAGTTCTTAATAATAGTTTAAGTATTTTTATAATTTAGTTTTAGAAAAATAAAAGAAGAAAAGAGAGCGAAAATATAAAGAAAGTCGGAATTGGGCCTCTTCTTCGATTTCAAGCCATAGGCCCAAAAAATGGCCCAACCTTCCCTACGACCCAGTCCATTTCGAACTGGGTCGACCCAGTCCATAACCCAACACCCCTTTTATTTTACAAACAAAATAAAAAAAAAAAAAAAAAATTAAGAAAACCCTAAGAAATGCCGCCCCCCTATTCTCCTTCTTCTTCCTCAAAACTCCAAAGCCCAACCATGGCTTCCCTCTCCCATTCCCCTCCATCTTCACGTCTTCATCTTTTCCGTCGACGTCGTCCATGGTTTCTCCGTTGCTTCATCTTCTTCGTCCGAACGAACATCGACGTCTTATGTCCAAGTTGTTCACCCTCGCCATGGCCAGTCGCCATTGTTGCTCACGCAGCTGCTACTGCGCTGCCTTCTTCTCCGACTGCCCTTACCCTCGTCGTCAACCCCCATTTCTATCGATTACAGTCGACAATCAGGGACGACCCAAACAGCCCACCTACTGCTCACGCAGCTGCTACTGCTGCCATTGCCTTCGTCGACCATCGCTTCCGAGTTGCTGCTGCCTCGTCCAGTTTTTTCCCCTCCCCATTGCTGCGTCTTCAGTCGATGGATAGAACCAGTCGACAGAACCAGTCGACCACTTGCTCTCATGACTTCTGCTTCACTCCGTCTCCTTCACGTAAACAAGTGAATCCCAGCTGCTTTGTTCATGCATTTTTGCCGCGACAACTGTTGCTGCTGCATCGGCGCGGCTTCAGTTGGTTTCGTAGGTTCGTGTTCGTTGCCGTTTGGTCGAGCTTTGGCCGAGGTTCATCGAGTCAGTCCGTACATATTTCATGTCGATCCGGTTAGTGGATTTTTGAGTTTTATATTGTCCGCATTTTTTTTTTGATATTTTCGAATCTAAAATCGGCAAATGTTTGTTTTGTTTATCGTTTGACTTAATTTTTAGTTCATGTTCATATGTTGTTTGTTAGATAAATTTTTCAGATTTCAAAGGAAGGATTAATTAGTTATTTTTCATGTTTATTTCATGTTTGTTTTATTGTTAGAATAAATATTTGTTAGTTTGATGTTTGTTAGATTCAAATTGAAATTTAATTGATTATTTCTTCAATTTGTTTCATGTGTTAATGTATTTTTAGAAATTGTTAATATTGTTAAGTTCAAGTTTAAGTTCATAATAGTTTATAACAACAATTTTGTTATTTGTCTAAAAAATTTTTAGTTATGTTGAAGGAAATATATTGATTTAATCGTTTGAATCCGTCATGCTTGTTGTTTAATATAGATTTAATTCATGTTCATACTTTGTTTGGATGATCTTGAATCCAAATTTTGTATAGTTTGATTTCTTGTTTACCATTTATGATTATTTCTTGAATTGTTCTCATAATTTTGTTTAAAGTTTAATATAAGAATTGTTTGTTGTAATGTTGTTAGAGTTGATTTTAAGTTCAATATGACTGAGTTTAGAAATCTTCATACTTTGTTTATTGTTGGTGTTGAATCCGAAAATAGGATTGTTTGTTGCTAAAATATTGTTCAATCAAATTTTAGTTGTTCTTGGTTGTTCAATTTGTGTTCATGTGATTTGTTGTTGAAATGTTGTTAAAATCATGTTCATGTGATATTGTTGTTATGATGTTCATCCGTGTTCATATTGTTGTTTGAACATTGTTAGAAATTGATCATATTGTCTATATTTTGGTTAAGTTTGATTAATTGATGTGTTATAGCTGATGGGTAGTTTGGTAAATTTGTAATACGTTCAGGGGTAGTTTGGTAATTTCAGTAAGGTCGGAAGGGGTAGTTTAGGAATTGTACATTTTGAAATTGTTTATTTGAAGCATGGGGGACAAAATGAAATGGGGTGGGTTGTGATATGATTATTTAATATAAAGGGGGGACAAGATTTAAATTAAAGGGGAATCTTGCATTATTTTAAATAAAGCATGGGGGACAAAAATATAATGGGGTGGTGTGATATATTTATTTAATGTAATGGGGATGAGTGGGAAGATAATGGGTTTGGTAGAGAAAGGGATTGATTTTAATTGATTTATGGGATGGGATATATATGTGTGAAGTCTTGAACACAAAAGGAGACAGAAAAAAAGAGATTGAAAAAAAAAGGCTGAACATTTATTCCGAAAAAAAAAACATTGAAACTCTCAAGAAAAGAAAAAACATACAAAGAAAAAAAAATTTGAAAATTAGAAGAGAAAGTAGTACACACCTGAGAAATATTATGGTATACAGGTGTAGAAATTAAGGGTTGAAGATTAACTAGCCTTTCAAAAATCTGAAAATTTCCTTTGGTTTCTGTCCATTATTTTCGGCATTCCTGGATTTTATTTTGAATTTTTCAAAGCTGTCACTGGGATTTTCGTTGACTGGTTATTGCTGGTTATTGTTGCTGTTGCTGTGTTACGTATTACGTTGCTGACTTTCTTCTTCTTATATTGACAATATCAGGTACACAACTGTAATTTTGGCATTTTGTAAGCTGAAATGAAGAATGGAGTGTTAAATTTTTAATTTAGTTTAATTTAATTTTTGTATTGTATTTAGGTTATTCATGTATTATTATTCTGTAAATCACTGTCATCGGCATAACTAGGCATATTATAGCGACATATTAAATAACGCCTTTACCAGATTATTAGGAAATATATTTAAGCCTGATTATTAATTAAAACTGTTTAATAAAAAAAATAGAAGAAATAACGTAAAAATGGCGTTATTGAATCAGTTTGGCAAAAAATTAACTAAGTTCCTTATGCAGAAGGTTTTTCATCAACGATAAGTTAATCCGAATCATGTAGTTAATTTCAGTTATAACATGAATTAGTTTGCAAACAAGTATTAGGACATGATGAATTAAAACAAAGTTAGTTAATGTTAAATTGTTTAAATTTTTAGAAATATGATTTAGTACTCAAGTTTTTATTTTTATTTCTTTCAATTTTCAGTATTTGCAAATAATTAGTTTCAATAAGCTTAAGTCTTACTAATAATTTGAATTTTAATCCAACTATGGGATAATTAGTTTTTTTTTTTTTTTGTTTTTTTTATTTTTTTTACTTTCCGATAATTCCATGTTGTATCTATGATTATAATTTTATTATTTTCTGCTAATATTTGTTTTTCCCTTCTATTTAATATGTCATTTTCAAGAATGTAGATATTGATTTTATATTTATAAAAAACTTAGTAATAATAAAAAGGTAGTCATTAGGGATACTATTAAAGGAGTTCGCTAAAAATAAATAGATGTAAATAATACAAATGTATAGGATTCTCCATTCTCATTTATTTATTTAATTATTAAAAAAAATTACTTAGAATTAGGGATGGATTGTTTAGTGAATTTCACTTCCTTCCCCAAAGATGATGACGCGTTAGACTCTTTAGGCGCGATTTAATTAATTTTACCTTCTTAAACTCGGATGCGCATTTCATGCGACCCAAATCTAAATCCTAAAACATCAAATAAAATATGTTTCGTATTGTGGGTGCATTTCATGTGACACAATCCAAAGATATGTTTTAAGCGATGTTCACATTCCTAAAAAAATAATAATAATAAAGCGGTAAAAAGATAAAATTTGCACATGGTTCATAATTGTATTAAAAATCAGATAAATAAGCCGAATATAACAGTTGAGCGACCGTGCTAGAACCACGGAACTCGGGAATGCCTAACACCTTCTCCCGGGTTAACAGAATTCCTTATCCGGATTTCTGGTACGCAGACTGTAATATAGAGTCATTCTTTTCCTCGATTCGGGATTAAAATTGGTGACTTGGGACACCCTAAATCTCCCAAGTGGCGACTCTGAAATAATTAAACCAATCCCGTTTCGACTGTCCTTTAATTGGAAAAAACTCCCTACGCACCTCGCGGTGCCGGAAAAAGGAGGTGTGACAGCTCTGGCGACTCTACTGGGGACTTAACCCAGAACCAGTGGTTCAGGGTTAGAAATTCGAGCTCATATAAATTGTTATATTTGGTTTTATCTGATTTTTACATGATTGAGCCTAATGTGCTAAATGCTGCTTTTACCGCTTTGATATTACGTGAACTGTGTATAAACTGTGCCGAAACCCATCTCCTCTCTGAGTCTTCTAAATCATGAAGAAGGGTGTACTTCGTACGACTTCTTTTCTGTATAGTGTCAAATCCCAATTTAGAACGAGGTTCGGACAAGTTGCTAAGCCGGTGAAGCTTCTGTATTCCCGGTACGCTACCCCCTCGGCTCGAGCTGTCCGCTCGGGTAAGCCAGGTCTAGAACAAACACCCAGGTTCTGAACCTAGTATAACAAAACCACATGTCGGATCCCTAGTAGGAACGTTTGTTTGCATCACGTGCATCTGACTTTGGAGGCTCAACACAGGGGTTGAGTCTGTCTAGGACAGGTGCACCAAAAATGAAAATGACCATCCTGATGCATATTATTTGTTTTATGTGCATTTATTTGCTCGGTCTTGCATGTTGACCGGCTTCTGAGTCTCGGGAGTGTAAAAAGTAAAATAAAATAAAAATAGCAAGTAAAAGTTATTTGATTAATTTAGAAAAAATCAGTGTCCAAGTACTGTCGAAGTACTGCCGAATTTTTTTTTAAAAAAAAAAACAAAAAAAACATATATATATTTTTACTTTTAGAATTGTTGGTTTGCCTAGAAAGCAGAAAGTGTGTAGGAATAAGTCTTCTATTTTAATTTGCTTTATTTAAAAAAAAAATGAAAAATGAAAATAGTTTTTTTTTATAAAAGGAAGTGGAAAAATTTGTTTGTTTTCAAAAAAAAAAAAAAAATTAGTTAGTTTATAGCCTGAACTACGCGGGTATGATTCTCACCGGATGTGAGATCAGAGGCAAACCTCTTTGGTTTCGGCTCACCATATTCAAAAAAAAAAATCCAAAAATATTTAACATTACTCACTTCTTTAGAAAGTTTTTCTTTTAGACCTCAATTTTTTTTAAAAAAAAATATATATTTCCTTTTAATCTCAAAATCCCAATTATTTGTTTAAAAGATATTCAAAATAAAATTCAAAAATATTTTTTCTGTAGTATTTCTTTCATAAATTCAGAATATTGGTTCAAAAATATTTCTTTAGAATATAGATAGTTTTTAAGTCAAATAAAAGTTTTTCCTTCTTTAATCACTATAATAAATGTGCAGGATGAGCACAAGTCAAAATGAACCATTCTCAGTGTGTAGCGAGGTCCCTTCGCAACTCCACATGTGGTGGAATGATATGGGAAAGGATAGTATAAAGATAGTGGAAAGAGTTTTGGGAGGTTTTGTCGATCTGTTGAATATCAAGCCAAGGACAGATATCATCGAGGCTCTAATACCGTTCTGGGACCCAACACGCAACGTGTTTCGTTTTGCTGACTTTGAACTTTCACCT
This sequence comes from Nicotiana tabacum, assembly GCF_000715075.1. Lineage (NCBI taxonomy): Eukaryota > Viridiplantae > Streptophyta > Magnoliopsida > Solanales > Solanaceae > Nicotiana > Nicotiana tabacum. Next base: position 25,328,098 of record NC_134095.1, read on the forward strand.
ACACTAGAGGAAGTCGCCGGATATGCGGGGTTGAATGGGAAACTAAGAGGGCAGTATTTACTTTCACCAAGACCAGTATCTCCGCACGCGTTCTTGGATTTACTAAGCATTAGTCGGAAGGTACAGAATGATGATTTGTCGAAGGGATGTTGTACTCTCCAATTCTTGTATCAACGGTACGGAATTCCTCAGGGTTTGGAAGAACCAAACCTCGGATTAACTCACACTGGGAACAGAATCAGGTGGGAAGCAAGACGTACTTTGGCATTTATCACAGCATTTCTGGGAATTGTGGTCTGTCCCTGCAAAGATAAAAAAATAGAGATAGGCCTTGTAGGGATGGCCGATGTTGCAATCAAAAGAACCGACAGTACTGTGGTTCCTTTGATTTTGTCTGAAATCTACCGAGCTTTAACTATATGCCGAGAAGGAGGCAAGTTCTTTCAGGGATGCAATCTGTTACTCCAGTTGTGGATGCAAGAACACCTCCATCACCGAGTGGGATACATGAACCACGGGTTGACTGAGAAAAACTGCATTAGCGGCTTTGAGAAACGAATGACAGGCGTCATATTTCCCGAAGGCGTCGAAGCATGGCTTGCACAATTGAGGTCAACAACAGCCGACCAAGTTGAATGGGCATTTGGGTGGTTGAATGATACTGAGGTAATATACATGGCGGCCGAGGAATGTCATGTTCTTTTGATGGGACTTCGTAGCATCCAACCATATGCTCCTCATCGGGTACTGCGCCAACTAGGAAGATTTCAGGTAATTCCCACTGATGAGGATCTAAGCAAGCACGCCATTGAGTTGAGTCCAGGAGTCGTGTTCCCCGAAGGAAAAATTAGAAAGTTGTGGCACGAATGTAGATTCCTTGAACCCAAGACTATGGTTCGAGAGCTGGCTAAGGGTGAGGTAGACCCAAAATACGATGTTTGGTTCGGGAAAAGGTTCCAGATTCGTCAGAGGCCTGCCAAAAGAGCTCACGTCCAACAATTTACGGATGATTCGCAGGAACAGTGGGGCTGGTTAGAGAGAGAGGAAGGCTACCGGGTTGAAATCCGGAAGCTGAAGCGACAAATTGAAAGACTTATGTTTGAAAACAACGTTCAGGTAGCCTCAGAGCAGGGTGAGAAGAACAAATTAGCCAAAGAAAACCAGGCACTGAAAGCCCGAATTCGCCAAGTCAGTAAGAGTGATAGCGACCGACAGAAACGTCGATCTGATGAAAGGTTGATAGCGGAATTGAGAAATCAAGTCAGCCAAAGCCGAGAAGACTTGGAGAGATCCCAGGCTTGTATAACAAGAATGCGGGTCAGGTGGGCTACAGTTACAACATCACGGAGAGAGCACCTATGGAAAGTAAAAAGGGACTATGAAATGAGTGTCGCGACATTGAGAGAGATAAACTCCATTCTCAATAATCGGGTCCTCAAACAAGCCCAGGATGCTAGAACATATAGAGAACACTACCATGAGTCGATAGCCCGGATGGAAGAACAAATGGAGAGGTTCCAAGAGCAGCTCATTGACAATACTCGAATATTGGGACTAAAGAATCAACGGATAGAACAGCTGTGCATAGAGAGGGATAGAATCAGGGGTAGGATCAATGATATAGGGCGCTATATCACCACAAAGTGCCTAACATGTGAAGAGATGCCTCGTGATGTCCTATTTGCCTCAATCATGGGTTATGTCCATCAGATCATGGAGGAACTAAAAAGCTTGCAAAGAAGCCTGGCCCCCAAGCCCGCGGAAAGGCCGAATGATGCCTCGCGGGCACCAAAATTCAAAGCTTTAATGTATCCCTAGTTCAATCTTGCACTTGTTTGTTTTTCGAGTCTGTTGTCTACCCATATGTTTTTTCCTTTTCTTCAAACATTCTCAAAAAAAAAAAAAAAAAAAAAAAAATATATATATATATATATATAAAGTCTGTATTTTTTGTTTTTTCTGTGATGGCTTGTAATAGCATTATTTTTGAGTAATATAAAAAAAAAATATATATATTTGGTCTTATGGCACGAACTACGCTTGGTCTGATTCGTGCGGGGTCACGATACGTAGGCAATCTCTATAGGATTCGACCGTAATTAAAAAGAAAAAAAAAAGAAGAAAAAAAAAAAAAAGAGGAAGAATATATATTTGTCAGAGCAAAAATAAGCCGGGATGATGCATGCGGATCGGAGCAAAAGCATGTTAGAAATGATTAACTGCCTAGGAGCATTGCATCCCCCTAACGTGCAATTACAATATCTGTTAAGACTCTACCACTGACAAGTTTGTTGTTTTTTCATACCAATATCAGTTAGTTGTTAGAGCGTACTGGCACCGTACCATTATCAGACAAGATCAAAAGGTCCTATACCAGAAAGTATGACTGGGTCAGACAACAGCGTTGAGTCAGAAAAAACGGCCAATCAGATGCTGAAAGAAGCCCTGGAGAAAATGGAAAAAATGAGGCTAGAAATGAATGAAATGCAGATAGCCTTAGCTAGAGCCCAGAAGGGGCAAGAATTACCCGTTACTCCTACCCTCCAACCAACACACACGCCGGAATACCCTTCTCCCGGTCCTTCAACAAGTTTCCCAAGCCATCATTATTATCAGGGAAGAGAGGCTTATGATTCCCAAGCTCCACCACCCACTCAAAACCCTCCTCCACCAAATGTTCCCGTCTTTGTGGCACCTCCCCCAGCCCCATTGCACAGATCATCTAGTGAGCCATTGTTTCAGGCTCACGATACACAATACTACCCCCTGAACTCACATTCAAAGCACCCGAGCCACATACCTATAATCCCCACTTTGAGGTCCCGGCGGAGATTGAAAAGCCGGCTAAGAGCCCAGAGCAGGACGAGGTGATGCGGAAATTTAAAAGCCTGGAGCAATCCTTCAGGAACATACACGGGTTAGGTAACCAAGTCAGCGTGGCTTACAAGGATCTATGCCCTTTCCCTGACGTTCAATTACCAGCAGGGTTCAAAATGCCCAAGTTCGATTTATACGAAGGGCATGGTGATCCTATGGCACATCTACGAGGTTTTTGTAGCAAAATGAGGGGAGCAGGGGGCAAAGATGAGCTATTAATAGCTTACTTTGGCCAGAGTTTGAGCGGGTCGGCGTTAGAGTGGTATACAAGACAAGATCCGAGCAGGTGGTACACCTGGGATGACTTGGCACAGGCTTTCGCAGGACATTTCCAATACAACCTTGAGATAGTCCCAGACCGTCTCACATTGCTAAAGCTCGAGAAGAAACCCGGAGAGAGCTTCCGAGAATTTGGGTTCCGATGGAGAGAACAGGCAGCCAGAGTTGATCCCCCAATGAGAGAAGGAGAAATGGTGGATTACTTCTTACAAACTCTCGAGCCAACTTACTTTGGTCACTTGGTGACGTCAGTTGGCAAATCATTTAATGAAGTTGTGAAAATGGGAGGTATGATAGAAGAGGGACTTAAGTCTAATAAAATCCTGAGTTATTCGGCAATTAAGGCAACAACTCAGGCCATTCAGAGCGGCACGGGAGGTGCGCTAGGAAAGAAAAGGAGAGAGGAGGTCACGACATTAGAGGCCGACAATTGGTCCAGATCTAGAGGTCCTTCCCCTCATTACCAACCCAGACCCCATCGTCTAAACTACCCACACATTCCAAATTACCCTCCACAACCCTACTACCAACCACAAGAACAACATTTCACCGTCCATCAAGCCCAGACATACACCCAACCTCCGGTTCGCCCACAATGGCGCACGCCGGTTCCCCACAATACATACCCACCTCCACATAACACATACCCACCTCCACATAACACATACCCACCACCACAAAACACCTATCCACCACCAAGAGCCTACAGGAACCCTCCAGGGATGGGTTTCAGGGGAAATCCGGCCGCCAGAAATGAAAGATTGCAGAGGCAAAGAACTTTTACTGAGTTGGGGGAAACTTATATTGCCTTGTTCCACAAATTGAGGCAGTTGGGTTTATTAAATCCTGTTGAGCCTAGATTACCAAATCCCTTACCCCAAAATATGGATCACTCGGTAAGATGTGAATATTGTTCGGGAGCTCCCGGACATGATACCGAGAAATGTTGGAGGCTGAAACATGCAATACAAGATCTTATTGATACCAACAAGATCGAGGTACAGGCACCGGAGGCACCTAACATTAACCAGAACCCATTGCCAAAGCACCCTGAAGCCCACATGATCGAGCTTGTGCACGAAGTAGGGGAGCCGAAGAAACCCCCACAGACAGTGATGATGATCCGTGCCACTCCAAAAGAAAAATCGATCAATGAGGAAGCAGGGGTAAAGTTGAAAGGGGAAGATGTCAAGCCAGTGGTGATATTGGGGAAGAATCCATCTGCCGCTACAAGGAAACCAGAACCAGCCAAGTTGGTAATAACGGGAGCATCATCTACACCCGTGGTTGTTGTGAAAGGGGTCTGCAGGGAACTGGTCATCATAAAACCAGTAGTCCAAACACCAATGATTGATAGCAAGGCTGTGCCTTGGAAGTATGAAAAGGCAGTGGTGATGTACAAGGGACAACAAGTGGAGGAGAATAGTTGTGAGGCGCAGGGACTGACTCGATCAGGACGGTGTTTTGCTCCGGCGGAATTGAGAAGACCCAATCCAGCTGCAATAAAGAAACCTGTGTCAGAAGAAGAAGCTGAGGATTTCTTAAAGAAGATGAAAGTGCAGGATTACTCCGTGGTCGAACAGTTGAAGAAAACACCGGCCCAGATCTCACTGCTATCATTATTAATCCATTCGGATGAACATCGTCGGGCCCTGATGAAGATACTGAATGAAGCTCATGTGCCCAATGAAATTTCTGTAAATCACCTGGAAACGATTGCCAACAAAATTTTCGAGGTGAACATGGTAACATTTTCAGATGATGATCTGCCAGTGGAGGGCACGGAGCATAATAAAGCTCTCTACCTAACTGTCAAATGTGAAGATTCGGCAGTTACTCGGGCATTAGTGGATAACGGCTCAAGTGCCAATATTTGTCCATTATCCACCCTGAACCAATTGAAGATCGACCACGGAAGAATCCAAAAGAATAGCATTTGCGTCCGAGGATTTGACGGAAATGGAACAGCCACCGTGGGGGATATTATACTTGAGTTGACCATCGGTCCAGTCCAGTTTACCATGGAATTCCAGGTATTAGATGCTACGGTATCTTATAACTTTCTGTTGGGACGTCCGTGGATCCATGCAGCCAAAGCAGTGCCATCCACCTTGCATCAGATGGTCAAGTTCGAGTGGGATAGACAAGAGGTCGTATTGCACGGCGAGGACACTGCGTGCACCGTAGGAGGCGCCATTGTACCCTTCATAGAGACTAATGATGACAAAGGTCCCTGGGTCTACCAGATTTTTGATGCAGTGTCGGCAAACAAGATCCCCGAGGGTGAAATCATTCAGCATCCTAGGATAGCTTCCGCAACGGTTATGATGGTTTCAGAAATGCTAGGTAATGGGTTTATGCCAGGAAAAGGCTTGGGAGCTGAACTTCAGGGAATTGTTCAACCTGTTTCCTTGCCCAAGAATTTGGAGACCTTTGGGTTGGGGTTCAAACCGACTGCGGCAGATGTAAAACGAGCTCGGAAAATGAAGAAGAAAGTTTGGTTTCTTCCCAAACCTGTGCCACGTCTCTCAAGATCTTTTGTTAGAGCAAGCGCCAAGGGGTCACCAGTCCCGAAAGTTCTCGGGCGATTGATTGGGATTGACGGGGATCTGAATCAGAGTTTCGAAAGATTGTTCACTAATGTCAATATGGTAGAAGTCGGAGAGGGTTCCAGTGGAACAGACATACAGTTTATGGGGCCTGAAGCCAAAACCAACAATTGGACGGTTACTCCTCTTCCTACTCGGGGAGAGTCCTGGTAGTAGGCTTTGATTTTTGCTTTTTTATTTTTCGGATTATTCAGGGTGTAATCCAAATCTCATTTTATCTTGTAAAAGTGTGAACCCTGTTATCCCGCATTTTAATAAAACTCTTTTCTTGTCTCATTTTAATTTTGTTTTATTCTTTTCTCTTTCTGAACAGTTCTCTTTTTACTGGTTCTAATGACATGGCATGCACGACGGATCTTCGACCTAGTCTAATAAATCAATCTGACTCTGATTTAATGATACAAGAGATCGATTATGAGTCTGAATATGATGAGGATAAAGCCTTCGAGGAAGTAAACCGAGAACTATGCCAATTTGAAGAGAAACCCAAGCCTAATCTGAATGACACCGAGGCTGTAAATCTAGGGGATGCGGATAATGTCCGAGAAACCAAAATCAGCATCCACATTGAGCCTGGCATCAGGGAAGAATTAATCAAAGCACTCATTGAGTTTAAAGATATTTTTGCATGGTCATATGACGACATGCCGGGTTTAAGCACCAAGCTAGTGGTTCACAAATTGCCCATTGACCCGGCCTGTCTTCCTGTCAAGCAGAAACTGAGGAAGTTCAAAACAGATATGAGTGTGAAGATTAAAGAAGAAGTAACCAAGCAGCTGCAAGCAAAGGTTATTCGGGTCTCTCGATATCCTGATTGGTTGGCTAATGTAGTGCCAGTACCAAAGAAAGATGGGAAGATCAGGGTATGCGTCGACTACCGTAATCTGAACAGGGCAAGCCCAAAGGATAACTTTCCATTGCCCAATATCCATATCTTGATCGACAATTGCGCCGGGAAAGAAATCGGCTCCTTTGTGGATTGCTACGCTGGGTATCATCAGATTTTGATGGATGAAGAAGATGCAGAGAAAACAGCTTTCATTACGCCATGGGGGACTTATTGTTATCGGGTAATGCCATTCGGTTTGAAGAACGCTGGGGCAACGTACATGAGAGCAATGACTACTGTGTTCCATGATATGATACATAAAGAAATCGAAGTGTACGTAGATGATGTGATCATCAAATCCAAGCGTCAGGAAGACCACGTAGCAGACCTTAGGAAGTTTTTCCAAAGACTTCGAAGGTACGACATTAAGCTCAACCCAGCCAAATGTGCATTTGGTGTTCCATCTGGAAAGCTGTTAGGATTTATCGTCAGTCGGCGAGGCATTGAGTTGGATCCGTCAAAGATCAAATCCATCCAGGAATTGCCGCCACCGAGGAACAAAACAGAAGTAATGAGTCTGTTGGGAAGGTTGAACTATATCAGCAGATTCATCGCTCAGCTCACAACAACTTGTGAACCCATCTTTCGATTGTTGAGGAAAGATGCCGCGATAGAATGGACGGCAGAATGTCAGAAGGCATTTGACCAGATCAAAGGTTATTTATCTAATCCACCTGTATTGGTTCCACCTGAGTCGGGGAGGCCATTAATCCTTTATCTAACGGTCCTGGATCATTCGTTTGGTTGCGTGTTGGGTCAACACGACATCACAGGAAGAAAAGAGCAAGCCATCTATTATCTCAGCAAGAAGTTTACAGTCTATGAGAATAAGTACACTCAACTTGAGAAAACATGTTGTGCTCTAACTTGGGTAGCACAGAAGTTTAAGCATTATCTGTCGTCACATACTACATACCTTATTTCACGTCTGGATCCATTAAAGTATATTTTCCAGAAGCCTATGCCCACAGGAAGATTGGCAAAATGGCAGATATTACTCACAGAGTTCGACATTGTCTATGTGACGAGGACGGCCATGAAAGCTCAAGCATTGGCCGATCACTTAGCTGAGAATCCTATTGATGAAGAATACGAGCCTTTGAGGACGTATTTTCCTGATGAAGAAGTGATACATATAGAGGAGTTAGAACTGAATGAGGAGCCAGGGTGGAAGCTTTTCTTTGATGGGGCTGCTAATGCGAAAGGAGTTGGAGTAGGAGCAGTACTTATTTCAGAAACAGGACATCACTATCCTGTTACAGCTCAGCTACGTTTCTATTGTACTAACAACATGGCTGAATATGAGGCATGTATTTTGGGCCTACGATTGGCTGCAGACATGGATGTTCAGGACGTCTTGGTCTTGGGAGACTCGGACCTCCTAGTACATCAGATCCAGGGTGAATGGGAAACACGGGATTTGAAGCTTATACCATACCGACAATGTTTGCACGATTTGAGCAAGCGATTTCGATCAGTGGAGTTCAGACACATCCCGAGAGTTCACAATGAGGTTGCCGATGCTTTGGCCACTTTAGCATCGATGTTGCACCATCCAGACAAAATCCATGTTGACCCATTGTATATTCAGGTTCGTGATCAGCATGCCTACTGCAACATAATAGAAGAAGAAATGGATGGCGAGCCATGGTTTTATGATATCAAGGAATACCTCAGGATAGGAATATACCCGGAGCAGGCAACCGGAGATCAAAAGAGAGCCATTCGACGACTGGCAAATGGATTTTTCCTCAGTGGAGGAATGTTGTACAAAAGAACCCCAGATCTGGGATTGCTGAGATGTATTGATGCAGGTCAAGCCACGATAGTGATGACAGAGGTACATGCTGGAATCTGTGGGCCCCATATGAGCGGATATGTGTTGGCAAAGAAGATTCTGCGAGCGGGATATTATTGGCTCACTATGGAGCATGATTGTATCAGTTTCGTACGAAAATGCCATCAGTGTCAGATACACGGAGATCTGATTCATTCTCCACCAACGGAATTGCATACAATGTCCGCACCATGGCCATTTGTAGCATGGGGCATGGATGTCATTGGGCCTATCGAGCCGGCAGCTTCGAACGGTCACAGGTTCATTCTGGTAGCCATTGATTATTTCACTAAGTGGGTTGAAGCCAAAACTTTTAAGTCTGTAACCAAGAAGACAGTGGTGGATTTCGTCCATTCCCATATCATTTGTAGATTTGGGATCCCAAATATAATAATCACGGACAATGGTGCTAATCTTAACAGCAACTTGATGAGAGAAGTATGTGAACAGTTTAAGATTACACACCGTAATTCCACTCCGTATCGGCCCAAGGCGAATGGAGCAGTTGAGGCAGCCAACAAAAATATAAAAAAGATATTGAGGAAAATGATTGAAGGATCCAGACAATGGCATGAAAAGCTACCATTTGCGTTGTTAGGATACCGCACTACTGTTCGTACTTCAATAGGTGCGACTCCTTATTTGTTGGTATACGGAACCGAAGCAGTAATACCAGCAGAAGTTGAAATTCCTTCCCTTCGAATTATCGCTGAGGCCGGGATTGACGATGATGAATGGGTCAAAACCCGACTAGAGCAGCTGAGTTTAATGGATGAAAAAAGATTGGCAGCAGTATGTCATGGCCAGTTGTATCAAAAGAGAATGGCAAGAGCATACAATAAGAAGGTGCGCTCCAGAAAATTTGAAGTAGGGCAACAAGTATTGAAACGGATCCTCCCACATCAGATTGAGGCAAAAGGCAAGTTCGCCCCGAATTGGCAAGGGCCGTATATTGTGACCAGAGTATTATCCAATGGCGCTTTACGTCTGATGGATGTTGAAGGAAGATGCGTCGACATGGCTATCAATTCTGATGCAGTCAAAAGATATTATGTGTAATTTCTTTTGTTGTTTATTTGTTTGTTTGTACTTAGTGCTTATCGGATAATGAAATGACGGAGGCAATTCTTTCTTCTATCCAAACACTTTTAACCTTTGCTTTACCCCTTTGAGCCATACTTATCTTTTTATACCCCTCTCTTGGAATCATTAATGAAAAATGTATGAAAAAAAAACTTTTTGAAGGTCGCAAGAAAACAAAGGAGTCAGTGAACTACGTTCGACCTGATTCCTCAAAGAGGATACGTAGGCGCCTCACGGCTCGGTCATAAGGTAACAAAAAAAAAGGAAAAAAAATCAGAAGAAAAATCCCCAAGTAAGAAAACTGGGGCAGAAATTATGTTTCTAAAAAAAAAAAAAAAAAAAAAAAAGAGTTTGATTCCAAGAGTTGTAATACTTTACCCATCAAAGTTATTTTGAATTTTATATCCTTTTCTTCTAAAACCTATATTGATATCCAAAAAAGACCTCCCGATCAGTATCCGAGAGGTGTTAAGATAGGCAAATGAAAACCAAGAATAAAACATCGGTCCCTGACTGAATGAGGATCATGAATTGAAAGAATTTTTAGCCAAAAGAATTCCCGGCAGAGATAAATCTTATCGGCAACACTCCAATCCCAAGCTGAGAAAATAAGATGAGAGAGTCTTATCGGCGAAAACCTTCACAGGCGCCATAAGGCGACATAAGCTGAGAAATACAAAATGAGAGAGTCTTATCGGTGAAAACCTTCACAGGCACCATAAGGCGACGGGAGTTGTGAGAAATGAGAGAGCCTTGTTAGTGAAAACCCCGCGAAGGGCACTATAAGGCGACAAGATAGATTGACGGAAAAGATCTGTATTTTGCGAAGAATTGGGCACCTATTTATCCCCAGCAAGTGAAGACATCAGAAAGTTTGATCGACACAAATAGACTGGGTTGATTAATCCGGAATGCACAACATGATCATTGGAATCGGTTGTATCACCCAGATAAGTTCATTTTTTTGTTCAGAAAGATTTTCTCATTTTTCTATCTTTTCATTTTGTTGTTTAAATGAATTTTTCTAGAAATTTATGTTTTAAGGAAGGTCTTTCAGAGCTTACTACCAGTTGCCAAAATGGTACAACATAAAAGTGAAAAGGGCAGGCAAGAGACAAGGCAATAAGGCAAAAGACGTTGGTTGCTAGGCCGAATAATACTGTCCTAAAATGGCAAGGAAAGTACGGGGAAGAGCCGAAAAAAAACATGTTGAGGAAATTGTAAGCCAAGTTCCAAGACGATCCCCAGAGTACTTCGACCGAATATCGACCAAGCTACGAGGTGGTCGGACAACACAGAAGGGGAAGGGAAGAAAGGAAAATTCATCTTCGGCAAAATAACCTCCAGAAATTTTTGAGATACAAAATGGTGAAGGGATAAATGGAAAAACCATCCCCAGCAGAATGTTATCCCCAGCAAATAACATCATCCCCAACAAGTTTTGAGAACGCCGAACAAGAATAAGGGAAAGGGAACAATCATCCCCATCAGGAGTGACATGACCATTCGCCATATTTCAAAAAAAAAAAAAAAACTAACTAAATTTTCTTTGATTTGAACAGGAAAATAAAGTGTTGATGATGGCCTAAAGATACGCCATAAGAAAGATCGCCAGAATTGGGGCATAAAATTTTCTACCACAAGTGGAAATTTTCTCGGAGAATCGAGGAAACAAATTCAAATTATTCTTTGCCAATTAGGCGCCCACCAGTATAATGCGGGAATACATTTCTGTCTTTTCATTTCATGTTCTAGGTCACCCACCAGTATAATGCGGGTATGCATTTATGTTTTCATTTCATGTTCTAGGACGCCCACCAGTATAATGCGGGAATACATTTCATGTTCTAGGTCACCCACCAGTATAATGCGGGTATGCATTTATGTTTTCATTTCATGTTCTAGGTCGCCCACCAGTATAATGCGGGAATACATTTCTGTCTTTTCATTTCATGTTCTAGGTCACCCACCAGTATAATGCGGGTATGCATTTATGTTTTCATTTCATGTTCTAGGTCGCCCACCAGTATAATGCGGGAATACATTTCTGTCTTTTCATTTCATGTTCTAGGTCACCCACCAGTATAATGCGGGTATGCATTTATGTTTTCATTTCATGTTCTAGGACGCCCACCAGTATAATGCGGGAATACATTTCAGTTCTAGGTCACCCACCAGTATAATGCGGGTATGCATTTATGTTTTCATTTCATGTTCTAGGTCGCCCACCAGTATAATGCGGGAATACATTTAAGTTCTAGGTCGCCCACCAGTAGAATGCGGGAATACTTTTAAGTTCTAGGTCGCCCACCAGTATAATGCGGGAATACATTTAGGTTCTAGGTCGCCCACCAGTATAATGCGGGAATACTTTTAAGTTCTAGGTCACCCACCAGTATAATGCGGGAATACTTTTCTGTTCTAGGTCGCCCACCAGTATAATGCGGGCATACATTTCAGTTTTCCATTTCTGGGTCACCCACCAGTATAATGCGGGTATACATTTATGTTTTCATTTCATGTTCTAGGTCGCCCACCAGTAAAATGCGGGAATACATTTCAGTTCTAGGTCGTCCACCAGTATAATGCGGGCATACATTTCATAATTTTGCATTGAAGCAACTTTTTAGTCTTGTATTACAGAGTTTGGAATCAGTAACCCCACCAGAAGGCGGAAGGTTACAACAGGAATCCCCAGCAATAAACAATAAAATTCCCCAGCACCGGGAAGCAGAAGGTTGCAACAAGGGGTCCCAGCATAAACTCAAGTCCATGTGTCAAAAGGAAGAAAAGCATCGGAAGAAAAGCACCGAAAGAAATGCAAGCAGACAAGGAAGCAAGGCAACAAAAATAAATTGTACTCTAGCCTAGCTTCTTGTTTTTTTAAGCACGGTGTAACAAGGAGATCGGTAAGCAATAATAATAGCATGCAACAACAGTAACATTGCAGTCCAACGGTAGTCCCAGCTACCAAAATTTCCCGAACTACATTGACCTGATTCCTGTTTAGCCCAGGATATGTAGGAAACCTTTGAAGCAAAGGTTCGGTCAAATCTTTTTCAAAAAAATGCTTCAACGGAGTACGCGAATGGGCAAAAATCGCTCGCTTTATCTTTGCACGAAAACCCTTCGTGTATCCGGGCAAAGAGGGGCAGCTGTAAGCACGTGATTTTTGCCCTATATGAGAATTACTCCCAAAAAATTCAAAAATAAAATGATTTTTCTTGGTGTGCCATTTTGTGATATTTTGTGACATTTTGAATAATTATTTGTATTTGTCTGTGCGTGTTTATTTGATAAATTAATAAAAAATACAAAAATATGTCGCATTTTGCATGTAGGATTTAATTCTATAGTTGTTAGTAATTAAATTTGTTTTACAAAAATTTAAAAATTACAAAAATAAGCATCGTTTGCATTTTTAGCATTTAATGTCCAAATATACAATTTTATGCTTAATTAATACTTAATTGTGCGTTAATTTTTATTGGGAATTAATTTGCGCTTTTATAACTTAATTTAGTTCTTAATAATAGTTTAAGTATTTTTATAATTTAGTTTTAGAAAAATAAAAGAAGAAAAGAGAGCGAAAATATAAAGAAAGTCGGAATTGGGCCTCTTCTTCGATTTCAAGCCATAGGCCCAAAAAATGGCCCAACCTTCCCTACGACCCAGTCCATTTCGAACTGGGTCGACCCAGTCCATAACCCAACACCCCTTTTATTTTACAAACAAAATAAAAAAAAAAAAAAAATTAAGAAAACCCTAAGAAATGCCTAAAGCATCCGCACCCCCCCCCCTATTCTCCTTCTTCTTCCTCAAAACTCCAAAGCCCAACCATGGCTTCCCTCTCCCATTCCCCTCCATCTTCACGTCTTCATCTTTTCCGTCGACGTCGTCCATGGTTTCTCCGTTGCTTCATCTTCTTCGTCCGAACGAACATCGACGTCTTATGTCCAAGTTGTTCACCCTCGCCATGGCCAGTCGCCATTGTTGCTCACGCAGCTGCTACTGCGCTGCCTTCTTCTCCGACTGCCCTTACCCTCGTCGTCAACCCCCATTTCTATCGATTACAGTCGACAATCAGGGACGACCCAAACAGCCCACCTACTGCTCACGCAGCTGCTACTGCTGCCATTGCCTTCGTCGACCATCGCTTCCGAGTTGCTGCTGCCTCGTCCAGTTTTTTCCCCTCCCCATTGCTGCGTCTTCAGTCGATGGATAGAACCAGTCGACAGAACCAGTCGACCACTTGCTCTCATGACTTCTGCTTCACTCCGTCTCCTTCACGTAAACAAGTGAATCCCAGCTGCTTTGTTCATGCATTTTTGCCGCGACAACTGTTGCTGCTGCATCGGCGCGGCTTCAGTTGGTTTCGTAGGTTCGTGTTCGTTGCCGTTTGGTCGAGCTTTGGCCGAGGTTCATCGAGTCAGTCCGTACATATTTCATGTCGATCCGGTTAGTGGATTTTTGAGTTTTATATTGTCCGCATTTTTTTTTTGATATTTTCGAATCTAAAATCGGCAAATGTTTGTTTTGTTTATCGTTTGACTTAATTTTTAGTTCATGTTCATATGTTGTTTGTTAGATAAATTTTTCAGATTTCAAAGGAAGGATTAATTAGTTATTTTTCATGTTTATTTCATGTTTGTTTTATTGTTAGAATAAATATTTGTTAGTTTGATGTTTGTTAGATTCAAATTGAAATTTAATTGATTATTTCTTCAATTTGTTTCATGTGTTAATGTATTTTTAGAAATTGTTAATATTGTTAAGTTCAAGTTTAAGTTCATAATAGTTTATAACAACAATTTTGTTATTTGTCTAAAAAATTTTTAGTTATGTTGAAGGAAATATATTGATTTAATCGTTTGAATCCGTCATGCTTGTTGTTTAATATAGATTTAATTCATGTTCATACTTTGTTTGGATGATCTTGAATCCAAATTTTGTATAGTTTGATTTCTTGTTTACCATTTATGATTATTTCTTGAATTGTTCTCATAATTTTGTTTAAAGTTTAATATAAGAATTGTTTGTTGTAATGTTGTTAGAGTTGATTTTAAGTTCAATATGACTGAGTTTAGAAATCTTCATACTTTGTTTATTGTTGGTGTTGAATCCGAAAATAGGATTGTTTGTTGCTAAAATATTGTTCAATCAAATTTTAGTTGTTCTTGGTTGTTCAATTTGTGTTCATGTGATTTGTTGTTGAAATGTTGTTAAAATCATGTTCATGTGATATTGTTGTTATGATGTTCATCCGTGTTCATATTGTTGTTTGAACATTGTTAGAAATTGATCATATTGTCTATATTTTGGTTAAGTTTGATTAATTGATGTGTTATAGCTGATGGGTAGTTTGGTAAATTTGTAATACGTTCAGGGGTAGTTTGGTAATTTCAGTAAGGTCGGAAGGGGTAGTTTAGGAATTGTACATTTTGAAATTGTTTATTTGAAGCATGGGGGACAAAATGAAATGGGGTGGGTTGTGATATGATTATTTAATATAAAGGGGGGACAAGATTTAAATTAAAGGGGAATCTTGCATTATTTTAAATAAAGCATGGGGGACAAAAATATAATGGGGTGGTGTGATATATTTATTTAATGTAATGGGGATGAGTGGGAAGATAATGGGTTTGGTAGAGAAAGGGATTGATTTTAATTGATTTATGGGATGGGATATATATGTGTGAAGTCTTGAACACAAAAGGAGACAGAAAAAAAGAGATTGAAAAAAAAAGGCTGAACATTTATTCCGAAAAAAAAAACATTGAAACTCTCAAGAAAAGAAAAAACATACAAAGAAAAAAAATTTGAAAATTAGAAGAGAAAGTAGTACACACCTGAGAAATATTCTGGTATACAGGTGTAGAAATTAAGGGTTGAAGATTAACTAGCCTTTCAAAAATCTGAAAATTTCCTTTGGTTTCTGTCCATTATTTTCGGCATTCCTGGATTTTATTTTGAATTTTTTAAAGCTGTCACTGGGATTTTCGTTGACTGGTTATTGCTGGTTATTGTTGCTGTTGCTGTGTTACGTATTACGTTGCTGACTTTCTTCTTCTTATATTGACAATATCAGGTACACAACTGTAATTTTGGCATTTTGTAAGCTGAAATGAAGAATGGAGTGTTAAATTTTTAATTTAGTTTAATTTAATTTTTGTATTGTATTTAGGTTATTCATGTATTATTATTCTGTAAATCACTGTCATCGGCATAACTAGGCATATTATAGCGACATATTAAATAACGCCTTTACCAGATTATTAGGAAATATATTTAAGCCTGATTATTAATTAAAACTGTTTAATAAAAAAAAATAGAAGAAATAACGTAAAAATGGCGTTATTGAATCAGTTTGGCAAAAAATTAACTAAGTTCCTTATGCAGAAGGTTTTTCATCAACGATAAGTTAATCCGAATCATGTAGTTAATTTCAGTTATAACATGAATTAGTTTGCAAACAAGTATTAGGACATGATGAATTAAAACAAAGTTAGTTAATGTTAAATTGTTTAAATTTTTAGAAATATGATTTAGTACTCAAGTTTTTATTTTTATTTCTTTCAATTTTCAGTATTTGCAAATAATTAGTTTCAATAAGCTTAAGTCTTACTAATAATTTGAATTTTAATCCAACTATGGGATAATTAGTTTTTTTTTTTTTTTTTTTTTTTTTTACTTTCCGATAATTCCATGTTGTATCTATGATTATAATTTTATTATTTTCTGCTAATATTTGTTTTTCCCTTCTATTTAATATGTCATTTTCAAGAATGTAGATATTGATTTTATATTTATAAAAAACTTAGTAATAATAAAAAGGTAGTCATTAGGGATACTATTAAAGGAGTTCGCTAAAAATAAATAGATGTAAATAATACAAATGTATAGGATTCTCCATTCTCATTTATTTATTTAATTATTAAAAAAAATTACTTAGAATTAGGGATGGATTGTTTAGTGAATTTCACTTCCTTCCCCAAAGATGATGACGCGTTAGACTCTTTAGGCGCGATTTAATTAATTTTACCTTCTTAAACTCGGATGCGCATTTCATGCGACCCAAATCTAAATCCTAAAACATCAAATAAAATATGTTTCGTATTGTGGGTGCATTTCATGTGACACAATCCAAAGATATGTTTTAAGCGATGTTCACATTCCTAAAAAAAATAATAATAATAAAGCGGTAAAAAGATAAAATTTGCACATGGTTCATAATTGTATTAAAAATCAGATAAATAAGCCGAATATAACAGTTGAGCGACCGTGCTAGAACCACGGAACTCGGGAATGCCTAACACCTTCTCCCGGGTTAACAGAATTCCTTATCCGGATTTCTGGTACGCAGACTGTAATATAGAGTCATTCTTTTCCTCGATTCGGGATTAAAATTGGTGACTTGGGACACCCTAAATCTCCCAAGTGGCGACTCTGAAATAATTAAACCAATCCCGTTTCGACTGTCCTTTAATTGGAAAAACTCCCTACGCACCTCGCGGTGCCGGAAAAAGGAGGTGTGACAGGGTTCATTCGGCCTAGTGTGTCACCTTGGGGTACGCCAGTCCTGTTTGTGAAGAAGAAGGATGGCACCATGAGAATGTGGATTGATTATAGGCAATTGAACAGGGTAACATTTAAGAACAAGTATCCTTTGCCTCTCATTGATGATTTATTTGACCAGCTTCTGGGAGCGAGGGTGTTCTCCAAGATTGATCTCCGTTCGGGTTATCATCAGTTGAAGATCAGGGATTCAGATATTCTTAAGACTGCTTTCAGGACCAGATATGGTCATTGCGAGTTCCTTGTGATGTCTTTCGGGCTAACCAATGCCCTAGCATCGTTCATGCATTTGATGAACAGTGTGTTCTGGCCTTATCTTGATTCGTTCGTTATAGTATTCATTGATGATATTCTGGTGTACTCGCGTAGTCAGAAGAATCACGCGAAATATTTGAGAATTGTATTGCAGAAATTGAGAGAGGAGAAGCTTTATGCAAAGTTCTCCAAGTGTAAGTTTTGGCTCAGTTCAGTGGCTTTCTTGGGGCACGTGGTGTCCAGCGAGGGTATTCAGGTTGATCCAAAGAAGATAGAGGCGGTTCAGAGTTGGCCCAGACCGTCCTCAGCCACAGAGGTTCGTAGCTTTGTTGGTGTGGCGAGCTATTATCGCTGGTTTGTTCAGGGATTCTCATCTATCGCATCGCCCTTGACCAAGTTGACTCAGAAGGGTGTTTCATTTGTATGGTCAGACGAGTGTGAGGAGAGCTTTCAGAAGCTCAAGACATCCTTGACCACAACTTCAGTATTGGTTTTGCCATCAACTTCAGGTTCACATACCGTGTATTGTGATGCTTCGAGAGTTGGGATTGGTTGTGTATTAATGTAGGAGGGTAGAGTTATTGCTTATGCTTCTCGTCAGTTGAAGCCCCATGAGAAGAACTACCCTGTTCATAATTTGGAGTTGGCTGCCATAGTTCATGCATTGAAGATTTAGAGGCATTATTTGTATGGTGTATCTTGTGAGGTATTCACCGATCATCGCAGTCTTCAGCATTTGTTAAAGCAAAAGGATCTTAATTTGAGGCAGCGGAGATGGTTGGAGTTGCTTAAGGATTATGATATCACTATATTGTACCATCCCGGAAAGGCCAACGAGATGGCCGATGCTTTGAGCCGAAAGATAGTGAGTATGGGGAGTTTGGCATACATCCAAGTTGGGGAGAGACCTCTTACAGTTGACGTTCAGACCTTGGCCAATCAGTTCGTGAGGTTGGATATTTCGGAGCCCAGTCGGGTGTTGGCTTATGTGGTTTCTCGGTCTTCCTTATTTGATCGCATCAGAGAGCGCCAGTATGATGACCCGCATTTGCTTGTCCTTAAGGACAGAGTTCAGCATGATAATGCTAGAGATGTGGTCATTGGTGATGATGTGGTGTTGAGGATGCAGGGCCGGATTTGTGTGCCCAAAATGGATGGGCTTCGGGAGTTGATTCTGGAAGAGGCCCATAGCTCACGGTATTCCATTCATCCGAGTGTCGCGAAGATGTATCAGGATTTGAGGCAGCACTATTGGTGAAGAAGGATGAAGAGAGATATTGTGGGATTTGTAGCTCGGTGTCTCAATTGTCAGCAGGTGAAATATGAGCATCAGAGACCGGGTGGCTTACTTCAGCAGATGGTTATTCCTGAGTGGAAGTGGGAGAGGATCACTATGGACTTTGTTGTTGGACTTCCACGGACTTTGAAGAAGTTCGATGCTATTTGGGTGATTGCAGATCGGCTGACCAAGTCCACGCACTTCATTCCTGTGTGTACTACCTATTCTTCAGAGCGGTTAGGAGAGTTATACATCCGGGAGATTGTTCGGCTGCATGGTGTTCCAGTTTCTATTATTTCAGCTCGGGGTACTTAGTTTACTTCCCAGTTTTGGAAGCCTGTTCAGCGAGAGTTGGGTACTCAGGTGGAGTTGAGCACAGCTTTTCATCCTTAAACGGACGGGCAGTTCGAGCATACTATTCAGATATTGGAGGACATGTTGCGTGCTTGTGTTATTGATTTCGGAGGTTCATGGGATATATTTCTACTGCTTGCAGAGTTTGCTTATAACAACAGCTACCAGTCGAGCATTCAGATGGCTCCATATGAGGCTTTGTATGTGAGGCGGTGTAGATCTCTAGTCGGTTGGTTCGAGCCCGGCGAGGCTAGGCTATTGGGGACAGATTTGGTTTAGGATACCTTAGGTAAGACGAAGGTGATTCAGGAGAGGCTTCGTACAGTACAGTTGCGTCAGAAGAGTTATGCGGACCGGAAGGTCCGAGATATATCCTACATGGTTGGTGAGAAGGTCTTGCTGAAGGTTTCGCTCATGAAGGGTGTTATGAGATTTGGGAAGAAAGGAAAGTTGCATTCGCGGTTCATTGGGCCTTTTGAGGTACTTCGGAGGATTGGGGAGGTGGCTTATGAGCTTGTTTTGCCACCTAGCTTGTCGAGTGTGCATCCGGTATTTCATGTTTCTATGCTCCAGAAGTATATTGGGGATCCGTCTCATGTTTTGCACTTCAGCACGGTTCAGTTGGATGATGATTTAACCTATGATGTGGAGCCAGTAGCTATTTTGGGTCGTCAGGTTGGAAGTTGAGGTCAAAGGATATAGCTTCAGTGAAAGTGCAGTGGAGAGGTCGGCCCGTGGAGGAGGCTACCTGGGAGACCGAGCGGGAGATGCGAAGCAGATATCCTCACCTATTCGAGGTTTTAGGTATGTTTCTTGACTCGTTCGAGGACGAACTTTTGTTTAAGTTGGGGAGGATGTGACGACCCGGCCAGTCGTCTCATGAGTTACCGCTCCGTTCCTCCCCCCCCCCATTCCTGCTTCTTTATGTTTTGTTATCTGCATTTTATGTGATCGAGTTGATTAGTTTGCGTTCGGAGCGGATTTGGTAAGAAATGAGACACTTAGTCTCTTTTAAAAAGGTTTAAGTTGGAAAAGTCAACCGGATGTTGACTTATGTGTTAGAGAGCTCATATGTGAGTTCTGATGGTTCGGTTAGATTCAAGAGGTGATTTATGACTTAGGAGTGTGATCGGAATTGGTTTTGGAGGTCCGTTTTATGACTTAGGAGTGTGATCGGAATTGGTTTTGGAGGTCCGGTATAGAATTTGGCGAAGTTAGTATTTTGGCGATTTCCGGTTGATAAGCGAGATTTTGATCCGAGGGTCGGAATGCAATCCCGAGAGTTTTTGTAGCTTCGTTATGTCATTTGTGATGTGTTTGCAAAATTTCAGGTTATTCGGACGTCGTTTGGTTGGGTTTTTGATCGAAAGCGTGTTTCGGAAGTTTTTAGAAAACTTAGGCTTGAATTCAATGTGAATTGATGGATTTGGTGTTGTTTGAGGTGTTTTGATGATTCGAACAAGTTTGAATGAGGTTTTAGGATGTGTTGGTGCCTTTGGTTGAGGTCCCGGGGGCCTCGGGTAAGTTTCGGGTGGTCATTCAGATCATTTTGAAGTTTGGAAATTGCAAAACAATCTGCTCAGCTGTTGCAGAGATTTATCTCTTCGCGTTCGCGAGTGGAGTCTCGCGTTCGGAAGAAGGATTGAGGAAGGCCAGGAGATTAGCCTTCGCGTTCGTGGAGGGCTGGACCGGTAGGCATCGCGTTCGCGGGAGACTGGGTCGCGTTCGCGTAGGTTGGCGAAGTGATGCACCGCATTCGCGAGGTTGAGGATGCGTTCGCGATGAGTGGGCTGTGTAAGGAATCACGTTCGCGTCTGCCATGTCGCGTTTGCGAAGAGTAAAAGTTGGTCAACGCAATTTTGTGCTACGCGTTCGCGAGAGGTTGACCGTGTTCGCGAAGAAGGAACATCAGAACTGGGCAGAAAGTTATAAAAACATTTCATCCGCGATTTTGAGCCATTTTTCCACCATAGCTGAGTATTTTGAGAGCTCTTTGAGGGAAATTGAAGAGGGATTCAAGGAGAATTGATTGGAGGTAAGATTTATGAACCTAAAACGTGATTCTATTGTGAAATTAACCTAGAAATTTATGAAATTTAAGCTAAAATTGGAAGAACTAGGGCTTGGAATTTTGAATTTTTGAATTAGGATTTGAGAGAGCATTTGAGGTCGGAATTGAGAACTTTTGGTATGTATGAACTCATGGGGTGATAAACAATCTAATGATGTGAAAATTTTTGAGTTTCGAGAAGTGGTCCCGTGGCTCGGGTTTTGCTAATTTCGGGATTTTCGATATTTATTGATTATTTTCACTTGGGTTTTGTTCCCTTAGCATATCGTGACGTATTCGTTCTGCTTTTGAATAGATTCGACGCGCGTGGAGGCCGATTCGAGGGGCAAGGGCGTCGCGAGCTAGAGTTGTAACCGGTTCGAGGTGAGTAATAATTGTAAATGATGTCATGAGGGTTTGAAACCCCAAATTGCATATCATAGTGCAATATTGAGGTGAGGCACATGCTTGATGACGAGCGTGGGGTCGTGTACTATTGAGGATTGTGACTTGGTCCGTCCCGATCGATGATTTTACCGCGTATTTGACTTAAACTTGTTTGTTATCATCATGATTTGGGCCGATTGCCGCATTTGGGCTTCGTGCCAACTATTTGAACCCTCTGGGGATTTGTTATCACTATTTCCTCACTGTATTGATTTATCACTTGAACTCAGTTTTGTTGATAATTACTGTTTTACAAACTCAGCCACTTTTACTCATATTTGAAACTTAAATGATATTTCTAAAAGATGTTTTGGTCTGAGAACTACATTTTACTAATGCCCGAGGGGCTTGTGATGATTTTCGGATTGAGTGAAGCCGGGGGCTATATGTGAAGATATGCTGAGTGATATGAGGCCGAGGGCCTGAGATACTTTATACGCCACGAAGTGGCTTGACTGATGTGAGGCCGAGTGCCGAGTGATGATGCCACGAGGTGGCTTGATATAGCGCTTGGGCCGTTAGGGGCCCCTTCGGAGTCTGCACACCCACAGTGAGCACGGGTACCCATTATGATCTGAGAGTGAGCCCGAGAGGCTGATACTGTATTGAGAGTGAGCCCGAGGGGCTGATATTGTTCTGAGTGATTGATACTGTGCCCGAGGGGCGGATTTCTACTTGTTATTTACCTGTTAAATTACCTGTTTTATTTGTTTTAAAAGGGATTTTATTTGATTTCTTCACTGATTTACTGCCTTAAGTGATTTTACTGCATGATATGAAATTGCTTTGTGCCTTTACGTGTTTTCATACTTTCAACCATTATTTATAATTATTACTCACTGAGTCGGAGTACTCACATTACTCCCTACACCATATGTGCAGATTCAGGCATCGCAGAGTCCGCTCCTGAGTGCTGATCCTCCCAGTCCAGGCAGTTATTCGGAGACTACGAGGTAGTTGTTGGCGTCCACAGCCCTGTGCCTCCCTTATCTTATTATTTTCATGTTCTTAGAACTATTGTATCGGATTTAGTGTTCAGTAGACTTGTATCCGGATTTCTTAGTTGCTCATTGTCACACCTCCTTTTTACCTACAACCGCAAAGGGCATAAGGGAGTTTTTCCAATTAAAGGATAATCGAAACAGGATTTATTATTAAAGATTTAGAGTCGCCACTTGGGAGATTTATGGTGTCCCAAGTCACCGGTTGAATCCCGAATCGAGGAAAAGATTGACTCTGTATTACAGTCCGCGAACCAAAAATCTGAGTAAGGAATTCTGTTAACCCGGGAGAAGGTGTTAGGCATTCCCGAGTTCCGTGGTTCTAACACGGTCGCTCAACTGTTATATTTGGCTTAAATTATCTGATTTTAACAATTATGAACCTATGTGCAAATTTTAACCTTAACCGCTTTTATTCATTTTTAAAGAAAATTGCAACGTCATTAAAACAAGTCTTGAACCACGTCACATAAATGCACCCGTGGTTTTTGGACAAACTTTAACATCGTTGGGATTTAGATTTGGGTCACATAAATGCACACCCGAGTTTAGGGAGGTAATGTTATTAAAATACGCGCCTAAAGAGACTAACACGTTATTATTTTGGGGAAGGCCGTGAAATTCGCTAAAACGGCCCATCCCGAAATCTAAGTATTTTAATAAATACAATAATCGAGGGCCCCGCAATTTATGTGTTTTGTTTAGCGAGACTCATCCCGTTTTATTATTTTAAAGTGCAAACCTAGAGCAATCTATAGTTTTCTACTTAATTTGTTTCTAAAATAAAAGAAAGGCCCTAATTAATTTGTTACTGGACTGATGCAAACTAAGTAATATTTTTGCACCAACATCCGACCATTGGGCTCCGATGTGAGCCAAACAGAGGGAATTTAAAACCAGATATACACCATAAAATCGGCCAAAACAGACCTTGGCCCAGGCCTAAATGAGAAAGGGGCCAAAACTGGCCTGAGCCGTGCATCAATTATCCCGAGGCCCAAACGTTTAGGGACTAGCCTGTTAAGCCTTGTCTTTTACACTAAATGGAATTTCAATTTAGTTAAGAACACAAATCTGATGAATCTACTACTAAAATTAACTAGCCAGCAAAATAAATTCAATGCAACATTAAACATGAGTTGGAAAACAACAGATTTCAGGTTTCATGACCCACGTGATCACAATTTCAAACATGGTGCATACTAGTTCAAATTTCAAATTCCCTACTATGACTCATTTTTATTAAAATGCTGACTCATGAACTTTGATTAAACACTAACGTGACCATATATGAGAATTGAAACTCGAGAATTAAGGATGCTGGACAAAAATGGATTGCCTAAATTAACCTTACGAATTACATATCTCATATCTACTTTTAACTTTCTGATTTCGAACCCACACACAACCACTCAAACTCAGAATTATAGATTAACTCACATCATCACTACTAAATATAAAGCTCCCATGATTCAGAAGAAGTATCACACTACTTTAATGGTCTACAACCTAATTAATCACAGCTTGAAAATACCATTTATACAGATCTAGGAAAACCGGAAATTAACTAAACTAATAGAAACTATTCTGTTAGTCCAGCATGGAATTATTACAACGAATACTCAACTAAACTCATATGCATTTCTAAATATCTAACACACACTTAACGGTTCAAATGCACAAACTTATAATTAACAGTCCATCAGTACGGTTATTACAGTATAATGAAAGCAGTAAATCAACAATAGGCCTCCACTTCAACAACAATAGGCCTCCACTTCATTCATTTTCAACTGGATATTTACATACATCGAGTTTCAGGGCATGTACCTGGTATGTAGAACAGAAAAATGGGGTAAGCAATCAGCAACAACAAACAGCAAAATACAGCAGCAGAAAGCCCAACACAGTAGCTTCAACACCTCAATCTAGAAATCCCAGCAACACGGAGAAAACCAATAAAAATGGAGAAGAAAAATAGTCCCGAAATCTCTCTTTGTTTTCTCTTTCTAGCTTTGAACTCTCTCTGGTGTTCTTCCGCTCTCAATATTTCAGAAAATTTGGTTCTATCTTTTTACTATCTCCAAAATAAATTCTGCCCCTGTATATCCAGAGTGTATATCGAGTGTATACCGCTCTCTCCGCCCCCTTCTTTTTTCTTCTCTAATTTGATTTTCATCTCCCTTAAATGGGCATTCAATTAGTGCATTTTCCACTATCAATTCAACTTTTCATTTCTTTAATCATCCACTTAATTGTCCACTCAATTAGTGCTTTTAGTTAATTTGATAATGCAAATACTACCCTACCACTATTAGAAGCTTCTCAATTAGTAAATTGGCCCAACCAGATTTTCTTCTTCTTATTCTCAATGGGTTTGGCTGAGTTTTGGGTTTGGGCCTGGCTAAATTGGCCCAACCAGATTTTCCTCTTCTTATTCTCTTTTCCTTTTCAATTTTCTTTTCCTTTTTCTTTTCAACAATTAAAACTAAAATCCTAATTAATTATAAAACACCAAATTAACTTAAAAATACTAATTAATTCTAACTAATAATTATCACAAATAATTAAATGCCAAATTAAAAGAAAATCACACAATTTGACTAAAATTACAAAAATATGTTATATTTTTTTTGAATTTTCATTTTTGTAAAACATCTAATTATTAATTAATTCCAAAAAATGTAAAAATCAAATCTCAAATTAAAATGCTATATTTTTTTTATTTTTAATACATTAATAAAATTAAACATGCACACAAATATATGCGAACAATCAGGGAAATCACACAATAATTCCTAAAAATAACACATAATTAAAGAAAAGACCTAATTTTGGGAATTCTTTTGGAGTAATTCGTATGAGGCAAAAATCGTGTGCTCACAGCTGCCTCTCTTTGTCCGAAAACATGAAGAGTTTTCGTGCAAAGATAAAGTGAGCGGATACGAGCGATTTTTGCCTGTTTGAATACTACGTGGGGAAGCATTTTTGAAAGATTTGACCGAAAAAGGTTTCCTACATATCCTTGGCTATAAAGGAATCAGGTCAATGTAGTTCGGGAAGTTTTGGTAGCTGGGACTACCATGAAGCTGCGGTTTTGTTGTTACTGCTGCTGCTGCTGCTGATACTGCCTATTGACCTCCTTATTACACCATGACAAAAATGAAGAAGCTAGACTAAGCTATAATCTATGCTTTACAAAGATTTATTTCCAAACTTGATCTTGTGACTGATGTTGCCTTGTCGATTTGTGCTTCCTCCGCTGTTTATTTACTTCTAGCTCGACTTGTGGTCTTCCTTCTGATTTCTGCTTGGGATTTTTGTTGTAACCCTCCGCTTTACTGACTTCAAACTTCAATGTATTCCTCTGTTATATGGGCGGGCTCCCAACTTCAAAACTTGAAAAATGTAAAGACTGAAATGTATTCTCTGCTCTCCAGGCGGGCTCCTGACTGCTAAACTTGAACTGCTTCTCCCTGTTCTCCAAGCGGGTACCTGATTGCTAGACTTGAAATGTATTCCTTGCTCTCTAGGCAGGGTCCTGACTGCTAACTTGAAATGTATTCCCTGCTCTTCAGGCGGGCTCCTGAATTCAACCAAAATAGACGAAAACAAAGGAAATTTTTCTGTCCCAGTTTGGGTATCTGGGAACATATGTAAGTGTAAAACGAATCACATTACCAAATATCAATAAGAACTTGAAAACTAAAACTTGAATTGTACTCCCTTGTTCTCCAGGCGGGCTCCTGACTGCTGAACTTGAATGTATTCCCTGCTCTCCAGGCGGGCTCCTGACTGTTGCGCTTGAAAGTATTCCCTGCTCTCCAGGCGGGCTCCTGACTTTAATGAAATAGATAAAACAAAGAAAACTTTCTGCCCCCGTTTGGAGGTTGGGCACATATGTGAGTGTTAAATTGAATCATATTACCAAATATTACTAAGAATTCGAAAGCTAGGTCCTATTATCCAGGGGGGTCCTGACAATTCTTACCTAAACGACAATTTTAAATCTAAGTTATATCTTCTAAAGGTGTGACTTCCGCTAAATCTTGTTATCTAAGAGGGTCTTAAAGTTATCCCATTATCCAGGAGGGTCCTAAAAACTCCTAATTACATCCTATCTTAGACATGCAAACTTTGAAACCAACTTATATTCCCTGGGGTATATTCATGCTACTTATGATTTTTTTGATTTTTTTTTTAAACTAGGTCCCATTTTACAGGAGGGTCCTGAAAACTCCTAGCTGAATTCTATCTACAGAAAAAAAAATTGAAACCAACTTATATTCTTTTGGGGTACATTTATGCTAGATGTTACTACTCATGATTGTTTTGAATTTTTAACTAAGTCCCATTTTCCAGGAGGGTCCTGAAAATTTCAAATTAAATCTCACCTTAAGAGTGACAACTTCAAAGCTAAATCATATTTTCTAAAGGTAAAACTTACGCAAAATCTTATTTTCTATGAAGGTCTTAGAACTAAATCCCATTGTCCAGGAGGGTCCTGAACACTTAAAACTAAATCCCATTATCCAGGAGGGTCCTGAAGAGCCGAGAATGAACTTACCTGAGCCATGCTTTCTTTCTGGAGGATCTCTGCATGATGAACAAAATTCCTTGCCTCTGAACCATGCTTTTCCTCATGGAGGGTTCCTACAGATCGAACAAATTTTCCTTTCCCCTTCTCAAACCGCCTTTGTGCTGACAAAATTTGGGCATGACATTTGAAAAAATTTCAATCTTCTAAGCTTTGATTTGGACACAATATTTGTCCCTATTTCAAACAAAGAAAACTTGTGAGTTTATAAATATGGTGGTTGCTTTGTGGCATTGACTTTGAAGGCGATTGCTCCTTCACTTCCCATGATAACTTTGGTTTCAACTTGAAAGACCTTGCCTGTTTATTGACTGACCACTTTCCCTGTCACCCTTATCACAGAAAATACCTCTGATCCTTTCATACCTAATACCTTCTATCTGTTGCATTGCTCATAAACCGGCATCTACCAAACCATGATCCCCACAGTATATTAATTATTACCAACTTCAATGTACACATTGTTCTTTCCTGATTTAAATCACTGGCCTTGGTCTTGAGGTCTATTGCTCCATTGCTTGCCATGATAGCTTTGACTTCTGCATGGAAGATCTTGCTTGTCACTGGTTTACCACCTTTTTTTTTCTTGTATTTCACATGGATCCCAACGCATGTTGATTGTTACCAACTCAGTGTATATGTTGTTCTTCCTTGACTTAAACCACTGGCCCTGGCCTTGAGGTCTACTGCTCCCTCGCTTGCCATGATAACTTTGATTTCTGCTTGGAAGACCTCGCTTGCCACTAGTTAACCACTTTTGTCAATCTTAACACAGAAGATACATTTGATCCTTTCACCTAGCACCCTCTATTTGTTGCATTGTCTATGGATTGATATGTACCAAAGCTTTGTATTTCACAAGGATCCCGAAGCAAGTTGATTGTTACCAGTTCAATACGCTTGTTGTTCTTTACTGACTTATGATGCTTTGATGTGCTAGCCAAATCTCATTTTGTGCACTTGGAAAGCTGGTGGCAAATTTTGAAGTCATTTATCACTTATTTTGACCCAACAGACTCAGGAAGAGGAAGTAAATAAGACAAGAGGAACAGAGTAAAGGACAAAGGAAAGAGATGATTCCTAACAAGAAAATTACAAAGTAGAAACCTATTACATGTGGATACCAACTCTAATGACCATGACATGCACCTGTGGCCTATTCTGTTGAGCAAGTCTAATGTTCAACTCCTGTTATACCCCTAAACCGTGAAACTGGGCCTCAATGCTCTAATTATCCAATCCGATTCACAGTCCTTATTCGACTTGTAATGCCCGAAAGGTTTTCACCATCAAGCCTCTCTCATTTTGTTCTTTCTCTCAACTTACTGTCGCCTTACAGTGCCCGCGAGGGTTTTCACCAATAAGACTCTATCATTTTTATTTCTCTCAGCTCTCGTCGCCTTACGTTGCCCGTGAAGGTTTTCACCTCTAAGACTCTCATTTTATTTCTCTGCTTGGACCAGAGTGATGCCCCTAATATGATTCACCTCTACTCGCTTAACTTGGCATCTCTCGAAAACTGGTCGGAAGGTCTTTCTTTGGACCGTAATGTGGGCTTTGGATAGGGTTAGGAAGAAAGGATATCAAAGGCTCAAAACAATTTGAATGGGTTCAAAATTACAACTTTCAGAATCAGATTTCCTACCACAACCACCACTTCTGCCCCAGTTTCTTTGCTTGGGGATTTTTGGATTTTTATTTTGATGAGACCGAACCGTGAGACTGCCTACGTATCCTTAAAAGGAATCAAGTCGAACGTAGTTCATGTCATAGGAATTGCTGTGTTGTTGTGATTTTTCTTTTCTCTTTCTCTTTTCTTTTCTTTTCTTTCTTCCTTTTTTTTGTTTTTTTCTTTCTTTCTTCTTTTTCCTCTTTTTTTTTTTCTTTTTCTTCTTTTCTCTTATCTTTTTTTGTTCAATTTTCATTTTTCTTCTCTCCCTTTTCGTTATATTCTTTTTTCCTTTTCCTTTACTTATCTTTCACGCTTGTGTTTCTGATCTTTGCTACTGATTCCGAAAGAGGGGTATGAAAAAAAATAAATGAGGCTCAAAGGGGTAACGAAGGATAAGGTGTTTAGATAGCAAAACAAAATGCCTTCGTCATTCCAATCTTCAAAACATGCCAAGTACAAACAACACAATTAAACAAACCAAGGAAAACAATCGTAACATCTTTTGATTGTACCAGACTTGATAACCATATCTACACATTCTCCTTCTACATCTATTAAATATAAAGCACCATTGGACAACACTCTCACCCTCATTACCACGAACGAATCCTGTCAATTTGGGCAAACTTGCCTTTAGCTTAAACCCGATGCGACATGATGCATTTTAGTAGGGTTTTCTTTACGTTCTACCTACCCCAGTTTCACACAATTCGGCCTGGAAGTGATCTCAAAATGCCTTTACTTATTTCCCTCAAATGTCCCTATCATCTTCAAAATTGTTCCATTGCTTCAAAACTAAACTGACTTTAAGACCAGGCCTAGAATTTTGCATGCATGTCATGTCACTAGAACCAGCATTAGACAAAAGACAAAATGAAAGGATAGAAAAGAACTAAACAAAGAAAACGACTGGAAATAACAAAAGACAGGACATTGCATTAGACAGACGGTGAAACGGTTCGAATAACAAAACAAGTAAAACAAACTGGGATACAACCCTGGAACAAACCTAGACAGCACTAAATGAGATATTACGACTAAAGGAACTAGACAAAATAAAAGGTAGAAGGGTTTGAGTCACAAGACAATATCCGGATTACAACCCTGAAATAACCCGAACAACAGAAATGACAACAAACTAAGCCACCAAAGCTCCTCCCTGGCTCACCAAGAAAAGAGCATCTTTCCACTCCTCAAACTCAACATCTTTGCCACTGACTTCTGCATCAACAATACTAGGAACTTCACACGTCTTCATCACATTGTTCTTAACAAATTGCTTTTGGGTTCCTTTCGTCGGCTCGTTCTTAAGATCAACCTCTGACAGCACTGAAAGCTTAGTAGCATGTGAGCCTCCGAGGCTCCCAGAAGAATTCTCACATTCCTTTTCAAAATAAATCATACCCACCATATGCGTCTCATTATGCACAGGCGATGGACTTTGGCTGGTGTCTGTTGCATCTAGATTTTGCACGACAATGTCGCCTGCATCAATAAGCTTCTGAATCACATTCTTCAGATTCCAACACTTCTCTATGTCATGCCCCGGGGCATCTGATCAATATGCGCACCTTTGAGAAAAATCAAACTTCTTTAACAGGGGGTTCGGCATTTTTATCTGGATCAGCTTCAACATGTCCAATTGCTTCAACTTTTGGAACAAACTGGCATATGACACTCCCAATGGGGTGAAAGCCTTTTCTTTTTTCAGCAACCTCTCATTCTTAAATGCTTGATTGGGCCGGAAACCTGATCCAGGGGGTTTTCGATAGGCTCGTAGGGGTGGATAGGCATTTTGTGGAGCTGGGTACTGGGAGAGTGATGTACGACTTTGGGAGTTCTGTTGAGAGAAGTGGCATTGGGAAGGATCATCTGGTGCATAAGAATATCCACGGGGACGATGTCGAGGCTGGAAGTGTTGATCAGAAAAGCCCATTGGATCATCTTTTCTGTTTCTCTTTCTTCCACCCAAGCTTACTGGGATGTTCTAAATATTTTTCGAACAACTCATGATTTTGCCTGACTTGATTCCCTCTTCTACTAGCTCCCCCATTTTTAACACATCATTGAAAGGTTTCCCCAGGGCCGGGATCAAACAACTGAAGTAGGTAGGTCCCTGGGCTTGTAGGAAAAACTCAACCATTTATTCTTCACCAATCGGGGTGTTGACTCGAGCAGCTTGCTCCCTCCATATGAGCCCAAACTCCCTAAAGCTTTCCTCCGGCTTCTTTTCCATTTTAGATAGCGAGGAGCGGTCTGGGGTAACGCCTGATTTGTAATGAAAGTATCAAACAAAATATTGAGCCATGTCACCCAATGTAGGCCACTTACCAACATCTTGAAGAGTATGCCAGTCCAAAGCTGCCCCAGTCAGGCTCTTACTGAAATATGCCATCAACAGGTCATCTTTCTCTCCAACGCTTCTCATTTCACTGTAATAGACCCTCATGTGGGCTACCGGATCTCCACACCCATCATACAAGTTAAATCTTGGCACTTTGAACCCCGCGGGCAGGCGAACGTCAGGGGACACAGACAGTTCTTTGTAAGCCATGCTACCTTGGTCTCCCCTTCCTTTTGTTCTTCAAGGATTATTCTATGCCTTTCAGCCTCCTGGGTATCCCATCTCTCCCTTTTCTTCCTGTGAACTCTTCATTTACAACATGAGGCCCATCCCACAGACCCCGCTTGTATGAGTTGGGAGCCTTGTGGGTATCCTCTGAGGGGGTAATATTGGGCATCATGAGCTTTGAGTGGGTATTCATTGTCGGGGATAGTGGATGTGACAGGAGGGCACTTTTGGGAAAAGATAGTTGGAGGACGAGTGATGGAGCTACTAGGGTAGTTGGGAAAGTTGTGATAAGCAGGTGGATCTGGAGAGTATGGAGGATCATCTGGCATTGCATTCGGATTTTGGGTAAGGGCAGCATCTGGGAAGCTAGGTGGTGGCGGGGGTGGTGCCTTCCCAGTCATCCAAGCCTGATACATGTCCGCCATGTGTTGTCTTAACATCTTTACCTCTTCAACCAACCTATTGTCCTGTTCTACTAACTGCTTTCGAGCACCGGTATCAACCAACTCAGTTCTGTTGTTGTCTGCCATTGCCTTTTGACTTTATGTTGTAGAGAAGAGTTACCTCTTTAAAACCACAAACCAACCATCCTTCTGCTATGAATATAACAAAAATGAAGCCATCACGTTAGCATTAGGGCATTTAACATAAGATAATCTCACATTATGTGCAATGCACCTAGCCACATTTATCGGTTCTAAAATGACTTCGAGGGTACAAAGGTCAGTTGGCATTATTCCAATTTGTTCAATTCAACCTCTCTTTTCTTTGCTTTTCTAGCACTTGCTGGCTTGCCCATTTTCCTTCATTTCTCTCTTTTTTTAATCATCACTCTTTCTTTCTCTCATATCTCACATCCCACAATTTCACCTCTCTTTTTTTCTTTCTTTTTTCTTTTTTTCTTTTAATAATAAAAAAATGATTCGATCGAACCCTATGTAGGTTGCCTACGTATCATGACGCCGCATGAATCAGATCTTTGCGTAGTTCTGGAAGATCGGGATTAAAGTAAACAAACTGACATTTTTTATACCTTAATGACTACTCTGATGAGAAAAAGAATTAAAAGAATTTGAACTTTCTAAACTGAATGTTCTATAACCTATTCCAAACTCAAACTTAACGAACACATATTTTTTCTCTCTTTTGGAAACAAATGCTCTATGGGAATTATTAAGGGAAAATCGTAGAAGAGAAAAATATATTTTTTTTATTCTTTTTTTTAGGAAGAAAATCTAATGAATAAACCACAGAAAAATATTTTGAATTTTCATTCGATATCTTGACGCAAGATTTCGAAACAAGCAAAAAAAATATTTTTGATTTCAATTTTGATTGCCTAAAAGAGAAACTCCGAAAATAAATAAAAGGTAAAGTATGTTGTCTTTTTTTCTCTTCTATGTACAATATCCTAATAATTTTTTTTTTCATTTTTCACTAATTTCCCAAAGAAACTTCTCAAAAGAAATTTTTTTTAGATTTTGAATTAACACCTTAAATAAAGCTTTTAAAGAAGTACTAAAAGAAAATTCTCTTTTTGTTTTGGAATTTTGGGCCTAATATACTTAAAGGAAACATAAAAACAATTCATTTTAAGTCCTAGATATTGATTGCCTAAAGGAAAAACAACCTCAAAAATTTTTCTTTTTCCTATTTCTAGAATTAGTAATCTAAAGAAAACTTATAACGGAAATATAAAATGCAATATCTCTTTTTTCTGGATTTTTGAGTTACAACACATATTTTTCAAATATAAAGAAGAAAATACAATAACAAAAGACTTGACATTAT
Source organism: Nicotiana tabacum (assembly GCF_000715075.1). Classification (NCBI taxonomy): domain Eukaryota; kingdom Viridiplantae; phylum Streptophyta; class Magnoliopsida; order Solanales; family Solanaceae; genus Nicotiana; species Nicotiana tabacum. Next base: position 25,361,265 of record NC_134095.1, read on the forward strand.
TGTACAAAACTAGAAAGTAAAAGACAGACATAAAATGAAGAACGAACTCAAAACATAAAAATAAAACAAATCTCCTTAAGCAACTCCTGATTGAGCGATCCTGACTGGATGGTCACGGGGTGTCTGTCATGCTCAAACTCCGATAAATAAATCCACACTTGTATGATAAAACTTTAAACCAACACTATGTGAGACAATAACACTCCCTACTGGACACATGCAAGACATGATTGAGGCTATTTTTGCAAAATGGCTAATTTGGCCAAAAGGTGGCTAGAAGTGCAAAATTTGGCTAAGACCCCGCAAAGCCAAGAACCTAAGATTTACTAGGAAGACCGGACCCTATGTGGGTTGCCTACGTATTCCGCCCCGAGAGACGAGAATCAGGTTCGCGTAGTTCGGGCTGATAGGATACGGGCGAGAAGTAAAAATAACAACTAATTTAGAGAAAATATGTTTTTTTTTCTTTCTCTTTTTTTTTTGAAAAAATGATGAAACATGTAAACTCTTTTTTTTTAATTTTCTTTTTCCCTTTTTTTGATTTTTGATTTTTGAAAAATGATGAAAATTATAAAAATCTTTTGAATTTTCCAAGCTCTTTTTTTTTTCTTTTCTCTTAATAAAATGTAACAGAAAACATAATTAGGCCTCCACTCGCTTTATCTTCACACTTCACCCTCTCTTTTTTTCCTTTTTTCTTTTTAATTTTTTTTCATTTGCCCTCAACTATCATTAGTCCGCCAAATGACCCTTTTACCCTCGAAGAAATGCAACATGTAGCACATAGGATGCATCAAGATGGTATGTTATTTTGGGTACACCTGTCCTAGATGGACCTTACCCCTGTGTTGAGTCTCCAAAGTCAAAATGCACATGATGCAAACAAGCGTTCCTACTAGGGATCCAGCATGAGACAATGTTATTCTAGGTTTAAAATTTGGGTGTATTGTTCGAGACCTGGCTTACCCGAGCGGACAACTCGAGTCGGGGGGAGGGGGGCAGCGTACCGGGAATACAGAAGCTTCACCGGCTTTGCAACTTGTCCGAACCTCGTTCTAAAATTGGGATATGACTCTAACAGAAAAGAAGTCACACGAAGTGCACACTTCCCAGATGATTTAGAAGACTCAGAGAGAGGAGGGTTTCGTAACAATTTATATACAGTCCAACCAAATATCAAAGCGGTAAAAGCAGCATTTAGCACATTAGGCCCAACCATGTAAATAAAACCAGACAATAAATAAAGCCAAATATAACAATTATTCTAAGCTCGAATTCTTGAACCCTGAACCAGAGATTCTGGGTTCGATCCCCAGCAGAGTCGCCAGAGCTGTCACACATCCCTTTTACCTACACCCGCAAAGGGCATAAGGGAGTTTTTCCAATTAAAGGACAATCGAAACGGAATTTATTATTAAAGATTTAGAGTCGCCACTTGGGAGATTTATGATGTCCCAAGTCACCGGTTGAATCCCGAATCGAGGAAAAGATTGACTCTGTATTACAGTCCGCGAACCAAAAATCTGAGTAAGGAATTTTGTTAACCCGGGAGAAGATGTTAGGCATTCCCGAGTTCCGTGGTTCTAGCACGGTTGCTCAACTGTTATATTTGGTTTAAATTATCTGATTTTAACAATTATGAACCTATGTACAAATTTTAACCTTAACCGCTTTTATTCATTTTTAAAGATAATTGCAACGTCATTAAAACAAGTCTTGAACCACGTCACATAAATGCACCTGTGGTTTTTGGACATACTTTAACATCGTTGGGATTTGGATTTAGGTCACATAAATGCGCACCCGAGTTTAGGGAGGTAATGTTATTAAAATACGCGCCTAAAGAGACTAACGCGTTATTATTTTGGGGAAGGCCGTGAAATTCGCTAAAATGGCCCATCCCGAAATCTAAGTATTTTAATATATACAATTATCGAGGGCCCCGCAATTTATGTGTTTTGTTTAGCGAGGCTCATCCCGTTTTATTATTTTAAAGTGCAAACCTAGAGCAATCTATAGTTTTCTACTTAATTTGTTTCTAAAATAAAAGAAATGCCCTAATTAATTTGTTACTGGACTGATGCGAACTAAGTAATATTTTTGCACCAACATCCGACCATTGGGCTCTGATGTGAGCCCAGCCGAGGGAATTTAAAACCAGATATACACCATAAAATCGGCCAAAACAGACCTTGGCCCAGGCCTAAATGAGAAAGGGGCCAAAACAGGCCTGAGCCGTGCATCAATTATCCCGAGGCCCAAACGTTTAGGGACTAGCCTGTTAAGCCCTGTCTTTTACACTAAATGGAATTTCAATTTAATTAAGAACACAAATCTGATGAATCTACTACTAAAATTAACTAGCCAGCAAAATAAATTCAATGCAACATTAAACATGAGTTGGAAAGCAACTGATTTCAGGTTTCATGACCCACGTAAACTGCCTATGATCACAATTTCAAACATGGTGCATTCAAATTTCAAATTCCCTACTATGACTCATTTTTATTAAAATGCTGACTCATGAACTTTGATTAAACACTAACGTGACCACATATGAGAATTGAAACTCGAGAATTAAGGATGCTGGACGAAAATGGATTTCCTAAATTAACCTTACGAATTACATATCTCATATCTACTTTTAACTTTCTGATTTCGAACCCACACACAACCACTCAAACTCAGAATTATAGATTAACTCACATCATCACTACTAAATATAAAGCTCCCATGATTCAGAAGAAGTATCACACTACTTTAACAGTCTACAGCCTAATTAATCACAGCTTGAAAATACCATTTATACAGATCTAGAAAAACCGGAAATTAACTAAACTAATAGAAACTATTCTGTTAGTCCAGCATGGAATTATTACAACGAATACTCAACTAAACTCATATGCATTTCTAAATATCTAACACACACTTAACGGTTCAAATGCACAAACTTATAATTAATAGTCCATCAGTACGGTTATTACAGTATAATGAAAGCAGTAAATCAACAATAGGCCTCCACTTCAACAACAATAGGCCTCCACTTCATTCATTTTCAACTGGATATTTACATACATCGAGTTTCAGGACATGTACCTGGTATGTAGAACAGAAAAATGGGGTAAGCAATCAGCAACAACAAACAGCAAAATACAACAGCAGAAAGCCCAACACAGTAGCTTCAACACCTCAATCCAGAAATCCCAGCAACACGGAGAAAACCAGTAAAAATGGAGAAGTAAAATAGTTCGAAAATCTCTCTTTGTTTTCTCTTTCTAGATTTGAACTCTCTCTGGTGTTTTTCCGCTCTCAATATTTCAGAAAATTTGGTTCTATCTTTTTTACTCTCTCCAAAATGAATTCTGCCCCTGTATATCCAGTGTATCCAGAGTGTATATCGAGTGTATACCGCTCTCTCCGCCTCCTTCTTTTTTCTTCTCTAATCTGATTTTCAGCTCCCTTAAATGAGCATTCAATTAGTGCATTCTTCACTACCAATTCAACTTTTCATTTCTTTAATCATCCACTTAATTGTCCACTCAATTAGTGCTTTTAGTTAATTTGATAATGCAAATACTACCCTACCACTATTAGGAGCTTCTCAATTAGTAAATTGGCCCAACCAGATTTTCCTTTTCTTATTCTCAATGGGTTTGGCTGAGTTTTGGTTTTGGGCCTGGCTAAATTGGCCCAACTAGATTTTCCTCTTCTTATTCTCTTTTCCTTTTCAATTTTCTTTTCCTTTTTCTTTTCAACAATTAAAACTAAAATCCTAATTAATTATAAAACACCAAATTAACTTAAAAATACTAATTAATTCTAACTAATAATTATCACAAATAATTAAATGCCAAATTAAAAGAAAATCACACAATTTGACTAAAATTACAAAAATATGTTATATTTTTTTTTGAATTTTCATTTTTGTAAAACATCTAATTATTAATTAATTCCAAAAAATGTAAAAATTAAATCTCAAATGAAAATGCTATATTTTTTTTATTTTTAATGCATTAACAAAATTAAACATGTACATAAATATATGCGACCAATCAGGGAAATCACACAATAATTCCTAAAAATAACACATAATTAAAGAAAAGATCTAATTTTGGGAATTCTTTTGGAGTAATTCGTATGAGGCAAAAATCGTGTGCTCACACTCATGACTTGTGACACCCCGATTTGGGCTGTGTCGGGATGGTTTCTAATGTTGTTATCATAAATCCCGCAAATTATGGATTTTATATCATGTTTTATTATTGTTTATGATAATTAACTGCTCAAAGAGGTGTTCCGTTTTGGTCTGGCTGGCCTTGTCTTCACGAGAGACGCCATCACGAACGAGTTCGAGAATTGGGTCGTGACAAAGTTTTTTTTATTATATGTTATAAATCTACTAATAATGATCATAATTATTATTTTTGTATTATTTTTGATGAGCAATTAAATTAAATTCTTCTTCCTATTTGTATTCTTATCCTTTTATATATCTACACTAAAGTTAGAGGGAAAGAATGTCATCTATTTATCAATTTTATTAATGTTATTAGGAAATGACATAAGCTTGCACCGTTGAATTGAAATAGACTCTTCCAAAAGAAGGTCCGATTGGATGGAAATTTTAATATTGAACTTTTATTCAATTTGTTCCGCAAGTAGAAGTAGTGATCTTAGCAGTTAGCGCAATGGTAAAAATAGTGGTGTAGAGGATTTTCGCCAAAGGTCTTGAAAGAATTAGCCCAAAGGAAGAAAAAGAAGAAGATCCAAAAAAGTTGCTACTATTAAACTCAATAGAATAAGAAGAATAATACCCAAATTGGATAAATAAAGGGAAAATATGCAAAATAAAACTTACCTTACTACTGAATATATATTCCCTTCGTCGATCACATTAGAAGAATTCTCTCACAGATCCTCCTTGTGAAAAATGCTGCAAAAATACAAAACAAACAAAACCTACTTAGAAGTAAATTAATAAAAATTAAAATGCAGAACCTACAATTTTTCGAATAAAAAAGGAGCACATTTTTTGGATGAAATTATGAACCGATTATTTTGAATCCATAACCATGGTTTAACAATATTGTCGCCGACGAACTTTTAGCAATTCAAAATTTTACTTCAAAATTGAACTTCCTAGTGCACGAATATAGAATCACTATGGATACCTTGAATTGAAGATGTGAAATTGCAAAAATTTTAAGCCCACGCATTGAACAAAGTTCGTAAGTAAAAAAATAGGAGGAGAATCATTTATGAAGGAGTGAGTGGGGATGAATAGTCCATAATGTGGGTATTATTTCAGGTTTTTTTTTTTAACCTTTACGGTTTCTATTTTCTTATTAGTGCGGAGTAATGTTGTCTTTGAAGTTAACTGTTGCTTGCCTTTAAAGTTTAAAAACTTTACGTGAGGAGGGGGAATGGAGGAAGTGGGAGTAGTTGGTGATTTTTATTGATGGTTTCTATTGTTTGAAAATTTAAAAATTCTAAAAAATCTTAACATTTTTTTAAATAAATTTGAAACTCCAACAGAATTGGAGAATTGTCCAAAAAAAGTACATGTGTCAATTTAATGTTATGGCACTTGCCATTATAATATTTCTTTGCCTCTTCTATTATATATAAACTAGTACTAGTATTAGGACGCGCGATGCGCGGACACAAACCATGTCAAAACTGACTTGGGTTATTCGAATTATATGGAATAAGTTTAAAATATAAACCTTTCAGATAAAAATTATATATAATCATGAGATATCAATTTAGAAGAAGGACATGAAACTATTTTTCAAATGTCATAATCGATAATCTATTTTTTTTTATTTTTTATATCTGTAACAACCTGACCCCTTGATTTTAGTACTTACATTTTTGCTATCAATATTAAAGAATACTAAACATGTTTTATTGTGATATGTGTTGTTTGAGCACATTCGATCATATTATTTTAACAAAATTCTTACTACCACTTTGTTTATCATCTAATATATAGTATTATCATGTTTTCATGTGACTCTTTATTAACTCATTACTTTATTTAATATTATTATTCGTTATTATCCTTTAATATAATATAGATAGATATCGTAATTATTTTAATCTTAAAATAAATATTTATTTTATTTAAAAATATTGCTCGGAATTCATAAATTATTTAAATTATCAATACTCTTTTTGAATATTGTATATTTACTTTATTTTATTTATAAACTATTTCTTTGTATAAATCTCCTCTCAATGGCTCTAATTTATTTTAATTATTTAAAAAAATTAATTTTTTATTTTATCTATTAGACTTGAATTATGTGGCCTTATCCACAACATGACCTTTCTTATCATAATAAACAAAAACACTTTCTCGTCTCAAATTTAAATAACTTAAATCCTTCTTTTCTTTTTCTTCTTTATGACAATTTTTTTGTTATTTTAATCTTTTCTCTATTTGTTCTTTATTTTGCATTATAATTAAGGGAAACTCCGTAACAAAATGCAAAAAAAGATATATATGATTCTGAAATTACACTTTATCTGAATTCAAGCTATGTTCTCTGTTGATCCACCATGACTTCTTTGTTAACATCAAGTTCATTAGACAATAAAAAGGCAAAAGAATTACAATGAAAACACGATAGGGCAATCTAGGTAGAATTCTAATATCTTCTCCTCTCTTAGTTAGTTACTATTTAATTTAAACCAACTGACTCATCATAACTTATATATAGCACTTCGGCGACGAATACTCTATCTACCTATTTAGGAAAATTTTCTGACGCTTCTAACAATAGACATTTGTGTTGCATCAAATTTTACCCAAGTTGTTATAGTGTAAAAAATTAACAAAACTGAAAAACTGTAATCAAATGACAACATATATTATTGAGTGTATCACAATTAACCACATGGCATCACATTGATAATAACAAAAGATCACCCGTAATCCAGTGACAATACCGACTTACCATTGAGGAGTCATTTATTTTGGTGTTATCATTTCAAATACAGTAAAAATGATCTTCTTGGTGTACGAATGATATTATTTCTTGCCATGTAGAAATTCTTTTTCCTTCCAATTAATCTTTATTAATTGCAAGTACAAAGCGTTTGCAAGTTTAAACAACATAAAACAGACTGTTTGGGCTTGACTTTTCAGATTAGAGAAGGTAGAACTAAAGAAATAGTGCATGGTTATGTACAAAAAGATTAAAGTTATTTTATAATCTTAAAAAGGAATCCATTATCCCTCACGTATAGGGGAGGGTGGGGGAGAAAGTTTGATTTCTTATTAGTCCGTGCCTCTGATTTAGGAGAAATCTATATATTACTAAAAGGAAAGGAAAAAGCGCTTTCGTTAATTCAAGTGGCAGCTTAAAAAAAAGCCACATGACATAATTAGTTACTAAATTTATTATTTAGTTAATAATTAATTATTGGTTATTTTTTTGAATTTAAATATATATAAAAAATGAAAATAATAAAAAAATAGTGATCAATACCTTATCATCAAAAAATATGGTATAATAATTCATAATCTATTCTAAATATTCCCGGGATAGAAAATCCGGAAGGGAATTATCAATTCCTTTTTTGTATTGTATTTCAAAATCGAAAGGTGCTAGCTGAGCCTGCCATCTAGCAAATATTAATTTTGAAGCATCGTGCTTAAAATCTTTGTCAAACATGTATTTAACAGATTGAGCATCAGTTTTTATCAAAAACTTTTGGTTGTATAAGTCGTCTTGAAATTTTAATACACACTTAACAATTGTTAACATTTCATGCGCCACAGTAGCGTATTTCTTCTGGGCTTCGGTCCATTTACCAGAGTGAAATCTTATTAAGTATTCCAGAAACTAAGCTATGTTCTGGTATATTAAATAATTCCATCAAGAGATGATGATAATGTGGCAGCTATTAGTATTGCAGAAATTAATAAATTGATTTCTCAAAACAATTATTTGGGTTTATATGTAAAAATTTTAGGAGAACATATTGGTTCTCTTGATAAAAAACTTGATGATTTGACTATTTTAATAAAAGAAATGGGTACTAAGAAAGGACCAACTGATATTGCCTCCACTTCAGGAAGTAAAACAGTTGATCAAAACATTCTTACTCATATTCAAAGACCTCCTGAGATCCAGGATTTTAAATTTAAATCTCTTGATGACTTAGCTCAGCTTTTAGATAAAAAGCTTTCTGGTTTAAATATTAGACCTATTGATATATCAAAAAACTTTGCTGATAAAATGGAGACCGTTTCTGATTATAAAACTGAGACTTGGTCAGAGTTTAATAAACTCAAAGGGATTGTTAAACAAAATCATAGGTATGCTGATAAACCAAGAATGCAGACCTATTATTATCCCCGTCCTACTCCTCAAGATGTGTTGATTGAGGAACGAGATTGGAATCAGACTAATACGTCTTATAACGGTTCCGAAATTTATGAATGGAATCTTGATGGTCTAACTGATAGACAATTAACCATTCTCGTACACAGAATGCTCATGTATTCGACTATCTGTAAAAGTGTTAAAAATACAGATAGAACCATTTGCAAAATGATTATTGCAGGATTTACTGGCCAACTTCGTGGCTGGTGGGATAATCATTTATCTGTAGAAGAAAAGGCGTTCGTTATAAATGCTACGGCAACCGACGAAGGGGAGGCGTTCGTTATAAATGCTACGGCAACCGACGAAGGGGTTGATAACATAGGTATGGCTCTAGTAGTGGGTAGAGAAGATGCAGTTTATACTCTTATCCTTACAATTTTAGAGCATTTCAACGGTAGATTTACCTCAAACCATCAGACCGTCAGAACTTTACTTAATGGACTTAGATGTAAGACCCTTAGTGAGTTTAGATGGTATAAAGATACTTTTATGAGTAGAGTTATGGAACTACCCGAGAATAGATATGAGCACTGGAAAGCCAAGTTTATAGACGACCTCCCTTCCTTATTTGCTGAAAGAGTAAGGAATGTGTTAAAAGGTAGTTGCGGAGAGATTCTGTATAATAATTATACATATGGTAAGCTTATAGGTGTTTGTACAGAAGAAGGTCTTAAATTATGTAATGAGCTAAGACTTTCTAGACAGCTTAAGATAGATAAGCTTAAAGAAAGGTCCCAAGTAGGTGACTTTTGTACCCAGTTTGGTTTACCCGGAACTTCCACTCAAAATAGGAAGAAGAAAACCAAATATCATAGGTACCCTAACCCGGATAGCCCGTATAAGAAAAAGAGGTCTAGATATAGGCCTAAGGAAGAACGTAATACTAGAAAAGCGAACAGGAAATCTACTCGATTTGCGAAGAATAGATCCAAACGTGATCTCGCTGATATTAAGTGTTATAAGTGTGGAAAGTTTGGTCATATTTCTCCAAACTGCAAGCTTCAAAAGCTAAAAACCTTAGAACTCGATGATGAGTTACACGATAAGGTTTATGGCTTGTTATACACTTCGGGATCAGAATCTGACTATTACTCAGAGACTGAATCTGAAGCTGAAGTTGAGTTAATTGATTTTTCTGATAATAATAAAAATGTAGATATTTCTTGCACTACATGCAAAAATGATATTTGTGCTTGTGATAGTGATGAATTTTATAAATTGAAATCACAATTTGATGGTCTTAATATAAAAACTATTACATCTGACAATGTAATAGAACTTTTAAAAGAAGTTACTGATGAAAAACTTCGTGAAAAAATTATTACTTTAGCTGCTAGTTCAAGTTCTAGTAGTTCAAGATCTGTTGAAAAATACAAAAACGAATTTGAACACTTTGCACCATATTCTTTATCTGAAATAAATAGAAGACTTCAAAAGTCCACTACTCCTAGTCGAGATACTTCTTTTGATGATTTAAAAGAAGAAATAGAAAATTTGAAAAGAGATATTAAGTCTCTTAAGCAAAATCAAATGATTTGTGATCACCGTATTACTCAAATTGAGACAAATAATTCTCTACCTGAATCTTCGACTAAAGGATTTTCTGATTTTTCTAATGATAAAGGAAAAGAAATTTCTGATGAAAAATCTGATTTATTTTTAGGTATGATGCAAATTATTACTGCACACAAATGGTATATTAAATGTACTATTTTGATTGATAATAATTTTTCTATAACGGATATAGCTATGATTGATAGTGGTGCAGATGTAAGCTGCATTCAGGAAGGATTGATTCCTACTAGATATTTTCAAAAGACTACTCATTTGGTGAAATCCGCTTCTGGTCATGCTTTAGATATAGAGTACAAATTGCCTAATACTCATATTTGCCAGAATAAAGTCTGTATTCCACATTTCTTCTTTTTGGTAAAAAACCAGTTATACCCTCCAATCATACTTGGAACACCTTTTATTAATGCTATTTATCCGTTTAATAATATAGATGAACATGGTTTTTCTGCTAATTATCAAGATAAAAAGATAAGCTATTCCTTTGTTACAGATCCCGTAACTAGAGATATTAATGCCTTGATTAATATGAAACAAAGGCATGTTGATTCATTACAATTAGAAATTCTTAGTATGAATATATTCGATACTATACAATCTGCAAAAGTTCAGCAGAAGATTAAATTGATTGCTGAAAAAATGGCCGTTGATGTTTGCGCCGATCACCCTAGTGCCTTTTGGAACAGGAAAAGGCATATTGTAACTCTTCCATACGAAGAAACCTTCTCTGAGGATGATATTCCTACTAAATCTCGACCTTGCCAGATGAATGCTGAGCTAGTTGAATTCTGCAAAAACGAGATTGATAGTTTGTTACAAAAGGGTTTGATAAAACCCTCAAAATCTCCTTGGTCATGTTCTGCCTTTTATGTTAATAATGCGGCAGAAAAGGAACGAGGTATTCCTCGCTTAGTTATAAATTATAAACCATTAAATAAACATCTAAAATGGATTAGGTATCCTATCCCAAATAAAAGGGACTTGCTATCTAGGTTATATGACGCCAATATATTTTCAAAATTTGATTTAAAATCTGGTTATTGGCAAATTCAAATATTTAAAGAGCATACTTATAGAACTGCTTTCAATGTTCCATTTGGACAATATGAATGGAATGTTATGCCATTTGGTTTAAAAAATGCCCCTTCTGAATTTCAAAAAATTATGAATGATATTTTTAACCCATATTTGAATTTTATCATCGTTTATATTGACGACATATTAGTATTTTCCAAAACTTTGGAGATGCATATCAAGCATCTTGATATTTTCAAGAAAATTGTTATACAAAACGGTTTAGTAATTTCTAAATCTAAGATGAGTCTATTCCAAATAAATGTTCGTTTTCTAGGTCATAATATTTGCCAGGGAAAAATTACCCCAATACAAAGATCTATTGATTTTGCCTCAAAATTTCCTGATGTTATCACTGACAGGACTCAATTACAAAGATTTTTGGGAAGTCTGAATTATATATCCCCTTTTTATAAAAGTTTGTCACGAGATCTAGCCCCTCTATACGATCGGCTGAAGAAAGATCATAAACACCCTTGGACTAACCAACATACTGAGTTAGTCAAAAGTATTAAAGGGCGTGTTAAATCTTTACCTTGTTTAACCCTTGCCAATCCTACTTGGCAAAAGATTATCGAGACAGATGCGTCTAATGTTGGATATGGAGGGATTTTGAAACAAGTAAATCCCAATAATAAGAGTGAATTCTTAATAAGATTTCACTCTGGTAAATGGACCGAAGCCCAGAAGAAATACGCTACTGTGGCGCATGAAATGTTAACAATTGTTAAGTGTGTATTAAAATTTCAAGACGACTTATACAACCAAAAGTTTTTGATAAAAACTGATGCTCAATCTGTTAAATACATGTTTGACAAAGATTTTAAGCACGATGCTTCAAAATTAATATTTGCTAGATGGCAGGCTCAGCTAGCACCTTTCGATTTTGAAATACAATACAAAAAAGGAATTGATAATTCCCTTCCGGATTTTCTATCCCGGGAATATTTAGAATAAATTATGAATTATTATACCATGTTTTTTGATGATAAGGTACTGATCACTATTCTTAAAGTGATTAAATTAAATAGAGACTTACAAGAAGTTATACTTGATATTATTATGGCTGACATTATTAAAACAAGGGAAGAAGAACACTCTAATTTTCAAGAAGTTATTGATATTCTTCAGTTAATTGAAAATGTGTGTCCCTTCGGTCAAGATGATATCAGCACTAGAATTATGCTATCCTTTTTAATTAATAATGATTTGCAATCACTTTTTTAATAATGATTTGCAATTTCCGCAGAATGGACCCTTCATGGGTCACCAGGGGTAGAGGTAGGGGAAGATCTTCCCCTAGTAGGACTTATTCTCAGGGATCGTCATACGGATCCTCATCAAACTCTCCAGTAATACAAAGAGGAAAAAAGAGTTTGATAAACTCAAAGGTGCCGCATACAGGAGAGTCCTCAGGACATTCTATACATCTGGAAGATATTCCAGAAGATAGTCCGTTATATGGACATCTGCAGGCTTATTTAGCATCCAAAAAGCAAAGTGATACTTTTGCTTCAATAGCTAAAGAGGAAGATAATGACGATATCAAGTCATATGAAAAGTTACCAAAGAGAGAAATGATATTTCTCCTTGAAAACTCTGAGATTCAGAGAAAAGAAGAACCGTGGAAAATATTTCAGAGATATCTGATTAATGGATTATACTATCCGGGTGAATCATATAAAACCCGCACCTATTATGAAACTATCCTGATCAGTACAGGTAGTGCAGAATTCCAGCACTTTTCGGGTTATAACACGAATGAAAATGTTTATAACTTTTCAAAAGTCATTATCAAACAGATTATATCTGTTGAAGAATGGGGTATTTCAACAATGAAAGAAAGGCAGATAAGCCTTAATAAATCACCTATGAATTTTTATCAAACAGATTATATCTGTTGAAGAATGGGGTATTTCAACAATGAAAGAAAGGCAGATAAGCCTTAATAAATCACCTATGAATTTCACTTATTGGGATTATATTCAAGCATTTGATAGGGTGCTTTATTATAACAATGAGAGACATAAGCATACTTGGTTTATCAAAGTATGCGCAAAGGTATTTACAGGACCTATCCCTAACTGGTTTTTAAACTGGTGGTCATACCACGGTCCTACTACCAAGATTTTGCCCGAACCATTTCTAAAGTTATACAAAGAATGGACAAAAGCTTCGCCGTTCTTAACAGATTTATATCACGCAGATCATATCTGCTATCTAGAAAAAATTGATCAGATTTACTTCTTTATTGAATTTTCTATCCCCTGGATCCATAAATGGACAATTCCTAAAGTTTCTATAAAAACCATTTATGATTATGGTTGGTTTGATAAACTTTCTTCTAAACAATTGATAAAAACGACTGAACAGTCTTTAGCATTAAATTCGTCTGAACAAACTATTCGTTTGTTAAACAAGCATGATATAGATTTATATAAACATCATTACCATTATGTGCATATTGGTATGGTTCAAATTGCTTTTAAACCTTTAACCCTTAAAGGGTTACCAGAGACCTTCTTAGCAGCTCTTAGAGATGCTAGAAATCTGAATTTCAGACAGTCTCTAATGGGTTCGATAGAATCTACAGTGGCCTATGGTCCAGTATATTTTAATACTCAACCCAATTTGCAACTATCTCTTTCTGATGTTAATATTCTTGATGCTTTAACTTTAAATGTGAAAACGCATGGTTATAATTATGCGCCTGGTTCTGAACTTATATGTCTGTCCTATAGGATTTATTTCAAATTATTATCTACTTTAAGGATTTGTATTCAATTTGATGATAAGTCTACTATTTATAATAGACATTCTTTTTCTAATAACAGACTTCTACCTGCTATGCAACATATTTCCCCTGTTGAACCAGTTTACGGTCCAGCTCGCAATCGTGCGACTTCTTTACACACTATTGCTAGCGATAAGCCTGATTCCAAGGTTAAGAGGGTTGAAAGGGTTAAGATTAACCCTCAAACAAATATTGTTCAAGATAATGACAATATTTCAGATAAGGATATTCCTTCTCTATCCGAGATGGATTTCGACCCCAATAATATTTAATGATTCCACACCAAATTGATTTTAGCCCAGGTTCTAGGGCCCGTATTTATATTCAAAAAGAATTTTTTAGTGAAAAATGGAACCAGTTTAAAACATGGTTTTTTGATACTTATAGTAAAGAGGATTTGAATAATATATCTCAAGAATTTTATGAAACTTGTGCCTTACATAATCAAATTATGTATTTTGTTCCTTGGTTTATAACGAACGCCAGGATCTAGGTAGGCGGGCGGTAGTCCGCACGGCCATCCAGATCTAGCTGCTTTAGTACACTTTAAAGGTTGGCGGTAGTCCGCACGACCAATAAGGATTCGAAATATACGGAAATTCTATTATAGTTTAATGACTGTATGGAAGGATCTATATCCTTTTACCCAAGCAAGGGGCCTGTCTAAGCCCGATACATACTCTTATTGAGCCCATGTGTCTAGCAGTTCTAACTGTGAAAGAGGTAGCCCTTTCGACAACTTCAGCGGGCTTTAATGTCACAGCTGGCTAGACGTAGCCACTAAGGCAAAGCCAATAAGAGTAGTACCAGAGCCGACTGTACCACCATCTTGGAACCAAATCAAGAAACTATATTACAATTTCTTTATATTTTGAAAGAGTCTGGATTCTTCATGGTTAATATGCAAGAGAAATTAGTGCTTCAACATAGATATGAATCCGTTTAGCCGGACATAGTCACGGCTAGGGAGAGATACTAAAAATACTTAAAAGAAGAATAAATATGTACCTTGTAGGCCGAGAAGCAAGGCCCTGAAGATGAACTTCAAAACTTTTATTAATTCTTGAACTCGATTTACAAACTAAGCTATGAACTAAGTGTTTACAAAGGGGGTTGGTTGAGAGAGAGAGAGGAGAGAGAAAGTAGAGAGAGAGGGGGGTTCCAGCCTTCTTGTTCTTCAAATGAAGAAGCATTCTTAAATAACAAGAAAAAAGAATCTTGAATAGTAAAATGGGTCCCATATCTGGGTCCCTACACAGTGTTTTTACTGTAGATAAACAGTGTTTCTACTGTTGATGAACAGTGTATCTACTGTTTAAGTGGGTCCTGGCGGCTGATAAGCTGTCAAGTCTTCTTTTTATCCATATTTTGCATCTGTTGGAGGAATTCTTCCACCTTGTCGATTTCTCTGTCAGATAATATCATTTCTGGCTGTATAGGTTGAGTATCTTCTACGAGGTCATCACCACTCGTCTCACTTCTCATTGAAGTGTCTGATTTTTCACACTGATCTAGGGATTGGAGCAGATTTCTTTTCAATCCTTCTAAGTATTGATTTATCAAATCCATTTTATCTCCATCTTGGATTGATATTCTCCGAGCAATATGTTTAACAGTGCTTTCTTCTACTATCCTTTTTTGAGGGGCTGTCACATATAAATGAATTTGTGTTTTTATAGAATCTAATAATTCTTGGCCGTATAACGTCTTTGTTTTGGGATCAGCTTTCATCAATTTGTCCCAAAAATTGTTGTAGAATACCCTATATAAACAAGGGATTTGTTCTTCCGTATAACCCATTTCCGGGGTCCATTTATGGATCCAGGGGATAGAAAATTCAATAAAGAAGTAAATCTGATCAATTTTTTCTAGATAGCAGATATGATCTGCGTGATATAAATCTGTTAAGAACGGCGAAGCTTTTGTCCATTCTTTGTATAACTTTAGAAATGGTTCGGGCAAAATCTTGGTAGTAGGACCGTGGTATGACCACCAGTTTAAAAACCAGTTAGGGATAGGTCCTGTAAATACCTTTGCGCATACTTTGATAAACCAAGTATGCTTATGTCTCTCATTGTTATAATAAAGCACCCTATCAAATGCTTGAATATAATCCCAATAAGTGAAATTCATAGGTGATTTATTAAGGCTTATCTGCCTTTCTTTCATTGTTGAAATACCCCATTCTTCAACAGATATAATCTGTTTGATAATGACTTTTGAAAAGTTATAAACATTTTCATTCGTGTTATAACCCGAAAAGTGCTGGAATTCTGCACTACCTGTACTGATCAGGATAGTTTCATAATAGGTGCGGGTTTTATATGATTCACCCGGATAGTATAATCCATTAATCAGATATCTCTGAAATATTTTCCACGGTTCTTCTTTTCTCTGAATCTCAGAGTTTTCAAGGAGAAATATCATTTCTCTCTTTGGTAACTTTTCATATGACTTGATATCGTCATTATCTTCCTCTTTAGCAATTGAAGCAAAAGTATCACTTTGCTTTTTGGATGCTAAATAAGCCTGCAGATGTCCATATAACGGACTATCTTCTGGAATATCTTCCAGATGTATAGAATGTCCTGAGGACTCTCCTGTATGCGGCACCTTTGAGTTTATCAAACTCTTTTTTCCTCTTTGTATTACTGGAGAGTTTGATGAGGATCCGTATGACGATCCCTGAGAATAAGTCCTACTAGGGGAAGATCTTCCCCTACCTCTGCCCCTGGTGACCCATGAAGGGTCCATTCTGCGGAAATTGCAAATCATTATTAAAAAAGTGATTGCAAATAATTATTAATTAAAAAGGATAGCATAATTCTAGTGCTGATATCATCTTGACCGAAGGGACACACATTTTCAATTAACTGAAGAATATCAATAACTTCTTGAAAATTAGAGTGTTCTTCTTCCCTTGTTTTAATAATGTCAGCCATAATAATATCAAGTATAACTTCTTGTAAGTCTCTATTTAATTTAATCACTTTAAGAATAGTGATCAGTACCTTATCATCAAAAAACATGGTATAATAATTCATAATTTATTCTAAATATTCCCGGGATAGAAAATCCGGAAGGGAATTATCAATTCCTTTTTTGTATTGTATTTCAAAATCGAAAGGTGCTAGCTGAGCCTGCCATCTAGCAAATATTAATTTTGAAGCATCGTGCTTAAAATCTTTGTCAAACATGTATTTAACAGATTGAGCATCAGTTTTTATCAAAAACTTTTGGTTGTATAAGTCGTCTTGAAATTTTAATACACACTTAACAATTGTTAACATTTCATGCGCCACAGTAGCGTATTTCTTCTGGGCTTCGGTCCATTTACCAGAGTGAAATCTTATTAAGTATTCACTCTTATTATTGAGATTTACTTGTTTCAAAATCCCTCCATATCCAACATTAGACGCATCTGTCTCGATAATCTTTTGCCAAGTAGGATTGGCAAGGGTTAAACAAGGTAAAGATTTAACACGCCCTTTAATACTTTTGACTAACTCAGTATGTTGGTTAGTCCAAGGGTGTTTATGATCTTTCTTCAGCCGATCGTATAGAGGGGCTAGATCTCGTGACAAACTTTTATAAAAAGGGGATATATAATTCAGACTTCCCAAAAATCTTTGTAATTGAGTCCTGTCAGTGATAACATCAGGAAATTTTGAGGCAAAATCAATAGATCTTTGTATTGGGGTAATTTTTCCCTGGCAAATATTATGACCTAGAAAACGAACATTTGTTTGGAATAGACTCATCTTAGATTTAGAAATTACTAAACCGTTTTGTATAACAATTTTCTTGAAAATATCAAGATGCTTGATATGCATCTCCAAAGTTTTGGAAAATACTAATATGTCGTCAATATAAACGATGATAAAATTCAAATATGGGTTAAAAATATCATTCATAATTTTTTGAAATTCAGAAGGGGCATTTTTTAAACCAAATGGCATAACATTCCATTCATATTGTCCAAATGGAACATTGAAAGCAGTTCTATAAGTATGCTCTTTAAATATTTGAATTTGCCAATAACCAGATTTTAAATCAAATTTTGAAAATATATTGGCGTCATATAACCTAGATAGCAAGTCCCTTTTATTAGGGATAGGATACCTAATCCATTTTAGATGTTTATTTAATGGTTTATAATTTATAACTAAGCGAGGAATACCTCGTTCCTTTTCTGCCGCATTATTAACATAAAAGGCAGAACATGACCAAGGAGATTTTGAGGGTTTTATCAAACCCTTTTGTAACAAACTATCAATCTCGTTTTTGCAGAATTCAACTAGCTCAGCATTCATCTGGCAAGGTCGAGATTTAGTAGGAATATCATCCTCAGAGAAGGTTTCTTCGTATGGAAGAGTTACAATATGCCTTTTCCTGTTCCAAAAGGCACTAGGGTGATCGGCGCAAACATCAACGGCCATTTTTTCAGCAATCAATTTAATCTTCTGCTGAACTTTTGCAGATTGTATAGTATCGAATATATTCATACTAAGAATTTCTAATTGTAATGAATCAACATGCCTTTGTTTCATATTAATCAAGGCATTAATATCTCTAGTTACGGGATCTGTAACAAAGGAATAGCTTATCTTTTTATCTTGATAATTAGCAGAAAAACCATGTTCATCTATATTATTAAACGGATAAATAGCATTAATAAAAGGTGTTCCAAGTATGATTGGAGGGTATAACTGGTTTTTTACCAAAAAGAAGAAATGTGGAATACAGACTTTATTCTGGCAAATATGAGTATTAGGCAATTTGTACTCTATATCTAAAGCATGACCAGAAGCGGATTTCACCAAATGAGTAGTCTTTTGAAAATATCTAGTAGGAATCAATCCTTCCTGAATGCAGCTTACATCTGCACCACTATCAATCATAGCTATATCCGTTATAGAAAAATTATTATCAATCAAAATAGTACATTTAATATACCATTTGTGTGCAGTAATAATTTGCATCATACCTAAAAATAAATCAGATTTTTCATCAGAAATTTCTTTTCCTTTATCATTAGAAAAATCAGAAAATCCTTTAGTCGAAGATTCAGGTAGAGAATTATTTGTCTCAATTTGAGTAATACGGTGATCACAAATCATTTGATTTTGCTTAAGAGACTTAATATCTCTTTTCAAATTTTCTATTTCTTCTTTTAAATCATCAAAAGAAGTATCTCGACTAGGAGTAGTGGACTTTTGAAGTCTTCTATTTATTTCAGATAAAGAATATGGTGCAAAGTGTTCAAATTCGTTTTTGTATTTTTCAACAGATCTTGAACTACTAGAACTTGAACTAGCAGCTAAAGTAATAATTTTTTCACGAAGTTTTTCATCAGTAACTTCTTTTAAAAGTTCTATTACATTGTCAGATGTAATAGTTTTTATATTAAGACCATCAAATTGTGATTTCAATTTATAAAATTCATCACTATCACAAGCACAAATATCATTTTTGCATGTAGTGCAAGAAATATCTACATTTTTTTTATCAGAAAAATCAATTAACTCAACTTCAGCTTCAGATTCAGTCTCTGAGTAATAGTCAGATTCTGATCCCGAAGTGTATAACAAGCCATAAACCTTATCGTGTAACTCATCATCGAGTTCTAAGGTTTTTAGCTTTTGCAGCTTGCAGTTTGGAGAAATATGACCAAACTTTCCACACTTATAACACTTAATATCAGCGAGATCACGTTTGGATCTATTCTTCGCAAATCGAGTAGATTTCCTGTTCGCTTTTCTAGTATCACGTTCTTCCTTAGGCCTATATCTAGACCTCTTTTTCTTATACGGGCTATCCGGGTTAGGGTACCTATTATATTTGGTTTTCTTCTTCCTATTTTGAGTGGAAGTTCCGGGTAAACCAAACTGGGTACAAAAGTCACCTACTTGGGACCTTTCTTTAAGCTTATCTATCTTAAGCTGTCTAGAAAGTCTTAGCTCATTACATAATTTAAGACCTTCTTCTGTACAAACACCTATAAGCTTACCATATGTATAATTATTATACAGAATCTCTCCGCAACTACCTTTTAACACATTCCTTACTCTTTCAGCAAATAAGGAAGGGAGGCCGTCTATAAACTTGGCTTTCCAGTGTTCATATCTATTCTCGGGTAGTTCCATAACTCTACTCATAAAAGTATCTTTATACCATCTAAACTCACTAAGGGTCTTACATCTAAGTCCATTAAGTAAAGTTCTGACGGTCTGATGGTTTGAGGTAAATCTACCGTTGAAATGCTCTAAAATTGTAAGGATAAGAGTATAAACTGCATCTTCTCTACCCACTACTAGAGCCATACCTATGTTATCAACCCCTTCGTCGGTTGCCGTAGCATTTATAACGAACGCCTTTTCTTCTACAGATAAATGATTATCCCACCAGCCACGAAGTTGGCCAGTAAATCCTGCAATAATCATTTTGCAAATGGTTCTATCTGTATTTTTAACACTTTTACAGATAGTCGAATACATGAGCATTCTGTGTACGAGAATGGTTAATTGTCTATCAGTTAGACCATCAAGATTCCATTCATAAATTTCGGAACCGTTATAAGACGTATTAGTCTGATTCCAATCTCGTTCCTCAATCAACACATCTTGAGGAGTAGGACGGGGATAATAATAGGTTTGCATTCTTGGTTTATCAGCATACCTATGATTTTGTTTAACAATCCCTTTCAGTTTATTAAACTCTGACCAAGTCTCAGTTTTATAATCAGAAACGGTCTCCATTTTATCAGCAAAGTTTTTTGATATATCAATAGGTCTAATATTTAAACCAGAAAGCTTTTTATCTAAAAGCTGAGCTAAGTCATCAAGAGATTTAAATTTAAAATCCTGGATCTCAGGAGGTCTTTGAATATGAGTAAGAATGTTTTGATCAACTGTTTTACTTCCTGAAGTGGAGGCAATATCAGTTGGTCCTTTCTTAGTACCCATTTCTTTTATTAAAATAGTCAAATCATCAAGTTTTTTATCAAGAGAACCAATATGTTCTCCTAAAATTTTTACATATAAACCCAAATAATTGTTTTGAGAAATCAATTTATTAATTTCTGCAATACTAATAGCTGCCACATTATCATCAATAAATTTTTGAAAGGCAGTGAAAGTAATACCAGTATTATTAGGTAAAATAAAGGGAGCCTGAGGCGGATAAATTGCTTTAGTAATATTACCACTCCCGTCTTTATAAGATCTTTCTAATACCTTTATATAAAGAGGTAAATACGTTGTTATAAACCAAGGAACAAAATACATAATTTGATTATGTAAGGCACAAGTTTCATAAAATTCTTGAGATATATTATTCAAATCCTCTTTACTATAAGTATCAAAAAACCATGTTTTAAACTGGTTCCATTTTTCACTAAAAAATTCTTTTTGAATATAAATACGGGCCCTAGAACCTGGGCTAAAATCAATTTGGTGTGGAATCATTAAATATTATTGGGGTCGAAATCCATCTCGGATAGAGAAGGAATATCCTTATCTGAAATATTGTCATTATCTTGAACAACATTTGTTTGAGGGTTAATCTTAACCCTTTCAACCCTCTTAACCTTGGAATCAGGCTTATCGCTAGCAATAGTGTGTAAAGAAGCCGCACGATTGCGAGCTGGACCGTAAACTGGTTCAACAGGGGAAATATGTTGCATAGCAGGTAGAAGTCTGTTATTAGAAAAAGAATGTCTATTATAAATAGTAGACTTATCATCAAATTGAATACAAATCCTACCATCCGGATTTTGAGTGACATGCGAAAATTCAGTATTTGACAAGTCGTTAGTAATCTGACTTGGGGATATAACAGAATTTAAAGTCCATGTAGTCGGAAAATTAATTTCCTCCCATCTGATAGGTCTCCTAGTGGTGACCTTGGACTTTGCAAAATTGGTTTCGACCAGTATGGTCTGATCCGAAGTATCGTATAACTTACATTTAGGATTTAAAGTAGATAATAATTTGAAATAAATCCTATAGAACAGACATATAAGTTCAGAACCAGGCGCATAATTATAACCATGCGTTTTCACATTTAAAGTTAAAGCATCAAGAATATTAACATCAGAAAGAGATAGTTGCAAATTGGGTTGAGTATTAAAATATACTGGACCATAGGCCACTGTAGATTCTATCGAACCCATTAGAGACTGTCTGAAATTCAGATTTCTAGCATCTCTACGAGCTGCTAAGAAGGTCTCTGGTAACCCTTTAAGGGTTAAAGGTTTAAAAGCAATTTGAACCATACCAATATGCACATAATGGTAATGATGTTTATATAAATCTATATCATGCTTGTTTAACAAACGAATAGTTTGTTCAGACGAATTTAATGCTAAAGACTGTTCAGTCGTTTTTATCAATTGTTTAGAAGAAAGTTTATCAAACCAACCATAATCATAAATGGTTTTTATAGAAACTTTAGGAATTGTCCATTTATTTAATAAATCAAGGTTTTGAGGTATATCTACCTCTTCAAGTCTAGTACTTTTAGTACTTGTTTCTCCCAGATCCATTCCAAAGCTTCATATCTATGTTGAATCTTTCATATCTATTACACAATTACCATGAAAATTTCCTAGGCTCAAGACGAAATTTTATAGACTGCAGATGTCCATATAACGGACAATTACCATGAAATCTTATTTAATCTTATAAAGGGTTAAGATTAACCCTCAAACAAATATTGTTCAAGATAATGACAATATTTCAGATAAGGATATTCCTTCTCTATCCGAGATGGATTTCGACCCCAATAATATTTAATGATTCCACACCAAATTGATTTTAGCCCAGGTTCTAGGGCCCGTATTTATATTCAAAAAGAATTTTTTAGTGAAAAATGGAACCAGTTTAAAACATGGTTTTTTGATACTTATAGTAAAGAGGATTTGAATAATATATCTCAAGAATTTTATGAAACTTGTGCCTTACATAATCAAATTATGTATTTTGTTCCTTGGTTTATAACAACGTATTTACCTCTTTATATAAAGGTATTAGAAAGATCTTATAAAGACGGGAGTGGTAATATTACTAAAGCAATTTATCCGCCTCAGGCTCTCTTTATTTTACCTAATAATACTGGTATTACTTTCACTGCCTTTCAAAAATTTATTGATGATAATGTGGCAGCTATTAGTATTGCAGAAATTAATAAATTGATTTCTCAAAACAATTATTTGGGTTTATATGTAAAAATTTTAGGAGAACATATTGGTTCTCTTGATAAAAAACTTGATGATTTGACTATTTTAATAAAAGAAATGGGTACTAAGAAAGGACCAACTGATATTGCCTCCACTTCAGGAAGTAAAACAGTTGATCAAAACATTCTTACTCATATTCAAAGACCTCCTGAGATCCAGGATTTTAAATTTAAATCTCTTGATGACTTAGCTCAGCTTTTAGATAAAAAGCTTTCTGGTTTAAATATTAGACCTATTGATATATCAAAAAACTTTGCTGATAAAATGGAGACCGTTTCTGATTATAAAACTGAGACTTGGTCAGAGTTTAATAAACTGAAAGGGATTGTTAAACAAAATCATAGGTATGCTGATAAACCAAGAATGCAAACCTATTATTATCCCCGTCCTACTCCTCAAGATGTGTTGATTGAGGAACGAGATTGGAATCAGACTAATACGTCTTATAACGGTTCCGAAATTTATGAATGGAATCTTGATGGTCTAACTGATAGACAATTAACCATTCTCGTACACAGAATGCTCATGTATTCGACTATCTGTAAAAGTGTTAAAAATACAGATAGAACCATTTGCAAAATGATTATTGCAGGATTTACTGGCCAACTTCGTGGCTGGTGGGATAATCATTTATCTGTAGAAGAAAAGGCGTTCGTTATAAATGCTACGGCAACCGACGAAGGGGTTGATAACATAGGTATGGCTCTAGTAGTGGGTAGAGAAGATGCAGTTTATACTCTTATCCTTACAATTTTAGAGCATTTCAACGGTAGATTTACCTCAAACCATCAGACCGTCAGAACTTTACTTAATGGACTTAGATGTAAGACCCTTAGTGAGTTTAGATGGTATAAAGATACTTTTATGAGTAGAGTTATGGAACTACCCGAGAATAGATATGAGCACTGGAAAGCCAAGTTTATAGACGGCCTCCCTTCCTTATTTGCTGAAAGAGTAAGGAATGTGTTAAAAGGTAGTTGCGGAGAGATTCTGTATAATAATTATACATATGGTAAGCTTATAGGTGTTTGTACAGAAGAAGGTCTTAAATTATGTAATGAGCTAAGACTTTCTAGACAGCTTAAGATAGATAAGCTTAAAGAAAGGTCCCAAGTAGGTGACTTTTGTACCCAGTTTGGTTTACCCGGAACTTCCACTCAAAATAGGAAGAAGAAAACCAAATATCATAGGTACCCTAACCCGGATAGCCCGTATAAGAAAAAGAGGTCTAGATATAGGCCTAAGGAAGAACGTGATACTAGAAAAGCGAACAGGAAATCTACTCGATTTGCGAAGAATAGATCCAAACGTGATCTCGCTGATATTAAGTGTTATAAGTGTGGAAAGTTTGGTCATATTTCTCCAAACTGCAAGCTTCAAAAGCTAAAAACCTTAGAACTCGATGATGAGTTACACGATAAGGTTTATGGCTTGTTATACACTTCGGGATCAGAATCTGACTATTACTCAGAGACTGAATCTGAAGCTGAAGTTGAGTTAATTGATTTTTCTGATAATAATAAAAATGTAGATATTTCTTGCACTACATGCAAAAATGATATTTGTGCTTGTGATAGTGATGAATTTTATAAATTGAAATCACAATTTGATGGTCTTAATATAAAAACTATTACATCTGACAATGTAATAGAACTTTTAAAAGAAGTTACTGATGAAAAACTTCGTGAAAAAATTATTACTTTAGCTGCTAGTTCAAGTTCTAGTAGTTCAAGATCTGTTGAAAAATACAAAAACGAATTTGAACACTTTGCACCATATTCTTTATCTGAAATAAATAGAAGACTTCAAAAGTCCACTACTCCTAGTCGAGATACTTCTTTTGATGATTTAAAAGAAGAAATAGAAAATTTGAAAAGAGATATTAAGTCTCTTAAGCAAAATCAAATGATTTGTGATCACCGTATTACTCAAATTGAGACAAATAATTCTCTACCTGAATCTTCGACTAAAGGATTTTCTGATTTTTCTAATGATAAAGGAAAAGAAATTTCTGATGAAAAATCTGATTTATTTTTAGGTATGATGCAAATTATTACTGCACACAAATGGTATATTAAATGTACTATTTTGATTGATAATAATTTTTCTATAACGGATATAGCTATGATTGATAGTGGTGCAGATGTAAGCTGCATTCAGGAAGGATTGATTCCTACTAGATATTTTCAAAAGACTACTCATTTGGTGAAATCCGCTTCTGGTCATGCTTTAGATATAGAGTACAAATTGCCTAATACTCATATTTGCCAGAATAAAGTCTGTATTCCACATTTCTTCTTTTTGGTAAAAAACCAGTTATACCCTCCAATCATACTTGGAACACCTTTTATTAATGCTATTTATCCGTTTAATAATATAGATGAACATGGTTTTTCTGCTAATTATCAAGATAAAAAGATAAGTTATTCCTTTGTTACAGATCCCGTAACTAGAGATATTAATGCCTTGATTAATATGAAACAAAGGCATGTTGATTCATTACAATTAGAAATTCTTAGTATGAATATATTCGATACTATACAATCTGCAAAAGTTCAGCAGAAGATTAAATTGATTGCTGAAAAAATGGCCGTTGATGTTTGCGCCGATCACCCTAGTGCCTTTTGGAACAGGAAAAGGCATATTGTAACTCTTCCATACGAAGAAACCTTCTCTGAGGATGATATTCCTACTAAATCTCGACCTTGCCAGATGAATGCTGAGCTAGTTGAATTCTGCAAAAACGAGATTGATAGTTTGTTACAAAAGGGTTTGATAAAACCCTCAAAATCTCCTTGGTCATGTTCTGCCTTTTATGTTAATAATGCGGCAGAAAAGGAACGAGGTATTCCTCGCTTAGTTATAAATTATAAACCATTAAATAAACATCTAAAATGGATTAGGTATCCTATCCCTAATAAAAGGGACTTGCTATCTAGGTTATATGACGCCAATATATTTTCAAAATTTGATTTAAAATCTGGTTATTGGCAAATTCAAATATTTAAAGAGCATACTTATAGAACTGCTTTCAATGTTCCATTTGGACAATATGAATGGAATGTTATGCCATTTGGTTTAAAAAATGCCCCTTCTGAATTTCAAAAAATTATGAATGATATTTTTAACCCATATTTGAATTTTATCATCGTTTATATTGACGACATATTAGTATTTTCCAAAACTTTGGAGATGCATATCAAGCATCTTGATATTTTCAAGAAAATTGTTATACAAAACGGTTTAGTAATTTCTAAATCTAAGATGAGTCTATTCCAAACAAATGTTCGTTTTCTAGGTCATAATATTTGCCAGGGAAAAATTACCCCAATACAAAGATCTATTGATTTTGCCTCAAAATTTCCTGATGTTATCACTGACAGGACTCAATTACAAAGATTTTTGGGAAGTCTGAATTATATATCCCCTTTTTATAAAAGTTTGTCACGAGATCTAGCCCCTCTATACGATCGGCTGAAGAAAGATCATAAACACCCTTGGACTAACCAACATACTGAGTTAGTCAAAAGTATTAAAGGGCGTGTTAAATCTTTACCTTGTTTAACCCTTGCCAATCCTACTTGGCAAAAGATTATCGAGACAGATGCGTCTAATGTTGGATATGGAGGGATTTTGAAACAAGTAAATCCCAATAATAAGAGTGAATACTTAATAAGATTTCACTCTGGTAAATGGACCGAAGCCCAGAAGAAATACGCTACTGTGGCGCATGAAATGTTAACAATTGTTAAGTGTGTATTAAAATTTCAAGACGACTTATACAACCAAAAGTTTTTGATAAAAACTGATGCTCAATCTGTTAAATACATGTTTGACAAAGATTTTAAGCACGATGCTTCAAAATTAATATTTGCTAGATGGCAGGCTCAGCTAGCACCTTTCGATTTTGAAATACAATACAAAAAAGGAATTGATAATTCCCTTCCGGATTTTCTATCCCGGGAATATTTAGAATAAATTATGAATTATTATACCATGTTTTTTGATGATAAGGTACTGATCACTATTCTTAAAGTGATTAAATTAAATAGAGACTTACAAGAAGTTATACTTGATATTATTATGGCTGACATTATTAAAACAAGGGAAGAAGAACACTCTAATTTTCAAGAAGTTATTGATATTCTTCAGTTAATTGAAAATGTGTGTCCCTTCGATCAAGATGATATCAGCACTAGAATTATGCTATCCTTTTTAATTAATAATGATTTGCAATCACTTTTTTAATAATGATTTGCAATTTCCGCAGAATGGACCCTTCATGGGTCACCAGGGGCAGAGGTAGGGGAAGATCTTCCCCTAGTAGGACTTATTCTCAGGGATCGTCATACGGATCCTCATCAAACTCTCCAGTAATACAAAGAGGAAAAAAGAGTTTGATAAACTCAAAGGTGCCGCATACAGGAGAATCCTCAGGACATTCTATACATCTGGAAGATATTCCAGAAGATAGTCCGTTATATGGACATCTGCAGGCTTATTTAGCATCCAAAAAGCAAAGTGATACTTTTGCTTCAATTGCTAAAGAGGAAGATAATGACGATATCAAGTCATATGAAAAGTTACCAAAGAGAGAAATGATATTTCTCCTTGAAAACTTTGAGATTCAGAGAAAAGAAGAACCGTGGAAAATATTTCAGAGATATCTGATTAATGGATTATACTATCCGGGTGAATCATATAAAACCCGCACCTATTATGAAACTATCCTGATCAGTACAGGTAGTGCAGAATTCCAGCACTTTTCGGGTTATAACACGAATGAAAATGTTTATAACTTTTCAAAAGTCATTATCAAACAGATTATATCTGTTGAAGAATGGGGTATTTCAACAATGAAAGAAAGGCAGATACATAATTTGTCACGAACTTGATAATAAATGGACCGAAGCCCAGAAAAAATACGCTACTGTGGCGCATGAAATGTTAACAATTGTTAAGTGTGTATTAAAATTTCAAGACGACTTATACAACCAAAAGTTTTTGATAAAAACTGATGCTCAATCTGTTAAATACATGTTTGACAAAGATTTTAAGCACGATGCTTCAAAATTAATATTTGCTAGATGGCAGGCTCAGCTAGCACCTTTCGATTTTGAAATACAATACAAAAAAGGAATTGATAATTCCCTTCCGGATTTTCTATCCCGGGAATATTTAGAATAAATTATGAATTATTATACCATGTTTTTTGATGATAAGGTACTGATCACTATTCTTAAAGTGATTAAATTAAATAGAGACTTACAAGAAGTTATACTTGATATTATTATGGCTGACATTATTAAAACAAGGGAAGAAGAACACTCTAATTTTCAAGAAGTTATTGATATTCTTCAGTTAATTGAAAATGTGTGTCCCTTCGGTCAAGATGATATCAGCACTAGAATTATGCTATCCTTTTTAATTAATAATGATTTGCAATCACTTTTTTAATAATGATTTGCAATTTTCGCAGAATGGACCCTTCATGGGTCACCAGGGGCAGAGGTAGGGGAAGATCTTCCCCTAGTAGGACTTATTCTCAGGGATCGTCATACGGATCCTCATCAAACTCTCCAGTAATACAAAGAGGAAAAAAGAGTTTGATAAACTCAAAGGTGCCGCATACAGGAGAGTCCTCAGGACATTCTATACATCTGGAAGATATTCCAGAAGATAGTCCGTTATATGGACATCTGCAGGCTTATTTAGCATCCAAAAAGCAAAGTGATACTTTTGCTTCAATTGCTAAAGAGGAAGATAATGACGATATCAAGTCATATGAAAAGTTACCAAAGAGAGAAATGATATTTCTCCTTGAAAACTCTGAGATTCAGAGAAAAGAAGAACCGTGGAAAATATTTCAGAGATATCTGATTAATGGATTATACTATCCGGGTGAATCATATAAAACCCGCACCTATTATGAAACTATCCTGATCAGTACAGGTAGTGCAGAATTCCAGCACTTTTCGGGTTATAACACGAATGAAAATGTTTATAACTTTTCAAAAGTCATTATCAAACAGATTATATCTGTTGAAGAATGGGGTATTTCAACAATGAAAGAAAGGCAGATACATAATTTGTCACGAACTTGATAATAAATGGACCGAAGCCCAGAAAAAATACGCTACTGTGGCGCATGAAATGTTAACAATTGTTAAGTGTGTATTAAAATTTCAAGACGACTTATACAACCAAAAGTTTTTGATAAAAACTGATGCTCAATCTGTTAAATACATGTTTGACAAAGATTTTAAGCACGATGCTTCAAAATTAATATTTGCTAGATGGCAGGCTCAGCTAGCACCTTTCGATTTTGAAATACAATACAAAAAAGGAATTGATAATTCCCTTCCGGATTTTCTATCCCGGGAATATTTAGAATAAATTATGAATTATTATACCATGTTTTTTGATGATAAGGTACTGATCACTATTCTTAAAGTGATTAAATTAAATAGAGACTTACAAGAAGTTATACTTGATATTATTATGGCTGACATTATTAAAACAAGGGAAGAAGAACACTCTAATTTTCAAGAAGTTATTGATATTCTTCAGTTAATTGAAAATGTGTGTCCCTTCGGTCAAGATGATATCAGCACTAGAATTATGCTATCCTTTTTAATTAATAATGATTTGCAATCACTTTTTTAATAATGATTTGCAATTTCCGCAGAATGGACCCTTCATGGGTCACCAGGGGCAGAGGTAGGGGAAGATCTTCCCCTAGTAGGACTTATTCTCAGGGATCGTCATACGGATCCTCATCAAACTCTCCAGTAATACAAAGAGGAAAAAAGAGTTTGATAAACTCAAAGGTGCCGCATACAGGAGAGTCCTCAGGACATTCTATACATCTGGAAGATATTCCAGAAGATAGTCCGTTATATGGACATCTGCAGGCTTATTTAGCATCCAAAAAGCAAAGTGATACTTTTGCTTCAATTGCTAAAGAGGAAGATAATGACGATATCAAGTCATATGAAAAGTTACCAAAGAGAGAAATGATATTTCTCCTTGAAAACTCTGAGATTCAGAGAAAAGAAGAACCGTGGAAAATATTTCAGAGATATCTGATTAATGGATTATACTATCCGGGTGAATCATATAAAACCCGCACCTATTATGAAACTATCCTGATCAGTACAGGTAGTGCAGAATTCCAGCACTTTTCGGGTTATAACACGAATGAAAATGTTTATAACTTTTCAAAAGTCATTATCAAACAGATTATATCTGTTGAAGAATGGGGTATTTCAACAATGAAAGAAAGGCAGATAAGCCTTAATAAATCACCTATGAATTTCACTTATTGGGATTATATTCAAGCATTTGATAGGGTGCTTTATTATAACAATGAGAGACATAAGCATACTTGGTTTATCAAAGTATGCGCAAAGGTATTTACAGGACCTATCCCTAACTGGTTTTTAAACTGGTGGTCATACCACGGTCCTACTACCAAGATTTTGCCCGAACCATTTCTAAAGTTATACAAAGAATGGACAAAAGCTTCGCCGTTCTTAACAGATTTATATCACGCAGATCATATCTGCTATCTAGAAAAAATTGATCAGATTTACTTCTTTATTGAATTTTCTATCCCCTGGATCCATAAATGGACCCCGGAAATGGGTTATACGGAAGAACAAATCCCTTGTTTATATAGGGTATTCTACAACAATTTTTGGGACAAATTGATGAAAGCTGATCCCAAAACAAAGTCGTTATACGGCCAAGAATTATTAGATTCTATATAAACACAAATTCATTTATATGTGACAGCCCCTCAAAAAAGGATAGTAGAAGAAAGCACTGTTAAACATATTGCTCGGAGAATATCAATCCAAGATGGAGATAAAATGGATTTGATAAATCAATACTTAGAAGGATTGAAAAGAAATCTGCTCCAATCCCTAGATCAGTGTGAAAAATCAGACACTTCAATGAGAAGTGAGACGAGTGGTGATGACCTCGTAGAAGATACTCAACCTATACAGCCAGAAATGATATTATCTGACAGAGAAATCGACAAGGTGGAAGAATTCCTCCAACAGATGCAAAATATGGATAAAAAGAAGACTTGACAGCTTATCAGCCGCCAGGACCCACTTAAACAGTAGATACACTGTTCATCAACAGTAGAAACACTGTTTATCTACAGTAAAAACACTGTGTAGGGACCCAGATATGGGACCCATTTTACTATTCAAGATTCTTTTTTCTTGTTATTTAAGAATGCTTCTTCATTTGAAGAAGAAGAAGAAGGCTGGAACCCCCCTCTCTCTCTACTTTCTCTCTCCTCTCTCTCTCTCAACCAACCCCCTTTGTAAACACTTAGTTCATAGCTTAGTTTGTAAATCGAGTTCAAGATTTCACTTAATAAGATTTCGTCTTTGGTATCAGAGCCTAGGAAATTTTCATGGTAATTGTGTAATAGATATGAAAGATTCAACATAGATATGAAGCTTTGGAATGGATCTGGGAGAAACAAGTACTAAAAGTACTAGACTTGAAGAGGTAGATATACCTCAAAACCTTGATTTATTAAATAAATGGACAATTCCTAAAGTTTCTATAAAAACCATTTATGATTATGGTTGGTTTGATAAACTTTCTTCTAAACAATTGATAAAAACGACTGAACAGTCTTTAGCATTAAATTCGTCTGAACAAACTATTCGTTTGTTAAACAAGCATGATATAGATTTATATAAACATCATTACCATTATGTGCATATTGGTATGGTTCAAATTGCTTTTAAACCTTTAACCCTTAAAGGGTTACCAGAGACCTTCTTAGCAGCTCTTAGAGATGCTAGAAATCTGAATTTCAGACAGTCTCTAATGGGTTCGATAGAATCTACAGTGGCCTATGGTCCAGTATATTTTAATACTCAACCCAATTTGCAACTATCTCTTTCTGATGTTAATATTCTTGATGCTTTAACTTTAAATGTGAAAACGCATGGTTATAATTATGCGCCTGGTTCTGAACTTATATGTCTGTCCTATAGGATTTATTTCAAATTATTATCTACTTTAAATCCTAAATGTAAGTTATACGATACTTCGGATCAGACCATACTGGTCGAAACCAATTTTGCAAAGTCCAAGGTCACCACTAGGAGACCTATCAGATGGGAGGAAATTAATTTTCCGACTACATGGACTTTAAATTCTGTTATATCCCCAAGTCAGATTACTAACGACTTGTCAAATACTGAATTTTTGCATGTCACTCAAAATCCGGATGGTAGGATTTGTATTCAATTTGATGATAAGTCTACTATTTATAATAGACATTCTTTTTCTAATAACAGACTTCTACCTGCTATGCAACATATTTCCCCTGTTGAACTAGTTTACGGTCCAGCTCGCAATCGTGCGGCTTCTTTACACACTATTGCTAGCGATAAGCCTGATTCCAAGGTTAAGAGGGTTGAAAGGGTTAAGATTAACCCTCAAACAAATATTGTTCAAGATAATGACAATATTTCAGATAAGGATATTCCTTCTCTATCCGAGATGGATTTCGACCCCAATAATATTTAATGATTCCACACCAAATTGATTTTAGCCCAGGTTCTAGGGCCCGTATTTATATTCAAAAAGAATTTTTTAGTGAAAAATGGAACCAGTTTAAAACATGGTTTTTTGATACTTATAGTAAAGAGGATTTGAATAATATATCTCAAGAATTTTATGAAACTTGTGCCTTACATAATCAAATTATGTATTTTGTTCCTTGGTTTATAACAACGTATTTACCTCTTTATATAAAGGTATTAGAAAGATCTTATAAAGACGGGAGTGGTAATATTACTAAAACAATTTATCCGCCTCAGGCTCCCTTTATTTTACCTAATAATACTGGTATTACTTTCACTGCCTTTCAAAAATTTATTGATGATAATGTGGCAGCTATTAGTATTGCAGAAATTAATAAATTGATTTCTCAAAACAATTATTTGGGTTTATATGTAAAAATTTTAGGAGAACATATTGGTTCTCTTGATAAAAAACTTGATGATTTGACTATTTTAATAAAAGAAATGGGTACTAAGAAAGGACCAACTGATATTGCCTCCACTTCAGGAAGTAAAACAGTTGATCAAAACATTCTTACTCATATTCAAAGACCTCCTGAGATCCAGGATTTTAAATTTAAATCTCTTGATGACTTAGCTCAGCTTTTAGATAAAAAGCTTTCTGGTTTAAATATTAGACCTATTGATATATCAAAAAACTTTGCTGATAAAATGGAGACCGTTTCTGATTATAAAACTGAGACTTGGTCAGAGTTTAATAAACTCAAAGGGATTGTTAAACAAAATCATAGGTATGCTGATAAACCAAGAATGCAGACCTATTATTATCCCCGTCCTACTCCTCAAGATGTGTTGATTGAGGAACGAGATTGGAATCAGACTAATACGTCTTATAACGGTTCCGAAATTTATGAATGGAATCTTGATGGTCTAACTGATAGACAATTAACCATTCTCGTACACAGAATGCTCATGTATTCGACTATCTGTAAAAGTGTTAAAAATACAGATAGAACCATTTGCAAAATGATTATTGCAGGATTTACTGGCCAACTTCGTGGCTGGTGGGATAATCATTTATCTGTAGAAGAAAAGGCGTTCGTTATAAATGCTACGGCAACCGACGAAGGGGTTGATAACATAGGTATGGCTCTAGTAGTGGGTAGAGAAGATGCAGTTTATACTCTTATCCTTACAATTTTAGAGCATTTCAACGGTAGATTTACCTCAAACCATCAGACCGTCAGAACTTTACTTAATGGACTTAGATGTAAGACCCTTAGTGAGTTTAGATGGTATAAAGATACTTTTATGAGTAGAGTTATGGAACTACCCGAGAATAGATATGAGCACTGGAAAGCCAAGTTTATAGACGGCCTCCCTTCCTTATTTGCTGAAAGAGTAAGGAATGTGTTAAAAGGTAGTTGCGGAGAGATTCTGTATAATAATTATACATATGGTAAGCTTATAGGTGTTTGTACAGAAGAAGGTCTTAAATTATGTAATGAGCTAAGACTTTCTAGACAGCTTAAGATAGATAAGCTTAAAGAAAGGTCCCAAGTAGGTGACTTTTGTACCCAGTTTGGTTTACCCGGAACTTCCACTCAAAATAGGAAGAAGAAAACCAAATATCATAGGTACCCTAACCCGGATAGCCCGTATAAGAAAAAGAGGTCTAGATATAGGCCTAAGGAAGAACGTGATACTAGAAAAGCGAACAGGAAATCTACTCGATTTGCGAAGAATAGATCCAAACGTGATCTCGCTGATATTAAGTGTTATAAGTGTGGAAAGTTTGGTCATATTTCTCCAAACTGTAAGCTTCAAAAGCTAAAAACCTTAGAACTCGATGATGAGTTACACGATAAGGTTTATGGCTTGTTATACACTTCGGGATCAGAATCTGACTATTACTCAGAGACTGAATCTGAAGCTGAAGTTGAGTTAATTGATTTTTCTGATAATAATAAAAATGTAGATATTTCTTGCACTACATGCAAAAATGATATTTGTGCTTGTGATAGTGATGAATTTTATAAATTGAAATCACAATTTGATGGTCTTAATATAAAAACTATTACATCTGACAATGTAATAGAACTTTTAAAAGAAGTTACTGATGAAAAACTTCGTGAAAAAATTATTACTTTAGCTGCTAGTTCAAGTTCTAGTAGTTCAAGATCTGTTGAAAAATACAAAAACGAATTTGAACACTTTGCACCATATTCTTTATCTGAAATAAATAGAAGACTTCAAAAGTCCACTACTCCTAGTCGAGATACTTCTTTTGATGATTTAAAAGAAGAAATAGAAAATTTGAAAAGAGATATTAAGTCTCTTAAGCAAAATCAAATGATTTGTGATCACCGTATTACTCAAATTGAGACAAATAATTCTCTACCTGAATCTTCGACTAAAGGATTTTCTGATTTTTCTAATGATAAAGGAAAAGAAATTTCTGATGAAAAATCTGATTTATTTTTAGGTATGATGCAAATTATTACTGCACACAAATGGTATATTAAATGTACTATTTTGATTGATAATAATTTTTCTATAACGGATATAGCTATGATTGATAGTGGTGCAGATGTAAGCTGCATTCAGGAAGGATTGATTCCTACTAGATATTTTCAAAAGACTACTCATTTGGTGAAATCCGCTTCTGGTCATGCTTTAGATATAGAGTACAAATTGCCTAATACTCATATTTGCCAGAATAAAGTCTGTATTCCACATTTCTTCTTTTTGGTAAAAAACCAGTTATACCCTCCAATCATACTTGGAACACCTTTTATTAATGCTATTTATCCGTTTAATAATATAGATGAACATGGTTTTTCTGCTAATTATCAAGATAAAAAGATAAGCTATTCCTTTGTTACAGATCCCGTAACTAGAGATATTAATGCCTTGATTAATATGAAACAAAGGCATGTTGATTCATTACAATTAGAAATTCTTAGTATGAATATATTCGATACTATACAATCTGCAAAAGTTCAGCAGAAGATTAAATTGATTGCTGAAAAAATGGCCGTTGATGTTTGCGCCGATCACCCTAGTGCCTTTTGGAACAGGAAAAGGCATATTGTAACTCTTCCATACGAAGAAACCTTCTCTGAGGATGATATTCCTACTAAATCTCGACCTTGCCAGATGAATGCTGAGCTAGTTGAATTCTGCAAAAACGAGATTGATAGTTTGTTACAAAAGGGTTTGATAAAACCCTCAAAATCTCCTTGGTCATGTTCTGCCTTTTATGTTAATAATGCGGCAGAAAAGGAACGAGGTATTCCTCGCTTAGTTATAAATTATAAACCATTAAATAAACATCTAAAATGGATTAGGTATCCTATCCCTAATAAAAGGGACTTGCTATCTAGGTTATATGACGCCAATATATTTTCAAAATTTGATTTAAAATCTGGTTATTGGCAAATTCAAATATTTAAAGAGCATACTTATAGAACTGCTTTCAATGTTCCATTTGGACAATATGAATGGAATGTTATGCCATTTGGTTTAAAAAATGCCCCTTCTGAATTTCAAAAAATTATGAATGATATTTTTAACCCATATTTGAATTTTATCATCGTTCATATTGACGACATATTAGTATTTTCCAAAACTTTGGAGATGCATATCAAGCATCTTGATATTTTCAAGAAAATTGTTATACAAAACGGTTTAGTAATTTCTAAATCTAAGATGAGTCTATTCCAAACAAATGTTCGTTTTCTAGGTCATAATATTTGCCAGGGAAAAATTACCCCAATACAAAGATCTATTGATTTTGCCTCAAAATTTCCTGATGTTATCACTGACAGGACTC
Organism: Nicotiana tabacum; assembly: GCF_000715075.1. Taxonomy (NCBI): domain Eukaryota; kingdom Viridiplantae; phylum Streptophyta; class Magnoliopsida; order Solanales; family Solanaceae; genus Nicotiana; species Nicotiana tabacum. The sequence goes on from NC_134095.1 coordinate 25,397,740, forward strand.
AATTACAAAGATTTTTGGGAAGTCTGAATTATATATCCCCTTTTTATAAAAGTTTGTCACGAGATCTAGCCCCTCTATACGATCGGCTGAAGAAAGATCATAAACACCCTTGGACTAACCAACATACTGAGTTAGTCAAAAGTATTAAAGGGCGTGTTAAATCTTTACCTTGTTTAACCCTTGCCAATCCTACTTGGCAAAAGATTATCGAGACAGATGCGTCTAATGTTGGATATGGAGGGATTTTGAAACAAGTAAATCCCAATAATAAGAGTGAATACTTAATAAGATTTCACTCTGGTAAATGGACCGAAGCCCAGAAGAAATACGCTACTGTGGCGCATGAAATGTTAACAATTGTTAAGTGTGTATTAAAATTTCAAGACGACTTATACAACCAAAAGTTTTTGATAAAAACTGATGCTCAATCTGTTAAATACATGTTTGACAAAGATTTTAAGCACGATGCTTCAAAATTAATATTTGCTAGATGGCAGGCTCAGCTAGCACCTTTCGATTTTGAAATACAATACAAAAAAGGAATTGATAATTCCCTTCCGGATTTTCTATCCCGGGAATATTTAGAATAAATTATGAATTATTATACCATGTTTTTTGATGATAAGGTACTGATCACTATTCTTAAAGTGATTAAATTAAATAGAGACTTACAAGAAGTTATACTTGATATTATTATGGCTGACATTATTAAAACAAGGGAAGAAGAACACTCTAATTTTCAAGAAGTTATTGATATTCTTCAGTTAATTGAAAATGTGTGTCCCTTCGGTCAAGATGATATCAGCACTAGAATTATGCTATCCTTTTTAATTAATAATGATTTGCAATCACTTTTTTAATAATGATTTGCAATTTCCGCAGAATGGACCCTTCATGGGTCACCAGGGGCAGAGGTAGGGGAAGATCTTCCCCTAGTAGGACTTATTCTCAGGGATCGTCATACGGATCCTCATCAAACTCTCCAGTAATACAAAGAGGAAAAAAGAGTTTGATAAACTCAAAGGTGCCGCATACAGGAGAGTCCTCAGGACATTCTATACATCTGGAAGATATTCCAGAAGATAGTCCGTTATATGGACATCTGCAGGCTTATTTAGCATCCAAAAAGCAAAGTGATACTTTTGCTTCAATTGCTAAAGAGGAAGATAATGACGATATCAAGTCATATGAAAAGTTACCAAAGAGAGAAATGATATTTCTCCTTGAAAACTCTGAGATTCAGAGAAAAGAAGAACCGTGGAAAATATTTCAGAGATATCTGATTAATGGATTATACTATCCGGGTGAATCATATAAAACCCGCACCTATTATGAAACTATCCTGATCAGTACAGGTAGTGCAGAATTCCAGCACTTTTCGGGTTATAACACGAATGAAAATGTTTATAACTTTTCAAAAGTCATTATCAAACAGATTATATCTGTTGAAGAATGGGGTATTTCAACAATGAAAGAAAGGCAGATAAGCCTTAATAAATCACCTATGAATTTCACTTATTGGGATTATATTCAAGCATTTGATAGGGTGCTTTATTATAACAATGAGAGACATAAGCATACTTGGTTTATCAAAGTATGCGCAAAGGTATTTACAGGACCTATCCCTAACTGGTTTTTAAACTGGTGGTCATACCACGGTCCTACTACCAAGATTTTGCCCGAACCATTTCTAAAGTTATACAAAGAATGGACAAAAGCTTCGCCGTTCTTAACAGATTTATATCACGCAGATCATATCTGCTATCTAGAAAAAATTGATCAGATTTACTTCTTTATTGAATTTTCTATCCCCTGGATCCATAAATGGACCCCGGAAATGGGTTATACGGAAGAACAAATCCCTTGTTTATATAGGGTATTCTACAACAATTTTTGGGACAAATTGATGAAAGCTGATCCCAAAACAAAGTCGTTATACGGCCAAGAATTATTAGATTCTATAAAAACACAAATTCATTTATATGTGACAGCCCCTCAAAAAAGGATAGTAGAAGAAAGCACTGTTAAACATATTGCTCGGAGAATATCAATCCAAGATGGAGATAAAATGGATTTGATAAATCAATACTTAGAAGGATTGAAAAGAAATCTGCTCCAATCCCTAGATCAGTGTGAAAAATCAGACACTTCAATGAGAAGTGAGACGAGTGGTGATGACCTCGTAGAAGATACTCAACCTATACAGCCAGAAATGATATTATCTGACAAAGAAATCGACAAGGTGGAAGAATTCCTCCAACAGATGCAAAATATGGATAAAAAGAAGACTTGATAGCTTATCAGCCGCCAGGACCCACTTAAACAGTAGATACACTGTTCATCAACAGTAGAAACACTGTTTATCTACAGTAAAAACACTGTGTAGGGACCCAGATATGGGACCCATTTTACTATTCAAGATTCTTTTTTCTTGTTATTTAAGAATGCTTCTTCATTTGAAGAAGAAGAAGAAGGCTGGAACCCCCCTCTCTCTCTACTTTCTCTCTCCTCTCTCTCTCAACCAACCCCCTTTGTAAACACTTAGTTCATAGCTTAGTTTGTAAATCGAGTTCAAGATTTCACTTAATAAGATTTCGTCTTTGGTATCAGAGCCTAGGAAATTTTCATGGTAATTGTGTAATAGATATGAAAGATTCAACATAGATATGAAGCTTTGGAATGGATCTGGGAGAAACAAGTACTAAAAGTACTAGACTTGAAGAGGTAGATATACCTCAAAACCTTGATTTATTAAATAAATGGACAATTCCTAAAGTTTCTATAAAAACCATTTATGATTATGGTTGGTTTGATAAACTTTCTTCTAAACAATTGATAAAAACGACTGAACAGTCTTTAGCATTAAATTCGTCTGAACAAACTATTCGTTTGTTAAACAAGCATGATATAGATTTATATAAACATCATTACCATTATGTGCATATTGGTATGGTTCAAATTGCTTTTAAACCTTTAACCCTTAAAGGGTTACCAGAGACCTTCTTAGCAGCTCTTAGAGATGCTAGAAATCTGAATTTCAGACAGTCTCTAATGGGTTCGATAGAATCTACAGTGGCCTATGGTCCAGTATATTTTAATACTCAACCCAATTTGCAACTATCTCTTTCTGATGTTAATATTCTTGATGCTTTAACTTTAAATGTGAAAACGCATGGTTATAATTATGCGCCTGGTTCTGAACTTATATGTCTGTCCTATAGGATTTATTTCAAATTATTATCTACTTTAAATCCTAAATGTAAGTTATACGATACTTCGGATCAGACCATACTGGTCGAAACCAATTTTGCAAAGTCCAAGGTCACCACTAGGAGACCTATCAGATGGGAGGAAATTAATTTTCCGACTACATGGACTTTAAATTCTGTTATATCCCCAAGTCAGATTACTAACGACTTGTCAAATACTGAATTTTTGCATGTCACTCAAAATCCGGATGGTAGGATTTGTATTCAATTTGATGATAAGTCTACTATTTATAATAGACATTCTTTTTCTAATAACAGACTTCTACCTGCTATGCAACATATTTCCCCTGTTGAACTAGTTTACGGTCCAACTCGCAATCGTGCGGCTTCTTTACACACTATTGCTAGCGATAAGCCTGATTCCAAGGTTAAGAGGGTTGAAAGGGTTAAGATTAACCCTCAAACAAATATTGTTCAAGATAATGACAATATTTCAGATAAGGATATTCCTTCTCTATCCGAGATGGATTTCGACCCCAATAATATTTAATGATTCCACACCAAATTGATTTTAGCCCAGGTTCTAGGGCCCGTATTTATATTCAAAAAGAATTTTTTAGTGAAAAATGGAACCAGTTTAAAACATGGTTTTTTGATACTTATAGTAAAGAGGATTTGAATAATATATCTCAAGAATTTTATGAAACTTGTGCCTTACATAATCAAATTATGTATTTTGTTCCTTGGTTTATAACAACGTATTTACCTCTTTATATAAAGGTATTAGAAAGATCTTATAAAGACGGGAGTGGTAATATTACTAAAACAATTTATCCGCCTCAGGCTCCCTTTATTTTACCTAATAATACTGGTATTACTTTCACTGCCTTTCAAAAATTTATTGATGATAATGTGGCAGCTATTAGTATTGCAGAAATTAATAAATTGATTTCTCAAAACAATTATTTGGGTTTATATGTAAAAATTTTAGGAGAACATATTGGTTCTCTTGATAAAAAACTTGATGATTTGACTATTTTAATAAAAGAAATGGGTACTAAGAAAGGACCAACTGATATTGCCTCCACTTCAGGAAGTAAAACAGTTGATCAAAACATTCTTACTCATATTCAAAGACCTCCTGAGATCCAGGATTTTAAATTTAAATCTCTTGATGACTTAGCTCAGCTTTTAGATAAAAAGCTTTCTGGTTTAAATATTAGACCTATTGATATATCAAAAAACTTTGCTGATAAAATGGAGACCGTTTCTGATTATAAAACTGAGACTTGGTCAGAGTTTAATAAACTCAAAGGGATTGTTAAACAAAATCATAGGTATGCTGATAAACCAAGAATGCAGACCTATTATTATCCTCGTCCTACTCCTCAAGATGTGTTGATTGAGGAACGAGATTGGAATCAGACTAATACGTCTTATAACGGTTCCGAAATTTATGAATGGAATCTTGATGGTCTAACTGATAGACAATTAACCATTCTCGTACACAGAATGCTCATGTATTCGACTATCTGCAAAAGTGTTAAAAATACAGATAGAACCATTTGCAAAATGATTATTGCAGGATTTACTGGCCAACTTCGTGGCTGGTGGGATAATCATTTATCTGTAGAAGAAAAGGCGTTCGTTATAAATGCTACGGCAACCGACGAAGGGGTTGATAACATAGGTATGGCTCTAGTAGTGGGTAGAGAAGATGCAGTTTATACTCTTATCCTTACAATTTTAGAGCATTTCAACGGTAGATTTACCTCAAACCATCAGACCGTCAGAACTTTACTTAATGGACTTAGATGTAAGACCCTTAGTGAGTTTAGATGGTATAAAGATACTTTTATGAGTAGAGTTATGGAACTACCCGAGAATAGATATGAGCACTGGAAAGCCAAGTTTATAGACGGCCTCCCTTCCTTATTTGCTGAAAGAGTAAGGAATGTGTTAAAAGGTAGTTGCGGAGAGATTCTGTATAATAATTATACATATGGTAAGCTTATAGGTGTTTGTACAGAAGAAGGTCTTAAATTATGTAATGAGCTAAGACTTTCTAGACAGCTTAAGATAGATAAGCTTAAAGAAAGGTCCCAAGTAGGTGACTTTTGTACCCAGTTTGGTTTACCCGGAACTTCCACTCAAAATAGGAAGAAGAAAACCAAATATCATAGGTACCCTAACCCGGATAGCCCGTATAAGAAAAAGAGGTCTAGATATAGGCCTAAGGAAGAACGTGATACTAGAAAAGCGAACAGGAAATCTACTCGATTTGCGAAGAATAGATCCAAACGTGATCTCGCTGATATTAAGTGTTATAAGTGTGGAAAGTTTGGTCATATTTCTCCAAACTGCAAGCTTCAAAAGCTAAAAACCTTAGAACTCGATGATGAGTTACACGATAAGGTTTATGGCTTGTTATACACTTCGGGATCAGAATCTGACTATTACTCAGAGACTGAATCTGAAGCTGAAGTTGAGTTAATTGATTTTTCTGATAATAATAAAAATGTAGATATTTCTTGCACTACATGCAAAAATGATATTTGTGCTTGTGATAGTGATGAATTTTATAAATTGAAATCACAATTTGATGGTCTTAATATAAAAACTATTACATCTGACAATGTAATAGAACTTTTAAAAGAAGTTACTGATGAAAAACTTCGTGAAAAAATTATTACTTTAGCTGCTAGTTCAAGTTCTAGTAGTTCAAGATCTGTTGAAAAATACAAAAACGAATTTGAACACTTTGCACCATATTCTTTATCTGAAATAAATAGAAGACTTCAAAAGTCCACTACTCCTAGTCGAGATACTTCTTTTGATGATTTAAAAGAAGAAATAGAAAATTTGAAAAGAGATATTAAGTCTCTTAAGCAAAATCAAATGATTTGTGATCACCGTATTACTCAAATTGAGACAAATAATTCTCTACCTGAATCTTCGACTAAAGGATTTTCTGATTTTTCTAATGATAAAGGAAAAGAAATTTCTGATGAAAAATCTGATTTATTTTTAGGTATGATGCAAATTATTACTGCACACAAATGGTATATTAAATGTACTATTTTGATTGATAATAATTTTTCTATAACGGATATAGCTATGATTGATAGTGGTGCAGATGTAAGCTGCATTCAGGAAGGATTGATTCCTACTAGATATTTTCAAAAGACTACTCATTTGGTGAAATCCGCTTCTGGTCATGCTTTAGATATAGAGTACAAATTGCCTAATACTCATATTTGCCAGAATAAAGTCTGTATTCCACATTTCTTCTTTTTGGTAAAAAACCAGTTATACCCTCCAATCATACTTGGAACACCTTTTATTAATGCTATTTATCCGTTTAATAATATAGATGAACATGGTTTTTCTGCTAATTATCAAGATAAAAAGATAAGCTATTCCTTTGTTACAGATCCCGTAACTAGAGATATTAATGCCTTGATTAATATGAAACAAAGGCATGTTGATTCATTACAATTAGAAATTCTTAGTATGAATATATTCGATACTATACAATCTGCAAAAGTTCAGCAGAAGATTAAATTGATTGCTGAAAAAATGGCCGTTGATGTTTGCGCCGATCACCCTAGTGCCTTTTGGAACAGGAAAAGGCATATTGTAACTCTTCCATACGAAGAAACCTTCTCTGAGGATGATATTCCTACTAAATCTCGACCTTGCCAGATGAATGCTGAGCTAGTTGAATTCTGCAAAAACGAGATTGATAGTTTGTTACAAAAGGGTTTGATAAAACCCTCAAAATCTCCTTGGTCATGTTCTGCCTTTTATGTTAATAATGCGGCAGAAAAGGAACGAGGTATTCCTCGCTTAGTTATAAATTATAAACCATTAAATAAACATCTAAAATGGATTAGGTATCCTATCCCTAATAAAAGGGACTTGCTATCTAGGTTATATGACGCCAATATATTTTCAAAATTTGATTTAAAATCTGGTTATTGGCAAATTCAAATATTTAAAGAGCATACTTATAGAACTGCTTTCAATGTTCCATTTGGACAATATGAATGGAATGTTATGCCATTTGGTTTAAAAAATGCCCCTTCTGAATTTCAAAAAATTATGAATGATATTTTTAACCCATATTTGAATTTTATCATCGTTCATATTGACGACATATTAGTATTTTCCAAAACTTTGGAGATGCATATCAAGCATCTTGATATTTTCAAGAAAATTGTTATACAAAACGGTTTAGTAATTTCTAAATCTAAGATGAGTCTATTCCAAACAAATGTTCGTTTTCTAGGTCATAATATTTGCCAGGGAAAAATTACCCCAATACAAAGATCTATTGATTTTGCCTCAAAATTTCCTGATGTTATCACTGACAGGACTCAATTACAAAGATTTTTGGGAAGTCTGAATTATATATCCCCTTTTTATAAAAGTTTGTCACGAGATCTAGCCCCTCTATACGATCGGCTGAAGAAAGATCATAAACACCCTTGGACTAACCAACATACTGAGTTAGTCAAAAGTATTAAAGGGCGTGTTAAATCTTTACCTTGTTTAACCCTTGCCAATCCTACTTGGCAAAAGATTATCGAGACAGATGCGTCTAATGTTGGATATGGAGGGATTTTGAAACAAGTAAATCCCAATAATAAGAGTGAATACTTAATAAGATTTCACTCTGGTAAATGGACCGAAGCCCAGAAGAAATACGCTACTGTGGCGCATGAAATGTTAACAATTGTTAAGTGTGTATTAAAATTTCAAGACGACTTATACAACCAAAAGTTTTTGATAAAAACTGATGCTCAATCTGTTAAATACATGTTTGACAAAGATTTTAAGCACGATGCTTCAAAATTAATATTTGCTAGATGGCAGGCTCAGCTAGCACCTTTCGATTTTGAAATACAATACAAAAAAGGAATTGATAATTCCCTTCCGGATTTTCTATCCCGGGAATATTTAGAATAAATTATGAATTATTATACCATGTTTTTTGATGATAAGGTACTGATCACTATTCTTAAAGTGATTAAATTAAATAGAGACTTACAAGAAGTTATACTTGATATTATTATGGCTGACATTATTAAAACAAGGGAAGAAGAACACTCTAATTTTCAAGAAGTTATTGATATTCTTCAGTTAATTGAAAATGTGTGTCCCTTCGGTCAAGATGATATCAGCACTAGAATTATGCTATCCTTTTTAATTAATAATGATTTGCAATCACTTTTTTAATAATGATTTGCAATTTCCGCAGAATGGACCCTTCATGGGTCACCAGGGGCAGAGGTAGGGGAAGATCTTCCCCTAGTAGGACTTATTCTCAGGGATCGTCATACGGATCCTCATCAAACTCTCCAGTAATACAAAGAGGAAAAAAGAGTTTGATAAACTCAAAGGTGCCGCATACAGGAGAGTCCTCAGGACATTCTATACATCTGGAAGATATTCCAGAAGATAGTCCGTTATATGGACATCTGCAGGCTTATTTAGCATCCAAAAAGCAAAGTGATACTTTTGCTTCAATAGCTAAAGAGGAAGATAATGACGATATCAAGTCATATGAAAAGTTACCAAAGAGAGAAATGATATTTCTCCTTGAAAACTCTGAGATTCAGGGAAAAGAAGAACCGTGGAAAATATTTCAGAGATATCTGATTAATGGATTATACTATCCGGGTGAATCATATAAAACCCGCACCTATTATGAAACTATCCTGATCAGTACAGGTAGTGCAGAATTCCAGCACTTTTCGGGTTATAACACGAATGAAAATGTTTATAACTTTTCAAAAGTCATTATCAAACAGATTATATCTGTTGAAGAATGGGGTATTTCAACAATGAAAGAAAGGCAGATAAGCCTTAATAAATCACCTATGAATTTCACTTATTGGGATTATATTCAAGCATTTGATAGGGTGCTTTATTATAACAATAAGAGACATAAGCATACTTGGTTTATCAAAGTATGCGCAAAGGTATTTACAGGACCTATCCCTAACTGATTTTTAAACTGGTGGTCATACCACGGTCCTACTACCAAGATTTTGCCCGAACCATTTCTAAAGTTATACAAAGAATGGACAAAAGCTTCGCCGTTCTTAACAGATTTATATCACGCAGATCATATCTGCTATCTAGAAAAAATTGATCAGATTTACTTCTTTATTGAATTTTCTATCCCCTGGATCCATAAATGGACCCCGGAAATGGGTTATACGGAAGAACAAATCCCTTGTTTATATAGGGTATTCTACAACAATTTTTGGGACAAATTGATGAAAGCTGATCCCAAAACAAAGACGTTATACGGCCAAGAATTATTAGATTCTATAAAAACACAAATTCATTTATATGTGACAGCCCCTCAAAAAAGGATAGTAGAAGAAAGCACTGTTAAACATATTGCTCGGAGAATATCAATCCAAGATGGAGATAAAATGGATTTGATAAATCAATACTTAGAAGGATTGAAAAGAAATCTGCTCCAATCCCTAGATCAGTGTGAAAAATCAGACACTTCAATGAGAAGTGAGACGAGTGGTGATGACCTCGTAGAAGATACTCAACCTATACAGCCAGAAATGATATTATCTGACAGAGAAATCGACAAGGTGGAAGAATTCCTCCAACAGATGCAAAATATGGATAAAAAGAAGACTTGACAGCTTATCAGCCGCCAGGACCCACTTAAACAGTAGATACACTGTTCATCAACAGTAGAAACACTGTTTATCTACAGTAAAAACACTGTGTAGGGACCCAGATATGGGACCCATTTTACTATTCAAGATTCTTTTTTCTTGTTATTTAAGAATGCTTCTTCATTTGAAGAACAAGAAGGCTGGAACCCCCCTCTCTCTCTACTTTCTCTCTCCTCTCTCTCTCTCAACCAACCCCCTTTGTAAACACTTAGTTCATAGCTTAGTTTGTAAATCGAGTTCAAGATTTCACTTAATAAGATTTCGTCTTTGGTATCAGAGCCTAGGAAATTTTCATGGTAATTGTGTAATAGATATGAAAGATTCAACATAGATATGAAGCTTTGGAATGGATCTGGGAGAAACAAGTACTAAAAGTACTAGACTTGAAGAGGTAGATATACCTCAAAACCTTGATTTATTAAATAAATGGACAATTCCTAAAGTTTCTATAAAAACCATATATGATTATGGTTGGTTTGATAAACTTTCTTCTAAACAATTGATAAAAACGACTGAACAGTCTTTAGCATTAAATTCGTCTGAACAAACTATTCGTTTGTTAAACAAGCATGATATAGATTTATATAAACATCATTACCATTATGTGCATATTGGTATGGTTCAAATTGCTTTTAAACCTTTAACCCTTAAAGGGTTACCAGAGACCTTCTTAGCAGCTCTTAGAGATGCTAGAAATCTGAATTTCAGACAGTCTCTAATGGGTTCGATAGAATCTACAGTGGCCTATGGTCCAGTATATTTTAATACTCAACCCAATTTGCAACTATCGCTTTCTGATGTTAATATTCTTGATGCTTTAACTTTAAATGTGAAAACGCATGGTTATAATTATGCGCCTGGTTCTGAACTTATATGTCTGTCCTATAGGATTTATTTCAAATTATTATCTACTTTAAATCCTAAATGTAAGTTATACGATACTTCGGATCAGACCATACTGGTCGAAACCAATTTTGCAAAGTCCAAGGTCACCACTAGGAGACCTATCAGATGGGAGGAAATTAATTTTCCGACTACATGGACTTTAAATTTTGTTATATCCCCAAGTCAGATTACTAACGACTTGTCAAATACTGAATTTTCGCTTGTCACTCAAAATCCGGATGGTAGGATTTGTATTCAATTTGATGATAAGTCTACTATTTATAATAGACATTCTTTTTCTAATAACAGACTTCTACCTGCTATGCAACATATTTCCCCTGTTGAACCAGTTTACGGTCCAGCTCGCAATCGTGCGACTTCTTTACACACTATTGCTAGCGATAAGCCTGATTCCAAGGTTAAGAGGGTTGAAAGGGTTAAGATTAACCCTCAAACAAATATTGTTCAAGATAATGACAATATTTCAGATAAGGATATTCCTTCTCTATCCGAGATGGATTTCGACCCCAATAATATTTAATGATTCCACACCAAATTGATTTTAGCCCAGGTTCTAGGGCCCGTATTTATATTCAAAAAGAATTTTTTAGTGAAAAATGGAACCAGTTTAAAACATGGTTTTTTGATACTTATAGTAAAGAGGATTTGAATAATATATCTCAAGAATTTTATGAAACTTGTGCCTTACATAATCAAATTATGTATTTTGTTCCTTGGTTTATAACAACGTATTTACCTCTTTATATAAAGGTATTAGAAAGATCTTATAAAGACGGGAGTGGTAATATTACTAAAGCAATTTATCCGCCTCAGGCTCCCTTTATTTTACCTAATAATACTGGTATTACTTTCACTGCCTTTCAAAAATTTATTGATGATAATGTGGCAGCTATTAGTATTGCAGAAATTAATAAATTGATTTCTCAAAACAATTATTTGGGTTTATATGTAAAAATTTTAGGAGAACATATTGGTTCTCTTGATAAAAAACTTGATGATTTGACTATTTTAATAAAAGAAATGGGTACTAAGAAAGGACCAACTGATATTGCCTCCACTTCAGGAAGTAAAACAGTTGATCAAAACATTCTTACTCATATTCAAAGACCTCCTGAGATCCAGGATTTTAAATTTAAATCTCTTGATGACTTAGCTCAGCTTTTAGATAAAAAGCTTTCTGGTTTAAATATTAGACCTATTGATATATCAAAAAACTTTGCTGATAAAAAGGAGACCGTTTCTGATTATAAAACTGAGACTTGGTCAGAGTTTAATAAACTCAAAGGGATTGTTAAACAAAATCATAGGTATGCTGATAAACCAAGTATGCTGCTTATGTCTCTCATTGTTATAATAAAGCACCCTATCAAATGCTTGAATATAATCCCAATAAGTGAAATTCATAGGTGATTTATTAAGGCTTATCTGCCTTTCTTTCATTGTTGAAATACCCCATTCTTCAACAGATATAATCTGTTTGATAATGACTTTTGAAAAGTTATAAACATTTTCATTCGTGTTATAACCCGAAAAGTGCTGGAATTCTGCACTACCTGTACTGATCAGGATAGTTTCATAATAGGTGCGGGTTTTATATGATTCACCCGGATAGTATAATCCATTAATCAGATATCTCTGAAATATTTTCCACGGTTCTTCTTTTCTCTGAATCTCAGAGTTTTCAAGGAGAAATATCATTTCTCTCTTTGGTAACTTTTCATATGACTTGATATCGTCATTATCTTCCTCTTTAGCAATTGAAGCAAAAGTATCACTTTGCTTTTTGGATGCTAAATAAGCCTGCAGATGTCCATATAACGGACTATCTTCTGGAATATCTTCCAGATGTATAGAATGTCCTGAGGACTCTCCTGTATGCGGCACCTTTGAGTTTATCAAACTCTTTTTTCCTCTTTGTATTACTGGAGAGTTTGATGAGGATCCGTATGACGATCCCTGAGAATAAGTCCTACTAGGGGAAGATCTTCCCCTACCTCTGCCCCTGGTGACCCATGAAGGGTCCATTCTGCGGAAATTGCAAATCATTATTAAAAAAGTGATTGCAAATCATTATTAATTAAAAAGGATAGCATAATTCTAGTGCTGATATCATCTTGACCGAAGGGACACACATTTTCAATTAACTGAAGAATATCAATAACTTCTTGAAAATTAGAGTGTTCTTCTTCCCTTGTTTTAATAATGTCAGCCATAATAATATCAAGTATAACTTCTTGTAAGTCTCTATTTAATTTAATCACTTTAAGAATAGTGATCAGTACCTTATCATCAAAAAACATGGTATAATAATTCATAATTTATTCTAAATATTCCCGGGATAGAAAATCCGGAAGGGAATTATCAATTCCTTTTTTGTATTGTATTTCAAAATCGAAAGGTGCTAGCTGAGCCTGCCATCTAGCAAATATTAATTTTGAAGCATCGTGCTTAAAATCTTTGTCAAACATGTATTTAACAGATTGAGCATCAGTTTTTATCAAAAACTTTTGGTTGTATAAGTCGTCTTGAAATTTTAATACACACTTAACAATTGTTAACATTTCATGCGCCACAGTAGCGTATTTCTTCTGGGCTTCGGTCCATTTACCAGAGTGAAATCTTATTAAGTATTCACTCTTATTATTGGGATTTACTTGTTTCAAAATCCCTCCATATCCAACATTAGACGCATCTGTCTCGATAATCTTTTGCCAAGTAGGATTGGCAAGGGTTAAACAAGGTAAAGATTTAACACGCCCTTTAATACTTTTGACTAACTCAGTATGTTGGTTAGTCCAAGGGTGTTTATGATCTTTCTTCAGCCGATCGTATAGAGGGGCTAGATCTCGTGACAAACTTTTATAAAAAGGGGATATATAATTCAGACTTCCCAAAAATCTTTGTAATTGAGTCCTGTCAGTGATAACATCAGGAAATTTTGAGGCAAAATCAATAGATCTTTGTATTGGGGTAATTTTTCCCTGGCAAATATTATGACCTAGAAAACGAACATTTGTTTGGAATAGACTCATCTTAGATTTAGAAATTACTAAACCGTTTTGTATAACAATTTTCTTGAAAATATCAAGATGCTTGATATGCATCTCCAAAGTTTTGGAAAATACTAATATGTCGTCAATATAAACGATGATAAAATTCAAATATGGGTTAAAAATATCATTCATAATTTTTTGAAATTCAGAAGGGGCATTTTTTAAACCAAATGGCATAACATTCCATTCATATTGTCCAAATGGAACATTGAAAGCAGTTCTATAAGTATGCTCTTTAAATATTTGAATTTGCCAATAACCAGATTTTAAATCAAATTTTGAAAATATATTGGCGTCATATAACCTAGATAGCAAGTCCCTTTTATTAGGGATAGGATACCTAATCCATTTTAGATGTTTATTTAATGGTTTATAATTTATAACTAAGCGAGGAATACCTCGTTCCTTTTCTGCCGCATTATTAACATAAAAGGCAGAACATGACCAAGGAGATTTTGAGGGTTTTATCAAACCCTTTTGTAACAAACTATCAATCTCGTTTTTGCAGAATTCAACTAGCTCAGCATTCATCTGGCAAGGTCGAGATTTAGTAGGAATATCATCCTCAGAGAAGGTTTCTTCGTATGGAAGAGTTACAATATGCCTTTTCCTGTTCCAAAAGGCACTAGGGTGATCGGCGCAAACATCAACGGCCATTTTTTCAGCAATCAATTTAATCTTCTGCTGAACTTTTGCAGATTGTATAGTATCGAATATATTCATACTAAGAATTTCTAATTGTAATGAATCAACATGCCTTTGTTTCATATTAATCAAGGCATTAATATCTCTAGTTACGGGATCTGTAACAAAGGAATAGCTTATCCTTTTATCTTGATAATTAGCAGAAAAACCATGTTCATCTATATTATTAAACGGATAAATAGCATTAATAAAAGGTGTTCCAAGTATGATTGGAGGGTATAACTGGTTTTTTACCAAAAAGAAGAAATGTGGAATACAGACTTTATTCTGGCAAATATGAGTATTAGGCAATTTGTACTCTATATCTAAAGCATGACCAGAAGCGGATTTCACCAAATGAGTAGTCTTTTGAAAATATCTAGTAGGAATCAATCCTTCCTGAATGCAGTTTACATCTGCACCACTATCAATCATAGCTATATCCGTTATAAAAAAATTATTATCAATCAAAATAGTACATTTAATATACCATTTGTGTGCAGTAATAATTTGCATCATACCTAAAAATAAATCAGATTTTTCATCAGAAATTTCTTTTCCTTTATCATTAGAAAAATCAGAAAATCCTTTAGTCGAAGATTCAGGTAGAGAATTATTTGTCTCAATTTGAGTAATACGGTGATCACAAATCATTTGATTTTGCTTAAGAGACTTAATATCTCTTTTCAAATTTTCTACTTCTTCTTTTAAATCATCAAAAGAAGTATCTCGACTAGGAGTAGTGGACTTTTGAAGTCTTCTATTTATTTCAGATAAAGAATATGGTGCAAAGTGTTCAAATTCGTTTTTGTATTTTTCAACAGATCTTGAACTACTAGAACTTGAACTAGCAGCTAAAGTAATAATTTTTTCACGAAGTTTTTCATCAGTAACTTCTTTTAAAAGTTCTATTACATTGTCAGATGTAATAGTTTTTATATTAAGACCATCAAATTGTGATTTCAATTTATAAAATTCATCACTATCACAAGCACAAATATCATTTTTGCATGTAGTGCAAGAAATATCTACATTTTTATTATTATCAGAAAAATCAATTAACTCAACTTCAGCTTCAGATTCAGTCTCTGAGTAATAGTCAGATTCTGATCCCGAAGTGTATAACAAGCCATAAACCTTATCGTGTAACTCATCATCGAGTTCTAAGGTTTTTAGCTTTTGAAGCTTGCAGTTTGGAGAAATATGACCAAACTTTCCACACTTATAACACTTAATATCAGCGAGATCACGTTTGGATCTATTCTTCGCAAATCGAGTAGATTTCCTGTTCGCTTTTCTAGTATCACGTTCTTCCTTAGGCCTATATCTAGACCTCTTTTTCTTATACGGGCTATCCGGGTTAGGGTACCTATGATATTTGGTTTTCTTCTTCCTATTTTGAGTGGAAGTTCCGGGTAAACCAAACTGGGTACAAAAGTCACCTACTTGGGACCTTTCTTTAAGCTTATCTATCTTAAGCTGTCTAGAAAGTCTTAGCTCATTACATAATTTAAGACCTTCTTCTGTACAAACACCTATAAGCTTACCATATGTATAATTATTATACAGAATCTCTCCGCAACTACCTTTTAACACATTCCTTACTCTTTCAGCAAATAAGGAAGGGAGGCCGTCTATAAACTTAGCTTTCCAGTGTTCATATCTATTCTCGGGTAGTTCCATAACTCTACTCATAAAAGTATCTTTATACCATCTAAACTCACTAAGGGTCTTACATCTAAGTCCATTAAGTAAAGTTCTGACGGTCTGATGGTTTGAGGTAAATCTACCGTTGAAATGCTCTAAAATTGTAAGGACAAGAGTATAAACTGCATCTTCTCTACCCACTACTAGAGCCATACCTATGTTATCAACCCCTTCGTCGGTTGCCGTAGCATTTATAACGAACGCCTTTTCTTCTACAGATAAATGATTATCCCACCAGCCACGAAGTTGGCCAGTAAATCCTGCAATAATCATTTTGCAAATGGTTCTATCTGTATTTTTAACACTTTTACAGATAGTCGAATACATGAGCATTCTGTGTACGAGAATGGTTAATTGTCTATCAGTTAGACCATCAAGATTCCATTCATAAATTTCGGAACCGTTATAAGACGTATTAGTCTGATTCCAATCTCGTTCCTCAATCAACACATCTTGAGGAGTAGGACGGGGATAATAATAGGTCTGCATTCTTGGTTTATCAGCATACCTATGATTTTGTTTAACAATCCCTTTGAGTTTATTAAACTCTGACCAAGTCTCAGTTTTATAATCAGAAACGGTCTCCATTTTATCAGCAAAGTTTTTTGATATATCAATAGGTCTAATATTTAAACCAGAAAGCTTTTTATCTAAAAGCTGAGCTAAGTCATCAAGAGATTTAAATTTAAAATCCTGGATCTCAGGAGGTCTTTGAATATGAGTAAGAATGTTTTGATCAACTGTTTTACTTCCTGAAGTGGAGGCAATATCAGTTGGTCCTTTCTTAGTACCCATTTCTTTTATTAAAATAGTCAAATCATCAAGTTTTTTATCAAGAGAACCAATATGTTCTCCTAAAATTTTTACATATAAACCCAAATAATTGTTTTGAGAAATCAATTTATTAATTTCTGCAATACTAATAGCTGCCACATTATCATCAATAAATTTTTGAAAGGCAGTGAAAGTAATACCAGTATTATTAGGTAAAATAAAGGGAGCCTGAGGCGGATAAATTGCTTTAGTAATATTACCACTCCCGTCTTTATAAGATCTTTCTAATACCTTTATATAAAGAGGTAAATACGTTGTTATAAACCAAGGAACAAAATACATAATTTGATTATGTAAGGCACAAGTTTCATAAAATTCTTGAGATATATTATTCAAATCCTCTTTACTATAAGTATCAAAAAACCATGTTTTAAACTGGTTCCATTTTTCACTAAAAAATTCTTTTTGAATATAAATACGGGCCCTAGAACCTGGGCTAAAATCAATTTGGTGTGGAATCATTAAATATTATTGGGGTCGAAATCCATCTCGGATAGAGAAGGAATATCCTTATCTGAAATATTGTCATTATCTTGAACAACATTTGTTTGAGGGTTAATCTTAACCCTTTCAACCCTCTTAACCTTGGAATCAGGCTTATCGCTAGCAATAGTGTGTAAAGAAGCCGCACGATTGCGAGCTGGACCGTAAACTGGTTCAACAGGGGAAATATGTTGCATAGCAGGTAGAAGTCTGTTATTAGAAAAAGAATGTCTATTATAAATAGTAGACTTATCATCAAATTGAATACAAATCCTACCATCCGGATTTTGAGTGACATGCGAAAATTCAGTATTTGACAAGTCGTTAGTAATCTGACTTGGGGATATAACAGAATTTAAAGTCCATGTAGTCGGAAAATTAATTTCCTCCCATCTGATAGGTCTCCTAGTGGTGACCTTGGACTTTGCAAAATTGGTTTCGACCAGTATGGTCTGATCCGAAGTATCGTATAACTTACATTTAGGATTTAAAGTAGATAATAATTTGAAATAAATCCTATAGGACAGACATATAAGTTCAGAACCAGGCGCATAATTATAACCATGTGTTTTCACATTTAAAGTTAAAGCATCAAGAATATTAACATCAGAAAGAGATAGTTGCAAATTGGGTTGAGTATTAAAATATACTGGACCATAGGCCACTGTAGATTCTATCGAACCCATTAGAGACTGTCTGAAATTCAGATTTCTAGCATCTCTAAGAGCTGCTAAGAAGGTCTCTGGTAACCCTTTAAGGGTTAAAGGTTTAAAAGCAATTTGAACCATACCAATATGCACATAATGGTAATGATGTTTATATAAATCTATATCATGCTTGTTTAACAAACGAATAGTTTGTTCAGACGAATTTAATGCTAAAGACTGTTCAGTCGTTTTTATCAATTGTTTAGAAGAAAGTTTATCAAACCAACCATAATCATAAATGGTTTTTATAGAAACTTTAGGAATTGTCCATTTATTTAATAAATCAAGGTTTTGAGGTATATCTACCTCTTCAAGTCTAGTACTTTTAGTACTTGTTTCTCCCAGATCCATTCCAAAGCTTCATATCTATGTTGAATCTTTCATATCTATTACACAATTACCATGAAAATTTCCTAGGCTCTGATACCATTTTTCACCAGGATCACATTTTTCACCAGGATCTAGGTAGGCGGGCGGTAGTCCGCACGGCCATCCAGATCTAGCTGCTTTAGTACACTTTAAAGGTTGGCGGTAGTCCGCACGACCAATAAGGATTCGAAATATACGGAAATTCTATTATAGTTTAATGACTGTATGGAAGGATCTATATCCTTTTACCCAAGCAAGGGGCCTGTCTAAGCCCGATACATACTCTTATTGAGCCCATGTGTCTAGCAGTTCTAACTGTGAAAGAGGTAGCCCTTTCGACAACTTCAGCGGGCTTTAATGTCACAGCTGGCTAGACGTAGCCACTAAGGCAAAGCCAATAAGAGTAGTACCAGAGCCGACTGTACCACCATCTTGGAACCAAATCAAGAAACTATATTACAATTTCTTTATATTTTGAAAGAGTCTGGATTCTTCATGGTTAATATGCAAGAGAAATTAGTGCTTCAACATAGATATGAATCCGTTTAGCCGGACATAGTCACGGCTAGGGAGAGATACTAAAAATACTTAAAAGAAGAATAAATATGTACCTTGTAGGCCGAGAAGCAAGGCCCTGAAGATGAACTTCAAAACTTTTATTAATTCTTGAACTCGATTTACAAACTAAGCTATGAACTAAGTGTTTACAAAGGGGGTTGGTTGAGAGAGAGAGAGAGAGAGAAAGTAGAGAGAGAGGGGGGTTCCAGCCTTCTTGTTCTTCAAATGAAGAAGCATTCTTAAATAACAAGAAAAAAGAATCTTGAATAGTAAAATGGGTCCCATATCTGGGTCCCTACACAGTGTTTTTACTGTAGATAAACAGTGTTTCTACTGTTGATGAACAGTGTATCTACTGTTTAAGTGGGTCCTGGCGGCTGATAAGCTGTCAAGTCTTCTTTTTATCCATATTTTGCATCTGTTGGAGGAATTCTTCCACCTTGTCGATTTCTCTGTCAGATAATATCATTTCTGGCTGTATAGGTTGAGTATCTTCTACGAGGTCATCACCACTCATCTCACTTCTCATTGAAGTGTCTGATTTTTCACACTGATCTAGGGATTGGAGCAGATTTCTTTTCAATCCTTCTAAGTATTGATTTATCAAATCCATTTTATCTCCATCTTGGATTGATATTCTCCGAGCAATATGTTTAACAGTGCTTTCTTCTACTATCCTTTTTTGAGGGGCTGTCACATATAAATGAATTTGTGTTTTTATAGAATCTAATAATTCTTGGCCGTATAACGTCTTTGTTTTGGGATCAGCTTTCATCAATTTGTCCCAAAAATTGTTGTAGAATACCCTATATAAACAAGGGATTTGTTCTTCCGTATAACCCATTTCCGGGGTCCATTTATGGATCCAGGGGATAGAAAATTCAATAAAGAAGTAAATCTGATCAATTTTTTCTAGATAGCAGATATGATCTGCGTGATATAAATCTGTTAAGAACGGCGAAGCTTTTGTCCATTCTTTGTATAACTTTAGAAATGGTTCGGGCAAAATCTTGGTAGTAGGACCGTGGTATGACCACCAGTTTAAAAACCAGTTAGGGATAGGTCCTGTAAATACCTTTGCGCATACTTTGATAAACCAAGTATGCTTATGTCTCTCATTGTTATAATAAAGCACCCTATCAAATGCTTGAATATAATCCCAATAAGTGAAATTCATAGGTGATTTATTAAGGCTTATCTGCCTTTCTTTCATTGTTGAAATACCCCATTCTTCAACAGATATAATCTGTTTGATAATGACTTTTGAAAAGTTATAAACATTTTCATTCGTGTTATAACCCGAAAAGTGCTGGAATTCTGCACTACCTGTACTGATCAGGATAGTTTCATAATAGGTGCGGGTTTTATATGATTCACCCGGATAGTATAATCCATTAATCAGATATCTCTGAAATATTTTCCACGGTTCTTCTTTTCTCTGAATCTCAGAGTTTTCAAGGAGAAATATCATTTCTCTCTTTGGTAACTTTTCATATGACTTGATATCGTCATTATCTTCCTCTTTAGCAATTGAAGCAAAAGTATCACTTTGCTTTTTGGATGCTAAATAAGCCTGCAGATGTCCATATAACGGACTATCTTCTGGAATATCTTCCAGATGTATAGAATGTCCTGAGGACTCTCCTGTATGCGGCACCTTTGAGTTTATCAAACTCTTTTTTCCTCTTTGTATTACTGGAGAGTTTGATGAGGATCCGTATGACGATCCCTGAGAATAAGTCCTACTAGGGGAAGATCTTCCCCTACCTCTGCCCCTGGTGACCCATGAAGGGTCCATTCTGCGGAAATTGCAAATCATTATTAAAAAAGTGATTGCAAATCATTATTAATTAAAAAGGATAGCATAATTCTAGTGCTGATATCATCTTGACCGAAGGGACACACATTTTCAATTAACTGAAGAATATCAATAACTTCTTGAAAATTAGAGTGTTCTTCTTCCCTTGTTTTAATAATGTCAGCCATAATAATATCAAGTATAACTTCTTGTAAGTCTCTATTTAATTTAATCACTTTAAGAATAGTGATCAGTACCTTATCATCAAAAAACATGGTATAATAATTCATAATTTATTCTAAATATTCCCGGGATAGAAAATCCGGAAGGGAATTATCAATTCTTTTTTGTATTGTATTTCAAAATCGAAAGGTGCTAGCTGAGCCTGCCATCTAGCAAATATTAATTTTGAAGCATCGTGCTTAAAATCTTTGTCAAACATGTATTTAACAGATTGAGCATCAGTTTTTATCAAAAACTTTTGGTTGTATAAGTCGTCTTGAAATTTTAATACACACTTAACAATTGTTAACATTTCATGCGCCACAGTAGCGTATTTCTTCTGGGCTTCGGTCCATTTACCAGAGTGAAATCTTATTAAGTATTCACTCTTATTATTGGGATTTACTTGTTTCAAAATCCCTCCATATCCAACATTAGACGCATCTGTCTCGATAATCTTTTGCCAAGTAGGATTGGCAAGGGTTAAACAAGGTAAAGATTTAACACGCCCTTTAATACTTTTGACTAACTCAGTATGTTGGTTAGTCCAAGGGTGTTTATGATCTTTCTTCAGCCGATCGTATAGAGGGGCTAGATCTCGTGACAAACTTTTATAAAAAGGGGATATATAATTCAGACTTCCCAAAAATCTTTGTAATTGAGTCCTGTCAGTGATAACATCAGGAAATTTTGAGGCAAAATCAATAGATCTTTGTATTGGGGTAATTTTTCCCTGGCAAATATTATGACCTAGAAAACGAACATTTGTTTGGAATAGACTCATCTTAGATTTAGAAATTACTAAACCGTTTTGTATAACAATTTTCTTGAAAATATCAAGATGCTTGATATGCATCTCCAAAGTTTTGGAAAATACTAATATGTCGTCAATATAAACGATGATAAAATTCAAATATGGGTTAAAAATATCATTCATAATTTTTTGAAATTCAGAAGGGGCATTTTTTAAACCAAATGGCATAACATTCCATTCATATTGTCCAAATGGAACATTGAAAGCAGTTCTATAAGTATGCTCTTTAAATATTTGAATTTGCCAATAACCAGATTTTAAATCAAATTTTGAAAATATATTGGCGTCATATAACCTAGATAGCAAGTCCCTTTTATTAGGGATAGGATACCTAATCCATTTTAGATGTTTATTTAATGGTTTATAATTTATAACTAAGCGAGGAATACCTCGTTCCTTTTCTGCCGCATTATTAACATAAAAGGCAGAACATGACCAAGGAGATTTTGAGGGTTTTATCAAACCCTTTTGTAACAAACTATCAATCTCGTTTTTGCAGAATTCAACTAGCTCAACATTCATCTGGCAAGGTCGAGATTTAGTAGGAATATCATCCTCAGAGAAGGTTTCTTCGTATGGAAGAGTTACAATATGCCTTTTCCTGTTCCAAAAGGCACTAGGGTGATCGGCGCAAACATCAACGGCCATTTTTTCAGCAATCAATTTAATCTTCTGCTGAACTTTTGCAGATTGTATAGTATCGAATATATTCATACTAAGAATTTCTAATTGTAATGAATCAACATGCCTTTGTTTCATATTAATCAAGGCATTAATATCTCTAGTTACGGGATCTGTAACAAAGGAATAGCTTATCCTTTTATCTTGATAATTAGCAGAAAAACCATGTTCATCTATATTATTAAACGGATAAATAGCATTAATAAAAGGTGTTCCAAGTATGATTGGAGGGTATAACTGGTTTTTTACCAAAAAAAAGAAATGTGGAATACAGACTTTATTCTGGCAAATATGAGTATTAGGCAATTTGTACTCTATATCTAAAGCATGACCAGAAGCGGATTTCACCAAATGAGTAGTCTTTTGAAAATATCTAGTAGGAATCAATCCTTCCTGAATGCAGCTTACATCTGCACCACTATCAATCATAGCTATATCCGTTATAGAAAAATTATTATCAATCAAAATAGTACATTTAATATACCATTTGTGTGCAGTAATAATTTGCATCATACCTAAAAATAAATCAGATTTTTCATCAGAAATTTCTTTTCCTTTATCATTAGAAAAATCAGAAAATCCTTTAGTCGAAGATTCAGGTAGAGAATTATTTGTCTCAATTTGAGTAATACGGTGATCACAAATCATTTGATTTTGCTTAAGAGACTTAATATCTCTTTTCAAATTTTCTATTTCTTCTTTTAAATCATCAAAAGAAGTATCTCGACTAGGAGTAGTGGACTTTTGAAGTCTTCTATTTATTTCAGATAAAGAATATGGTGCAAAGTGTTCAAATTCGTTTTTGTATTTTTCAACAGATCTTGAACTACTAGAACTTGAACTAGCAGCTAAAGTAATAATTTTTTTCACGAAGTTTTTCATCAGTAACTTCTTTTAAAAGTTCTATTACATTGTCAGATGTAATAGTTTTTATATTAAGACCATCAAATTGTGATTTCAATTTATAAAATTCATCACTATCACAAGCACAAATATCATTTTTGCATGTAGTGCAAGAAATATCTACATTTTTATTATTATCAGAAAAATCAATTAACTCAACTTCAGCTTCAGATTCAGTCTCTGAATAATAGTCAGATTCTGATCCCGAAGTGTATAACAAGCCATAAACCTTATCGTGTAACTCATCATCGAGTTCTAAGGTTTTTAGATTTTGAAGCTTGCAGTTTGGAGAAATATGACCAAACTTTCCACACTTATAACACTTAATATCAGCGAGATCACGTTTGGATCTATTCTTCGCAAATCGAGTAGATTTCCTGTTCGCTTTTCTAGTATCACGTTCTTCCTTAGGCCTATATCTAGACCTCTTTTTCTTATACGGGCTATCCGGGTTAGGGTACCTATGATATTTGGTTTTCTTCTTCCTATTTTGAGTGGAAGTTCCGGGTAAACCAAACTGGGTACAAAAGTCACCTACTTGGGACCTTTCTTTAAGCTTATCTATCTTAAGCTGTCTAGAAAGTCTTAGCTCATTACATAATTTAAGACCTTCTTCTGTACAAACACCTATAAGCTTACCATATGTATAACTATTATACAGAATCTCTCCGCAACTACCTTTTAACACATTCCTTACTCTTTCAGCAAATAAGGAAGGGAGGCCGTCTATAAACTTGGCTTTCCAGTGTTCATATCTATTCTCGGGTAGTTCCATAACTCTACTCATAAAAGTATCTTTATTCCATCTAAACTCACTAAGGGTCTTACATCTAAGTCCATTAAGTAAAGTTCTGACGGTCTGATGGTTTGAGGTAAATCTACCGTTGAAATGCTCTAAAATTGTAAGGATAAGAGTATAAACTGCATCTTCTCTACCCACTACTAGAGCCATACCTATGTTATCAACCCCTTCGTCGGTTGCCGTAGCATTTATAACGAACGCCTTTTCTTCTACAGATAAATGATTATCCCACCAGCCACGAAGTTGGCCAGTAAATCCTGCAATAATCATTTTGCAAATGGTTCTATCTGTATTTTTAACACTTTTACAGATAGTCGAATACATGAGCATTATGTGTACGAGAATGGTTAATTGTCTATCAGTTAGACCATCAAGATTCCATTCATAAATTTCGGAACCGTTATAAGACGTATTAGTCTGATTCCAATCTCGTTCCTCAATCAACACATCTTGAGGAGTAGGACGGGGATAATAATAGGTCTGCATTCTTGGTTTATCAGCATACCTATGATTTTGTTTAACAATCCTTTTGAGTTTATTAAACTTGATAATAACCAGATTCAACAAAAACATTTCTTTTATAAGTTCAGAACCAGGCGCATAATTATAACCATGGTATCAGAGCCTAGGAAATTTTCATGGTAATTGTGTAATAGATATGAAAGATTCAACATAGATATGAAGCTTTGGAATGGATCTGGGAGAAACAAGTACTAAAAGTACTAGACTTGAAGAGGTAGATATACCTCAAAACCTTGATTTATTAAATAAATGGACAATTCCTAAAGTTTCTATAAAAACCATTTATGATTATGGTTGGTTTGATAAACTTTCTTCTAAACAATTGATAAAAACGACTGAACAGTCTTTAGCATTAAATTCGTCTGAACAAACTATTCGTTTGTTAAACAAGCATGATATAGATTTATATAAACATCATTACCATTATGTGCATATTGGTATGGTTCAAATTGCTTTTAAACCTTTAACCCTTAAAGGGTTACCAGAGACCTTCTTAGCAGCTCTTAGAGATGCTAGAAATCTGAATTTCAGACAGTCTCTAATGGGTTCGATAGAATCTACAGTGGCCTATGGTCCAATATATTTTATTACTCAACCCAATTTGCAACTATCTCTTTCTGATGTTAATATTCTTGATGCTTTAACTTTAAATGTGAAAACGCATGGTTATAATTATGCGCCTGGTTCTGAACTTATATGTCTGTCCTATAGGATTTATTTCAAATTATTATCTACTTTAAATCCTAAATGTAAGTTATACGATACTTCGGATCAGACCATACTGGTCGAAACCAATTTTGCAAAGTCCAAGGTCACCACTAGGAGACCTATCAGATGGGAGGAAATTAATTTTCCGACTACATGGACTTTAAATTCTGTTATATCCCCAAGTCAGATTACTAACGACTTGTCAAATACTGAATTTTCGCATGTCACTCAAAATCCGGATGGTAGGATTTGTATTCAATTTGATGATAAGTCTACTATTTATAATAGACATTCTTTTTCTAATAACAGACTTCTACCTGCTATGCAACATATTTCCCCTGTTGAACCAGTTTACGGTCCAGCTCGCAATCGTGCGGCTTCTTTACACACTATTGCTAGCAATAAGCCTGATTCCAAGGTTAAGAGGGTTGAAAGGGTTAAGATTAACCCTCAAACAAATATTGTTCAAGATAATGACAATATTTCAGATAAGGATATTCCTTCTCTATCCGAGATGGATTTCGACCCCAATAATATTTAATGATTCCACACCAAATTGATTTTAGCCCAGGTTCTAGGGCCCGTATTTATATTCAAAAAGAATTTTTTAGTGAAAAATGGAACCAGTTTAAAACATGGTTTTTTGATACTTATAGTAAAGAGGATTTGAATAATATATCTCAAGAATTTTATGAAACTTGTGTCTTACATAATCAAATTATGTATTTTGTTCCTTGGTTTATAACAACGTATTTACCTCTTTATATAAAGGTATTAGAAAGATCTTATAAAGACGGGAGTGGTAATATTACTAAAGCAATTTATCCGCCTCAGGCTCCCTTTATTTTACCTAATAATACTGGTATTACTTTCACTGCCTTTCAAAAATTTATTGATGATAATGTGGCAGCTATTAGTATTGCAGAAATTAATAAATTGATTTCTCAAAACAATTATTTGGGTTTATATGTAAAAATTTTAGGAGAACATATTGGTTCTCTTGATAAAAAACTTGATGATTTGACTATTTTAATAAAAGAAATGGGTACTACGAAAGGACCAACTGATATTGCCTCCACTTCAGGAAGTAAAACAGTTGATCAAAACATTCTTACTCATATTCAAAGACCTCCTGAGATCCAGGATTTTAAATTTAAATCTCTTGATGACTTAGCTCAGCTTTTAGATAAAAAGCTTTCTGGTTTAAATATTAGACCTATTGATATATCAAAAAACTTTGCTGATAAAATGGAGACCGTTTCTGATTATAAAACTGAGACTTGGTCAGAGTTTAATAAACTCAAAGGGATTGTTAAACAAAATCATAGGTATGCTGATAAACCAAGAATGCAGACCTATTATTATCCCCGTCCTACTCCTCAAGATGTGTTGATTGAGGAACGAGATTGGAATCAGACTAATACGTCTTATAACGGTTCCGAAATTTATGAATGGAATCTTGATGGTCTAACTGATAGACAATTAACCATTCTCGTACACAGAATGCTCATGTATTCGACTATCTGTAAAAGTGTTAAAAATACAGATAGAACCATTTGCAAAATGATTATTGCAGGATTTACTGGCCAACTTCGTGGCTGGTGGGATAATCATTTATCTGTAGAAGAAAAGGTGTTCGTTATAAATGCTACGGCAACCGACGAAGGGGTTGATAACATAGGTATGGCTCTAGTAGTGGGTAGAGAAGATGCAGTTTATACTCTTATCCTTACAATTTTAGAGCATTTCAACGGTAGATTTACCTCAAACCATCAGACCGTCAGAACTTTACTTAATGGACTTAGATGTAAGACCCTTAGTGAGTTTAGATGGTATAAAGATACTTTTATGAGTAGAGTTATGGAACTACCCGAGAATAGATATGAACACTGGAAAGCCAAGTTTATAGACGGCCTCCCTTCCTTATTTGCTGAAAGAGTAAGGAATGTGTTAAAAGGTAGTTGCGGAGAGATTATGTATAATAATTATACATATGGTAAGCTTATAGGTGTTTGTACAGAAGAAGGTCTTAAATTATGTAATGAGCTAAGACTTTCTAGACAGCTTAAGATAGATAAGCTTAAAGAAAGGTCCCAAGTAGGTGACTTTTGTACCCAGTTTGGTTTACCCGGAACTTCCACTCAAAATAGGAAGAAGAAAACCAAATATCATAGGTACCCTAACCCGGATAGCCCGTATAAGAAAAAGAGGTCTAGATATAGGCCTAAGGAAGAACGTGATACTAGAAAAGCGAACAGGAAATCTACTCGATTTGCGAAGAATAGATCCAAACGTGATCTCGCTGATATTAAGTGTTATAAGTGTGGAAAGTTTGGTCATATTTCTCCAAACTGCAAGCTTCAAAAGCTAAAAACCTTAGAACTCGATGATGAGTTACACGATAAGGTTTATGGCTTGTTATACACTTCGGGATCAGAATCTGACTATTACTCAGAGACTGAATCTGAAGCTGAAGTTGAGTTAATTGATTTTTCTGATAATAATAAAAATGTAGATATTTCTTGCACTACATGCAAAAATGATATTTGTGCTTGTGATAGTGATGAATTTTATAAATTGAAATCACAATTTGATGGTCTTAATATAAAAACTATTACATCTGACAATGTAATAGAACTTTTAAAAGAAGTTACTGATGAAAAACTTCGTGAAAAAATTATTACTTTAGCTGCTAGTTCAAGTTCTAGTAGTTCAAGATCTGTTGAAAAATACAAAAACGAATTTGAACACTTTGCACCATATTCTTTATCTGAAATAAATAGAAGACTTCAAAAGTCCACTACTCCTAGTCGAGATACTTCTTTTGATGATTTAAAAGAAGAAATAGAAAATTTGAAAAGAGATATTAAGTCTCTTAAGCAAAATCAAATGATTTGTGATCACCGTATTACTCAAATTGAGACAAATAATTCTCTACCTGAATCTTCGACTAAAGGATTTTCTGATTTTTCTAATGATAAAGGAAAAGAAATTTCTGATGAAAAATCTGATTTATTTTTAGGTATGATGCAAATTATTACTGCACACAAATGGTATATTAAATGTACTATTTTGATTGATAATAATTTTTCTATAACGGATATAGCTATGATTGATAGTGGTGCAGATGTAAGCTGCATTCAGGAAGGATTGATTCCTACTAGATATTTTCAAAAGACTACTCATTTGGTGAAATCCGCTTCTGGTCATGCTTTAGATATAGAGTACAAATTGCCTAATACTCATATTTGCCAGAATAAAGTCTGTATTCCACATTTCTTCTTTTTGGTAAAAAACCAGTTATACCCTCCAATCATACTTGGAACACCTTTTATTAATGCTATTTATCCGTTTAATAATATAGATGAACATGGTTTTTCTGCTAATTATCAAGATAAAAAGATAAGCTATTCCTTTGTTACAGATCCCGTAACTAGAGATATTAATGCCTTGATTAATATAAAACAAAGGCATGTTGATTCATTACAATTAGAAATTCTTAGTATGAATATATTCGATACTATACAATCTGCAAAAGTTCAGCAGAAGATTAAATTGATTGCTGAAAAAATGGCCGTTGATGTTTGCGCCGATCACCCTAGTGCCTTTTGGAACAGGAAAAGGCATATTGTAACTCTTCCATACGAAGAAACCTTCTCTGAGGATGATATTCCTACTAAATCTCGACCTTGCCAGATGAATGCTGAGCTAGTTGAATTCTGCAAAAACGAGATTGATAGTTTGTTACAAAAGGGTTTGATAAAACCCTCAAAATCTCCTTGGTCATGTTCTGCCTTTTATGTTAATAATGCGGCAGAAAAGGAACGAGGTATTCCTCGCTTAGTTATAAATTATAAACCATTAAATAAACATCTAAAATGGATTAGGTATCCTATCCCTAATAAAAGGGACTTGCTATCTAGGTTATATGACGCCAATATATTTTCAAAATTTGATTTAAAATCTGGTTATTGGCAAATTCAAATATTTAAAGAGCATACTTATAGAACTGCTTTCAATGTTCCATTTGGACAATATGAATGGAATGTTATGCCATTTGATTTAAAAAATGCCCCTTCTGAATTTCAAAAAATTATGAATGATATTTTTAACCCATATTTGAATTTTATCATCGTTTATATTGACGACATATTAGTATTTTCCAAAACTTTGGAGATGCATATCAAGCATCTTGATATTTTCAAGAAAATTGTTATACAAAACGGTTTAGTAATTTCTAAATCTAAGATGAGTCTATTCCAAACAAATGTTCGTTTTCTAGGTCATAATATTTGCCAGGGAAAAATTACCCCAATACAAAGATCTATTGATTTTGCCTCAAAATTTCCTGATGTTATCACTGACAGGACTCAATTACAAAGATTTTTGGGAAGTCTGAATTATATATCCCCTTTTTATAAAAGTTTGTCACGAGATCTAGCCCCTCTATACGATCGGCTGAAGAAAGATCATAAACACCCTTGGACTAACCAACATACTGAGTTAGTCAAAAGTATTAAAGGGCGTGTTAAATCTTTACCTTGTTTAACCCTTGCCAATCCTACTTGGCAAAAGATTATCGAGACAGATGCGTCTAATGTTGAATATGGAGGGATTTTGAAACAAGTAAATCCCAATAATAAGAGTGAATACTTAATAAGATTTCACTCTGGTAAATGGACCGAAGCCCAGAAGAAATACGCTACTGTGGCGCATGAAATGTTAACAATTGTTAAGTGTGTATTAAAATTTCTAGACGACTTATACAACCAAAAGTTTTTGATAAAAACTGATGCTCAATCTGTTAAATACATGTTTGACAAAGATTTTAAGCACGATGCTTCAAAATTAATATTTGCTAGATGGCAGGCTCAGCTAGCACCTTTCGATTTTGAAATACAATACAAAAAAGGAATTGATAATTCCCTTCCGGATTTTCTATCCCGGGAATATTTAGAATAAATTATGAATTATTATACCATGTTTTTTTATGATAAGGTATTGATCACTATTCTTAAAGTGATTAAATTAAATAGAGACTTACAAGAAGTTATACTTGATATTATTATGGCTGACATTATTAAAACAAGGGAAGAAGAACACTCTAATTTTCAAGAAGTTATTGATATTCTTCAGTTAATTGAAAATGTGTGTCCCTTCGGTCAAGATGATATCAGCACTAGAATTATGCTATCCTTTTTAATTAATAATGATTTGCAATCACTTTTTTAATAATGATTTGCAATTTCCGCAGAATGGACCCTTCATGGGTCACCAGGGGCAGAGGTAGGGGAAGATCTTCCCCTAGTAGGACTTATTCTCAGGGATCGTCATACGGATCCTCATCAAACTCTCCACTAATACAAAGAGGAAAAAAGAGTTTGATAAACTCAAAGGTGCCGCATACAGGAGAGTCCTCAGGACATTCTATACATCTGGAAGATATTCCAGAAGATAGTCCGTTATATGGACATCTGCAGGCTTATTTAGCATCCAAAAAGCAAAGTGATACTTTTGCTTCAATTGCTAAAGAGGAAGATAATGACGATATCAAGTCATATGAAAAGTTACCAAAGAGAGAAATGATATTTCTCCTTGAAAACTCTGAGATTCAGAGAAAAGAAGAACCGTGGAAAATATTTCAGAGATATCTGATTAATGGATTATACTATCCGGGTGAATCATATAAAACCCGCACCTATTATGAAACTATCCTGATCAGTACAGGTAGTGCAGAATTCCAGCAGTTTTCGGGTTATAACACGAATGAAAATGTTTATAACTTTTCAAAAGTCATTATCAAACAGATTATATCTGTTGAAGAATGGGGTATTTCAACAATGAAAGAAAGGCAGATAAGCCTTAATAAATCACCTATGAATTTCACTTATTGGGATTATATTCAAGCATTTGATAGGGTGCTTTATTATAACAATGAGAGACATAAGCATACTTGGTTTATCAAAGTATGCGCAAAGGTATTTACAGGACCTATCCCTAACTGGTTTTTAAACTGGTGGTCATACCACGGTCCTACTACCAAGATTTTGCCCGAACCATTTCTAAAGTTATACAAAGAATGGACAAAAGCTTCGCCGTTCTTAACAGATTTATATCACGCAGATCATATCTGCTATCTAGAAAAAATTGATCAGATTTACTTCTTTATTGAATTTTCTATCCCCTGGATCCATAAATGGACCCCGGAAATGGGTTATACGGAAGAACAAATCCCTTGTTTATATAGGGTATTCTACAACAATTTTTGGGACAAATTGATGAAAGCTGATCCCAAAACAAAGACGTTATACGGCCAAGAATTATTAGATTCTATAAAAACACAAATTCATTTATATGTGACAGCCCCTCAAAAAAGGATAGTAGAAGAAAGCACTGTTAAACATATTGCTCGGAGAATATCAATCCAAGATGGAGATAAAATGGATTTGATAAATCAATACTTAGAAGGATTGAAAAGAAATCTGCTCCAATCCCTAGATCAGTGTGAAAAATCAGACACTTCAATGAGAAGTGAGACGAGTGGTGATGACCTCGTAGAAGATACTCAACCTATACAGCCAGAAATGATATTATCTGACAGAGAAATCGACAAGGTGGAAGAATTCCTCCAACAGATGCAAAATATGGATAAAAAGAAGACTTGACAGCTTATCAGCCGCCAGGACCCACTTAAACAGTAGATACACTGTTCATCAACAGTAGAAACACTGTTTATCTACAGTAAAAACACTGTGTAGGGACCCAGATATGGGACCCATTTTACTATTCATGATTCTTTTTTCTTGTTATTTAAGAATGCTTCTTCATTTGAAGAAGAAGCAGGCTGGAACCCCCCTCTCTCTCTACTTTCTCTCTCCTCTCTCTCTCTCAACCAACCCCCTTTGTAAACACTTAGTTCATAGCTTAGTTTGTAAATCGAGTTCAAGAATTAATAAAAGTTTTGAAGTTCATCTTCAGGGCCAACTGAAGATTAAATAAGATTTAATCAAACTATCTTCTGGTATATTAAATGTACTATTTTGATTGATAATAATTTTTCTATAACGGATATAGCTATGATTGATAGTGGTGCAGATGTAAGCTGCATTCAGGAAGGATTGATTCCTACTAGATATTTTCAAAAGACTACTCATTTGGTGAAATCCGCTTCTGTTCATGCTTTAGATATAGAGTACAAATTGCCTAATACTCATATTTGTCAGAATAAAGTCTGTATTCCACATTTCTTCTTTTTGGTAAAAAACCAGTTATACCCTCCAATCATACTTGGAACACCTTTTATTAATGCTATTTATCCGTTTAATAATATAGATGAACATGGTTTTTCTGCTAATTATCAAGATAAAAAGATAAGCTATTCCTTTGTTACAGATCCCGTAACTAGAGATATTAATGCCTTGATTAATATGAAACAAAGGCATGTTGATTCATTACAATTAGAAATTCTTAGTATGAATATATTCGATACTATACAATCTGCAAAAGTTCAGCAAAAGATTAAATTGATTGCTGAAAAAATGGCCGTTGATGTTTGCGCCGATCACCCTAGTGCCTTTTGGAACAGGAAAAGGCATATTGTAACTCTTCCATACGAAGAAACCTTCTCTGAGGATGATATTCCTACTAAATCTCGACCTTGCCAGATGAATGCTGAGCTAGTTGAATTCTGCAAAAACGAGATTGATAGTTTGTTACAAAAGGGTTTGATAAAACCCTCAAAATCTCCTTGGTCATGTTCTGCCTTTTATGTTAATAATGCGGCAGAAAAGGAACGAGGTATTCCTCGCTTAGCTATAAATTATAAACCATTAAATAAACATCTAAAATGGATTAGGTATCCTATCCCTAATAAAAGGGACTTGCTATCTAGGTTATATGACGCCAATATATTTTCAAAATTTGATTTAAAATCTGGTTATGGGCAAATTCAAATATTTAAAGAGCATACTTATAGAACTGCTTTCAATGTTCCATTTGGACAATATGAATGGAATGTTATGTCATTTGGTTTAAAAAATGCCCCTTCTGAATTTCAAAAAATTATGAATGATATTTTTAACCCATATTTGAATTTTATCATCGTTTATATTGACGACATATTAGTATTTTCCAAAACTTTGGAGATGCATATCAAGCATCTTGATATTTTCAAGAAAATTGTTATACAAAACGGTTTAGTAATTTCTAAATCTAAGATGAGTCTATTCCAAACAAATGTTCGTTTTCTAGGTCATAATATTTGCCAGGGAAAAATTACCCCAATACAAAGATCTATTGATTTTGCCTCAAAATTTCCTGATGTTATCACTGACAGGACTCAATTACAAAGATTTTTGGGAAGTCTGAATTATATATCCCCTTTTTATAAAAGTTTGTCACGAGATCTAGCCCCTCTATACGATCGGCTGAAGAAAGATCATAAACACCCTTGGACTAACCAACATACTGAGTTAGTCAAAAGTATTAAAGGGCGTGTTAAATCTTTACCTTGTTTAACCCTTGCCAATCCTACTTGGCAAAAGATTATCGAGACAGATGCGTCTAATGTTGGATATGGAGGGATTTTGAAACAAGTAAATCCCAATAATAAGAGTGAATACTTAATAAGATTTCACTCTGGTAAATGGACCGAAGCCCAGAAGAAATACGCTAATGTGGCGCATGAAATGTTAACAATTGTTAAGTGTGTATTAAAATTTCAAGACGACTTATACAACCAAAAGTTTTTGATAAAAACTGATGCTCAATCTGTTAAATACATGTTTGACAAAGATTTTAAGCACGATGCTTCAAAATTAATATTTGCTAGATGGCAGGCTCAGCTAGCACCTTTCGATTTTGAAATACAATACAAAAAAGGAATTGATAATTCCCTTCCGGATTTTCTATCCCGGGAATATTTAGAATAAATTATGAATTATTATACCATGTTTTTTGATGATAAGGTACTGATCACTATTCTTAAAGTGATTAAATTAAATAGAGACTTACAAGAAGTTATACTTGATATTATTATGGCTGACATTATTAAAACAAGGGAAGAAGAACACTCTAATTTTCAAGAAGTTATTGATATTCTTCAGTTAATTGAAAATGTGTGTCCCTTCGGTCAAGATGATATCAGCACTAGAATTATGCTATCCTTTTTAATTAATAATGATTTGCAATCACTTTTTAATAATGATTTGCAATTTCCGCAGAATGGACCCTTCATGGGTCACTAGGGGCAGAGGTAGGGGAAGATCTTCCCCTAGTAGGACTTATTCTCAGGGATCGTCATACGGATCCTCATCAAACTCTCCATTAATACAAAGAGGAAAAAAGAGTTTGATAAACTCAAAGGTGCCGCATACAGGAGAGTCCTCAGGACATTCTATACATCTGGAAGATATTCCAGAAGATAGTCCGTTATATGGACATCTGCAGGCTTATTTAGCATCCAAAAAGCAAAGTGATACTTTTGCTTCAATTGCTAAAGAGGAAGATAATGACGATATCAAGTCATATGAAAAGTTACCAAAGAGAGAAATGATATTTCTCCTTGAAAACTCTGAGATTCAGAGAAAAGAAGAACCGTGGAAAATATTTCAGAGATATCTGATTAATGGATTATACTATCCGGGTGAATCATATAAAACCCGCACCTATTATGAAACTATCCTGATCAGTACAGGTAGTGCAGAATTCCAGCACTTTTCGGGTTAT
Source organism: Nicotiana tabacum (assembly GCF_000715075.1). Lineage (NCBI taxonomy): Eukaryota > Viridiplantae > Streptophyta > Magnoliopsida > Solanales > Solanaceae > Nicotiana > Nicotiana tabacum. The sequence continues at coordinate 25,433,139 of NC_134095.1, forward strand.
AACACGAATGAAAATGTTTATAACTTTTCAAAAGTCATTATCAAACAGATTATATCTGTTGAAGAATGGGGTATTTCAACAATGAAAGAAAGGCAGATAAGCCTTAATAAATCACCTATGAATTTCACTTATTGGGATTATATTCAAGCATTTGATAGAGTGCTTTATTATAACAATGAGAGACATAAGCATACTTGGTTTATCAAAGTATGCGCAAAGGTATTTACAGGACCTATCCCTAACTGGTTTTTAAACTGGTGGTCATACCACGGTCCTACTACCAAGATTTTGCCCGAACCATTTCTAAAGTTATACAAAGAATGGACAAAAGCTTCGCCGTTCTTAACAGATTTATATCACGCAGATCATATCTGCTAACTAGAAAAAATTGATCAGATTTACTTCTTTATTGAATTTTCTATCCCCTGGATCCATAAATGGACCCCGGAAATGGGTTATACGGAAGAACAAATCCCTTGTTTATATAGGGTATTCTACAACAATTTTTGGGACAAATTGATGAAAGCTGATCCCAAAACAAAGACGTTATACGGCCAAGAATTATTAGATTCTATAAAAACACAAATTCATTTATATGTGACAGCCCCTCAAAAAAGGATAGTAGAAGAAAGCACTGTTAAACATATTGCTCGGAGAATATCAATCCAAGATGGAGATAAAATGGATTTGATAAATCAATACTTAGAAGGATTGAAAAGAAATCTGCTCCAATCCCTAGATCAGTGTGAAAAATCAGACACTTCAATGAGAAGTGAGACGAGTGGTGATGACCTCGTAGAAGATACTCAACCTATACAGCCAGAAATGATATTATCTGACAGAATAATTATGCGCCTGGTTCTGAACTTATATGTCTGTCCTATAGGATTTATTTCAAATTATTATCTACTTTAAATCCTAAATGTAAGTTATACGATACTTCGGATCAGACCATACTGGTCGAAACCAATTTTGCAAAGTCCAAGGTCACCACTAGGAGACCTATCAGATGGGAGGAAATTAATTTTCCGACTACATGGACTTTAAATTCTGTTATATCCCCAAGTCAGATTACTAACGACTTGTCAAATACTGAATTTTCGCATGTCACTCAAAATCCGGATGGTAGGATTTGTATTCAATTTGATGATAAGTCTACTATTTATAATAGACATTCTTTTTCTAATAACAGACTTCTACCTGCTATGCAACATATTTCCCCTGTTGAACCAGTTTACGGTCCAGCTCGCAATCGTGCGGCTTCTTTACACACTATTGCTAGCGATAAGCCTGATTCCAAGGTTAAGAGGGTTGAAAGGGTTAAGATTAACCCTCAAACAAATATTGTTCAAGATAATGACAATATTTCAGATAAGGATATTCCTTCTCTATCCGAGATGGATTTCGACCCCAATAATATTTAATGATTCCACACCAAATTGATTTTAGCCCAGGTTCTAGGGCCCGTATTTATATTCAAAAAGAATTTTTTAGTGAAAAATGGAACCAGTTTAAAACATGGTTTTTTGATACTTATAGTAAAGAGGATTTGAATAATATATCTCAAGAATTTTATGAAACTTGTGCCTTACATAATCAAATTATGTATTTTGTTCCTTGGTTTATAACAACGTATTTACCTCTTTATATAAAGGTATTAGAAAGATCTTATAAAGACGGGAGTGGTAATATTACTAAAGCAATTTATCCGCCTCAGGCTCCCTTTATTTTACCTAATAATACTGGTATTACTTTCACTGCCTTTCAAAAATTTATTGATGATAATGTGGCAGCTATTAGTATTGCAGAAATTAATAAATTGATTTCTCAAAACAATTATTTGGGTTTATATGTAAAAATTTTAGGAGAACATATTGGTTCTCTTGATAAAAAACTTGATGATTTGACTATTTTAATAAAAGAAATGGGTACTAAGAAAGGACCAACTGATATTGCCTCCACTTCAGGAAGTAAAACAGTTGATCAAAACATTCTTACTCATATTCAAAGACCTCCTGAGATCCAGGATTTTAAATTTAAATCTCTTGATGACTTAGCTCAGCTTTTAGATAAAAAGCTTTCTGGTTTAAATATTAGACCTATTGATATATCAAAAAACTTTGCTGATAAAATGGAGACCGTTTCTGATTATAAAACTGAGACTTGGTCAGAGTTTAATAAACTCAAAGGGATTGTTAAACAAAATCATAGGTATGCTGATAAACCAAGAATGCAGACCTATTATTATCCCCGTCCTACTCCTCAAGATGTGTTGATTGAGGAACGAGATTGGAATCAGACTAATACGTCTTATAACGGTTCCGAAATTTATGAATGGAATCTTGATGGTCTAACTGATAGACAATTAACCATTCTCGTACACAGAATGCTCATGTATTCGACTATCTGTAAAAGTGTTAAAAATACAGATAGAACCATTTGCAAAATGATTATTGCAGGATTTACTGGCCAACTTCGTGGCTGGTGGGATAATCATTTATCTGTAGAAGAAAAGGTGTTCGTTATAAATGCTACGGCAACCGACGAAGGGGTTGATAACATAGGTATGGCTCTAGTAGTGGGTAGAGAAGATGCAGTTTATACTCTTATCCTTACAATTTTAGAGCATTTCAACGGTAGATTTACCTCAAACCATCAGACCGTCAGAACTTTACTTAATGGACTTAGATGTAAGACCCTTAGTGAGTTTAGATGGTATAAAGATACTTTTATGAGTAGAGTTATGGAACTACCCGAGAATAGATATGAACACTGGAAAGCCAAGTTTATAGACGGCCTCCCTTCCTTATTTGCTGAAAGAGTAAGGAATGTGTTAAAAGGTAGTTGCGGAGAGATTCTGTATAATAATTATACATATGGTAAGCTTATAGGTGTTTGTACAGAAGAATGTCTTAAATTATGTAATGAGCTAAGACTTTCTAGACAGCTTAAGATAGATAAGCTTAAAGAAAGGTCCCAAGTAGGTGACTTTTGTACCCAGTTTGGTTTACCCGGAACTTCCACTCAAAATAGGAAGAAGAAAACCAAATATCATAGGTACCCTAACCCGGATAGCCCGTATAAGAAAAAGAGGTCTAGATATAGGCCTAAGGAAGAACGTGATACTAGAAAAGCGAACAGGAAATCTACTCGATTTGCGAAGAATAGATCCAAACGTGATCTCGCTGATATTAAGTGTTATAAGTGTGGAAAGTTTGGTCATATTTCTCCAAACTGCAAGCTTCAAAAGCTAAAAACCTTAGAACTCGATGATGAGTTACACGATAAGGTTTATGGCTTGTTATACACTTCGGGATCAGAATCTGACTATTACTCAGAGACTGAATCTGAAGCTGAAGTTGAGTTAATTGATTTTTCTGATAATAATAAAAATGTAGATATTTCTTGCACTACATGCAAAAATGATATTTGTGCTTGTGATAGTGATGAATTTTATAAATTGAAATCACAATTTGATGGTCTTAATATAAAAACTATTACATCTGACAATGTAATAGAACTTTTAAAAGAAGTTACTGATGAAAAACTTCGTGAAAAAATTATTACTTTAGCTGCTAGTTCAAGTTCTAGTAGTTCAAGATCTATTGAAAAATACAAAAACGAATTTGAACACTTTGCACCATATTCTTTATCTGAAATAAATAGAAGACTTCAAAAGTCCACTACTCCTAGTCGAGATACTTCTTTTGATGATTTAAAAGAAGAAATAGAAAATTTGAAAAGAGATATTAAGTCTCTTAAGCAAAATCAAATGATTTGTGATCACCGTATTACTCAAATTGAGACAAATAATTCTCTACCTGAATCTTCGACTAAAGGATTTTCTGATTTTTCTAATGATAAAGGAAAAGAAATTTCTGATGAAAAATCTGATTTATTTTTAGGTATGATGCAAATTATTACTGCACACAAATGGTATATTAAATGTACTATTTTGATTGATAATAATTTTTCTATAACGGATATAGCTATGATTGATAGTGGTGCAGATGTAAGCTGCATTCAGGAAGGATTGATTCCTACTAGATATTTTCAAAAGACTACTCATTTGGTGAAATCCGCTTCTGGTCATGCTTTAGATATAGAGTACAAATTGCCTAATACTCATATTTGCCAGAATAAAGTCTGTATTCCACATTTCTTCTTTTTGGTAAAAAACCAGTTATACCCTCCAATCATACTTGGAACACCTTTTATTAATGCTATTTATCCGTTTAATAATATAGATGAACATGGTTTTTCTGCTAATTATCAAGATAAAAAGATAAGCTATTCCTTTGTTACAGATCCCGTAACTAGAGATATTAATGCCTTGATTAATATGAAACAAAGGCATGTTGATTCATTACAATTAGAAATTCTTAGTATGAATATATTCGATACTATACAATCTGCAAAAGTTCAGCAGAAGATTAAATTGATTGCTGAAAAAATGGCCGTTGATGTTTGCGCCGATCACCCTAGTGCCTTTTGGAACAGGAAAAGGCATATTGTAACTCTTCCATACGAAGAAACCTTCTCTGAGGATGATATTCCTACTAAATCTCGACCTTGCCAGATGAATGCTGAGCTAGTTGAATTCTGCAAAAACGAGATTGATAGTTTGTTACAAAAGGGTTTGATAAAACCCTCAAAATCTCCTTGGTCATGTTCTGCCTTTTATGTTAATAATGCGGCAGAAAAGGAACGAGGTATTCCTCGCTTAGTTATAAATTATAAACCATTAAATAAACATCTAAAATGGATTAGGTATCCTATCCCTGATAAAAGGGACTTGCTATCTAGGTTATATGACGCCAATATATTTTCAAAATTTGATTTAAAATCTGGTTATTGGCAAATTCAAATATTTAAAGAGCATACTTATAGAACTGCTTTCAATGTTCCATTTGGACAATATGAATGGAATGTTATGCCATTTGGTTTAAAAAATGCCCCTTCTGAATTTCAAAAAATTATGAATGATATTTTTAACCCATATTTGAATTTTATCATCGTTTATATTGACGACATATTAGTATTTTCCAAAACTTTGGAGATGCATATCAAGCATCTTGATATTTTCAAGAAAATTGTTATACAAAACGGTTTAGTAATTTCTAAATCTAAGATGAGTCTATTCCAAACAAATGTTCGTTTTCTAGGTCATAATATTTGCCAGGGAAAAATTACCCCAATACAAAGATCTATTGATTTTGCCTCAAAATTTCCTGATGTTATCACTGACAGGACTCAATTACAAAGATTTTTGGGAAGTCTGAATTATATATCCCTTTTTTATAAAAGTTTGTCACGAGATCTAGCCCCTCTATACGATCGGCTGAAGAAAGATCATAAACACCCTTGGACTAACCAACATACTGAGTTAGTCAAAAGTATTAAAGGGCGTGTTAAATCTTTACCTTGTTTAACCCTTGCCAATCCTACTTGGCAAAAGATTATCGAGACAGATGCGTCTAATGTTGGATATGGAGGGATTTTGAAACAAGTAAATCCCAATAATAAGAGTGAATACTTAATAAGATTTCACTCTGGTAAATGGACCGAAGCCCAGAAGAAATACGCTAATGTGGCGCATGAAATGTTAACAATTGTTAAGTGTGTATTAAAATTTCAAGACGACTTATACAACCAAAAGTTTTTGATAAAAACTGATGCTCAATCTGTTAAATACATGTTTGACAAAGATTTTAAGCACGATGCTTCAAAATTAATATTTGCTAGATGGCAGGCTCAGCTAGCACCTTTCGATTTTGAAATACAATACAAAAAAGGAATTGATAATTCCCTTCCGGATTTTCTATCCCGGGAATATTTAGAATAAATTATGAATTATTATACCATGTTTTTTGATGATAAGGTACTGATCACTATTCTTAAAGTGATTAAATTAAATAGAGACTTACAAGAAGTTATACTTGATATTATTATGGCTGACATTATTAAAACAAGGGAAGAAGAACACTCTAATTTTCAAGAAGTTATTGATATTCTTCAGTTAATTGAAAATGTGTGTCCCTTCGGTCAAGATGATATCAGCACTAGAATTATGCTATCCTTTTTAATTAATAATGATTTGCAATCACTTTTTTAATAATGATTTGCAATTTCCGCAGAATGGACCCTTCATGGGTCACCAGGGGCAGAGGTAGGGGAAGATCTTCCCCTAGTAGGACTTATTCTCAGGGATCGTCATACGGATCCTCATCAAACTCTCCAGTAATACAAAGAGGAAAAAAGAGTTTGATAAACTCAAAGGTGCCGCATACAGGAGAGTCCTCAGGACATTCTATACATCTGGAAGATATTCCAGAAGATAGTCCGTTATATGGACATCTGCAGGCTTATTTAGCATCCAAAAAGCAAAGTGATACTTTTGCTTCAATTGCTAAAGAGGAAGATAATGACGATATCAAGTCATATGAAAAGTTACCAAAGAGAGAAATGATATTTCTCCTTGAAAACTCTGAGATTCAGAGAAAAGAAGAACCGTGGAAAATATTTCAGAGATATCTGATTAATGGATTATACTATCCGGGTGAATCATATAAAACCCGCACCTATTATGAAACTATCCTGATCAGTACAGGTAGTGCAGAATTCCAGCACTTTTCGGGTTATAACACGAATGAAAATGTTTATAACTTTTCAAAAGTCATTATCAAACAGATTATATCTGTTGAAGAATGGGGTATTTCAACAATGAAAGAAAGGCAGATACATAATTTGTCACGAACTTGATAATAAATGGACCGAAGCCCAGAAGAAATACGCTACTGTGGCGCATGAAATGTTAACAATTGTTAAGTGTGTATTAAAATTTCAAGACGACTTATACAACCAAAAGTTTTTGATAAAAACTGATGCTCAATCTGTTAAATACATGTTTGACAAAGATTTTAAGCACGATGCTTCAAAATTAATATTTGCTAGATGGCAGGCTCAGCTAGCACCTTTCGATTTTGAAATACAATACAAAAAAGGAATTGATAATTCCCTTCCGGATTTTCTATCCCGGGAATATTTAGAATAAATTATGAATTATTATACCATGTTTTTTGATGATAAGGTACTGATCACTATTCTTAAAGTGATTAAATTAAATAGAGACTTACAAGAAGTTATACTTGATATTATTATGGCTGACATTATTAAAACAAGGGAAGAAGAACACTCTAATTTTCAAGAAGTTATTGATATTCTTCAGTTAATTGAAAATGTGTGTCCCTTCGGTCAAGATGATATCAGCACTAGAATTATGCTATCCTTTTTAATTAATAATGATTTGCAATCACTTTTTTAATAATGATTTGCAATTTCCGCAGAATGGACCCTTCATGGGTCACCAGGGGCAGAGGTAGGGGAAGATCTTCCCCTAGTAGGACTTATTCTCAGGGATCGTCATACGGATCCTCATCAAACTCTCCAGTAATACAAAGAGGAAAAAAGAGTTTGATAAACTCAAAGGTGCCGCATACAGGAGAGTCCTCAGGACATTCTATACATCTGGAAGATATTCCAGAAGATAGTCTGTTATATGGACATCTGCAGGCTTATTTAGCATCCAAAAAGCAAAGTGATACTTTTGCTTCAATTGCTAAAGAGGAAGATAATGACGATATCAAGTCATATGAAAAGTTACCAAAGAGAGAAATGATATTTCTCCTTGAAAACTCTGAGATTCAGAGAAAAGAAGAACCGTGGAAAATATTTCAGAGATATCTGATTAATGGATTATACTATCCGGGTGAATCATATAAAACCCGCACCTATTATGAAACTATCCTGATCAGTACAGGTAGTGCAGAATTCCAGCACTTTTCGGGTTATAACACGAATGAAAATGTTTATAACTTTTCAAAAGTCATTATCAAACAGATTATATCTGTTGAAGAATGGGGTATTTCAACAATGAAAGAAAGGCAGATACATAATTTGTCACGAACTTGATAATAAATGGACCGAAGCCCAGAAGAAATACGCTACTGTGGCGCATGAAATGTTAACAATTGTTAAGTGTGTATTAAAATTTCAAGACGACTTATACAACCAAAAGTTTTTGATAAAAACTGATGCTCAATCTGTTAAATACATGTTTGACAAAGATTTTAAGCACGATGCTTCAAAATTAATATTTGCTAGATGGCAGGCTCAGCTAGCACCTTTCGATTTTGAAATACAATACAAAAAAGGAATTGATAATTCCCTTCCGGATTTTCTATCCCGGGAATATTTAGAATAAATTATGAATTATTATACCATATTTTTTGATGATAAGGTACTGATCACTATTCTTAAAGTGATTAAATTAAATAGAGACTTACAAGAAGTTATACTTGATATTATTATGGCTGACATTATTAAAACAAGGGAAGAAGAACACTCTAATTTTCAAGAAGTTATTGATATTCTTCAGTTAATTGAAAATGTGTGTCCCTTCGGTCAAGATGATATCAGCACTAGAATTATGCTATCCTTTTTAATTAATAATGATTTGCAATCACTTTTTTAATAATGATTTGCAATTTCCGCAGAATGGACCCTTCATGGGTCACCAGGGGCAGAGGTAGGGGAAGATCTTCCCCTAGTAGGACTTATTCTCAGGGATCGTCATACGGATCCTCATCAAACTCTCCAGTAATACAAAGAGGAAAAAAGAGTTTGATAAACTCAAAGGTGCCGCATACAGGAGAGTCCTCAGGACATTCTATACATCTGGAAGATATTCCAGAAGATAGTCCGTTATATGGACATCTGCAGGCTTATTTAGCATCCAAAAAGCAAAGTGATACTTTTGCTTCAATTGCTAAAGAGGAAGATAATGACGATATCAAGTCATATGAAAAGTTACCAAAGAGAGAAATGATATTTCTCCTTGAAAACTCTGAGATTCAGAGAAAAGAAGAACCGTGGAAAATATTTCAGAGATATCTGATTAATGGATTATACTATCCGGGTGAATCATATAAAACCCGCACCTATTATGAAACTATCCTGATCAGTACAGGTAGTGCAGAATTCCAGCACTTTTCGGGTAATAACACGAATGAAAATGTTTATAACTTTTCAAAAGTCATTATCAAACAGATTATATCTGTTGAAGAATGGGGTATTTCAACAATGAAAGAAAGGCAGATAAGCCTTAATAAATCACCTATGAATTTCACTTATTGGGATTATATTCAAGCATTTGATAGGGTGCTTTATTATAACAATGAGAGACATAAGCATACTTGGTTTATCAAAGTATGCGCAAAGGTATTTACAGGACCTATCCCTAACTGGTTTTTAAACTGGTGGTCATACCACGGTCCTACTACCAAGATTTTGCCCGAACCATTTCTAAAGTTATACAAAGAATGGACAAAAGCTTCGCCGTTCTTAACAGATTTATATCACGCAGATCATATCTGCTATCTAGAAAAAATTGATCAGATTTACTTCTTTATTGAATTTTCTATCCCCTGGATCCATAAATGGACCCCGGAAATGGGTTATACGGAAGAACAAATCCCTTGTTTATATAGGGTATTCTACAACAATTTTTGGGACAAATTGATGAAAGCTGATCCCAAAACAAAGACGTTATACGGCCAAGAATTATTAGATTCTATAAAAACACAAATTCATTTATATGTGACAGCCCCTCAAAAAAGGATAGTAGAAGAAAGCACTGTTAAACATATTGCTCGGAGAATATCAATCCAAGATGGAGATAAAATGGATTTGATAAATCAATACTTAGAAGGATTGAAAAGAAATCTGCTCCAATCCCTAGATCAGTGTGAAAAATCAGACACTTCAATGAGAAGTGAGACGAGTGGTGATGACCTCGTAGAAGATACTCAACCTATACAGCCAGAAATGATATTATCTGACAGAGAAATCGACAAGGTGGAAGAATTCCTCCAACAGATGCAAAATATGGATAAAAAGAAGACTTGACAGCTTATCAGCCGCCAGGACCCACTTAAACAGTAGATACACTGTTCATCAACAGTAGAAACACTGTTTATCTACAGTAAAAACACTGTGTAGGGACCCAGATATGGGACCCATTTTACTATTCAAGATTCTTTTTTCTTGTTATTTAAGAATGCTTCTTCATTTGAAGAACAAGAAGGCTGGAACCCCCCTCTCTCTCTACTTTCTCTCTCCTCTCTCTCTCTCAACCAACCCCCTTTGTAAACACTTAGTTCATAGCTTAGTTTGTAAATCGAGTTCAAGAATTAATAAAAGTTTTGAAGTTCATCTTCAGGGCCTTGCTTCTCGGCCTACAAGGTACATATTTATTCTTCTTTTAAGTATTTTTAGTATCTCTCCCTAGCCGTGACTATGTCCGGCTAAACGGATTCATATCTATGTTGAAGCACTAATTTCTCTTGCATATTAACCATGAAGAATCCAGACTCTTTCAAAATATAAAGAAATTGTAATATAGTTTCTTGATTTGGTTCCAAGATGGTGGTACAGTCGGCTCTGGTACTACTCTTATTGGCTTTGCCTTAGTGGCTACGTCTAGCCAGCTGTGACATTAAAGCCCGCTGAAGTTGTCGAAAGGGCTACCTCTTTCACAGTTAGAACTGCTAGACACATGGGCTCAATAAGAGTATGTATCGGGCTTAGACAGGCCCCTTGCTTGGGTAAAAGGATATAGATCCTTCCATACAGTCATTAAACTATAATAGAATTTCCGTATATTTCGAATCCTTATTGGTCGTGCGGACTACCGCCAACCTTTAAAGTGTACTAAAGCAGCTAGATCTGGATGGCCGTGCGGACTACCGCCCGCCTACCTAGATCCTGGTGAAAAATGTGATCCTGGTGAAAAATGGTATCAGAGCCTAGGAAATTTTCATGGTAATTGTGTAATAGATATGAAAGATTCAACATAGATATGAAGCTTTGGAATCGATCTGGGAGAAACAAGTACTAAAAGTACTAGACTTGAAGAGGTAGATATACCTCAAAACCTTGATTTATTAAATAAATGGACAATTCCTAAAGTTTCTATAAAAACCATTTATGATTATGGTTGGTTTGATAAACTTTCTTCTAAACAATTGATAAAAACGACTGAACAATCTTTAGCATTAAATTCGTCTGAACAAACTATTCGTTTGTTAAACAAGCATGATATAGATTCATATATACAATTACCCCATTATGTGCATATTGGTATGGTTCAAATTGCTTTTAAACCTTTAACCCTTAAAGGGTTACCAGAGACCTTCTTAGCAGCTCTTAGAGATGCTAGAAATCTGAATTTCAGACAGTCTCTAATGGGTTCGATAGAATCTACAGTGGCTTATGGTCCAGTATATTTTAATACTCAACCCAATTTGCAACTATCTCTTTCTGATGTTAATATTCTTGATGCTTTAACTTTAAATGTGAAAACGCATGGTTATAATTATGCGCCTGGTTCTGAACTTATATGTCTGTCCTATAGGATTTATTTCAAATTATTATCTACTTTAAATCCTAAATGTAAGTTATACGATACTTCGGATCAGACCATACTGGTCGAAACCAATTTTGCAAAGTCCAAGGTCACCACTAGGAGACCTATCAGATGGGAGGAAATTAATTTTCCGACTACATGGACTTTAAATTCTGTTATATCCCCAAGTCAGATTACTAACGACTTGTCAAATACTGAATTTTCGCATGTCACTCAAAATCCGGATGGTAGGATTTGTATTCAATTTGATGATAAGTCTACTATTTATAATAGACATTCTTTTTCTAATAACAGACTTCTACCTGCTATGCAACATATTTCCCCTGTTGAACCAGTTTACGGTCCAGCTCGCAATCGTGCGGCTTCTTTACACACTATTGCTAGCGATAAGCCTGATTCCAAGGTTAAGAGGGTTGAAAGGGTTAAGATTAACCCTCAAACAAATATTGTTCAAGATAATGACAATATTTCAGATAAGGATATTCCTTCTCTATCCGAGATGGATTTCGACCCCAATAATATTTAATGATTCCACACCAAATTGATTTTAGCCCAGGTTCTAGGGCCCGTATTTATATTCAAAAAGAATTTTTTAGTGAAAAATGGAACCAGTTTAAAACATGGTTTTTTGATACTTATAGTAAAGAGGATTTGAATAATATATCTCAAGAATTTTATGAAACTTGTGCCTTACATAATCAAATTATGTATTTTGTTCCTTGGTTTATAACAACGTATTTACCTCTTTATATAAAGGTATTAGAAAGATCTTATAAAGACGGGAGTGGTAATATTACTAAAGCAATTTATCCGCCTCAGGCTCCCTTTATTTTACCTAATAATACTGGTATTACTTTCACTGCCTTTCAAAAATTTATTGATGATAATGTGGCAGCTATTAGTATTGCAGAAATTAATAAATTGATTTCTCAAAACAATTATTTGGGTTTATATGTAAAAATTTTAGGAGAACATATTGGTTCTCTTGATAAAAAACTTGATGATTTGACTATTTTAATAAAAGAAATGGGTACTAAGAAAGGACCAACTGATATTGCCTCCACTTCAGGAAGTAAAACAGTTGATCAAAACATTCTTACTCATATTCAAAGACCTCCTGAGATCCAGGATTTTAAATTTAAATCTCTTGATGACTTAGCTCAGCTTTTAGATAAAAAGCTTTCTAGTTTAAATATTAGACCTATTGATATATCAAAAAACTTTGCTGATAAAATGGAGACCGTTTCTGATTATAAAACTGAGACTTGGTCAGAGTTTAATAAACTCAAAGGGATTGTTAAACAAAATCATAGGTATGCTGATAAACCAAGAATGCAGACCTATTATTATCCCCGTCCTACTCCTCAAGATGTGTTGATTGAGGAACGAGATTGGAATCAGACTAATACGTCTTATAACGGTTCCGAAATTTATGAATGGAATCTTGATGGTCTAACTGATAGACAATTAACCATTCTCGTACACAGAATGCTCATGTATTCGACTATCTGTAAAAGTGTTAAAAATACAGATAGAACCATTTGCAAAATGATTATTGCAGGATTTACTGGCCAACTTCGTGGCTGGTGGGATAATCATTTATCTGTAGAAGAAAAGGCGTTCGTTATAAATGCTACGGCAACCGACGAAGGGGTTGATAACATAGGTATGGCTCTAGTAGTGGGTAGAGAAGATGCAGTTTATACTCTTATCCTTACAATTTTAGAGCATTTCAACGGTAGATTTACCTCAAACCATCAGACCGTCAGAACTTTACTTAATGGACTTAGATGTAAGACCCTTAGTGAGTTTAGATGGTATAAAGATACTTTTATGAGTAGAGTTATGGAACTACCCGAGAATAGATATGAGCACTGGAAAGCCAAGTTTATAGACGGCCTCCCTTCCTTATTTGCTGAAAGAGTAAGGAATGTGTTAAAAGGTAGTTGCGGAGAGATTCTGTATAATAATTATACATATGGTAAGCTTATAGGTGTTTGTACAGAAGAAGGTCTTAAATTATGTAATGAGCTAAGACTTTCTAGACAGCTTAAGATAGATAAGCTTAAAGAAAGGTCCCAAGTAGGTGACTTTTGTACCCAGTTTGGTTTACCCGGAACTTCCACTCAAAATAGGAAGAAGAAAACCAAATATCATAGGTACCCTAACCCGGATAGCCCGTATAAGAAAAAGAGGTCTAGATATAGGCCTAAGGAAGAACGTGATACTAGAAAAGCGAACAGGAAATCTACTCGATTTGCGAAGAATAGATCCAAACGTGATCTCGCTGATATTAAGTGTTATAAGTGTGGAAAGTTTGGTCATATTTCTCCAAACTGCAAGCTTCAAAAGCTAAAAACCTTAGAACTCGATGATGAGTTACACGATAAGGTTTATGGCTTGTTATACACTTCGGGATCAGAATCTGACTATTACTCAGAGACTGAATCTGAAGCTGAAGTTGAGTTAATTGATTTTTCTGATAATAATAAAAATGTAGATATTTCTTGCACTACATGCAAAAATGATATTTGTGCTTGTGATAGTGATGAATTTTATAAATTGAAATCACAATTTGATGGTCTTAATATAAAAACTATTACATCTGACAATGTAATAGAACTTTTAAAAGAAGTTACTGATGAAAAACTTCGTGAAAAAATTATTACTTTAGCTGCTAGTTCAAGTTCTAGTAGTTCAAGATCTGTTGAAAAATACAAAAACGAATTTGAACACTTTGCACCATATTCTTTATCTGAAATAAATAGAAGACTTCAAAAGTCCACTACTCCTAGTCGAGATTTTTCTGATTTTTCTAATGATAAAGGAAAAGAAATTTCTGATGAAAAATCTGATTTATTTTTAGGTATGATGCAAATTATTACTGCACACAAATGGTATATTAAATGTACTATTTTGATTGATAATAATTTTTCTATAACGGATATAGCTATGATTGATAGTGGTGCAGATGTAAGCTGCATTCAGGAAGGATTGATTCCTACTAGATATTTTCAAAAGACTACTCATTTGGTGAAATCCGCTTCTGGTCATGCTTTAGATATAGAGTACAAATTGCCTAATACTCATATTTGCCAGAATAAAGTCTGTATTCCACATTTCTTCTTTTTGGTAAAAAACCAGTTATACCCTCCAATCATACTTGGAACACCTTTTATTAATACTATTTATCCGTTTAATAATATAGATGAACATGGTTTTTCTGCTAATTATCAAGATAAAAAGATAAGCTATTCCTTTGTTACAGATCCCGTAACTAGAGATATTAATGCCTTGATTAATATGAAACAAAGGCATGTTGATTCATTACAATTAGAAATTCTTAGTATGAATATATTCGATACTATACAATCTGCAAAAGTTCAGCAGAAGATTAAATTGATTGCTGAAAAAATGGCCGTTGATGTTTGCGCCGATCACCCTAGTGCCTTTTGGAACAGGAAAAGGCATATTGTAACTCTTCCATACGAAGAAACCTTCTCTGAGGATGATATTCCTACTAAATCTCGACCTTGCCAGATGAATGCTGAGCTAGTTGAATTCTGCAAAAACGAGATTGATAGTTTGTTACAAAAGGGTTTGATTAAACCCTCAAAATCTCCTTGGTCATGTTCTTCCTTTTATGTTAATAATGCGGCAGAAAAGGAACGAGGTATTCCTCGCTTAGTTATAAATTATCAACCATTAAATAAACATCTAAAATGGATTAGGTATCCTATCCCTAATAAAAGGGACTTGCTATCTAGGTTATATGACGCCAATATATTTTCAAAATTTGATTTAAAATCTGGTTATTGGCAAATTCAAATATTTAAAGAGCATACTTATAGAACTGCTTTCAATGTTCCATTTGGACAATATGAATGGAATGTTATGCCATTTGGTTTAAAAAATGCCCCTTCTGAATTTCAAAAAATTATGAATGATATTTTTAACCCATATTTGAATTTTATCATCGTTTATATTGACGACATATTAGTATTTTCCAAAACTTTGGAGATGCATATCAAGCATCTTGATATTTTCAAGAAAATTGTTATACAAAACGGTTTAGTAATTTCTAAATCTAAGATGAGTCTATTCCAAACAAATGTTCGTTTTCTAGGTCATAATATTTGACAGGGAAAAATTACCCCAATACAAAGATCTATTGATTTTGCCTCAAAATTTCCTGATGTTATCACTGACAGGACTCAATTACAAAGATTTTTGGGAAGTCTGAATTATATATCCCCTTTTTATAAAAGTTTGTCACGAGATCTAGCCCCTCTATACGATCGGCTGAAGAAAGATCATAAACACCCTTGGACTAACCAACATACTGAGTTAGTCAAAAGTATTAAAGGGCGTGTTAAATCTTTACCTTGTTTAACCCTTGCCAATCCTACTTGGCAAAAGATTATCGAGACAGATGCGTCTAATGTTGGATATGGAGGGATTTTGAAACAAGTAAATCCCAATAATAAGAGTGAATACTTAATAAGATTTCACTCTGGTAAATGGACCGAAGCCCAGAAGAAATACGCTACTGTGGCGCATGAAATGTTAACAATTGTTAAGTGTGTATTAAAATTTCAAGACGACTTATACAACCAAAAGTTTTTGATAAAAACTGATGCTCAATCTGTTAAATACATGTTTGACAAAGATTTTAAGCACGATGCTTCAAAATTAATATTTGCTAGATGGCAGGCTCAGCTAGCACCTTTCGATTTTGAAATACAATACAAAAAAGGAATTGATAATTCCCTTCCGGATTTTCTATCCCGGGAATATTTAGAATAAATTATGAATTATTATACCATGTTTTTTGATGATAAGGTACTGATCACTATTCTTAAAGTGATTAAATTAAATAGAGACTTACAAGAAGTTATACTTGATATTATTATGGCTGACATTATTAAAACAAGGGAAGAAGAACACTCTAATTTTCAAGAAGTTATTGATATTCTTCAGTTAATTGAAAATGTGTGTCCCTTCGGTCAAGATGATATCAGCACTAGAATTATGCTATCCTTTTTAATTAATAATGATTTGCAATCACTTTTTTAATAATGATTTGCAATTTCCGCAGAATGGACCCTTCATGGGTCACCAGGGGCAGAGGTAGGGGAAGATCTTCCCCTAGTAGGACTTATTCTCAGGGATCGTCATACGGATCCTCATCAAACTCTCCAGTAATACAAAGAGGAAAAAAGAGTTTGATAAACTCAAAGGTGCCGCATACAGGAGAGTCCTCAGGACATTCTATACATCTGGAAGATATTCCAGAAGATAGTCCGTTATATGGACATCTGCAGGCTTATTTAGCATCCAAAAAGCAAAGTGATACTTTTGCTTCAATTGCTAAAGAGGAAGATAATGACGATATCAAGTCATATGAAAAGTTACCAAAGAGAGAAATGATATTTCTCCTTGAAAACTCTGAGATTCAGAGAAAAGAAGAACCGTGGAAAATATTTCAGAGATATCTGATTAATGGATTATACTATCCGGGTGAATCATATAAAACCCGCACCTATTATGAAACTATCCTGATCAGTACAGGTAGTGCAGAATTCCAGCACTTTTCGGGTTATAACACGAATGAAAATGTTTATAACTTTTCAAAAGTCATTATCAAACAGATTATATCTGTTGAAGAATGGGGTATTTCAACAATGAAAGAAAGGCAGATAAGCCTTAATAAATCACCTATAAATTTCACTTATTCCGATTATATTCAAGCATTTGATAGAGTGCTTTATTATAACAATGAGAGACATAAGCATACTTGGTTTATCAAAGTATGCGCAAAGGTATTTACAGGACCTATCCCTAACTGGTTTTTAAACTGGTGGTCATACCACGGTCCTACTACCAAGATTTTGCCCGAACCATTTCTAAAGTTATACAAAGAATGGACAAAAGCTTCGCCGTTCTTAACAGATTTATATCACGCAGATCATATCTGCTATCTAGAAAAAATTGATCAGATTTACTTCTTTATTGAATTTTCTATCCCCTGGATCCATAAATGGACCCCGGAAATGGGTTATACGGAAGAACAAATCCCTTGTTTATATAGGGTATTCTACAACAATTTTTGGGACAAATTGATGAAAGCTGATCCCAAAACAAAGACGTTATACGGCCAAGAATTATTAGATTCTATAAAAACACAAATTCATTTATATGTGACAGCCCCTCAAAAAAGGATAGTAGAAGAAAGCACTGTTAAACATATTGCTCGGAGAATATCAATCCAAGATGGAGATAAAATGGATTTGATAAATCAATACTTAGAAGGATTGAAAAGAAATCTGCTCCAATCCCTAGATCAGTGTGAAAAATCAGACACTTCAATGAGAAGTGAGACGAGTGGTGATGACCTCGTAGAAGATACTCAACCTATACAGCCAGAAATGATATTATCTGACAGAGTTATAATTATGCGCCTGGTTCTGAACTTATATGTCTGTCCTATAGGATTTATTTCAAATTATTATCTACTTTAAATCCTAAATGTAAGTTATACGATACTTCGGATCAGACCATACTGGTCGAAACCAATTTTGCAAAGTCCAAGGTCACCACTAGGAGACCTATCAGATGGGAGGAAATTAATTTTCCGACTACATGGACTTTAAATTCTGTTATATCCCCAAGTCAGATTACTAACGACTTGTCAAATACTGAATTTTCGCATGTCACTCAAAATCCGGATGGTAGGATTTGTATTCAATTTGATGATAAGTCTACTATTTATAATAGACATTCTTTTTCTAATAACAGACTTCTACCTGCTATGCAACATATTTCCCCTGTTGAACCAGTTTACGGTCCAGCTCGCAATCGTGCGGCTTCTTTACACACTATTGCTAGCGATAAGCCTGATTCCAAGGTTAAGAGGGTTGAAAGGGTTAAGATTAACCCTCAAACAAATATTGTTCAAGATAATGACAATATTTCAGATAAGGATATTCCTTCTCTATCCGAGATGGATTTCGACCCCAATAATATTTAATGATTCCACACCAAATTGATTTTAGCCCAGGTTCTAGGGCCCGTATTTATATTCAAAAAGAATTTTTTAGTGAAAAATGGAACCAGTTTAAAACATGGTTTTTTGATACTTATAGTAAAAAGGATTTGAATAATATATCTCAAGAATTTTATGAAACTTGTGCCTTACATAATCAAATTATGTATTTTGTTCCTTGGTTTATAACAACGTATTTACCTCTTTATATAAAGGTATTAGAAAGATCTTATAAAGACGGGAGTGGTAATATTACTAAAGCAATTTATCCGCCTCAGGCTCCCTTTATTTTACCTAATAATACTGGTATTACTTTCACTGCCTTTCAAAAATTTATTGATGATAATGTGGCAGCTATTAGTAATGCAGAAATTAATAAATTGATTTCTCAAAACAATTATTTGGGTTTATATGTAAAAATTTTAGGAGAACATATTGGTTCTCTTGATAAAAAACTTGATGATTTGACTATTTTAATAAAAGAAATGGGTACTAAGAAAGGACCAACTGATATTTCCTCCACTTCAGGAAGTAAAACAGTTGATCAAAACATTCTTACTCATATTCAAAGACCTCCTGAGATCCAGGATTTTAAATTTAAATCTCTTGATGACTTAGCTCAGCTTTTAGATAAAAAGCTTTCTGGTTTAAATATTAGACCTATTGATATATCAAAAAACTTTGCTGATAAAATGGAGACCGTTTCTGATTATAAAACTGAGACTTGGTCAGAGTTTAATAAACTCAAAGGGATTGTTAAACAAAATCATAGGTATGCTGATAAACCAAGAATGCAGACCTATTATTATCCCCGTCCTACTCCTCAAGATGTGTTGATTGAGGAACGAGATTGGAATCAGACTAATACGTCTTATAACGGTTCCGAAATTTATGAATGGAATCTTGATGGTCTAACTGATAGACAATTAACCATTCTCGTACACAGAATGCTCATGTATTCGACTATCTGTAAAAGTGTTAAAAATACAGATAGAACCATTTGCAAAATGATTATTGCAGGATTTACTGGCCAACTTCGTGGCTGGTGGGATAATCATTTATCTGTAGAAGAAAAGGCGTTCGTTATAAATGCTACGGCAACCGACGAAGGGGTTGATAACATAGGTATGGCTCTAGTAGTGGGTAGAGAAGATGCAGTTTATACTCTTATCCTTACAATTTTAGAGCATTTCAACGGTAGATTTACCTCAAACCATCAGACCGTCAGAACTTTACTTAATGGACTTAGATGTAAGACCCTTAGTGAGTTTAGATGGTATAAAGATACTTTTATGAGTAGAGTTATGGAACTACCCGAGAATAGATATGAACACTGGAAAGCCAAGTTTATAGACGGCCTCCCTTCCTTATTTGCTGAAAGAGTAAGGAATGTGTTAAAAGGTAGTTGCGGAGAGATTCTGTATAATAATTATACATATGGTAAGCTTATAGGTGTTTGTACAGAAGAAGGTCTTAAATTATGTAATGAGCTAAGACTTTCTAGACAGCTTAAGATAGATAAGCTTAAAGAAAGGTCCCAAGTAGGTGACTTTTGTACCCAGTTTGGTTTACCCGGAACTTCCACTCAAAATAGGAAGAAGAAAACCAAATATCATAGGTACCCTAACCCGGATAGCCCGTATAAGAAAAAGAGGTCTAGATATAGGCCTAAGGAAGAACGTGATACTAGAAAAGCGAACAGGAAATCTACTCGATTTGCGAAGAATAGATCCAAACGTGATCTCGCTGATATTAAGTGTTATAAGTGTGGAAAGTTTGGTCATATTTCTCCAAACTGCAAGCTTCAAAAGCTAAAAACCTTAGAACTCGATGATGAGTTACACGATAAGGTTTATGGCTTGTTATACACTTCGGGATCAGAATCTGACTATTACTCAGAGACTGAATCTGAAGCTGAAGTTGAGTTAATTGATTTTTCTGATAATAATAAAAATGTAGATATTTCTTGCACTACATGCAAAAATGGTATTTGTGCTTGTGATAGTGATGAATTTTATAAATTGAAATCACAATTTGATGGTCTTAATATAAAAACTATTACATCTGACAATGTAATAGAACTTTTAAAAGAAGTTACTGATGAAAATCTTCGTGAAAAAATTATTACTTTAGCTGCTAGTTCAAGTTCTAGTAGTTCAAGATCTGTTGAAAAATACAAAAACGAATTTGAACACTTTGCACCATATTCTTTATCTGAAATAAATAGAAGACTTCAAAAGTCCACTACTCCTAGTCGAGATACTTCTTTTGATGATTTAAAAGAAGAAATAGAAAATTTGAAAAGAGATATTAAGTCTCTTAAGCAAAATCAAATGATTTGTGATCACCGTATTACTCAAATTGAGACAAATAATTCTCTACCTGAATCTTCGACTAAAGGATTTTCTGATTTTTCTAATGATAAAGGAAAAGAAATTTCTGATGAAAAATCTGATTTATTTTTAGGTATGATGCAAATTATTACTGCACACAAATGGTATATTAAATGTACTATTTTGATTGATAATAATTTTTCTATAACGGATATAGCTATGATTGATAGTGGTGCAGATGTAAGCTGCATTCAGGAAGGATTGATTCCTACTAGATATTTTCAAAAGACTACTCATTTGGTGAAATCCGCTTCTGGTCATGCTTTAGATATAGAGTACAAATTGCCTAATACTCATATTTGCCAGAATAAAGTCTGTATTCCACATTTCTTCTTTTTGGTAAAAAACCAGTTATACCCTCCAATCATACTTGGAACACCTTTTATTAATGCTATTTATCCGTTTAATAATATAGATGAACATGGTTTTTCTGCTAATTATCAAGATAAAAAGATAAGCTATTCCTTTGTTACAGATCCCGTAACTAGAGATATTAATGCCTTGATTAATATGAAACAAAGGCATGTTGATTCATTACAATTAGAAATTCTTAGTATGAATATATTCGATACTATACAATCTGCAAAAGTTCAGCAGAAGATTAAATTGATTGCTGAAAAAATGGCCGTTGATGTTTGCGCCGATCACCCTAGTGCCTTTTGGAACAGGAAAAGGCATATTGTAACTCTTCCAT
Organism: Nicotiana tabacum; assembly: GCF_000715075.1. NCBI lineage: Eukaryota > Viridiplantae > Streptophyta > Magnoliopsida > Solanales > Solanaceae > Nicotiana > Nicotiana tabacum. The sequence continues at coordinate 25,454,756 of NC_134095.1, forward strand.
ACGAAGAAACCTTCTCTGAGGATGATATTCCTACTAAATCTCGACCTTGCCAGATGAATGCTGAGCTAGTTGAATTCTGCAAAAACGAGATTGATAGTTTGTTACAAAAGGGTTTGATAAAACCCTCAAAATCTCCTTGGTCATGTTCTGCCTTTTATGTTAATAATGCGGCAGAAAAGGAACGAGGTATTCCTCGCTTAGTTATAAATTATAAACCATTAAATAAACATCTAAAATGGATTAGGTATCCTATCCCTGATAAAAGGGACTTGCTATCTAGGTTATATGACGCCAATATATTTTCAAATTTTGATTTAAAATCTGGTTATTGGCAAATTCAAATATTTAAAGAGCATACTTATAGAACTGCTTTCAATGTTCCATTTGGACAATATGAATGGAATGTTATGCCATTTGGTTTAAAAAATGCCCCTTCTGAATTTCAAAAAATTATGAATGATATTTTTAACCCATATTTGAATTTTATCATCGTTTATATTGACGACATATTAGTATTTTCCAAAACTTTGGAGATGCATATCAAGCATCTTGATATTTTCAAGAAAATTGTTATACAAAACGGTTTAGTAATTTCTAAATCTAAGATGAGTCTATTCCAAACAAATGTTCGTTTTCTAGGTCATAATATTTGCCAGGGAAAAATTACCCCAATACAAAGATCTATTGATTTTGCCTCAAAATTTCCTGATGTTATCACTGACAGGACTCAATTACAAAGATTTTTGGGAAGTCTGAATTATATATCCCCTTTTTATAAAAGTTTGTCACGAGATCTAGCCCCTCTATACGATCGGCTGAAGAAAGATCATAAACACCCTTGGACTAACCAACATACTGAGTTAGTCAAAAGTATTAAAGGGCGTGTTAAATCTTTACCTTGTTTAACCCTTGCCAATCCTACTTGGCAAAAGATTATCGAGACAGATGCGTCTAATGTTGGATATGGAGGGATTTTGAAACAAGTAAATCCCAATAATAAGAGTGAATACTTAATAAGATTTCACTCTGGTAAATGGACCGAAGCCCAGAAGAAATACGCTACTGTGGCGCATGAAATGTTAACAATTGTTAAGTGTGTATTAAAATTTCAAGACGACTTATACAACCAAAAGTTTTTGATAAAAACTGATGCTCAATCTGTTAAATACATGTTTGACAAAGATTTTAAGCACGATGCTTCAAAATTAATATTTGCTAGATGGCAGGCTCAGCTAGCACCTTTCGATTTTGAAATACAATACAAAAAAGGAATTGATAATTCCCTTCCGGATTTTCTATCCCGGGAATATTTAGAATAAATTATGAATTATTATACCATGTTTTTTGATGATAAGGTACTGATCACTATTCTTAAAGTGATTAAATTAAATAGAGACTTACAAGAAGTTATACTTGATATTATTATGGCTGACATTATTAAAACAAGGGAAGAAGAACACTCTAATTTTCAAGAAGTTATTGATATTCTTCAGTTAATTGAAAATGTGTGTCCCTTCGGTCAAGATGATATCAGCACTAGAATTATGCTATCCTTTTTAATTAATAATGATTTGCAATCACTTTTTTAATAATGATTTGCAATTTCCGCAGAATGGACCCTTCATGGGTCACCAGGGGCAGAGGTAGGGGAAGATCTTCCCCTAGTAGGACTTATTCTCAGGGATCGTCATACGGATCCTCATCAAACTCTCCAGTAATACAAAGAGGAAAAAAGAGTTTGATAAACTCAAAGGTGCCGCATACAGGAGAGTCCTCAGGACATTCTATACATCTGGAAGATATTCCAGAAGATAGTCCGTTATATGGACATCTGCAGGCTTATTTAGCATCCAAAAAGCAAAGTGATACTTTTGCTTCAATTGCTAAAGAGGAAGATAATGACGATATCAAGTCATATGAAAAGTTACCAAAGAGAGAAATGATATTTCTCCTTGAAAACTCTGAGATTCAGAGAAAAGAAGAACCGTGGAAAATATTTCAGAGATATCTGATTAATGGATTATACTATCCGGGTGAATCATATAAAACCCGCACCTATTATGAAACTATCCTGATCAGTACAGGTAGTGCAGAATTCCAGCACTTTTCGGGTTATAACACGAATGAAAATGTTTATAACTTTTCAAAAGTCATTATCAAACAGATTATATCTGTTGAAGAATGGGGTATTTCAACAATGAAAGAAAGGCAGATAAGCCTTAATAAATCACCTATGAATTTCACTTATTGGGATTATATTCAAGCATTTGATAGGGTGCTTTATTATAACAATGAGAGACATAAGCATACTTGGTTTATCAAAGTATGCGCAAAGGTATTTACAGGACCTATCCCTAACTGGTTTTTAAACTGGTGGTCATACCACGGTCCTACTACCAAGATTTTGCCCGAACCATTTCTAAAGTTATACAAAGAATGGACAAAAGCTTCGCCGTTCTTAACAGATTTATATCACGCAGATCATATCTGCTATCTAGAAAAAATTGATCAGATTTACTTCTTTATTGAATTTTCTATCCCCTGGATCCATAAATGGACCCCGGAAATGGGTTATACGGAAGAACAAATCCCTTGTTTATATAGGGTATTCTACAACAATTTTTGGGACAAATTGATGAAAGCTGATCCCAAAACAAAGACGTTATACGGCCAAGAATTATTAGATTCTATAAAAACACAAATTCATTTATATGTGACAGCCCCTCAAAAAAGGATAGTAGAAGAAAGCACTGTTAAACATATTGCTCGGAGAATATCAATCCAAGATGGAGATAAAATGGATTTGATAAATCAATACTTAGAAGGATTGAAAAGAAATCTGCTCCAATCCCTAGATCAGTGTGAAAAATCAGACACTTCAATGAGAAGTGAGACGAGTGGTGATGACCTCGTAGAAGATACTCAACCTATACAGCCAGAAATGATATTATCTGACAGAGAAATCGACAAGGTGGAAGAATTCCTCCAACAGATGCAAAATATGGATAAAAAGAAGACTTGACAGCTTATCAGCCGCCAGGACCCACTTAAACAGTAGATACAATGTTCATCAACAGTAGAAACACTGTTTATCTACAGTAAAAACACTGTGTAGGGACCCAGATATGGGACCCATTTTACTATTCAAGATTCTTTTTTCTTGTTATTTAAGAATGCTTCTTCATTTGAAGAAGAAAAGGCTGGAACCCCCCTCTCTCTCTACTTTCTCTCTCCTCTCTCTCTCTCAACCAACCCCCTTTGTAAACACTTAGTTCATAGCTTAGTTTGTAAATCGAGTTCAAGAATTAATAAAAGTTTTGAAGTTTATCTTCAGGGCCTTGCTTCTCGGCCTACAAGGTACATATTTATTCTTCTTTTAAGTATTTTTAGTATCTCTCCCTAGCCGTGACTATGTCCGGCTAAACGGATTCATATCTATGTTGAAGCACTAATTTCTCTTGCATATTAACCATGAAGAATCCAGACTCTTTCAAAATATAAAGAAATTGTAATATAGTTTCTTGATTTGGTTCCAAGATGGTGGTACAGTCGGCTCTGGTACTACTCTTATTGGCTTTGCCTTAGTGGCTACGTCTAGCCAGCTGTGACATTAAAGCCCGCTGAAGTTGTCGAAAGGGCTACCTCTTTCACAGTTAGAACTGCTAGACACATGGTCTCAATAAGAGTATGTATCAGGCTTAGACAGGCCCCTTGCTTGGGTAAAAGGATATAGATCCTTCCATACAGTCATTAAACTATAATAGAATTTCCGTATATTTCGAATCCTTATTGGTCGTGCGGACTACCGCCAACCTTTAAAGTGTACTAAAGCAGCTAGATCTGGATGGCCGTGCGGACTACCGCCCGCCTACCTAGATCCTGGTGTAAAATGGTATCAGAGCCTAGGAAATTTTCATGGTAATTGTGTAATAGATATGAAAGATTCAACATAGATATGAAGCTTTGGAATGGATCTGGGAGAAACAAGTACTAAAAGTACTAGACTTGAAGAGGTAGATATACCTCAAAACCTTGATTTATTAAATAAATGGACAATTCCTAAAGTTTCTATAAAAACCATTTATGATTATGGTTGGTTTGATAAACTTTCTTCTAAACAATTGATAAAAACGACTGAACAGTCTTTAGCATTAAATTCGTCTGAACAAACTATTCGTTTGTTAAACAAGCATGATATAGATTTATATAAACATCATTACCATTATGTGCATATTGGTATGGTTCAAATTGCTTTTAAACCTTTAACCCTTAAAGGGTTACCAGAGACCTTCTTAGCAGCTCTTAGAGATGCTAGAAATCTGAATTTCAGACAGTCTCTAATGGGTTCGATAGAATCTACAGTGGCCTATGGTCCAATATATTTTATTACTCAACCCAATTTGCAACTATCTCTTTCTGATGTTAATATTCTTGATGCTTTAACTTTAAATGTGAAAACGCATGGTTATAATTATGCGCCTGGTTCTGAACTTATATGTCTGTCCTATAGGATTTATTTCAAATTATTATCTACTTTAAATCCTAAATGTAAGTTATACGATACTTCGGATCAGACCATACTGGTCGAAACCAATTTTGCAAAGTCCAAGGTCACCACTAGGAGACCTATCAGATGGGAGGAAATTAATTTTCCGACGACATGGACTTTAAATTCTGTTATATCCCCAAGTCAGATTACTAACGACTTGTCAAATACTGAATTTTCGCATGTCACTCAAAATCCGGATGGTAGGATTTGTATTCAATTTGATGATAAGTCTACTATTTATAATAGACATTCTTTTTCTAATAACAGACTTCTACCTGCTATGCAACATATTTCCCCTGTTGAACCAGTTTACGGTCCAGCTCGCAATCGTGCGGCTTCTTTACACACTATTGCTAGCGATAAGCCTGATTCCAAGGTTAAGAGGGTTGAAAGGGTTAAGATTAACCCTCAAACAAATATTGTTCAAGATAATGACAATATTTCAGATAAGGATATTCCTTCTCTATCCGAGATGGATTTCGACCCCAATAATATTTAATGATTCCACACCAAATTGATTTTAGCCCAGGTTCTAGGGCCCGTATTTATATTCAAAAAGAATTTTTTAGTGAAAAATGGAACCAGTTTAAAACATGGTTTTTTGATACTTATAGTAAAGAGGATTTGAATAATATATCTCAAGAATTTTATGAAACTTGTGCCTTACATAATCAAATTATGTATTTTGTTCCTTGGTTTATAACAACGTATTTACCTCTTTATATAAAGGTATTAGAAAGATCTTATAAAGACGGGAGTGGTAATATTACTAAAGCAATTTATCCGCCTCAGGCTCCCTTTATTTTACCTAATAATACTGGTATTACTTTCACTGCCTTTCAAAAATTTATTGATGATAATGTGGCAGCTATTAGTATTGCAGAAATTAATAAATTGATTTCTCAAAACAATTATTTGGGTTTATATGTAAAAATTTTAGGAGAACATATTGGTTCTCTTGATAAAAAACTTGATGATTTGACTATTTTAATAAAAGAAATGGGTACTAAGAAAGGACCAACTGATATTGCCTCCACTTCAGGAAGTAAAACAGTTGATCAAAACATTCTTACTCATATTCAAAGACCTCCTGAGATCCAGGATTTTAAATTTAAATCTCTTGATGACTTAGCTCAGCTTTTAGATAAAAAGCTTTCTAGTTTAAATATTAGACCTATTGATATATCAAAAAACTTTGCTGATAAAATGGAGACCGTTTCTGATTATAAAACTGAGACTTGGTCAGAGTTTAATAAACTCAAAGGGATTGTTAAACAAAATCATAGGTATGCTGATAAACCAAGAATGCAGACCTATTATTATCCCCGTCCTACTCCTCAAGATGTGTTGATTGAGGAACGAGATTGGAATCAGACTAATACGTCTTATAACGGTTCCGAAATTTATGAATGGAATCTTGATGGTCTAACTGATAGACAATTAACCATTCTCGTACACAGAATGCTCATGTATTCGACTATCTGTAAAAGTGTTAAAAATACAGATAGAACCATTTGCAAAATGATTATTGCAGGATTTACTGGCCAACTTCGTGGCTGGTGGGATAATCATTTATCTGTAGAAGAAAAGGCGTTCGTTATAAATGCTACGGCAACCGACGAAGGGGTTGATAACATAGGTATGGCTCTAGTAGTGGGTAGAGAAGATGCAGTTTATACTCTTATCCTTACAATTTTAGAGCATTTCAACGGTAGATTTACCTCAAACCATCAGACCGTCAGAACTTTACTTAATGGACTTAGATGTAAGACCCTTAGTGAGTTTAGATGGTATAAAGATACTTTTATGAGTAGAGTTATGGAACTACCCGAGAATAGATATGAGCACTGGAAAGCCAAGTTTATAGACGGCCTCCCTTCCTTATTTGCTGAAAGAGTAAGGAATGTGTTAAAAGGTAGTTGCGGAGAGATTCTGTATAATAATTATACATATGGTAAGCTTATAGGTGTTTGTACAGAAGAAGGTCTTAAATTATGTAATGAGCTAAGACTTTCTAAACAGCTTAAGATAGATAAGCTTAAAGAAAGGTCCCAAGTAGGTGACTTTTGTACCCAGTTTGGTTTACCCGGAACTTCCACTCAAAATAGGAAGAAGAAAACCAAATATCATAGGTACCCTAACCCGGATAGCCCGTATAAGAAAAAGAGGTCTAGATATAGGCCTAAGGAAGAACGTGATACTAGAAAAGCGAACAGGAAATCTACTCGATTTGCGAAGAATAGATCCAAACGTGATCTCGCTGATATTAAGTGTTATAAGTGTGGAAAGTTTGGTCATATTTCTCCAAACTGCAAGCTTCAAAAGCTAAAAACCTTAGAACTCGATGATGAGTTACACGATAAGGTTTATGGCTTGTTATACACTTCGGGATCAGAATCTGACTATTACTCAGAGACTGAATCTGAAGCTGAAGTTGAGTTAATTGATTTTTCTGATAATAATAAAAATGTAGATATTTCTTGCACTACATGCAAAAATGATATTTGTGCTTGTGATAGTGATGAATTTTATAAATTGAAATCACAATTTGATGGTCTTAATATAAAAACTATTACATCTGACAATGTAATAGAACTTTTAAAAGAAGTTACTGATGAAAAACTTCGTGAAAAAATTATTACTTTAGCTGCTAGTTCAAGTTCTAGTAGTTCAAGATCTGTTGAAAAATACAAAAACGAATTTGAACACTTTGCACCATATTCTTTATCTGAAATAAATAGAAGACTTCAAAAGTCCACTACTCCTAGTCGAGATACTTCTTTTGATGATTTAAAAGAAGAAATAGAAAATTTGAAAAGAGATATTAAGTCTCTTAAGCAAAATCAAATGATTTGTGATCACCGTATTACTCAAATTGAGACAAATAATTCTCTACCTGAATCTTCGACTAAAGGATTTTCTGATTTTTCTAATGATAAAGGAAAAGAAATTTCTGATGAAAAATCTGATTTATTTTTAGGTATGATGCAAATTATTACTGCACACAAATGGTATATTAAATGTACTATTTTGATTGATAATAATTTTTCTATAACGGATATAGCTATGATTGATAGTGGTGCAGATGTAAGCTGCATTCAGGAAGGATTGATTCCTACTAGATATTTTCAAAAGACTACTCATTTGGTGAAATCCGCTTCTGGTCATGCTTTAGATATAGAGTACAAATTGCCTAATACTCATATTTGCCAGAATAAAGTCTGTATTCCACATTTCTTCTTTTTGGTAAAAAATCAGTTATACCCTCCAATCATACTTGGAACACCTTTTATTAATGCTATTTATCCGTTTAATAATATAGATGAACATGGTTTTTCTGCTAATTATCAAGATAAAAAGATAAGCTATTCCTTTGTTACAGATCCCGTAACTAGAGATATTAATGCCTTGATTAATATGAAACAAAGGCATGTTGATTCATTACAATTAGAAATTCTTAGTATGAATATATTCGATACTATACAATCTGCAAAAGTTCAGCAGAAGATTAAATTGATTGCTGAAAAAATGGCCGTTGATGTTTGCGCCGATCACCCTAGTGCCTTTTGGAACAGGAAAAGGCATATTGTAACTCTTCCATACGAAGAAACCTTAGTAAATCCCAATAATAAGAGTGAATTCTTAATAAGATTTCACTCTGGTAAATGGACCGAAGCCCAGAAGAAATACGCTACTGTGGCGCATGAAATGTTAACAATTGTTAAGTGTGTATTAAAATTTCAAGACGACTTATACAACCAAAAGTTTTTGATAAAAACTGATGCTCAATCTGTTAAATACATGTTTGACAAAGATTTTAAGCACGATGCTTCAAAATTAATATTTGCTAGATGGCAGGCTCAGCTAGCACCTTTCGATTTTGAAATACAATACAAAAAAGGAATTGATAATTCCCTTCCGGATTTTCTATCCCGGGAATATTTAGAATAAATTATGAATTATTATACCATGTTTTTTGATGATAAGGTACTGATCACTATTCTTAAAGTGATTAAATTAAATAGAGACTTACAAGAAGTTATACTTGATATTATTATGGCTGACATTATTAAAACAAGGGAAGAAGAACACTCTAATTTTCAAGAAGTTATTGATATTCTTCAGTTAATTGAAAATGTGTGTCCCTTCGGTCAAGATGATATCAGCACTAGAATTATGCTATCCTTTTTAATTAATAATGATTTGCAATCACTTTTTTAATAATGATTTGCAATTTCCGCAGAATGGACCCTTCATGGGTCACCAGGGGCAGAGGTAGGGGAAGATCTTCCCCTAGTAGGACTTATTCTCAGGGATCGTCATACGGATCCTCATCAAACTCTCCAGTAATACAAAGAGGAAAAAAGAGTTTGATAAACTCAAAGGTGCCGCATACAGGAGAGTCCTCAGGACATTCTATACATCTGGAAGATATTCCAGAAGATAGTCCGTTATATGGACATCTGCAGGCTTATTTAGCATCCAAAAAGCAAAGTGATACTTTTGCTTCAATTGCTAAAGAGGAAGATAATGACGATATCAAGTCATATGAAAAGTTACCAAAGAGAGAAATGATATTTCTCCTTGAAAACTCTGAGATTCAGAGAAAAGAAGAACCGTGGAAAATATTTCAGAGATATCTGATTAATGGATTATACTATCCGGGTGAATCATATAAAACCCGCACCTATTATGAAACTATCCTGATCAGTACAGGTAGTGCAGAATTCCAGCACTTTTCGGGTTATAACACGAATGAAAATGTTTATAACTTTTCAAAAGTCATTATCAAACAGATTATATCTGTTGAAGAATGGGGTATTTCAACAATGAAAGAAAGGCAGATAAGCCTTAATAAATCACCTATGAATTTCACTTATTGGGATTATATTCAAGCATTTGATAGGGTGCTTTATTATAACAATGAGAGACATAAGCATACTTGGTTTATCAAAGTATGCGCAAAGGTATTTACAGGACCTATCCCTAACTGGTTTTTAAACTGGTGGTCATACCACGGTCCTACTACCAAGATTTTGCCCGAACCATTTCTAAAGTTATACAAAGAATGGACAAAAGCTTCGCCGTTCTTAACAGATTTATATCACGCAGATCATATCTGCTATCTAGAAAAAATTGATCAGATTTACTTCTTTATTGAATTTTCTATCCCCTGGATCCATAAATGGACCCCGAAAATGGGTTATACGGAAGAACAAATCCCTTGTTTATATAGGGTATTCTACAACAATTTTTGGGACAAATTGATGAAAGCTGATCCCAAAACAAAGACGTTATACGGCCAAGAATTATTAGATTCTATAAAAACACAAATTCATTTATATGTGACAGCCCCTCAAAAAAGGATAGTAGAAGAAAGCACTGTTAAACATATTGCTCGGAGAATATCAATCCAAGATGGAGATAAAATGGATTTGATAAATCAATACTTAGAAGGATTGAAAAGAAATCTGCTCCAATCCCTAGATCAGTGTGAAAAATCAGACACTTCAATGAGAAGTGAGACGAGTGGTGATGACCTCGTAGAAGATACTCAACCTATACAGCCAGAAATGATATTATCTGACAGAGAAATCGACAAGGTGGAAGAATTCCTCCAACAGATGCAAAATATGGATAAAAAGAAGACTTGACAGCTTATCAGCCGCCAGGACCCACTTAAAGAGTAGATACACTATTCATCAACAGTAGAAACACTGTTTATCTACAGTAAAAACACTGTGTAGGGACCCAGATATGGGACCCATTTTACTATTCAAGATTCTTTTTTCTTGTTATTTAAGAATGCTTCTTCATTTGAAGAAGAAGAAGGCTGGAACCCCCCTCTCTCTCTACTTTCTCTCTCCTCTCTCTCTCTCTCAACCAACCCCCTTTGTAAACACTTAGTTCATAGCTTAGTTTGTAAATCAAGTTCAAGAATTAATAAAAGTTTTGAAGTTCATCTTCAGGGCCTTGCTTCTCGGCCTATAAGGTACATATTTATTCTTCTTTTAAGTATTTTTAGTATCTCTCCCTAGCCGTGACTATGTCCGGCTAAATGGATTCATATCTATGTTGAAGCACTAATTTCTCTTGCATATTAACCATGAAGAATCCAGACTCTTTCAAAATATAAAGAAATTGTAATATAGTTTCTTGATTTGGTTCCAAGATGGTGGTACAGTCGGCTCTGGTACTACTCTTATTGGCTTTGCCTTAGTGGCTACGTCTAGCCAGCTGTGACATTAAAGCCCGCTGAAGTTGTCGAAAGGGCTACCTCTTTCACAGTTAGAACTGCTAGACACATGGGCTCAATAAGAGTATGTATCGGGCTTATGAATGGAATCTTGATGGTCTAACTGATAGACAATTAACCATTCTCGTACACAGAATGCTCATGTATTCGACTATCTGTAAAAGTGTTAAAAATACAGATAGAACCATTTGCAAAATGATTATTGCAGGATTTACTGGCCAACTTCGTGGCTGGTGGGATAATCATTTATCTGTAGAAGAAAAGGCGTTCGTTATAAATGCTACGGCAACCGACGAAGGGGTTGATAACATAGGTATGGCTCTAGTAGTGGGTAGAGAAGATGCAGTTTATACTCTTATCCTTACAATTTTAGAGCATTTCAACGGTAGATTTACCTCAAACCATCAGACCGTCAGAACTTTACTTAATGGACTTAGATGTAAGACCCTTAGTGAGTTTAGATGGTATAAAGATACTTTTATGAGTAGAGTTATGGAACTACCCGAGAATAGATATGAACACTGGAAAGCCAAGTTTATAGACGGCCTCCCTTCCTTATTTGCTGAAAGAGTAAGGAATGTGTTAAAAGGTAGTTGCGGAGAGATTCTGTATAATAATTATACATATGGTAAGCTTATAGGTGTTTGTACAGAAGAAGGTCTTAAATTATGTAATGAGCTAAGACTTTCTAGACAGCTTAAGATAGATAAGCTTAAAGAAAGGTCCCAAGTAGGTGACTTTTGTACCCAGTTTGGTTTACCCGGAACTTCCACTCAAAATAGGAAGAAGAAAACCAAATATCATAGGTACCCTAACCCGGATAGCCCGTATAAGAAAAAGAGGTCTAGATATAGGCCTAAGGAAGAACGTGATACTAGAAAAGCGAACAGGAAATCTACTCGATTTGCGAAGAATAGATCCAAACGTGATCTCGCTGATATTAAGTGTTATAAGTGTGGAAAGTTTGGTCATATTTCTCCAAACTGCAAGCTTCAAAAGCTAAAAACCTTAGAACTCGATGATGAGTTACACGATAAGGTTTATGGCTTGTTATACACTTCGGGATCAGAATCTGACTATTACTCAGAGACTGAATCTGAAGCTGAAGTTGAGTTAATTGATTTTTCTGATAATAATAAAAATGTAGATATTTCTTGCACTACATGCAAAAATGATATTTGTGCTTGTGATAGTGATGAATTTTATAAATTGAAATCACAATTTGATGGTCTTAATATAAAAACTATTACATCTGACAATGTAATAGAACTTTTAAAAGAAGTTACTGATGAAAATCTTCGTGAAAAAATTATTACTTTAGCTGCTAGTTCAAGTTCTAGTAGTTCAAGATCTGTTGAAAAATACAAAAACGAATTTGAACACTTTGCACCATATTCTTTATCTGAAATAAATAGAAGACTTCAAAAGTCCACTACTCCTAGTCGAGATACTTCTTTTGATGATTTAAAAGAAGAAATAGAAAATTTGAAAAGAGATATTAAGTCTCTTAAGCAAAATCAAATGATTTGTGATCACCGTATTACTCAAATTGAGACAAATAATTCTCTACCTGAATCTTCGACTAAAGGATTTTCTGATTTTTCTAATGATAAAGGAAAAGAAATTTCTGATGAAAAATCTGATTTATTTTTAGGTATGATGCAAATTATTACTGCACACAAATGGTATATTAAATGTACTATTTTGATTGATAATAATTTTTCTATAACGGATATAGCTATGATTGATAGTGGTGCAGATGTAAGCTGCATTCAGGAAGGATTGATTCCTACTAGATATTTTCAAAAGACTACTCATTTGGTGAAATCCGCTTCTGGTCATGCTTTAGATATAGAGTACAAATTGCCTAATACTCATATTTGCCAGAATAAAGTCTGTATTCCACATTTCTTCTTTTTGGTAAAAAACCAGTTATACCCTCCAATCATACTTGGAACACCTTTTATTAATGCTATTTATCCGTTTAATAATATAGATGAACATGGTTTTTCTGCTAATTATCAAGATAAAAAGATAAGCTATTCCTTTGTTACAGATCCCGTAACTAGAGATATTAATGCCTTGATTAATATGAAACAAAGGCATGTTGATTCATTACAATTAGAAATTCTTAGTATGAATATATTCGATACTATACAATCTGCAAAAGTTCAGCAGAAGATTAAATTGATTGCTGAAAAAATGGCCGTTGATGTTTGCGCCGATCACCCTAGTGCCTTTTGGAACAGGAAAAGGCATATTGTAACTCTTCCATACGAAGAAACCTTCTCTGAGGATGATATTCCTACTAAATCTCGACCTTGCCAGATGAATGCTGAGCTAGTTGAATTCTGCAAAAACGAGATTGATAGTTTGTTACAAAAGGGTTTGATAAAACCCTCAAAATCTCCTTGGTCATGTTCTGCCTTTTATGTTAATAATGCGGCAGAAAAGGAACGAGGTATTCCTCGCTTAGTTATAAATTATAAACCATTAAATAAACATCTAAAATGGATTAGGTATCCTATCCCTGATAAAAGGGACTTGCTATCTAGGTTATATGACGCCAATATATTTTCAAATTTTGATTTAAAATCTGGTTATTGGCAAAATCAAATATTTAAAGAGCATACTTATAGAACTGCTTTCAATGTTCCATTTGGATAATATGAATGGAATGTTATGCCATTTGGTTTAAAAAATGCCCCTTCTGAATTTCAAAAAATTATGAATGATATTTTTAACCCATATTTGAATTTTATCATCGTTTATATTGACGACATATTAGTATTTTCCAAAACTTTGGAGATGCATATCAAGCATCTTGATATTTTCAAGAAAATTGTTATACAAAACGGTTTAGTAATTTCTAAATCTAAGATGAGTCTATTCCAAACAAATGTTCGTTTTCTAGGTCATAATATTTGCCAGGGAAAAATTACCCCAATACAAAGATCTATTGATTTTGCCTCAAAATTTCCTGATGTTATCACTGACAGGACTCAATTACAAAGATTTTTGGGAAGTCTGAATTATATATCCCCTTTTTATAAAAGTTTGTCACGAGATCTAGCCCCTCTATACGATCGGCTGAAGAAAGATCATAAACACCCTTGGACTAACCAACATACTGAGTTAGTCAAAAGTATTAAAGGGCGTGTTAAATCTTTACCTTGTTTAACCCTTGCCAATCCTACTTGGCAAAAGATTATCGAGACAGATGCGTCTAATGTTGGATATGGAGGGATTTTGAAACAAGTAAATCCCAATAATAAGAGTGAATACTTAATAAGATTTCACTCTGGTAAATGGACCGAAGCCCAGAAGAAATACGCTACTGTGGCGCATGAAATGTTAACAATTGTTAAGTGTGTATTAAAATTTCAAGACGACTTATACAACCAAAAGTTTTTGATAAAAACTGATGCTCAATCTGTTAAATACATGTTTGACAAAGATTTTAAGCACGATGCTTCAAAATTAATATTTGCTAGATGGCAGGCTCAGCTAGCACCTTTCGATTTTGAAATACAATACAAAAAAGGAATTGATAATTCCCTTCCGGATTTTCTATCCCGGGAATATTTAGAATAAATTATGAATTATTATACCATGTTTTTTGATGATAAGGTACTGATCACTATTCTTAAAGTGATTAAATTAAATAGAGACTTACAAGAAGTTATACTTGATATTATTATGGCTGACATTATTAAAACAAGGGAAGAAGAACACTCTAATTTTCAAGAAGTTATTGATATTCTTCAGTTAATTGAAAATGTGTGTCCCTTCGGTCAAGATGATATCAGCACTAGAATTATGCTATCCTTTTTAATTAATAATGATTTGCAATCACTTTTTTAATAATGATTTGCAATTTCCGCAGAATGGACCCTTCATGGGTCACCAGGGGCAGAGGTAGGGGAAGATCTTCCCCTAGTAGGACTTATTCTCAGGGATCGTCATACGGATCCTCATCAAACTCTCCAGTAATACAAAGAGGAAAAAAGAGTTTGATAAACTCAAAGGTGCCGCATACAGGAGAGTCCTCAGGACATTCTATACATCTGGAAGATATTCCAGAAGATAGTCCGTTATATGGACATCTGCAGGCTTATTTAGCATCCAAAAAGCAAAGTGATACTTTTGCTTCAATTGCTAAAGAGGAAGATAATGACGATATCAAGTCATATGAAAAGTTACCAAAGAGAGAAATGATATTTCTCCTTGAAAACTCTGAGATTCAGAGAAAAGAAGAACCGTGGAAAATATTTCAGAGATATCTGATTAATGGATTATACTATCCGGGTGAATCATATAAAACCCGCACCTATTATGAAACTATCCTGATCAGTACAGGTAGTGCAGAATTCCAGCACTTTTCGGGTTATAACACGAATGAAAATGTTTATAACTTTTCAAAAGTCATTATCAAACAGATTATATCTGTTGAAGAATGGGGTATTTCAACAATGAAAGAAAGGCAGATAAGCCTTAATAAATCACCTATGAATTTCACTTATTGGGATTATATTCAAGCATTTGATAGGGTGCTTTATTATAACAATGAGAGACATAAGCATACTTGGTTTATCAAAGTATGCGCAAAGGTATTTACAGGACCTATCCCTAACTGGTTTTTAAACTGGTGGTCATACCACGGTCCTACTACCAAGATTTTGCCCGAACCATTTCTAAAGTTATACAAAGAATGGACAAAAGCTTCGCCGTTCTTAACAGATTTATATCACGCAGATCATATCTGCTATCTAGAAAAAATTGATCAGATTTACTTCTTTATTGAATTTTCTATCCCCTGGATCCATAAATGGACCCCGGAAATGGGTTATACGGAAGAACAAATCCCTTGTTTATATAGGGTATTCTACAACAATTTTTGGGACAAATTGATGAAAGCTGATCCCAAAACAAAGACGTTATACGGCCAAGAATTATTAGATTCTATAAAAACACAAATTCATTTATATGTGACAGCCCCTCAAAAAAGGATAGTAGAAGAAAGCACTGTTAAACATATTGCTCGGAGAATATCAATCCAAGATGGAGATAAAATGAATTTGATAAATCAATACTTAGAAGGATTGAAAAGAAATCTGCTCCAATCCCTAGATCAGTGTGAAAAATCAGACACTTCAATGAGAAGTGAGACGAGTGGTGATGACCTCGTAGAAGATACTCAACCTATACAGCCAGAAATGATATTATCTGACAGAGAAATCGACAAGGTGGAAGAATTCCTCCAACAGATGCAAAATATGGATAAAAAGAAGACTTGACAGCTTATCAGCCGCCAGGACCCACTTAAACAGTAGATACACTGTTCATCAACAGTAGAAACACTGTTTATCTACAGTAAAAACACTGTGTAGGGACCCAGATATGGGACCCATTTTACTATTCAAGATTCTTTTTTCTTGTTATTTAAGAATGCTTCTTCATTTGAAGAACAAGAAGGCTGGAACCCCCCTCTCTCTCTACTTTCTCTCTCCTCTCTCTCTCTCAACCAACCCCCTTTGTAAACACTTAGTTCATAGCTTAGTTTGTAAATCGAGTTATCCTAGTCGAGATACTTCTTTTGATGATTTACCCCAATACAAAAACTTGGGGTTCAAATAAGACGTTTTTAACTTGAAACTATTATATATTAGTTGATTACTTTATTTGAATTAATAAATATAGATATCTTATAATTAACTATATAAAAAACGAAAATATAAATATAAAAAAAAACTACCCATTCTAATTGGGTGGGAGTAGTTTCAAGTTGGAGTTTTAAAATTATTTTAAAATAAAAAATCAAAAAAAAATCTATAAAAAAACAAAAATAAAAAGAGAAGAAAAACTACCCATTCAAATCGGGGAGTAGTTTCAAGTTGGAGTTTTAAAATAATTTTAAAATAAAAATAGATATCTTATAATTAACTATAATTAGAAAATAAAAATATAAATATATAAAAAAGTAACTTACCCGTTCAAATTGGGTGGGAGTAGTTTCAAGTTGGAGTTTTTAAATTATTTTAAAATAAAAAAGCTATAAAAAACGAAAAAAAGAGAAAAAAACTACCCATTCAAATTGGGGAGTAGTTCAAGTTGGAATTTTAATATAATTTTAATATAAAAAACACAATTAAAAAAATAATAAATTACCAATTCAAATTGGGGAGTAGTTTTAAGTTGGAGTTTTAAAATTATTTAAAAATAAAAAAACAAAAATAAAGTAATAAAAAAAACTTCAGAGAAAAATATTAAATAACGTAATATGCTAATGAAACTTTCTATTAACAAAGTAATAGTATTAAATATTGAAAGATATAATAAAGAAAAATACATAACAAAAACGTTATTCGATGCGCTGCCTGTATAAGTCCCGTTAGTTTAACATAGATTTTATTCACTAAAATTTAGATATTATTATTAAGAACAACATAATAAAATAAAATAAAAAAATCAATAGTAATAAATTATATATCTTCTCATATATTACAAAAAGAAAGCGAATACTAAATATTGTTTAATATAATAAAGAAAAATAGAACAAAAAAGTT
Organism: Nicotiana tabacum; assembly: GCF_000715075.1. Taxonomy (NCBI): domain Eukaryota; kingdom Viridiplantae; phylum Streptophyta; class Magnoliopsida; order Solanales; family Solanaceae; genus Nicotiana; species Nicotiana tabacum. Next base: position 25,472,127 of record NC_134095.1, read on the forward strand.
ATTCACTGACTATATAAGTACGTTTGATTTAATAGAGATCTCATTATTGGGTATATCGTATTGACAAACAAGATGACAATTGAATTTTATTAAAGCAATACGATCTAATAGGATCAAACAAGCCTGATCATAATTTAATTTAATTAATATTTTTTTAATATTGACCGCGCATCGCGCAGGTACGACTACTAGTTTTAATTAACAATTAAGGTGTTGATTTTCTTTTTTTGTTTTTTTTATATTTGAAGATATAAGAAAAATTCAGTTGAACTTATATTTCATTTTTAATGTAAAACGTTTATTTACCTACAGAATTCAAATAACTACCATATAGATATTTAAATATTTTAAATTCAAATTTAAAAAGATAACTAATTATTAACAAACTAACTAATTTTGTTCTAAAGTTGTGATATGGCATTTTCTTTACGCTGACACTTGGCAAAATCTCATAGATGACTTTCTTCTTTTTAATAATTAATAATAGATAGATAGATTTTTCTTCTAATTACACCAACTCTTATTACACGTTGGTTCTTCGAGTTAGTATACCTTTTATTTGGTGAAAATTTAATTTATCGAACAAAATATACATATACTAAGTTTTATCGGGTAAATGGAAGAATATTTTGTTAAATTATGAAAAATTATTTATCGAGTAAATTTTCTTGAGTAAGTTTTATTAGGTAAAAGGGAGATTACCTAATGACAAAAAAATATTTGTTGAGTAATATGACTTGCAAAGGAGTTCTGTATCCTCCAACAAAAGTCAAGTCTTTGGGGAATGGCCACAGCCTCCTGATACTAATAAATTAGGAAGACAATGACATATCGAATTAAAATCACAATTCCGAAATTTCCATCTTGTTTCACTACTCAAATGTTAGAAACAGCACAATCAGCAATAGTTTAGTGCCGTTGTCCAGAGGCTGCTTTTTAAAAAAAATGACCACGACCCAGTAAAATTTCACTAATGAGATCTGGAGAGGGTAGTGTGTACACAGACCTTACTCCTATATAGGGGTGTCAATGGTTCGGTTCTGCCGGTTATTTTATAAAATTTGTACCATACCAATTTTTCGATTATTCTATTATGTATAACCAAAATTAGACTTTTCAAAACCGTCCCAATCATGCCGGTTTCACTTCGGTATCGGTACGGTTCGGTTAATTTTCGGTATTTTTTTAAATGTCATGTAAAATTCACCAGTAAAAGTAGAATGCAATAACATACGTTCTTTTATAGGATTTAGCAAAACTCTCTAGACATTTTTACTGTTTAAAGGATAATGAATTAAAAAACATGAAAGATGGCTAGAGTATAGATACACAACTATTCGACAACAACGTAAAAGAAACCAAGTAAAAGCAAAGAAAATATAAATCACACGAGCTGAAAGATATTAACCAAGTTGGGACTCAAGAATAAAGTCTATATTAAATATTCAAAAAAATAAATCTAAATTATTTGAAAGGAAACATATTCAATACATTATAGTTTGCTACTCATAATCGCTAGAATATTTTGTGTCTTGCTAATAAAGATACTTGAAATAACTTAGTTTAAGTATAAGTAGCATAATAGGTTTTAGAAATTACTAGTATTTTGAGTTTAATTAGTTATTGGCTTGTAACAGTTTTCATAATTCTAAGACCCAATGAAAAATTTAATGCATTATTAGTTTTAAACTTACTATATAAATATATTTTTCCCATGTAAAATTTATTCGGTACGGTTCGGTGTTTTTTCAGTTTATTTTTATAAAATAAAAAACCTACCTTAATTATCGGTACGGTTATAAATTTATATAAAAGCCTACGTTTCTTTAAAAGAAACCTAAAAATCGGTTCGGTGCAGTAAGGTTCGGTCGATTTTTAAATATCCATTGACGCCCTGAATAGAGAGGCAGTAAATATTCAAACACATGCTAGCAAATTTCAACACGCACATAGCGCGGAATTTGGCTCTCAAGTCTAAATCATAATTGTATATAGGCGACCAAATACTTAGGCATCATCAAGTCATCAATAATGGAAGCTAGTTTCTTCCTACTTTTTGTGTTGTCTTTCTACTCTACCATACACAAGATTTCAAGTACAACAGATGTAATAACTACAGATCAATTCATCATAGATGGTCAAACTGTTGTTTCAACTGGTGAAACCTTTGAGATGGGATTTTTCAGCCCCAATGGTTCCTCAAAGCGATATATCGGTATATGGTACAAGCAAATTCTCCCTGTGCAGACAGTTGTATGGGTTGCCAATAGAGAAAAACCACTCACCAATACATCTTCAGTTGTTTTGAAGGTCACTAAGCCAGGAATACTTGCTCTTCTCAATGGTAAGAATGAAATTATATGGTCCACTAACACCTCAAGATCAGTCCAACATCCAGTTGCTGTGCTTTTAGATTCTGGTAATCTTGTTGTAAAAGATGCAAATGATGGCAACCCAGAAAATTTCCTCTGGCAGAGCTTCAATTTTCCAACTGATACGCACTTGCCTGGTATGAAGCTCGGCAAGAATCTTAAAACTGACCATGAGGCTTACCTTTCAGCATGGAAGACCGATAATGATCCAACACCTGGAGAATTCACTCGTCACATTGATCCTACTGGATATCCGCAGGCCCTAACCAAACGTGGCACAAGTGTATCAGTTCGTGCAGGACCATGGAATGGTTTAAGATTTAGTGGGATACCCAAACAACTACTAACACAAAGCAGCATTTTTACATTTCAATTTATTTTCAATATAGAGGAGGTCTACTATATTTTTTCAATCATTAACAGCTCAGTTTTATCAAGACTAGTCCTCACTAGCAATGGTTATGTCCAACGCTTGACGTGGGTGGCTCGGACCAAGAGTTGGCATATTTACTACAATTTACCTTCCGATAACTGTGATACATATAGCTTATGTGGTGCCTATGGGAGCTGTGACATAGATAATTCCCCTATTTGTGGATGTTTAGAAAAGTTTGTAGCTAAATGTCCACAACAATGGGAAAAGGGAGATTGGTCAGAAGGGTGTGTTCGGAGGACACCTCTTGATTGCAAAAAGGAACATGTATTTCTTAAGTATTCTGGAATCAAGTTGCCGGATACTAAGTACTCTCAGTATGATAAGACCATGACACTCGAAGGCTGTAGGCAAGTATGCTCCAGGAACTGCTCTTGCACAGCTTATTCAAGTCTAGATATAAGCAATGGGGACAAAGGTTGCTTGTTTTGGTTCGGGGAGTTGATTGACATCAGAAAGCTGTCTGAAAGAGGGCAAGACATTTACATCAGAATGGATTCTTCGGAGCAAGGTAAGAACTTATGTTTAAGAAATTTCCAATGATGTGTTTTTAAACTTAGTTTTTCAACACATGGAGACCATATTATGCAACAATAGTGGCCTATCTCGATCTGCAGTGGCTGATAGAAAAATTTGGTTGTAGTAGCTGAGGCAGGTTCAAATAGAAAGAAGGCAAAGATACTCACAGGGAGTATCTCATTGTTGATGGCAATGATTTTGCTGGGCCTGATTCTGTTATACAAACGGAAAAAGAAGAAGAAACTGAAACTTGACGAAGATTTTGAGCTGCCACAGTTCCAGTTGTCGACAATAACAAGAGCTACAAATAACTTTTCGCTCAACAACAAGATTGGAGAGGGTGGATTTGGACTTGTTTACAAGGTAAACAGTGAAAACTTGTTGGAAGAGTAACTAGTTTATGATCAAGATTAGTGTGGTAGAGATTATTTTCATTCTGCAATTGATTCTCATCTTTGCAAGATCTATGTTCTCCTGATATACTTTTGCCATTTCTAGGGAGTGTTGGAAGAGGGACAAGAAATTGCTGTGAAGAGACTCTCGAGGACTTCAATGCAAGGACTTGATGAATTCAAGAACGAAGTTATTTATATTTCCAAGCTTCAGCATCGAAATCTTGTGAGACTTCTAGGTTGCTGCATTCAAGGGGAAGAAAAGATTTTGATCTATGAATACATGTCTAACAAAAGCCTGAATTCATACATATTTGGTTTGGATTTCTAACCTACTACACAAGCTAAAATGAGTAATACTTTGATCTATTAGTCATAACATGTACGTTCAGACCAAGGCAAAGCATGATTACAAACACTGCTAACAAGAAAGCTTATTTTGTAGATCAAACAAAGAAAAACTTACTTGATTGGCCAAAGCGTTTCGGCATCATAAACGGAATTGCTCGTGGCTTATTATATCTCCATCAAGATTCTCGACTACGGATTATCCATAGAGACCTTAAAGCAAGCAATGTTTTGCTAGATATAGAAATGAATCCAAAGATATCAGACTTTGGCATCGCCAGAAGTGTTGCAGGAAATGAGATGGGTGCAAAAACACGCCATGTGGTCGGGACACAGTAAGAATCTCTAATACCATACAACATACTCTCATATGACATCTCACTTCTTTAGTTCACATTTCTTTAGCATACATATTGTTTTTGGCACAGTGGCTACATGTCCCCTGAATATGCAGTAGATGGGATCTTCTCGGTAAAATCAGATGTATTTAGCTTTGGCGTCTTGGTGTTAGAGATTGTGAGCTGCAAGAGAAATAGAGGATTTGTCCATCAAGATCACAACCTTAACCTTCTCGGTCATGTAAGCACTGTATAATCTACATTACACACAGAAACTCATTTTTTTAACTTTACAACACAAGGAGTTTGTCATGATCCATATGATCTAAACTCAAACAGGCATGGAAGCTTTACAAAGAAGATAGGTCCTTCGAACTAATTGATGAGCAGCTAGCTGATTCTTGCCATGTATCTCAAGTTTTAAGGTCAATCCAAGTGGGTTTATTATGCGTGCAACAACGTCCAGATGATAGACCAAGCATGTCTTCTGTCGTTCTGATGTTGGCTAATGATAGTCTACTGCCAAAAGCTAAAGAACCAGGATTTTTCACAGAAAGAAACGTACTTAATAAAGCAAAATCAGGATCGCAGACAGCCAGTACAAACAATGAAGTCACAATCACATTGGTAGATCCTCGGTAGAGTGTGACAAGTTAACTATTTTGACTTGCTTGCACATGAATAGGAAAAATATATTAGAACTTTGATTCTTGAGAAATACAGTAGCATTTGAAATAAAGCATCTAGTTGAATTTTTCTATTTGAAGATGTTAGCTACTTATGGATGAAATGTTTTCTCTATTTCCATTGTTCTTTGAATACATACTTTAGATAAGTTCCTTATGTCACAAAAATTCTAAAGTTGTAAATTTGTTTCCTGAAATATTAGCTATAACAATTTTATCGTGAAATTGGAAATCACAAAAATCAATATTAGTAATGAAAATTTTGCACATTGTAACTCCAGTTTTTAGTTAAAGTATCTAGAAAATGGTACAGAGTTGTTATCGGAATTTAAGCAGCCCTTTACCTTAACTTGTTTTCTTTTTGCATTTGTGAGACATACAGGAATTTTGCATCTTACTAAGAAAATGTAAACTCCAATAATAATTTCAGAGCTTTTAAGTTTGTAATTTTTCTGTTCAGAGAATAGCACCCTATTTGCTTCAAGAGCTTTAAGAATTGAATATTTCAACTAATTTCTTCTTAAATATTTTGAAAATGGAAAGATTTGCAATTAAGACAGTCACAATTGATTTAAATTTTAGGCAAGTTCTTATGTTATATCTTATACTTATTAGCATTGCTAACTTATTTTCTTATAACTAATAATAGGCTTATGTTAAATTATTGAGATAATGAGGATAATAACGCAATATTTTTTTGATAATCGAAAAATCCCCAACAGCCAGCACATCACAGTTCGAAACTAGGTGGCAATAGGCCCACCCTTCTATCCTTCTCCACTTAAATACCATACTTTTGGATGGTTGTTACCTATTGTATTGTTACTTTAAATACAATGTTTGTTTTAGTTGTTCCTTATTGTATCGTTGTCAATACGTAACAACGAAAAGTGTCATTTTATGTAACAACCGATTTGGTGTGGTTGCGTCGTTACCTTGTCTTTTTCTCTCAATTTCACCTTTATTATTATTATTAAATAATTCTTTATCCTACCTTTTTATATAATAATTCTATTCCGTACCATAATTTTTCTTTGTAATACCGCAGTTTATTCTTCATATTGCTGGTATGTGGCATCATGAAACAACAACAAACGATACAATTTATCCAAACATTATATACATCAAACGGTTAAGTATAATACAATACGATACATTATGAAACTGTTGAAGTTTGGCAAAATGCCAAAGTCCCACATTGGTTGGGAGTTAAGTTTGGAGGGGATTTTTCCCCTATAAAAGAAGGCCTAATGTTTAGCATTGAGACACACCTCTCATTTGCCTTCTCATCTGTTTAAGGCATTTGTATCTTCTCTCTTTAGTATTATTTCACTTGTATTTTTGGAGTGAAATAAAATATTGGTTGTGTCCGAGGAGTAGGCAAAATTAGCCGAACCTCGTAAATTCTGGTGTTTCCTTTATTGTTGTTTTATTGTCTTATTTATTATTTAGTGGCTGTCATAATTTTTGGTATAGTAGTTGTGACTTATTCACACTATATATATTTGGCTTCCGCAACAATTGGTATCAGAGCCAAGGTACTGTCTAAGTATGCTCTGTGGTTGCAGCATAGTCTGATCTTCCACATCAGAAAAGATTTATCTTGGTAACTGAGTCAAGGTTCTGTCTGAGTATGCTCTGTGGTTGCAGCTTAGTCTGATCTTCCACACCAGAAAGGAAATAATCTTGATTTGTGTCGTCAGCTATTAAATAATATTTGTGTCAAAGATGGGAGACAATAAACAAGAAGAATCTACATCAAGTGTCAACAATACGTCATCATTGGCATCTTCGCTTATGACAAGAATTGTGTCAAATGCGAAATTTGCGGTCGAAATATTTGACGGGTCCGGACATTTTGGGATGTGGCAAGGCGAAGTTCTAGATGTTCTTTTTCAACAAGGGCTAGATCTGGCCATTGAAGAAAAGAAACCAGATGTTATTGGAGAAGAAGATTGGAGAATTATCAACCGTGTTGCTTGCGGTACCATTCGATCCTACCTTGCTAGAGAGCAGAAATATCCATACACAAAGGAAACTTCTGCAAGTAAATTATGGAAAGCACTGGAGGATAAATTTTTGAAGAAAAACAGTCAAAATAAATTGTACATGAAGAAGAGACTGTTTCACTTCACCTATGTTCCTGGTACCACGATGAATGAACATATCACCAGTTTCAATAAGTTGGTCACAGATTTGCAAAATATGGATACAACTTATGATGATGGTGACTTGGCCTTAATGTTATTGGCGTCACTTCCTGATGAGTACGAGCACCTTGAAACTACTCTACTCCATGGAAATGACGAAATTTCTCTCAGAGAAGTTTGTTCAGCTTTGTACAGCTATGAACAAAGAAAGCGAGAAAAACAGAAGGGCGGAGAAGGAGAAGCACTGTTTGTGAGGGGTCGTCCTCAAAATCAAACGAAGACAAAGAAGGGAAGATCCAAGTCAAGATCCAGACCCAGCAAAGATGAATGTGCCTTTTGTCGAGAAAAAGGGCACTGGAAGAAAGACTGTCCGAAGTTGAAGAATAAGGCCAAACATAACAATGGAAAGGCTATTATGGATTCAAATGTAGCTGATTGTGATGATTCAGACTTCTCATTAGTTACAACAGAGTCATCAACATCATCAGACATATGGTTGATGGACTCGGCTTGTAGCTATCATATGTGTCCCAACAGGGACTGGTTCGTGGAATTTCAAGAAGGAGAATATGGAGTCATCCACACAGCGGATAACAGCCCTCTTACCTCATATGGCATTGGTTCAATACGATTAAGGAACCATGATGGAATGATCAGAACATTGATAGATGTTCGATATGTACCGGATTTGAAGAAGAATCTCATCTCTGTGGGAGCCCTAGAATCAAAAGGGTTCAAAATCATTGCAGAAAATGGAGTGATGAGAGTATGCTCCGGTGCACTAGTGGTAATGAAGGCTAATCGGAAGAATAATAATATGTACCGCTATCGTGGCAGTACAGTTATTGGGACAGCGACAGTAACATCCAGTGACGACAAAGAGGCAGAAGCAACCAAGCTATGGCACATGCGCTTGGGACATGCTGGAGGAAAATCCTTGAAAACTCTATCAGATCAAGGATTGTTAAAAGGAGTAAAGGCTTGCAACTTGGAGTTTTGTGAGCATTGTGTTAAAGGGAAACAAACAAGGGTTAAATTTGGTACAGCGATCCATAATACTAAAGGCATTTTGGATTATGTACACTCTGATGTTTGGGGTCCTTCCAAAACACCTTCATTGGGTGGGAAGCACTATTTTGTAACCTTTGTTGATGATTTTTCCCGAAGAGTATGGGTGTATACAATGAAGAGCAAAGATGAAGTGTTGGGAATTTTTCTCAAATGGAAGACGATGGTGGAGAATCAGACAGGCAGGAGAATCAAGTGTATTCGCACAGACAATGGAGGTGAATACAAAAATGATCATTTCAATAAGGTTTGTGAAAATGATGGCATCATCCGACACTTCACTGTTAGACATACACCACAACAGAATGGAGTGGCAGAACGTATGAACCGGACCTTGCTGGAGAAGGTACGGTGTATGTTGTCCAATGCTGGCTTGGGCAAAGAATTTTGGGCTGAGGCAATTACATATGCATGTCACCTCATTAATCGTCTACCATCTGCTGCTATTGATGGCAAAACACCATTTGAAAAATGGTACGGAAAACCTGCTGTAGATTATAACTCTTTGCACGTGTTTGGCTCAACTGCATATTATCATGTGACGGAGTCAAAATTGGATCCAAGGGCAAAGAAGGCTATTTTTATGGGAATTACTTCTAGAGTCAAAGGATATCACTTATGGTGTCCTATGACAAAGAAAGTAATATTCAGCAGAGATGTTACCTTTGATGAATTTGCTATGGTAAATAAGGTAACAGAAGATACCAAACAAAATGAAGGTGCTTCTAAGCAGGTGGAGTTTGAGGGAAAATTTATTTTTCCTACATAAGAAGCAGAGGAGGAAACAAATGAAGATTACCCTCTGGAAGGAGAGCCAGTAGAGGAGATTCCAACTCAGGAATCTCAACAACAACTTGAATCAATAGCAACCAGCAGGCCAAAAAGAACAATAATGAAACCTGTTCGTCTCATAGAGACGGTTGCTTGTGCAACCTCAATTGTAGCTGATGATGTTCCTACTACTTATAAAGACGCTGTCCAAAGTTCAGAAGAAGATAAGTGGAGGATTGCCATGAATGATGAAATACAGTCCCTTCATCAGAATCATACATGGAGATTGGCCAATCTCCCGAAGGGAAAGAAAGCAATTGGGTGCAAATGGGTATTTGCAAAGAAAGAAGGATTTCCTAACCAATTAGATGTTCGCTACAAAGCAAGATTGGTGGCCAAAGGATATGCTCAAAAGGAGGGAATTGATTACAATGAAGTGTTTTCTCCAGTTGTAAAACATTCCTCCATTAGAATTATGTTGGCTTTGGTAGCACAATTGGATTTGGAACTAGTTCAGATGGATGTAAAAACTGCGTTTTTACATGGAAACTTGGAGGAGGAAATCTACATGACTCAGCCAGAAGGATTCAAAGTTGCTGGAAAAGAAAATATGGTGTGCAAACTTGAAAAATCGTTGTACGGATTGAAACAATCTTTTAGACAATGGTACAAGCGATTTGACGAGTTTATGTTGCGGCAAGGGTACAAGAGAAGCAAATACGATCATTGTGTGTATTTGCACAAGCTTAAAGATGGTTCCTTTGTATATCTTCTCCTATATGTTGATGATATGTTGATAGCTTCCAAGAATTTGGAAGAAATTGATAAGTTGAAGATTCAACTGAAGAAGGAGTTCGAGATGAAGGATTTGGGTGAGGCAAAGAAAATTCTTGGCATGGAGATAATTAGAGATAGACGTTCAAAGAAACTCTGTTTATCTCAAAAGGAATATTTGAAGAGAGTATTTCAACGTTTTGGCATAGATGACAAGACTAAGCCAGTTAGTACTCCACTTGCTTCCCATTTTAAGCTAAGTACTACTATGTCGCCAATGGATGAAGCTGAACGAGAGTATATGTCAAAGGTACCATACGCAAATGTTGTTGGTAGCTTGATGTATGCAATGGTTTGCACAAGGCCTGACATTTCACAAGTTGTTGGAGTTATTAGCAGATATATGCACAATCCAGGGAAGGAGCATTGGCAAGCTGTGAAGTGGATTCTACGGTATATTCATAATACTGTAGATGTCGGGTTAGTTTTTGAGCAGGAAGACAATCAGTCTGTAGTTGGATATTGTGACTCAGATTTTGCGGGTGATATGGACAAACGAAGATCAACTACTGGTTATGTGTTTACTTTTGCAAAGGCACCAGTTAGTTGGAAGTCTACTTTGCAGTCAACAGTTGCTTTGTCTACAACAGAGGCAGAGTACATGGCTATTACAGATGCTGTGAAAGAGGCAATTTGGCTTCAAGGATTGCTAAAGGAGCTTGGTGTTGAACAAAAAGGTATCACAATTTTTTGTGATAGTCAAAGTGCTATTCAATTAGCGAAGAACCAAGTTTATCATGCAAGGACGAAGCACATTGATGTTCGGTATCATTTCGTACGAGAAATCATAGAAGAAGGTGGAGTCACGGTGAAGAAAATTCATACTACAGAGAATCCTGCTGATATGCTGACAAAGGTGGTGACTGCGGTCAAGTTTCAACATTGTTTGGATTTGATCAACATTGTTGAACACTGAAGATTGAAGATGAAGACACAACCAAAATTTGTTATTGAGAGAGAATTGAAAATGTGGAATTTTGCCAAGGTGGAGATTTGTTGAAGTTTGGCAAAATGCCAAAGTCCCACATTGGTTGGGAGTTAAGTTTAGAGGGGATTTTTCCCCTATAAAAGAAGGTCTAATGTTTAGGATTGAGACACACATCTCATTTGCCTTCTCATCTGTTTAAGGCATTTGTATCTTCTCTCTTTAGTATTATTTCACTTGTATTTTTGGAGTGAAATAAAATATTGGTTGTGTCCGAGGAGTAGGCAAAATTAGCCGAACCTCGTAAATTCTGGTGTTTCCTTTATTGTTGTTTTATTATCTTATTTATTATTTGGTGACTGTCATAATTTTTGGTATAGTAGTTGTGACTTATTCACACTATATACATTTGGCTTCCGCAACAAAAACGATACGTAACAAACCATCGGAACAAGCTGTTAAGGGTCAGAGCACTAATCAGAGATAAAAGTATACAATTGAAAACCCTAAACAGTTCCCTGTTTTACGGAAGAACAAATATGAAGAAATCAGAAAGTAGTTTCAAAAGAATGTGATCGGATTCTTTTCTTCTTAAATAAGTGGTAGTAATTTTTAAAAGTGAATGTTTGAAAATGTAGTTACTCTGTTAAACTTCGTCTAATAGGGAAAATGGTATTTTTTTTTTCTCGAGTCCAAAGAGAGGTCCGACCATAGCGTAAAAAAGGGCAGCCTAGTCTATTGTACATTGACTTATGTCGCATTTCCGCAAGAGTTTGTTTTCGGAGCTTGAATCTGTGATCTCCTGATCACATGCCAACAACCAGTTACGCCAAGGCTAGAGGTCCGGCCATAGTATAAAATTTAAATGTAATAATAAAAATACTAAGGGGTAAATTTAAACTATTTTTCTTAAAATATTTGGATACATGGAATCTATCCATTTTATGTGGGAGTTTTATTAATGGCAAGGAATAATATACGATACAATATGAGAAAGATAAAATATAAATTGATCGAGAGTTTAATGGGATGCAGAAATTAACGACTTCAAATGATACAAGGACAAATTTTGGAACTTTTTTCCAAAAATTTTGCATAAAACAAAAATAAAAAGGATCAGCTGAATTACTCATACATTATAGGAAACTAAGAAGTCTAAGGGTGTGTCTGGTACGAAGGAAAACATTTTTCTTATGAACTCATTTTTTTTCAATTGGAGAAAAATATTTTCCTTATCAAGAGAAGTAAAAATATTTTTCAAAATTCCTTGTCAACCTTCCCCACCCTCACCCTCACCAACCCACCCCACCCCCTCTCCAAAGAAAAGTTTTTTTTCTTCAAATTTCAATTTTTTCGTTACCATCCACCCTACTACCCCTCTCACCCTCCCCTCCCCCCCCCCCCCCCCCCGCAAAAAAATATTTTTTTTACCTTGATTTTTTTTTTAATTTCAAATTTCTAGTTTTTCGTTTTTCTACACCACCCACCCCAACCCCACAAAAAAAAATTTACTTTTTTTTTGTAATTAATTTTTTTTCGTTTTACTGCCCCCCTCCCCCCCCCCCCCCCACAGCCCCGCCCCTGCCCCTGCCCCCTCCGCCAAAAAAAATATTTTTAAAATATATTTTCAGTTTTAATTTTATTATTTATCGGTTTGAAGACTCAAAATTTTACAAGTTTCAAAATTATGAGTCCGGAGGTTTATGTATTTGGAAGTTTACGGGTTTAGAAATTATAAAGTTTACGAGTTCAAAATTCCGCGGTTTTGAAAGTTTAGCGGTTGGAAAGTTTATGAAATTTGTGGGTCCGGAAGGTTGTTGGTTTGAAAGTTTATGGCTTCATGTTTATTATATCTAAATTATTTATGAATACTCTCGAAAAGTCATTTTCCTTAATTTGCGTACCAAACACCGGAAAATGAATAAGATTACTACTTGTTTTCCAAAGAAAACATTTTCCATGGAAAATATTTTCTGTTATACCAAACACACCCTAAATTTACATTTAAACTTTTCAATATAACTTTGTTTTAGAAAGGACTTTGCTATTATCCAAATGTTATACAATGCCCTTCATTCCTAATCCGGGTCAATTTATTATTTGGTCCTTTACAAAACGTCATTTTGCTTTGAGGATATTTCAAATTGTCATTTTGGTTTATGACCCTTGTGGGACCTACAGGCTATCCAAGTAAGCTTTTGTGATTGTGTTGGAAAATTGGTGCAAATTGAAGAGCCTCATTGCAATTAAAATATTATTAAACCATATGCCTAGGAAAAGAAGCCAGCAAATTTCCTCCATCAGTGATCAGTCCAAGCTTCTCAAAACTTCTATTACGTGAAAACATAGCTGCATTGAGTTCATAGATGTCTGGGTAAGTAATGCATTACTTCAAAGGAAAAAACAAATCTCTCATAAATTAAAATGATTTTATCTAATAAATTTAAAACTTAAAATATATTGAAACATGAGAAGGCTAAATCATCACCTTATTTGAGGAAGTAGTCATGGAAGATTGGGTCTGTATGGCTTCCTGAGATCGAAAAATCTTCCTTCAGCCTTGAAAGTATGCTATTACTTTAGCGCGAATGAAACCATTTCTCAAAATAAAAAGAAATCCTCCTCTATCAATTCGTACTTAAATTCAGCCGATGGTTACAAGAAGGCAGATTATGGAGAAAGCATGTCCTTGCAACTGGTTTCTAATATGCCACTTTTGATGGTTGCAATAGGTTTGTTGCGCCCTTTCTCTCTCATTTTCGCTTTAATCTAATAGTTTCTCATAGTTTTTTTCTGTTAAAGTATTTTTTTTATGGAAAAGATATTTACTCATTATAATAAAAACTAGGAACTACAAGAGTAGGTCTGATCTTGAGGATCACCACTAGATGATAATCCATACATAGCATATTAATTACCAAGCGTATCAAGATTTCTATAATACTTCAAAGAAATTGTTTTAACAAAACTAAAATCACCTGTGTCTGCCAGCATCCTGGACAGAACAAAAGGGGGAGGAAACAACCAAAGTTTAATTTTATTGAATACTGGTAAAACTCCTGTGTGCTTTGCTAGGGTGTAGGCTACTTTATTCCCTTGCCTGAAGTTGTGATGCATCACCACGCTGTCTATTTGCGCCAGTAGCAACCTACATGAGTTAATAACAGATTCATAAGGTTTGTATCCTTCATTGATGAAAGAAATTACCCGTGTAGCATCAGTCTCTATCTCTAATGGATATAGCTTCCTGTTTTTTGCAATACAAAATCCCTGGTAAAGAGCCATTAGTTCTGCGTGGATTGGGGTCTTAGGATATATTTTTTAAGCGAAACCTAACATCCAATCACCATTATGGTTTCTAATAATTCCTCCTATACCTCCAGTAGCTTTTGCCTTATTAAAAGTTCTATCAATATTCGGCTTATACCAACCAGTAGGAGATTTAGTCCAACTAATTATTAGATCAATTTTTCTATCCCAGTTGGACTCACGATCCGTTAGTAAATTATATTCGATGGATTGATTCAAGATCCTATTTAGGGAGATAACGATGGAGGTATTATTAATATGTTGTTGTTCCTTGTTAGCCAGATGTTCCAGATTATGAAGGGGAACAATGTACACCAAGACAGCTATTTGTTTGGTATTTGAGGGTTTTTCTGTTTGAGGTAAAAGAGCCAGAGCCAATTGTGATTGCTTGACTAAAAAGAACTAGTATTGAAACCTAGTTCATTCTATAGTAATTGAACTAGAGGGCAAGTGATGAAGATGTGAGTAATTGTTCCTGGCTCCTTACGATAAATTGTGCATTGCACATCTATGTTCATTGTCACACCTCCTTTTTACTACCCTGGAAGGGTATAAGGGAGTTTTTTCTAATTTAAGTAACAATTGAAACGAGATTTATTTATTTATTCAGAGTCGCCACCTGGGATAATTTATGGTGTCCCAAGTCACCGGTTTAAAATTCCGAATCGAGGAAGATGACTCTTATTTATGGTCTACGAACACAGAAATCCGGGTAAGGAATTATGTCAATCCGGGAGAAGGTATTAGGCACTCCCGAGTTCCGTGGTTCTAGCACGGTCGCTTTGATCATACTTGGCTTATTAAATTATCTAATTACTCATTTTAGAACCTTTGTGCATTTACTTTTTTTAATTAAGAAATTATCTTGAAAATAGGTCACGCGTACATGTACCCATTTATTTGGCGCATCAAAATCATGTCACGCGAACGTGTCCACAATTAATAACGCTTTATTATTATTAGGAAAAGTTTGGTCGAAGTTGCGCGAACGCATACTTCGATTTTATTTTTGTAGAATCGTAATCGTGTCACGCGAATGTGTCCAAATCACGACATAAATTTAAACTGCGCATCAAATCACGACATAAATTTAAACTGCGCATAAAGCATACTATAATGTTCGTAAATTATTAATGGCCTAAGCATGCTCCTAACTAGCCGAATAATAAAATCAGCATTAAAATAACATGGATCTGTTTATACCCGATTCCCACCTCTTTTGACATAATGCAACTATCATTATCCTAGAAAGACTAGCCGAACACACTCACAGGTCACAATTATAAAATCCTTGCCGACTAGCATCAAAACTTTTAAAACATGCAAATAATAGCAGTCGGATACAAGAAACATAGGCGCATATTGTAAGTATGCCATCTGACAACACTACCTTCAACCTACCTTGCCTTTTGTTCCATTTGAAGAGGTGATTCTATAAGTGGCTATACTACAGGCTACCCATCTTTATCAATTCAAATTAGCACATAAGAGTTTAGAGTATTTGTTCAATTAGTAGGACTCTTATCTTACAACTAATTATTCCACTAGTATAACAACATTAATACATATAATTAGGAAAATGAAAAGAAATTACGACCAAACAATCGGAGAATAGGACAGTATCACGATTTTCATTACCAAGGCATCAAACTTGGGTTTGTATTGAGGAGTAACTGTGTCCTCAAACTTGGGGATCTCAATGCCTGCTAAGCCAAAATTCTCTTAAAAATCAATGAAGTAGCAATGAATACACAGGCCTGGACTTCGAGAATTCAGCCGTGAAATAGCAACCAAAAAACGAGCAGAAACCTTGATTAGAACCGCGAGCAACAACTGGAAACTCGACCCGGCATCGCAAATCTCGAATCGAACACGAACTCAAACCCAAATCTCAGTCAAATTCCATTTTGCGACCGAAAATTAAAATTGAAAAGAAGAAGACGGAATATATATTTTCGAATTTTTAGGCAGCCATAAAGAGAAGAAGTGTATATATATATCTTTTTGTTGCATACGAATCTGAAAAAAACAAAAATTATAAGAAGGAAAGTGAGAAGCACAAAACCCTAGCTTTTCTCCCAAAATTTTCTCCAAAAAATCCTCTCCCTCTGTCCTGATTTTTTGTCCGTTCTCTCTGCTTTGTGTGCGTGTGTGTTGCTGGAATTGGAGTTGAGAAGCTTTGGTGTTTGGGAGGTCAGTGGTCGGCGTTGTGGTGTCCTTTGGTTGTTTTGATTTTGCTGAAGAAGATGAACGACGTGGGGGACCCTTTGGTTGCAAAATGGCTGCTGTGTCTTCTCTGAAGATGATGGAGGGGGTCGAAGAAGCTAAGTTCGGGGGGGGGGGGGGGTCATTTTTTGGGTAGAAAATAGCGCTTCAGATTTTAGGCCCTAGGTTTGTTTTCTAGCCTGTATATTCACCTCCTAGGGTCTTGTATTGTTTTTATATGGTTTTTTTTAGGTTAGGGGGCATGGACCTATGAATTATGAGTTTGGTAATTATGGGTTAGGTCAAAAAATTAGGCCTAAAAATGGGTTGTTCGAGCCTAAGTTTTATTCTTTCCCCGTGAATGAGACTAAAATGCGATCTCATTTATTAATTAATCCCACTTAAGTAAAATAACTATTAAATTAAGACTGACCGTTAAAACAAAACTATTTTTCGTATTTTTCAAGATTAAAAATAACTACAAAACATTAATGAAACTAGTTTTATTGTAATTTTCATTTTTCTTGTAATAAAATAAAGTAAAAGAGTCAAAATTAGTTGAAATAGCGATATTAGGCCTAAATTAAATATTTACGTGCTAAAATATGAAAAATCTTGGGGATGGTCAAAAATCACATGTCTACAGCTACCCCTCTTTGACTGGAAATACAAAGTATTTTCAGACAAAGAACGACTAGACAGGTTTTTGACCCAACCTTTATTTAGGGAGACCAAAACTAAGAGAAAGGGGAAAGTGACCGAGCCCTGGTATCCCAATTCCTTCTATGCGAATGCGACTACACGCCCGCGAACGCGATGCACAATCTCGTAGCCCTTCGCGAACGCGTAACCTGCCTCGCGAATGCGAAGGCTAAATTTCCACCTCCCTCAGCGCTGACTCTTCGCGAACGCGAGGGTCCACTCATGAACGCGAAAAGTAAATACCTGCAACTGCTGAACCTGCAATTTCTGCAACTTTCTTAACTTCAAAATGATCCGTTCAACCCCTCGAAACTCATCCGAGGCCCCCGAAACCTCAACCAAAGGCACCAATATATCCTAAAACCTTATTCAGACTTGTTCCAATCATCAAAACACCTCAAACAACATCAAATCACCCAAAACACATCGGATTCAAGCCAAACTTTATAAAATCTTCCGAATTCCGCTTTTGATCAAAAACCCAACCAAACCACGTCCGAATGACCTGAAAATTTGCACACACATCCCAAATGACCCAACGAAGCTACTGTAACTCTTGGAATTCCATTCTGACCCCTATATCAAAATCTCGCCTACCAACCGTAAATCACCAAAATATCAACTTCGCCAATTCAAGCCTAAATCTACTCCGAACCTCCAAAACTCATTCCGATCACACTCCTAAGTCACAGATCACCTCCCGAAGTTAACCGAACCATCAGAACTCACATCCGAGCCCTCTAACACATAAGTCAACATCCGGTTGACTTTTCCAACTTAAGCTCTCTTAAAAGAGACTAAGTGTCTCAAACCTTACCAAATTCCTTTCGGATTCGATCTGACCAACCTGATATCGCATAACACGGATAAACAAAGTATAAAGAAGCAGAAATGGGAAAAATGGAGCGGTAACTCATGAGACGACTGGCCAGGTCGTCACATCCTCTCCAACTTAAACAAATGTTCGTCCGCGAACGAATCAAGAAACATACCTGAAGCCTCAAACATGTGAGGATATCTACTCCGCATCTCCCGCTCGGTTTCCCAGGTAGCCTCCTCCACGGGCCGACCTCTCCACTACACTTTCGCTTAAGCTATATCCTTTGACTTCAACTTCCGAACCTGACGACCCAAAATAGCTACTGGCTTCACATCATAGGTCAAATCATCATCCAATTGAACCGTGCTGAAATCTAGAACATAAGACGGATCCCTAATATACTTCTAGAGCATAGAAACATGAAATACCGGATGCACACTCGACAAGCTGGGTGGCAAAGCAAGCTCATAAGCCACCTCCACAATCCTCCGAAGCACCTCAAAAGGTTCAATGAACCGCGGACTCAATTTCCCTTTCTTCCTAAATCTCATAACACCCTTCATGGGCGAAACCTTCAGCAGAACCTTCTCGCCAACCATGTAGGACACATCTCGAACCTTCCTGTCCGCATAACTCTTTTGCCTTGACTGCGCTATACGAAGCCTCTCCTGAATCACCTTCACCTTTTCTAAAGCATCCTGAACCAAGTCTATCCCCAATAGTCTAGCCTCACCGGGCTCGAACCAACCAATTGGAGATCTACGCCTCCCATACAAAGCCTCATATGGAGCCATCTGAATACTCGACTGGTAGCTGTTATTATAAGCAAACTCTGCAAGTGGTAGAAACTGATCCCATGACCCTCCAAAATCAATGACATAAGTACATAACATGTCCTCCAATATTTGAATAGTGCGCTCGGACTGCCCGTTCGTCTGAGGATGAAAAGTTGTGCTCAACTCCACCTGAGTACCCAACTCTCTCTGCACAGACCTCCAAAACTGCGAAGTAAACTTAGTGTCCCTATCTGAAATGATGGAAACTGGGACAGCATGAAAATGAACAATCTCCCGGATATAGATCTTTGCCAACCACTCTAAAGAATAGGTAGTACACACAGGAATGAAGTGCGCGGATTTGGTCAGCCGATCCACAATCACCTAAATAGCATCGAACTTCCTCAAAGTCCGTGGAAGTCCAACTACAAAGTCCATAGTGATCCTCTCCCACTTCCACTCGGGAATATCTATTCGCTGAAGCAAGCCACCCGGTCTCTGATACTCATATTTCACCTGCTGACAATTGAGACATTGAGCTACAAATCCCACAATATCTTTCTTCATTCTTCTCCACCAATAGAGCTGCCTCAAATCCTGATACATCTTCGCACCACCTGGATGAATGGAATACCGCGAGCTATGGGCCTCCTCTAGAATCAACTCCCGAAGCCCATCCACATTGGGCACACAAATTCGGCTCTGCATCCTCAACATCCCATCATCACCAATGGTCACATCTCTAGCATCATCATGCTGGACTCTGTCCTTCAGTACAAGCAAACGTAGATCATCATACTGGCGATCTCTAATGCGATCATATAAAGAAGACCGAGAAACCACGCAAGCCAATACCCGACTGGGCTCCAAAACATCTAATATCACGAACCGATTAGCCAAGGCTTGAACATCAACTGCAAGAGGTCTCTCCCCAACTGGAACATATGCAAACTCCCCATACTCACTGCCTTTCGGCTCAAGGCATCAGCCACCACATTGGCCTTTCCCGGATGGTACAATATAGTGATATCATAATCCTTAAGCAACTCCAACCATCTCCACTGTCTCAAATTAAGATCCTTTTTCTTGTTAACAAATGTTGAAGACTGCGATGATCAGTGAACACCTCACAAGATACGCCATACAAGTAATGCCTCCAAATCTTCAATGCGTGAACTATGGCAGCCAACTCCAAATCATGAATGGGGTAGTTCTTCTCATAGGGCTTCAACTGACGAGAAGCATAAGCAATAACTCTACCCCCTGCATCAACACACAACCAATTCCAACTCTCGAAGCATCACAATAAACAGTATATGAACCTGAAGCTGATGGCAAAACCAACACTAGAGCTGTGGTCAAGGCTGTCTTAATCTTCTGAAAGCTCTCTTTACGCTCATCCGACCATACAAATAAAGAACCCTTCTGAGTTAACTTGGTCAAGGGCGATGCGATAGATGAGAATCCCTAAACAAACCGGCGATAATATCCAGCCAAACCAAGAAAGCTGTGAATCTTTATAGCTGAGGATGGTCTGGTCCAACTCTGAACCGCCTCTATCTTCTTCGGATCAACTTGAATACCCTCACTGGACACTACGTGCCCTAAAAAAGCTACTGTACTGAGCCAAAACTCACACTTGGAGAATTTTGCATAAAACTTCTCCTCCCTCAATCTCTGTAACACAACTTTCAAATGCTCCGCGTGCTCCTCCTGACTACGCGAATATACCAGAATATCATCAATGAAGACTATGGCAAACGAGTCAAGATAAGGCCGGAACACACTATTCATCAAATGCATGAATGTTGCTGGGGCATTGGTCAACCCAAATGACATCACCAAGAACTCATAATGACCGTATCGGGTCCTGAAAGATGTCTTAAGGATATCCGAGTCCCTGATCTTCAACTGGTAATAACCTGAACGGAGATCAATCTTGGAGAACACTCTTGCTCCCTAAAGCTGGTCAAATAAATCATCAATGCAAGGCAAATTAAAAGATAATTGTTCTTAATTGTTACTTTGTTCAATTGCCTATAATTAATACACATCCTCATAGTGTCATCCTTCTTCTTCACAAACAGAACCGGTGCACCCAATGTGACACACTAGGCCCAATGTTTTTCGCAGAAGACATGTGTTTAGTGCTATATGGTGGGCCGGGCTGGGACCGGGACCGGACCGGACCCGCGGTCCTAACGGGCTAAACGGTCCTGGCGGGCCGGGCCTGTGGGTCGGTCCTTAATGGTGCAAAAAGCCCGGGGCGGGCCGGGTATGATAAAATATCCCACGAGCCCGGGACCGCTAAGCCAGGGACCGGCTGGCGGGCCTGGGCCGGTCTTACCAGGCCTAACTGCTATTTTTTAAATTTTTTTTAAAAAAATAGCAACGGTCAAAAATTAAAAAAATAGCCGTTGGCCTGCAATTTTGACTGTTTGGAACTTTCAAAAATAGCCATTTGGCCGCCAAACTTTATTTTAACCCCAAACTTTATATAATTACACTTTTTCCCAATTCTCAACTATAAATACCCCCTCATTCTTTCATTTTTACTCGCCAATTCATCAATCTCTCTCTATCTCGGTCCTTAATTGCTTATTTTATTGTTAAAATTTCGTGAAAAATTGTGAAGTTGGTGAATTGAAGTATTCAAATCTTCAACGATTTTCAATTTTTAAGAAGTTGTTCGGCAATTCGGTAAACGCGTTCAAACTCTTAAGTTTTAATATTATAGTTTTGTTAGTTTTATTTAGTATAATTATAATTAATATGGCATTTTCTTTGAAAAATATTTTTGGTGGTAAGGGTAAAGCTAAAACTAGTGAAAGTAGTAGCCAACCTACTACCCTTCTCCCGGCTCCCCGACCCAGACCTGGTAGACGTCCTGCTGCTCCTATTATTCTTGATAGTGATAACCCCTGTTTTTAATTTTCTGATAGTCAATTTTGCCATAATGTTGCACCAGGTCAAAATTTAGATGATGAAACTATGAATGCTCTTTATCCTAATCAAACTATCTTTGAAAATGATGAGAAAAATGAGGATGAAGATGAAACCCAACCGAATTTAGATGATACACCTATGAAGTGCTTGAAGAAAATGAAGAAGACTAAATATTAAAATGCAAGAACTGTGGAAGAGTCTTAAATTTTCGTTCAGGGTGTACCACATGCATTTTAAGGAGGCATATAACGTATTGTGTTTATGGCAGTTATCCGCAAATTTGTCTTTAAGATTTTTCAATAATTTGTGTTATTTTAAAATTATTAGACGTATTTATGCTTCATGTTGTACTTTCTTATTAATTTATTATGCATGACAATTTAGTTTTACTATTGTTTTGTGATTTTACTTTTTCGTCAAGCACTTTAATAATTAGATTTCTACATATATATTACATATATATTTTTTATATAGCCATGATATGGTTTACAAGAAATTGCCTTAAACAAAAAAAAAATTAAAAAAAAGCACGGAAATAAAAAAGCCCGTTAGGCCCGCTAAGCCCACGAGCCCGGCCTGTTTAGCCCAGGACCATATGGGCTTAGCCCGTCATGGGATGGTTCCACCCGTTGAGCCTACGAAGCCCGGGACCGTGAGGCCCGGGACCGCCAGAGCCCAGGCCCGCTAAGCCCAGGCCCGTTAAGCCCGACCCGTTTGGCCCATTTAGGCTCGAGCTCGGCCCAGAATACAACATTACATGTGTTAGAGGGATTGTCAAGAGAATCGGTTCAGGTATGTTACGGCTATCCCTTCTTTCTTTTTGGCATGATCTATACGATACAAGCGAAACGAGCAAATGCACAACTTCCATAAAATGACTTCATTCATAGAAATACTAGAAATGATTATGTTCTTGACTCCCCATGTGTCCTATTATTCTATCATATGTTCACGGGTCTCAGAAAATACGTAAGTTGATAAAGTTTATTTCATGATATAATCAGAGGCATAATGATCTTATGACGTTTCGGAAGATTTTATTTATGTAATTCTCATGCATTGCATTCATATATACATGTACATTGACCTGTGACCAGATGGCGTTATATACACGTATATATGTATATCTATATGTATATGGGATATGAGAAAAGGTTATGGCGTTATATACGCACCACAACCTGATCAGCTGCTATACGTTGATGATTTTGCCCACAATGGCCGAGATGATATGATGGGATGCCCTCAGAGGATTGATGATGATATGTACACCTATACTTATGCATGACTCGACATTTATACGCATGTGCATGACATTATAAATGTTTCATAATTTACAAAGTTATTTAGGCTTACAGGCAGAATTCTTTATTCCATGTTTCATCTATGTCTCTTATGTATTGATCTTCATGCCTTACATACTTGGTACATTATTTGTACAGACGTCCATTTTGCCTGGGGATGCTGTGTTTCATGCCCGCAGATACTGATAGACAGGTTGTGAGTCCTCCAATTAAGCTATCAGCTCAATGGGAGATATAGGTGCGCTCCATTTTCTTTAGAGTTGCTTATTTGGTTAGTATGATTTAGACATATATTGATTAGTATGTCGGGCCATGTCCCGTCCTTATGACGTTTATGTACTCTTAGAGGCTTGTAGACATATGTCATGTATATGAAAGATTGTATGGCCTTGTCGACCTATGTTCAGTGTACGAGTGAATATTCATATGTATAAGTCAGTATATCAGGTTGGGTCATTTTTTGTCGAGTGTTCTATCATGTTTTATTCTTGTTACCTCATACGGCCCTTCTGGCCCATTTACCCATGTTGATGTAATGTTGATGTAATGAGAAAGATATGTTACATTGGTACTCGGTTAAATAAGGGCACCGGGTGCCCGTCGCGGCCCATCGGTTTGGGTCGTGATAGTAAAAACCAAAGCCCTCAAGTTGCTGACATTACAAAATTACAGAGATTTTATGTAGTGGATGATTTAGACATTGCAAGTAGAAACATTCTATCTGATCAATATACTGCAGATCTTATTTCATAGCAGCTTCTATGTGTATCAACAGACCTTGATCAAGAAAATCATGAAACTCATGACCTTTATGAGGATGTGGCAGATCTTGTTGAAGTCATAGAAGCAGTAGAAGAGACTCAAATAACAGAATTGACTGAAAGAAGATCAGGTAGAACAACTAAACCATCTATTTGGCTTAAGGATTATGTGAGGACTGATAAACAATCAGGAGCACATACTTGTATGTATCCTATCTCAGATGTCATCAGTTATGACTTCTTGTCTTCCAAATATCAAAGCTTCATTACCAAGTTCTTTGCAGACACTGAGCCTAAATCCTATGCAGAAGCAGTCAAAGATGCAAGATAGATAGAAGCAATGCAGACAGAGATCAAGGCATTGCAAGATAACAAAACATGGACAGTGATGTCTTTGCCACCAGAGAAGAAGGCCATTGGTTGTCGATGGCTGTACAAGATTAAATATAAAGCTACAGGTGAAGTAGAGAGCTTTAAGGCAAGGTTGGTTGCCAAAGTGTATAGCCAAAGAGAAGGACTTGATTATCAATAAACATTCTCCCCTGTTGTTAAGATGGTAACATTGAGAAATGTTATGTTATTGGCAGCAATGAATAATTGGGACATTCATCAATAGATGTCTACAATATGTTTTTGCAAGGTGATCTAACTGAATAGGTGTATATGGAATTGCCACAAGAATTTTCTTGTGAGGGACAGCATCAAGTCTGTCAACTTCTCAAATCACTGTATGGGCTTAAGCAAGCTTCTAGGCAGTGGAACATCAAGCTAACCTCTGCATTTACATCTTCTAGATTCTGTCAGAGTCACTTGGACTATTACTTGTTCACCAAAAAGGTTTAAGGCAAATTAGTAGTGAACTTAGTTTATGTTGATGACCTATTAATTACAGGAGATGATGCTGCCTTAATACAGAAGACTAAGCAGTATTTGCAGCAAGTCTTTAAAATCAAGGATCTAGGGGAGCTGAAGTTCTACTTAGGGATTGAATTTGCTAGAAGAGGGGATTCTAATGCATCAAAGAAAATATGCATCAGAACTCATTTCAGTTATGAGACTCTCAGATTCAAAGCCCCCAGGTGTACCTTTGGAGGTGAACAAGAAGCTTATAACATTGGAGTTTGACACTCAATTTGGTATTGGTGATGATAAAGTTCTTGATGATCCTAGTGCATATCAACGATTGATTGGAAGACTTCTCTACCTCACCATGACTAGGCCAGATATTGCATTTGTAGTGCAATGCCTGAGCCAATTTATGCATTGTCCTAAGATATCACATATGGAGGCTACCATCAAGGTGATCAAGTATGTAAATCAATCCCCAGGAATGGGGATATTAATGTCAGCAGATGCTTCCTCTTAACTCACAGCTTTTTGTGATTCTAACTAGGCTTCTTGCCCCAACACCAGGCGATCAGTTACTGGGTATCTAATTAAGTTTGGGATCTCCTTGATCTCATGGAAGTCAAAGAAGCAAACAACCATATCCAGAAGCTCAACAGAGGTTGAATATCGAAGTTTGGCGTCAACAATTGCGGAAATAGTTTAGGTGACTGGCTTATTTGAAGAATTGGGGGTGCATATTCAAAAACCTGTGTCCATGCTATGTGATAGTAAGTATGCAATATAAATAGTTGCTAATCTAGTATTTCATGAGCGAACGAAGCATATTGATATAGATTGTCACTTCATTCGCGAGAAGGTGCAACTTGGGCTTGTTCATGTTTTGCATCTTCCTTCTTCAGAACAACAAGCAGATATTCTTACTAAAAGATTGGGTGTCACTCAACATCATTATCTACTGTCCAAGCTAGGCATGAAGAACATCTTCATGGCACCTAGCTTGAGGGAGGGGGAGTGTGAAGGAATCAGACAAATGTCTTACTGTACACTATTGCTTAATTAGTTGTTAGTTGACTTAGTTAGTTATTAGTTAATTATCTTGTTAGTGGAAGTTAGGCATATAGCTGGATACAACTGGAAGTTAGTTAGGAAATGGTAGTTATACTCTGTATATATATAGGAGCTACAGAGGAGCTAGCTAATTAATGTTTTAACACAATTCATTCTATACAGAAAAATTTCCCAAATCTCTGCATGTGCTCTCTTCCTCCGCCTCTACTTTTGTCTGTTTCAATGGCGATTAGGAATTCAACGTGTTTCTTCAAAAGGGCTGAAACATGAGAAACTGGTTGTATTTTACTTTTCACTTTATTCTCTATCATCCTCGTGCCATAAGAGTATTTTATGCTGGAAATTAGTGGAAATACAACATGCGAAGAAATTAAGCTTGAGTTAAGGATGATCCGATAAAAGTCATATCGCTAAATGGATTTACTAGTTTGACTAACAAATTTATAATACAGTAATTTCATATATGCCTTTTACAATGGAAAATAAATTATTTTCCAGGGCAGCTTTAATAAACAGAAAGTCCAAAAAGGTGTAAATTTTTCGGCAAAGTGCAAGATTATCTTGAGATCCTGGAGGATCGAGATAGGTCAAAACTGAAGGGCTCTATTTTTTCAAACTAAATAATTATATTCTTTGGTTTTCTTCTGAATATTTGAATCAATATTGTAACATAAAAAAATTTGACTCCTAATCAACCCCTAATTTGAATCAATATTGTAACATAGAAGATTATAACTTTGCTTTATTTGTCTTTGTTTTTATGTTCAAGAAAAGACAGTTAATCTAATAATTAATATTTCCTCACAATTTAAAAGATGAAAAAAAGTAAGCTCTACATGGCTAATTTTGTCGTAAGCTCTACATGGCTAATTTTGTCGAAGGACCTAACCTGAGCTTCAATTCTTTGAGTACATATGTCTAGTAAATTCTCAAATCATGAGAGGTTCAGTTAGTTTGGATGGAAGTGCTCAGAGTTGCCTTAACTAACATTTTTCATTTATGGTTTGACTATTATTTCAAATCCTCTCAAATTCAAAAAGAAAAACAAATCCCTTGTTAGGCGCTTTCATTATGTTGTAAAATTCAGGCCATTACTGTGTGACTACTTTGATTATGTGTATCAATGTTAAATTGTGATAGCACGCTGAAAGAAGCACTTTTCTAGTTATTTATTTTATATGTTTGATCCCTTTATGAATGTTTGAGAACCTTATCAGTGCTACTTTCGGCCGTGAAAAGTCTACTGAAATTACTCTTCTTCATCTTTCTATCTTCTGCCTTTGGTTTTGATCTTTATTTGTTTCCGATTTTCATGTTGAAGCTTTGAGGAGCATAATAAATTAGTTGAAGTTCATGTCTACTTTTTGGTGCGAGTAATAAGCATAGCAACGCTGCTGAAGTTGCTATCAACATTCTGCATTCTGAATAATTAGAGCTGCATTACGTGTCTGGAATTATTCTTTCGATCATTGCATTCCCCCTCCCCCCCCCCCAAAAAAAAAGCTGCAAGCAGACTAATAGAACATGAGGAGAAGATGGTGGAGATAATGAGAAATATGATGTGTTGTATAAGTAGTTTGAAATCTATACTCAGACACTAGGATTGCTGAAGAGCTCATGCACTATTATCTTGCTAATTTTAAAACTTCCCAAAAAACTAATACTATGTCAGTTTATGTTATGCATTAATCAGGTTCCTGGCAACCTTGCCATATCAGCTCGTTCGTCAGCTCATTCATTTGATGCTTCTCAGATGAACATGTCACATGTAATTTCTTGCTTTTCGACTTTTTGTTTGGTAAGACAATGTAAATAATGCATAAAATGATCAGGACTCAGATATGGAAAGTTTTTTCAATTACTTTAATCCGCTAGATTGGACAATTAGGTCAATTATTGGATTCTTCTTAGTTTTAATTTGGGTTTTCTGTTGAATTGGCATTCACATTTAATTTGAGTTGATCAACAACTTTTGTGTTCTCTGAGTTATATAGTGCCCATTATTAGGAGTTGAGTTAGACTGAAAGAGTATTTGCTTCTTACCCATATTTACATATTTATCTCTCTTCATGTAATGCAATCTTTTTATGCAGGGAAAAAGAAATTAGAGTTGCCGAGGGAATGATCTTTGGAAAAAGAAATTATGGGCGATGAAGATGAGTTTTAGAAATTAGTTATAAGATCTCCCCAAACAGAAGCTTTGACAAGATAAAATACATAGCATTTTTGGTATTTTTATAGATGATGAGAAGGCATGCTCAATGAAAATTACTGAGTGCTCATTCAAAAATATTGCAAAGATTGACTATGATTGTTTATACTGTTATTGAATAATTCTTTGGAATTTTAATTCATTTGATGATGTAAATATTGAGGTACTTGTACCATTTTTAAATAATAAATATTTTACTTTATTGATGTTTTGTATTTGTGTCAAAGTTACTCTAAAAGTATTAAGCAAGTTTGGATGCATTGATGTGATAAGAAGGTTTAAACATAAGTACACAAATAAATAATAAATAAAATAATTAGACCACAATTGTGGCTGTCTTGACCGACAGTTTGAACATAATTAAAGGAACACATTGCGGCGGTTTCCAACAACCATAATACGCAAACAAAAACCACCAGTTTATCAAATATAAGATTACGGCGGCTTTGTAAGAACTGCCGTAATATATTTTTGGCGAACGTGATTCTGGCGTTTTCCAAAACCGCGCTAAAATAATCACTGTAATAATACTTTTTTTTGTAGTGCCTTTTGTTCAAAGAGAGGAAGAATATGTATTTCGTACGTCGCTATTTTTATTATTAGCACTACCCAAGGTGACTGGCCTCTATGAAAATAAATATAGACATAAATACATATGATTTTTCTTTTTATGAAATAATGTCATATCCATTAGACATTAAAGTTTTTCGATAAGCTCATATTCCATTATAAACGATATTTAGCTGGAAGAAAACAAATTAAAAGGTCTACACCAATAAATCAACTCTAAAGGAATTACCACAGTGCATCTACCTACATATTTTATGACTTCACACTATTTAAAGTGACTCTCCAATACAAGAAGAGAAAATTTGACTCGGGAGTACTTTCAATGAACACCACCGGTCCAGAGAGTTTTAACTTTAACATTATTTAAATACGTAAAGCAATGTTCTTCTTAGCTGCATCCTCGATCACTAAGTTTGGAGGTGTCAAATACAAATAATTGATTATAAAAAAGAAACATCATATGGATAGTATTATACCTTGCTATAGCCAATCAATCAGAAAAATCAGTGATAAACCACACCATACGCTGCAAAAGCACATAAGAGGCTCGAATATGTAAGATTAGAAAAGTTAAAAACCAAAACTATAATTACACATCCACCTCACAATATTTTCTTGTGAGATCTTCGCGATGTATATATATAGGTACTCTATAATAAAATTCTAATGGTTTACAAGTTGTAAATCAGTTCTATAGTTTACGATGCTGCTACATAAAAGATAACTTCAGCTCTGACTATCAACAGAAGTCCTTACAATATGAAGCCACCTGTAACTACAAAGCAGTAGCACATTGACAAGTTCAATACGCAAAACTCACTTTCTCCGCACACTCTTTATTAGATGGCAATATGTCATTAGAGTTGAAATAGTTCCCTCCAATTGGGTTCGGATTTTTCTTTTTTCTATAGCTGTCTACATCTTGATCTTGCTCTAAATAAAGTACTGCAGAATTAAAAAGTTAAAAAATAATTCAATTATTCTTTCTTCTGTAATTAAAGTTTCCTCCGGCTGCTATAACAACTTTTGCTAGATTACTATACCATTTAAATATATCTGATGAAATGACGTTACCATATGCTTGGTGTTATTCATATGAATATGGTTTAAGATTAACAATCATTGACAACCGATCGAGCGGCAATTGGCAAACATTAGCTTGACCACTAAATTTCATATTGTTGCATAAATTCCAAAAGGGCATTCCTACATGAACCATGATCCGATCCACCCGCACTGTGTAAGCTGGTGTATAAATTAGACAGAAGTTCTTTATTAGTTGACGCTATTTTCAAATAGACAAAAGCAAAAATTGACATGCAACACTCTGGCCAACCAAACATACTATAGTTTTCCACTTACTAAGGCACCAGCAGAAATAGGATTCTAGGTTATTGTAAGGTGGCTCAAGATCGCTTGAAACTTCTTCATGTCCAATATAATATTGGGATCATCTAACGGTTGGGAATAAACCCCGTAAAAATAATATTTACGGTATTAGTGATAAACGCAGAACATTAAGTTATGGTTAAATCAACAAGAATAGAAATGCAACAATAATGACACCAAGATTTTACGTGGAAACCCTTCTGAATAAGGGAAAAACCATGGCCAAGAAGAGCAACTGATATCACTATAGCGAGGAATTTTACACTGTGTAGTAACGAGTAAAAATACTCCTAAGACCACTACACCCTCAAAAGAAATAAATACTCTTTTGCTTTTTCTACCTCACTACAATATCTCTCACACTCTATTTTTCTTCACAAACTATTTTCTTATAGTTTATAGAATACCGTGCTCTCTCTCTTTCCTCTCTTTGTTGGTGTGTAGAAATGAGAGTTAAAACTCTCCTTTTATAGCCAAAACCTCACTCTCTAAAGCCTACAATATTTGACAATTTGCACACCCTTTTCACAATTTCAACAAGGTTGGCTACCAAACCAAACCAAGTCAATAAAATTGGCTACCAAATCATACCAATTCAACAAGGTTGGCTACCAAACCAAACCAAGTCAACAAAATTGGCTACCAAATCATTTGAATGAGATGGACATCATATAAATCTACCCCTCCAGTCTCATCATCTAAAGGAGGTAGCACTGTCTTCTATTTTGAGCGCATGCCGACAAGTTCTTTGCAAGCTCGAACTTGTCTCTTGGTACCACCTTGGTCAACATATCAGCAGGATTTTTACTTGTGTGAATATTTTTGACCTGAAGTGATTCGTTCTCCACTTGCTCACGAATCCAATGATATCTGACGTCGATGTGTTTTGTTCTCGCATGGTACATGAAGTTTTTGCTTAGGTCTATTGCACTCTGACTGTCGCAATAGACAACATACTCCATCTGTCGCAATCCAAGTTCTTGAAGAAATCTCTTGAGCCATATCATCTCTTTGCCTGCTTCAGTA
Organism: Nicotiana tabacum; assembly: GCF_000715075.1. Lineage (NCBI taxonomy): Eukaryota > Viridiplantae > Streptophyta > Magnoliopsida > Solanales > Solanaceae > Nicotiana > Nicotiana tabacum. The sequence goes on from NC_134095.1 coordinate 25,502,900, forward strand.
GCCGCAATATATTCTGCTTCAGTTGTAGATAGTGCGACACACTTCTGCAACTTTGACTGCCATGATGTAGCTCCCCCTGAAAAAGTAAACAAATATCCTGTAGTGGATTTTCTGTTATCAAGGTCACCTGCCATATCAGAATCTGTATAGCCCTTCAAAATTAGATTTGATCCTCCAAAACACAAGCATTCATGTGAGCTTCCTCTTAGATACTTGAGTATCCACTTTACAACTTCCCAATGCTCTTTTCTTGGATTTTCAATAAATCTGATAACAACACCGACTGCATGAGCAATATCTGGTCGAGTGCATACTGTCACACCTCCTTTTTCCGCACCCGATAGGGTGCAAGGGAGTTTTTCCAATTAAAGGACAATCGAAACGGGATTTGTTTATTTATTTCAGAGTCGCCACCTGGGAGATTTAGGGTGTCCCAAGTCACCAATTTTAATCCCGAATCGAGGAAAAGAATGACTTTATATTACAGTCTGCGTACCAGAAATCTGGATAAGGAATTCTGTTAACCCGGGAGAAGGTGTTAGGCATTCCCGAGTTCCGTGGTTCTAGCACGGTTGCTCAACTGTTATATTCGGCTTGATTATCTGATTTTTATACAAATTGAACATATGTGCAAATTTTAACTTTTAACCGCTTTTGTCGTTATTATTATTTTACAAGAATTGCAACGTCGTGAAAACATATCTCGAACCACGTTACATCAATGCACCCGTGGTTATCGATATATCTCGACTCGGTTGAGATTTGGATTTGGGTCACATAAATGTGCACCCGAATTAAGGAAAATAAATTGTTAAAGGCGCGCCTAAAGCAACTAGCGTCTTGTTATTTTGGGGAAGGTCGTAAAAATTCGTTAAACGGCACATCCCGAATTCTAAATACTTTAATATATATACATACATTTAGAGGGCCCCGCAGCTTTGTACATTTTTGTTTGTCGAGGCTCGTCTTATTCTTATTTTTAAAAGGAATTTGCGACGTCATGGACACGCATCTCGAACCACGTCACAACCAATGTACCCGTGATCAGAAACACATCTCGAATCCGTCAAGATTTGGATTTGGGTCACATAAATGTGCACCCGAACTTAAGAAGGTAAGATTATTAAATACGCGCTTAAAGAGGCTATTGCGTTATTATTCCGGGAGGTTCGTGAGATTTGCTAAACGCCCCACCTTGGAAACTGAATGCTTCGATATATACATTTAACGAGGGCCCCGCAGCTTGTTCTTTGTCTTGTCGAGGCTCATCTCGTCCTTGTTTTAAAAGGATTTCCTATAGCAACTACGTTTCTTGTCGCGTTTGTTTCTACTAATTGGAAACAGAGATAGTCCTAGTTAATTACATGCTTGCAGGCTTATTTATAGCAGGATTCAAAATGCTTTTATAGAATAAGAAAATATGACTACGCACACGGACAGCTGATTGAACATTACGGGCCCAAACAGCTGATTAATTACATGCTTGCAGGCTTATTTATAGCAGGATTCAAAATGCTTTTATAGAATAAGAAAATATGACTACGCACACGGACAGCTGATTGAACATTACGGGCCCAAATCCAGCTCATGCGGGATGGGCCAGACCTGGGCCACTGTTTGTTCGATGCGGGCCTGCTTGGTCTGTTTCGACCTGGGCTCGACCCCTGTGAGGTTGAGACCGTAAACTTGTGTTTTTTGTTCTAAAGGTGTGGCTGATCAATAATTATAACAAAGCAATTCATCCAAAGGAGATGAACTTGGATAATTTCATGCTTGGCATATATTAAACGATATGTTACACAATTAAACCAAGTCTGGGATACAACCTATTGTATTGGGCATATTTTTTACCTAACGGTATACATATATAAACTAACATCCAACTAATCTACATTGATATCTACTAGACACGCAAGCTACTTCCAGTACCCAAACAGGAACGAAAATTATTATACATTACATGATATTTAATGTAACAACCTATGTATAAAAGATATTCTTCAGGTCTTTTCCTTTGTATTCATGCTCAATTTCCAATTACATTGACAGTGTATTAGTTGTGTACCTGGTATAGAGAACAGAAGAAGGAAAAGGATCAGTTGAGTGGTACACAACAAGCACAACAGCAGCAAGTAAACAACACAACACAGCAACAACCAAAACAGCCACAATGATGAAGCTCAACAAGTGATCGAACAATGGACAGACAATCCCAGAAAACAGAGCAGAGAGACAGCAGGAAAACCCAAGATATCGAATGTAACAGCAACAGAAAATCCAATAACCACAAAGCTCAGCAAATACACAGTACAGTTCCGACAATCAGGAAGACTGAAACTCAATCCACAGCACACAGAAGACTTAGTGTAGTAACAATCACAGCAGAAGACACACAGCCTTCTCTTAATGGAACAGTGATAACCCTAGTTAGAATAACTGACTTAGCCAGAACAGCTCAACCAACTTAGTACCTAGTGCAGTTTTGGACAGTGTTTAGTTAAAGTGTTCTGAAAATTTTTCTTTGTTTTCTCCTTTTCTGAAGACTAAAAATCCAGCCCTTTTAAGTTCTGAAAATAGCCTATTTATAAGCCAAACAACCCAGTGCAGCTAAGCTGCCTGGATTCTGCCAATTGCAGACTGCCCATACCTATTAAACTCCATGCCTAAGCATCTTCTTGATGCCAGCCATTTTGTTCCCCACGCCTGGCTTATTCCTTTTGTTCAAGAGTTATGGGTTCATTTAAGTATTCTTTTTAATTCCCATGCTCTTATGTCTTGTTCCCCATTGACATTAATTTAATCCTAATTCAGTACCCTACTTGTCAGCTCACTTAAACTAAGCTTTTCCTGTTCTTTTCGAACCCCATACTACCCTTGTTAAACTTTGATTATTACTGCCCTAAACCCATTGCAGCATTAGGGCATTTTGAACTTCTGAAAGTTCAAATTCAGGACTGCCCTGGACTGAACCTTTTCAGTCGTTTTTGCAATGCAAACAAACCCATTTCAAACAATGTCGGGCATTCAGTCAGTGACATGGTTCAATTAGTCATGTGAAATTATTAGCTCATTTAATCCATTGGTTATAGAAAACTAATCGACGACGTTTATCGAGTCGACTATATTAAATATAACAGGTAATAATCAGTCGCTCATATAAACAACACGTACAGGGTCCCGAATGACTTCAAACATCTTTTGTTCAATTACTGGGAACCTATATGAGTTAACTTATTTGACGATTAATCTAATTGATGAGCATGTATATCACAGAGTACATTCAGAACACACATAGAAAATCAACCGACCAAATAAAAGGTCTTTGACAGAGATGGAAGAAATTAAGAAAAATACCAGACAATAACAAACAGTCACAACAAAGCATGCTAACAACTCAATCAAAACTAAAACAAAGAAAAGGGAAAACTTACTGAAAAAGTTTAAACCAAACTGACCCAAATCCGACTTAGCTTCGACCATTTGAGGCCGAACAAACTTTAATCAGGGTGTTCTCACACGAGAACACCTTGATTAAGGTCTATTAGACCTCAAACCCCTGTTAAGACCGACCGGATTCCAAGGCTATTAGTGTTCTAGGTTTTGGATCTTCAGATCTGGTTTTTTAGGAGTTGTGGGTAGATTCGGACCAAACCAAGCCTGGTTTGGTCACGAGGGAGGTCAGGGGAGTGTCTGGTACGAAGATGGTGAGGTTTGGTATAGGTCAGGGTTCGACTCGAATCTTCAAATATAGATTCGAGATGAAGGAAGGTGATTCGAGGCAAATGGATGGCAGATCCATGTTCAGGACAGTGAGGTGGTCCTAGGGTGTTCAGGAGGTGGTCACCGGCGTTCATGCCGCCGGGTTCTGGTGAAAGGGAAACCAGGGCGGCTGCTAGGGTTTCGGGGGGTTCAGGGCTTGGTGAAGACGATGAGTGGAGGGGGGTTCGAATAGGGGGCGTGGGGTACGATAGAAAGCTTATATACGATCTAGGGGTTTAGATCCTGGCCGTTGGATCAAATGAGATCTATGGCCAGGATCTATTCACTTAGGGAAGACGGTGTCGTTTTGGGTTTGATAGTGGGTGAGACCGGGTAAGGCTGGATCGGGTCAAAATTTGACGGGTTTAGGGGGAAGGCCTGGGTCCGTTGGATCAAGGGGTTGGACGGCTCAGATCAATTGCCTAAGACGACGTCGTTTGGGGTTGAATGAGTGGCCTGATCGGGACCGTTCATTCGAATCAAATCAACGGCTCCAATAAGGACGCTGATACGGCGTCGTTTGAATTAGTGTTTGGGCAGGCCGGACTTGGACTGGACTTGTGTGCCGGTTTTGGGCCTATTTTTGTTTCATTTCTTGGGCCCAAACCGATTTTCATCACTTCTTTTCTCTTGTTTTTCCTAATTTTAAAACAAAAATGAAATAAAAATAAAAAATGAAATTAAAATAAACAACAATGTAACACTTTAACATAATTATCACACACATATAAAAATATTCAAGTAAGTTAAATCACAACCTAGAACGAACGATGCATATATATATTTTTTGAATTTTCTTTCAACGACCGAATTGCGGTTTGATTACTATGATAGACATACTTTGTATTTTGATTGATAAGATCAAAAATGCAAAAAATGGGACGAACCACAAATGACTAGTAGTACATGTCATGAAAAATTGAAAATTTGTACAGCGAGGCCACTGGTCACTATTTTTGTTTTCTTTTGGAGTGATTGTCCGTGAAGCAAAAATCACGTGCTTACAGCTGCCCCTCTTTGCACGAAGACACGAAGGGTTTTCGCGCAAAGATAAAGCGAGCGATTTTTGCCCGTCCGAATACTCCGTGTGAAGCATTTTTTGAAAAGGTTTGACCGAACCTTTACTTCAGAGGTTTCCTACATATCCTGGGCTGAACAGGAATCAGGTCAATGTAGTTCGGGAAATTTTGGTAGCTGGGACTACCGCGTGACTGTAGTGTTAGCTGCTGTTGTGCGCTGTTGCATGCTGCTGTAGGATGCTACCGCTCAACGATCTCCTTGTTACATTTTTCTGAAAGGAAAAACAAGAAGCTAAGTTAGAGTATGGATCATGAGATCTCATCTATCTTCAAATTGTTCTTGTTGCCTTGCTTTCTTGTCGGCTAGCGCTTTCCTCCGATGCCTTTATTTTGTGAACTCAGGGGATGATACTGGTCCTTCGCCTTTTCTGAATGCCAGTTTTCATCACTCCGCTTGATCTGCTGGGAACATGGCCCTCCTCTTTAAGCCTTTCAATGGTTTCTTCAGTGGTTATGGCTTTCTTCATTGAAATTGTTATAATGGGCCTGCTACAACATTCCCCAAACTGCTTCCTTGAGACGCGTTCCTTCTTCCTTTTGAATCGCGCGCTTGCCTTTGCAGCCTTCTGCTTCTTGGTGCTGGGAATTTTATTGTTTCCTGCTTGGGGATCTCTGTTGTAACCTTCCGCCTTCAGGTGGGGTTACTGATTCCAAAATCTGTAATATAAGACCAAAAGTTGCTTAAACGCAAAATTATGAAATGCATTCCCACGTTTCACTGGTGGGCGACCTAGAACTTAAATATATTCCCGCATTTTACTGGTGGGCGACCTAGAACTTAAATATATTCCCGCATTTTACTGGTGGGCGACCTAGAACTTAAATGTATTCCCGCATTTTACTGGTGGGCGACCTAGAACTTAAAAGTATTCCCGCATTTTACTAGTGGGCGACCTAGAACTTAAATGTATTCCCGCATTTTACTGGTGGGCGACCTAGAACTTAAATGTATTCCCGCATTTTACTGGTGGGCAACCTAGAACTTAAATGTATTCCCGCATTTTACTGGTGGGCGACCTAGAACTTAAATGTATTCCCGCATTTTACTGGTGGGCGACCTAGAACTTAAATGTATTCCCGCATTTTACTGGTGGGCGACCTAGAACTTAAATGTATTCCCGCATTTTACTGGTGGGCGACCTAGAACTTAAAAGTATTCCCGCATTTTACTGGTGGGCGACCTAGAACTTAAAAGTATTCCCGCATTTTACTGGTGGGCGACCTAGAACTTAAAAGTATTCCCGCATTTTACTGGTGGGCGACCTAGAACTTAAATGTATTCCCGCATTTTACTGGTGGGCGACCTAGAACTTAAAAGTATTCCCGCATTTTACTGGTGGGCGACCTAGAACTTAAATGTATTCCCGCATTTTACTGGTGGGCGACCTAGAACTTAAATGTATTCCCGCATTTTACTGGTGGGCGACCTAGAACTTAAATGTATTCCCGCATTTTACTGGTGGGCGACCTAGAACTTAAATGTATTCCCGCATTTTACTGGTGGGCGACCTAGAACTTAAAAGTATTCCCGCATTTTACTGGTGGGCGACCTAGAACTTAAATGTATTCCCGCATTTTACTGGTGGGCGACCTAGAACTTAAAAGTATTCCCGCATTTTACTGGTGGGCGACCTAGAACTTAAAAGTATTCCCGCATTTTACTGGTGGGCGACCTAGAACTTAAAAGTATTCCCGCATTTTACTGGTGGGCGACCTAGAACTTAAATGTATTCCCGCATTTTACTGGTGGGCGACCTAGAACTTAAAAGTATTCCCGCATTTTACTGGTGGGCGACCTAGAACTTAAAAGTATTCCCGCATTTTACTGGTGGGCGACCTAGAACTTAAATGTATTCCCGCATTTTACTGGTGGGCGACCTAGAACTTAAAAGTATTCCCGCATTTTACTGGTGGGCGACCTAGAACTTAAAAGTATTCCCGCATTTTACTGGTGGGCGACCTAGAACTTAAATGTATTCCCGCATTTTACTGGTGGGCGACCTAGAACTTAAAAGTATTCCCGCATTTTACTGGTGGGGCGACCTAGAACTTAAATGTATTCCCGCATTTTACTGGTGGGCGACCTAGAACTTAAAAGTATTCCCGCATTTTACTGGTGGGCGACCTAGAACTTAAAAGTATTCCCGCATTTTACTGGTGGGCGACCTAGAACTTAAATGTATTCCCGCATTTTACTGGTGGGCGACCTAGAACTTAAATGTATTCCCGCATTTTACTGGTGGGCGACCTAGAACTTAAATGTATTCCCGCATTTTACTGGTGGGCGACCTAGAACTTAAATGTATTCCCGCATTTTACTGGTGGGCGACCTAGAACTTAAATGTATTCCCGCATTTTACTGGTGGGTGACCTAGAACTTAAATGTATTCCCGCATTTTACTGGTGGGTGACCTAGAACTTAAAAGTATTGAAATTGTTTCCCCGTTCTTCCGAGAAATTTTTTGACAATCGGCAGAAAATTTTCTGCCCCCGTTTTTTGTGATTTCCCTGGCGTTGCGTCTTGCTGCCATCATCAATCCTTTGTTTTCCTGCAGCAGACAAAAGGATTTAGTTAGTTTTAATCGTGGTGGGAGGAGGTGCCTTTTCGGCAGATGATTTTTCTCTCTTCCCCTTTTCTTGCTCTATGCCCCCATAATTGGTTGGTGGACAGAATTGCTTGCTGAGGGTTTCCGGCCTGCTGGGGGTTGGTTTTCAATTTATCCCCCTTTTCTTCTCTCTCTTTACAGTACATGCTGTGGGAGTCTGCTCTTACTCCCGAAACCACTCCCTTTTGGAGTTTATCTCCTCCAAAAACCGCGGGGCACAACATTGCATTGCCTGAGGCCAGCCTTTAGGACTGCTGGGGTTATCCTGCATTGGATGAATCCCCTTTCGGTCTCTGGTAGTAAGCTTTGAAAAATCCTTTTCAAGACAAATTTTAGGAAGAGAAATAAAAGATAGAAAAAGGAGAAAATCTTTCTGAACCAATATTTGGTGGGAGAAGAAATTCAGAAGAACTTATCTGGAGGACATGACTGGTCCCCGTGATCATGACGTGCACCATAGATTCCCGACCCAGTCTATTTGTATCAATCGATTTGCCCGATGGTCTGACTTGCTGGGGTTGATAAATGAGTGTCCATTTTGTTGCGAATGTGGTCGCTTTTTGTTGATCTGTCTTGTCGCCTCATAGTGCCCTTCGAGGGGTTTTCACTAATGGGACTCTATCTTTTCTCTCAACTCCCGGCGCCTTATGATGCCTGTGAAGGTTTTCACCAATAAGACTCTCTCATTTTATATCTCTCATCTTACGTCGCCTTTCGGTGCCTGTGAAGGTTTTCACCGATAAGACTCTCTCATTTTATTTCTTTCGAGGACTCGGGGTGTTGTCGATACGACCCCCTCTTCTGGAGATTCCTTTGACCATCAATTCATTCCCAGTCTTATGATCCTCTTCTTTGCTGGGGATCGGTGTATTATTCTCAGCCTTATTTGCCTGACTTGGCATCTCTTGGATATTGATCGGGAGGTCTTTTGGACGTCGATGTTGGTTTTGGTGTGGGGCTAAAGAAAGGCTATCAAAAATGAAATAATTTGATGGGTGATCTGCTACAACTTTTGGAATCAAACCTTTGTTGGAACTTAAAACATAACCTCTGCCCCAGTCTTCTTGCTTGGGGAATTTTATAATTTTTTATACTTATGTTGAGCTACGTGCGTTACGCACACTGTGCCTATTATGCACACTATGACCGAGTCGTGAGGCGCCTACGTATCCTCTTCGAGGAATCAGGTCAAACGTAGTTCCCACTGATCGTGGTTTTTATCTTCTTTTTTTATCTTCTTTTTATTTTCTTTCTCCTTCTTTTCATTTTTTCTTTTTTCTTTTCTTTTTTCTTTTTTTCATGTCTTTTCCATTAGTGATTCCAAAAGAGGGGTATGAAAGAATAACTTAAGGCTCAAAGGGGGAAACAAGGGTTAAAGTGTTTGGATAGAAGAAAGAATTGCCTCCGTCATCTCATTATCCAATAAATACCAGATACAAACAAACGAACCAAAAATTGCCATAATTAAAGAAATTACGCATAATATCTCTTGACTGCATCAGAATTGATAGCCATGTCGACACATCTCCCCTCGATATCTGTCAAACACAAAGCACCGTTGGTCAATACTCTGGTCACGATATAAGGCCCTTGCCAATTTGGGGCGAATTTGCCTTTTGCCTCGACCTGATGTGGGAGAATCTTCTTCAATACTTGCTGCCTTACTTCAAACTTCCTGGGGCGCACATTCTTATTATATGTTCTCGCCATTCTCTTCTGGTATAGCTGACCATGGCACACTGCTGCCAATCTTTTCTCATCTATCAAGCTCAACTGTTCCAATCGAGCTTTGACCCATTCCTCATCATCAATCCCGGCTTCAGCGACAATCCGGAGGGACAGAATTTCGACCTCTGCTGGTATTACGGCCTCAGTTCCGTACACCAACAAATAAGGAGTTGTACCTATGGAAGTCCGGACAGTAGTGCGGTAACCCAACAAAGCAAAGGGTAATCTCTCGTGCCATTGTCTGGACCCTTCCAACATCTTTCGCAGTATCTTCTTGATGTTCTTATTGGCTGCCTCGACCGCTCCATTCGCCTTGGGACGATATGGGGTGGAATTGCGGTGTGTAATCTTGAATTGTTGGCATACCTCTCTCATCAGGCTGCTGTTAAGATTCGCACCGTTATCCGTGATGATCACTTTTGGGATCCCAAATCTGCAGATGATATGGGAGTGCACAAAATCCACCACTGCCTTTTTGGTTACCGACTTGAAGGTTTTAGCCTCAACCCATTTGGTGAAGTAATCAATGGTCACTAGAATGAACATATGACCGTTGGATGCTGCCGGCTCAATAGGTCCAATGACATCCATGCCCCATGCCACAAACGGCCAGGGTGCTGACATCGTATGTAACTCTGTTGGCGGAGAATGAATCAGATCTCCATGTATCTGGCACTGATGGCATTTCCTCACGAAAGTGATACAGTCGTGTTCCATGGTGAGCCAATAACACCCTGTTCGAAGGATCTTCCTTGCCAATACATATCCGCTCATGTGTGGCCCACAAACTCCAGCATGTACCTCTGCCATAACCGTCGTGGCTTGACCGGCATCTATGCATCTCAACAATCCCAAATCCGGGGTTCTTTTGTACAATACTCCTCCGCTGAGGAAGAAACCATTCGACAAACGCTGAAGGGCTCTTTTTTGGTCTCCAGAGGCATGTTCTGGATATATCCCCATTCTGAGGTATTCCTTGATATCGTGAAACCAGGGTTCGCCATCTGCTTCTTCTTCTATGGCGTTGCAGTAAGCGTGCTGATCACGGACCTGGATGTACAGAGGATCAACATACATTTTGTCAGGGTGGTGCAGCATTGATGCTAAGGTGGCCAAGGCATCCGCAACCTCATTGTGAACTCTCAGGATATGTTTGAACTTCACTGATCGAAATCGCTTGCTCAGATCATGCAAGCATTGTCGATATGGTATGAGCTTTAAATCTCGCGTTTCCCATTCACCCTGAATCTGATGTACCAAGAGGTCCGAGTCTCCCAAGACCAAGACGTCTTGGACATCCATGTCCGCAGCTAAGCGCAGACCCAGAATGCAAGCTTCATACTCGGCCATATTATTGGTGCAATAGAAGCGTAGTTGAGCCGTAACAGGATAATGGCGTCCCGTTTCGGAAATGAGTACTGCTCCTATTCCAACCCCTTTCGCATTTGCGGCTCCATCGAGGAAAAGCTTCCAACCCGGTTCCTCGGGTAACTCCAGCTCATTTGTATGCATTACCTCTTCGTCGGGGAAATACGTTCTTAAAGGCTCGTATTTTTCATCAACAGGATTCTCTGCCAAATGATTGGCCAGCGCCTGGGCTTTCATGGCTGTCCTTGTCACATAGACGATATCAAACTCTGTGAGCAGAATTTGCCATTTTGCCAACCTTCCCGTGGGCATAGGTTTCTGAAAGATATACTTCAATGGGTCCAAACGGGATATGAGATAAGTAGTATATGAGGACAAGTAATGCTTCAACTTCTGAGCTACCCAAGTTAGGGCGCAACATGTTTTCTCGAGTTGAGTGTACTTGACCTCATGTACTGTGAATTTCTTGCTAAGATAGTAGATGGTCTGCTCCTTCCTTCCTGTGTCATCATGTTGCCCCAGCACACAACCGAATGAATTTTCCAGGACCGTCAGGTAAAGAATTAAGGGCTTCCCAGGCTTAGGCGGGACCAATACGGGTGGATTAGACAGATACCCTTTGATTTGGTCGAAGGCCTCCTGACACTCTGCCGTCCAACCTACCGCAGCATCCTTTCTCAGCAACCGAAATATGGGCTCACAAGTTGCTGTGAGTTGAGCGATGAACCTGCTGATGTAATTGAGTCTACCCAGCAAACTCATTACCTCTGTTTTGTTCCTTGGCGGTGGCAAATCTCGGATGGATTCAATTTTGGATGGGTCTAACTCAATCCCCCGTCGACTGACGATGAACCCTAGCAACTTTCCTGATGGAACCCCGAATGCGCATTTGGCCGAGTTGAGCTTGATATCATACCTTCGGAGTCTTTGAAAAAAATCTCCTTAGGTCTTCTACATGGTCCTCCTGACGCCAAGACTTTAGGATCACATCATCGACGTACACCTCGATTTCTTTGTGTATCATGTCATGAAACACAACAGTCATTGCTCGCATGTACGTTGCTCCGGCGTTCTTCAATCCGAACGGCATTACCCGATAGCAGTAAGTTCCCCATGGCGTAATAAATGTTGTCTTTTCCGCATCCTCCTCATCCATTAGGATCTGATGATAACCCGTATAGCAATCTACAAAGGATCCGATCTCGCGCCCAGCACAATTATCGATCAAGATATGGATGTTGGGCAATGGAAAATTGTCCTTGGGACTTGCTTTGTTGAGGTTACGGTAGTCGACGCACACCCTGATTTTCCCATCCTTCTTTGGAACTGGTACCACATTGGCCAGCCACTCGGGATATCGAGTGACCCGAATGACCTTCGCCTGCAACTGCTTAATCACCTCTTCTTTGATCTTTACACTCATTTCTGTTTTAAACTTCCTTAGCTTTTGCTTGACCGGAGGGTATGCCGGGTCAGTGGGCAATTTGTGAACCACTAAATTGGTGCTTAATCCTGGCATATCGTCATATGACCATGCAAAAATATCTTTGAATTCCATGAGGGTTTTGATCAATTCTTCCCTGACATTCGGCTCAATGTGGATGCTGATTTTGGTTTCTTGGATGTTATCAGCGTCTCCTAGATTTACAGCCTCAGTGTCGTTTAGGTTAGGCTTGGGTTTTTCTTCAAATTGGCATAGTTCTCGGTTTATCTCTTCGAAGGCCTTATCTTCATCATATTCAAATTCATCGTCGCAAACGACCTCTTGCATCATTGAGTCGGATTCAGATTGATTTATTAGACTAGGTCGAAGATCCGCTGTGCATGCCATGTCATTAGAACCAGTAAAAAGAGAACTGTTCAGAAAGGAAAAAAAAAGAACAAAACAAAATTAAAATGGGACAAAAGAAGAGAACTTTATTAAACTTGCGGGATAAAAGGGTTCACACTTTTACAAAAACGAAAGTAAAATTTGGATTACACCCTGGAATAATCCGAACAAAACAAAACACACAAAACATAAATCAAAGCCTACTACCAAGACTCCCCTCGGACAGGAATATGAGTAACTGTCCAATTGTTGGTCTTGGCCTCAGGCCCCACAAACTGTATCTCTGTCTTGCTGGAACCTTCTCCAGCTTCTACCATATTGACATCCGCGAATAGCCTCTCAAAACTCTGATTCAGGTCCTCATTTATACCGATCAATGGTCCTAGAATCTTTGGGACCGGTGACCCCTTGGCACTTGCTTTGACAAAAGACCTTGAGAGACGTGGCACTGGTTTAGGCAGAAACCAGACCCTCTTCTTCATTTTTCGTGCTTGCTTCCTATCTGCTACGGTTGGTTTGAACCCCAATCCGAAAGTTTCAAGATTTTTAGGCAGGGTGACAGGTTGGACAATCCCCTACAGCTCGACTCCCAGGCCCTTTCCCGGCACAAATCCATTCCCCAGCATTTCTGAGATCATCATGACTATTGCGGCAGCTACCCTACGGTGCGGGATGATTTCTCCTTCAGAAATTTTGTTGGCCGACCCTGTATCGAAAATCTGGTAGACCCAAGGACCTTTGTCGTCAGCGGTCTCTATGAAAGGTACAATGGCGCCACCCATGGTGCACGCCGGGTCCTCGCCGTGTAGCACGACCTCTTGTCTTTCCCACTCGAACTTTACCATCTGATGTAGGGTGGAGGGCACTGCTTTGGCTGCATGAATCCACGGTCGCCCCAACAGAAGGTTATAAGATACTGTGGCATCTAACACCTGGAACTCCATGGTAAACAGGACTGGCCCGATGGTTAATTCAAGTACAACATCCCCCACAGTGGCTGTTCCGTTTCCGTCGAACCCTCGGACACAGATGCTGTTCTTGTGGATCCTTCCGTGGTCGATCTTTAACTGGTTCAGGGTAGATAGTGGACAAATATTGGCACTTGAGCCGTTATCTATCAATACTCGAGTTACCACCGAGTCTTCACATTTGACAGCTAGGTATAGAGCTTTATTATGCTCTGTACCTTCCATCGGCAGGTCATCATCTGAGAATGTTACCATGTTCACCTCGAAAATCTTGTTGGCAATGGTTTCCAAGTGGTTTACAGAAATCTCGTTGGGCACATGAGCTTCGTTCAATATTTTCATCAGGGCCCACCGATGCTCCTCAGAAGGGATTAGTAATGATAGCAGTGAGATCTGGGCCGGTGTTTTTCTCAGCTGTTCGACCACGGAGTAGTCCTGCACTTTCATCTTCCTCAGGAACTCCTCAGCCTCTTCCTCGGACACATGTTTCTTGGTTGCAGCTGGGTTGGTTCTCCTTAGTTCTACCGGAGCAAAACATCGACCTGATCGAGTCAGCCCTTGCGCTTCACAACTAACTTCTTCCACCTGTTTTCCTTTGTACATCACCACCGCCTTTTCATATTTCCAAGGCACAGTCTTGCTATCAATCATCGGCAGCTGGACTACAGGCTTTATGGTGACCAGTTCTCTATATGCCCCCTTCAACACAACTACAGGTGCGGGCGGAATCCCTGATATTACCAACTTGTTTGGCTCGGGTTTGCTTGTTACGGCGGACGGGCTCTTTCCCAATATCACTACTGGTTTGACGCCTTCTCCCTGCGACTGTACCCTCATTCCCCCACTGGTTGGGACTTCTTTCGGGGCGGCCTGGATCATCATCACTGTTTGTGAGGGTTTTCTCAACTCTCCTCCCTCATACACCAACTCAATCATGTGAGTCTCGTGGTGCGCTGGCAGTGGGTTTTGGTTGATGTTAGGAGCCTCCGGTGTCTGGACCTCGATCTTATTGGTGTCAATAAGATCCTGTATGGCATGCCTCAATTTCCAACACTTTTCGGTATCATGCCCGAGCATCCCTGAGCAGTATTCACAACTTATTGATCGATCCAAATTTTGGGGTGGGGGATTTGGTTCTCGAGTTTGGACAGGACTAACCAAACCCAATTGCCTCAGCTTGTGGAACAAAGCGGTGTAGGTTTCTCCCAACTCCGTGAAAGTTCTCTGTTTCCGCAACCTGTCATTCCTAGCATATGGATTTCCCCGAAAGCCTGCCCCTGAAGGGTTTCTATACGCCCTCGGTGGAGGATAGGTGTTTTGTGGTGGTGCATATATGTTCTGGGGAGCCGGCGCGCGCCATTGCGGGCGAACCGGAGGCGGAGTGTATGCCTGGGCCTGGTGTACGGAACAATGTGGTTCTCGAGGTGGATAGAAATTTTGGGGTGGGTTGTATGGGTAGTTTGACCTTTGAGGTCTGGGTTGGTTGTAATGTGGCTTGCTAGCCCTGGACCAACTGCCTGCCTCGATCGTGGCAACCTCTTCTTTCTTTCTTCTCAGCGCACCTCCCGTGCCGCTCTGAATAGCCTGGGTTGTGGCCTTGAGTGCCGAGTAGTTCAAGATTTTGTCAGACCTCAGACCCTCTTCTATCATGACCCCTATCTTGACCACCTCGTTGAAGGATTTTCCAACCGTTGTCACCAAGTGACCAAAGTAGGTTGGATCTAATGTTTGTAAGAAATAGTCCACCATCTCTCCCTCTCTCATGGGAGGATCGACTCTGGCCGCTTGCTCTCTCCAGCGGAACCCGAACTTTCGGAAACTTTCCCCGGGTTTCTTCCCAGTTCTTAATAATGTGAGACGGTCAGGGACTATCTCGAGATTGTACTGGAAATGACCTGCAAAAGCCTGCGCCAGATCATCCCAAGTATACCACCTACTGGAATCCTGCCTGGTATACCATTCTAGTGCAGATCCGCTCAGACTTTGGCCGAAATAAGCTATCAGCAGCTCATCCTTGCCGCCTGCCCCTCTCATTTTGCTACAGAATCCCCGCAAATGTGCCATGGGATCACCGTGCCCTTCATATAAATCAAACTTAGGCATCTTGAACCCAGCCGGGAGTTGGACGTCCGGGAAAGGGCATAGATCCTTGTAGGCCACGCTGACCTGGTTGCCCAAACCGTGCAGGTTCCTGAAGGACTGCTCCAGGCTTTTGAACTTTCTCAACACCTCATCCTGTTCAGGGGCTTTAAACGGTTTTTCGATCTCTGCCGGTACCTCCAAGTGTGGATTGTAAGCATGTGGTTCGGGGGCATGGAATGCAGGCTCAGGGGGATAGTATTGCGTATCGTGAGCCTGAAATAATGGCTCACTGGTCGTTCTTTGCAAGGGGGCTGATGTGGGTCCCACAAAAGTGGGAATACTGGGTGTTGGGAGAGGTTGATGGGGTGGTGGAGCTTGGGAATCATGAGGGCTTCTTTCTTGATGATAACGGGGATTTTGGAGGCTTGTGGAAGGGCCGGAGTGAGGGTATTCTGGCATGTGTCCCAGTGGCTCAGGGCTCTTTTGTGCTTTGGCTAGGGCTAGCTGCATTGCATTCATCTCTAGTCCCATCCTTTCGATCTTTTCCATTGCTTCTTTTAACAACTGGCTCATCGGCCTTTCTTCCTCATTACTATTCTCTGAAGTAGTCATGCTTGTTGCTACCGGTCCTTTGGATCTGGTTTGATAAGAGTGTGTTGCCAGAGTTCTTTAACAACTAACTTGTCTGGATCAGACAACAACAAACTTTGTTAGCGTTAGAGTTTAACAAATTGGATCACAACACGTAGAGGATGCAATGCTCCTAGGCAGTTAACCGTTTCTACATGCTTTGCTTCAAACAACATGCGTCATCCCGGCTTGCTCATTTGTCCTTTTTATTTGTATTTTCTTTTCTTTCTTTATTAAAAGCGGTCGAATCTTATGGGGATTGCCTACGTATCACGTCCCCGCGCGAATCAGACCAGGCGTAGTTCTGCCATCAAGTAAAGACACATAGAAATTCTTTTGGAGTCACTTAATTTCATTATCAAAATTTGCTATTACACATTACTTCAAACAAGAATAGCAACAGTACAGACTCCACAATTTTTAACTTGGTTTGACTAAACGAAAAGAAAACAACATATGGGAAAGCAACAAAGCCAAATAAACAGGACTCGACCAAAGACTAATTTTCCAACTTAGGGGCCCACGAGGCATCTTTCGGCCCTTTCGCGGCCCTAGGTGTAAGGTCTCTTTGCAAGCTCTTCAACTCGTTCATAATCCGGTGGACGCAGCCCATGATGGAAACAAGGAGGGTCTTTCGAGGTGTTCGCTCACACGCCAGGCATTTCATGTAGATGTAATGCCCGATTTCATCAATCCTTGCTCGAATGTTATCCCTTTCACTGAACAACTGCCTGATTTTTCGGCTCTTCAATCCCAGTGCCTGAGCATTGTCGGCAAGTCGATCCTGGAACAACTCCATTTGTCTTTCCATGCAGGCCATTGCATCGTAACACTGTCTTCTGTCGGCCTGGGCATCTCGTGCTTGTTTGATGATCCGATCATGTAGAGTGGAGTTCGTCTCTCTTAATATCCCGATGCTCATTTCATAATCCCTTATGACCTGTTGCAGACGCTGTCTTCGGGCTGTTGTACCTTTTGCCCATTTGACCTTCATCCTTGCGATGCGAGCTTCTGATTGTTCTAATTCTTCTTGGCTCTCGATGACCTGATTTCTCAAACTTGCTATCAATCTTTCGTCGGAGCGACGTTTCTGTCGGTCAATGTTATTCCTACTGGCTAGGCGAAGGCGGGCCTTTAGGGTCTGGTTCTCTTGGGCTAGCTTGTTTTTTTCAGCCTGTTCCTGGGCGACTTGCACGTTGTTTTCGAATACAAGCCTTTCAACTTGCCGCTTTAGCTTCCCGATTTCAACCCGGTAACCTTCCTCCTTTGCGAGCCAGGCCCATTGTTCTTGTGATGACCCAACAAAATCTTGGAGGTGAGGCCGTTTGGTTGACCGCTCTGCAATGTTCTTCTTATCATGCCAAGCGAGATAGGCTGGCGAGACTTCACCCCTAGACACATCACCTACCCGAGTATTTGCTGTCAGGTACTGACATTCACTACATATGCAACGAACTGTCTTTTCAGGGAATTGGCCGTCACTGCTGACCTCGACTGCATAGGTGCTGAGATCTTCGTCCGGGTGTATCACCTGACACCTTCCTAACTGCCTCATCACCCTGTAAGGGGCATAAGGTTGAATACCCCTGAGTCCCATTAAGAGGAAGTGAGGACCAGTGGCGGGCATGTATATAATTTCTTCCACAGGGAGCCAACCCAAAGTCCAGTTTATTTGTTCTGCAGTGATGGCCCGGAGATAGGATGTCCATTCTTCGAACCCTTCTGGTAATCGGAAACCTGAAACCCTCAGGTTATAACCTTCGATGCAGTCCTCGTTTGTAGACATGTAGCGCATACACTGAGGATGGCGGCACAAGTGTTCGATCATCCACATCTGTAATAACAAGTTGCATCCTTCGAAGAAATCTGCCCCGGCCTTACAAGCCGTGAGGGCTCGGTATATTTCCGACACTACCATAGGAGCAAGGATGCTTTTATCGTTGGTAATCAGGACTTTAACGACTCCAGCCACCTTCAGATCGATATTTCTATCTTTTCGGGGAAACACTACAAGGCCCAAGAATGCCACCATGAAAGCGAACCGCCTATGCTCATTCCACTTTACCAGATTTCCCCTACTGCAGACACCACTTTCTGGATCATTGAATCCTCCTATGTTCCCGTACCTCTGGTATATGAATTGCAGGGTAGAAAAACCTCTATCCAGTTCAGCGTATGGGACCCCCTTGCTTATCTTCAACAGATCCATGAATTTGTGTGAATTCACAGCTCTTGGAGCGATCAGGTATTTGTGTCTCAAACCTTCAGTGACGTCCATGTAACCCGCCACTTCTTCTAAAGTTGGGGTGAGTTCAAAATCCGAGAAACGGAATACGTTGTGGGCTGGGTCCCAGAATGTAACCAAAGACTTTATGATGTCGCATCGGGGCCTGACATTCAACAGACTAGCCAGACCTCCCAGGTGCAGTTTGATCTTGTCTTGTTCTGACTTTTCCAGATCCTCCCACCATAATCGCACCTCCAGAGGGATTTTGCTCCTAACCGTTACTGGAAAACTTGGACTTATGCTCATTCTGCATGTTTATTAGGGTGATTAAGCAAAGATCCAGACTCATTGGACTCAAATACCAAATTGACACACCCTTTTTTCCTAAAAAAACGAAATTTGGTTGTTTCTGAAAAGCGTGATGTCACCTTGACTATTTAAAACTTTTGTTCTTTTGGATAGTACCTATACTTTGAAAAATAAGTTGAGCCCGATGGGGGTTGCCTACGTATCTCGCACCCTGCGAGAATCAAACTGACGTAGTTCGGGCGGAAAACATAAACCAAATTTTGTGAACCATGTTTCTCATGACAAACTATTTTTCCTTTTCTGTTCAAAGTGAAACAAAAATCCATTTTTCTCTTTTCTATTTTCTTTGGTCTTTAATAAAACAAATTAATAAGACACTTTTTTTTTCACAACATTCCCGATATTCAAAAGCCGGTCAGCATGCAAGCCTTGAAACAAGTAAATGCACACAGCAAACAAGATGTAGCAGGATGATCTTTTATTTTCAGGTTGCCTGTCCTAGACGGATCCAACCCCCGTGTTGAGTCCCCTTAGTTAAATGCAACGTGATGCAAATAAGCGTTCCTACTAGGGATCCGGCATGAAGTCATGTCATACTAAGCTGTAAAACCTAGGTGTTTGTTCTAGACCTGGCTTTCCCGAGCGGACAACTCGAGCCAAGGATGGGAGCTGTGTACCGGTAACCAAAAGGCCATCCGATTTTGCAACTCCTCCGAATCCTCGTTCTATTTTGGTATATGACACTAACAGAAAGAATCCACGACCAGCGTGCGCTCCTCAAGAGAGAGAAGAGAAGGGTTTCGGCACAGTTTATATGTACAGTTCAAATAATATCAAAGCAATAAAAGCAGCATTTAGCACATTAGGCGCAAAACATGTAATAAAATCAGATAATAAATAAAGCCAAATAATAACAATTATTCTAGGCTCGAATTCTTAATCCTGAACCGGTGGTTCTGGGTTTCTTCCCCAGCAGAGTCGCCAGAGCTGTCACACCTCCTTTTTCCGCACCCGATAGGGTGCAAGGGAGTTTTTCCAATTAAAGGACAATCGAAACGGGATTTGTTTATTTATTTCCGAGTCGCCACCTGGGAGATTTAGGGTGTCCCAAGTCACCAATTTTAATCCCAAATCGAGGAAAAGAATGACTCTATATTACAGTCTGCGTACCAGAAATCTGGATAAGGAATTCTGTTAACCCGGGAGAAGGTGTTAGGCATTCCCGAGTTCCGTGGTTCTAGCACGGTTGCTCAACTGTTATATTCGGCTTGATTATCTGATTTTTATACAAATTGAACATATGTGCAAATTTTAACTTTTAACCGCTTTTGTCGTTATTATTATTTTACAAGAATTGCAACGTCGTGAAAACATATCTCGAACCACGTTACATCAATGCACTCGTGGTTATCGATATATCTCGACTCGGTTGAGATTTGGATTTGGGTCACATAAATGTGCACCCGAATTAAGGAAAATAAATTGTTAAAGGCGCGCCTAAAGCAACTAGCGTCTTGTTATTTTGGGGAAGGTCGTAAAAATTCGTTAAACGGCACATCTCGAATTCTAAATACTTTAATATATACATACATTTAGAGGGCCCCGCAGCTTTGTACATTTTTGTTTGTCGAGGCTCGTCTCATTCTTATTTTTAAAAGGAATTTGCGACGTCATGGACACGCATCTCGAACCACGTCACAACCAATGTACCCGTGATCAGAAACACATCTCGAATCCGTCGAGATTTTGATTTGGGTCACATAAATGTGCACCCGAACTTAAGAAGGTAAGATTATTAAATACGCGCTTAAAGAGGATATCGCGTTATTATTCCGGGAGGTTCGTGAGATTTGCTAAACGCCCCACCTTGGAAACTGAATGCTTCGATATATACATTTAACGAGGGCCCCGCAGCTTGTTCTTTGTCTTGTCGAGGCTCATCTCGTCCTTGTTTTAAAAGAATTTCCTATAGCAACTACGTTTCTTGTCGCGTTTGTTTCTACTAATTGGAAACCGAGATATTCCTAGTTAATTACATGCTTGCAGGCTTATTTATAGCAGGATTCAAAATGCTTTTATAGAATAAGAAAATATGACTACGCACACGGACATCTGATTGAACATTACGGGCCCAAATCCAGCTCATGCGGGATGGGCCAGACCTGGGCCACTGTTTGTTCGATGCGGGCCTGCTTGGTCTGTTTCGACCTGAGCTCGACCCCTGTGAGGTTGAGACCATAAACTTGTGTTTTTTGTTCTAAAGGTGTGGCTGATCAATAATTATAACAAAGCAATTCATCCAAAGGAGATGAACTTGGATAATTTCATGCTTGGCATATATTAAACGATATGTTACACAATTAAACCAAGTCTGGGATACAACCTATTGTATTGGGCATATTTTTTACCTAACGGTATACATATATAAACTAACATCCAACTAATCTACATTGATATCTACTAGACACGCAGGCTACTTCCAGTACCCAAACAGGAACGAAAATTATTATACATTACATGATATTTAATGTAACAACCTATGTATAAAAGACATTCTTCAGGTCTTTTCCTTTGTATTCATGCTCAATTTCCAATTACATTGACAGTGTATTAGTTGTGTACCTGGTATAGAGAACAGAAGAAGGAAAAGGATCAGTTGAGTGGTACACAACAAGCACAACAGCAGCAGGTAAACAACACAACACAGCAACAACCAAAACAGCCACAATGATGAAGCTCAACAAGTGATCGAGCAATGGACAGACAATCCCAGAAAACAGAGCAGAGAGACAGCAGGAAAACCCAAGATATCGAATGTAACAGCAACAGAAAATCCAATAACCACAAAGCTCAGCAAATACACAGTACAGTTCCGACAATCAGGAAGACTGAAACTCAATCCACAGCACACAGAAAACTTAGTGTAGTAACAATCACAGCAGAAGACACACAACCTTCTCTTAATGGAACAGTAATAACCCTAGTTAGAATAACTGACTTGGCCAGAACAGCTCAACCAACTTAGTACCTAGTGCAGTTTTGGACAGTGTTTAGTTAAAGTGTTCTGGAAATTTTTCTTTGTTTTCTCCTTTTCTGAAGACTAAAAATCCAGCCCTTTTAAGTTCTGAAAATAGCCTATTTATAAGCCAAACAACCCAGTGCAGCTAAGCTGCCTGGATTCTGCCAATTGCAGACTGCCCATACCTATTAAACCCCATGCCTAAGCATCTTCTTGATGCCAACCATTTTGTTCCCCACGCCTGGCTTATTCCTTTTGTTCAAGAGTTATGGGTTCATTTAAGTATTCTTTTTAATTCCCATGCTCTTATGTCTTGTTCCCCATTGACATTAATTTAATCCTAATTCAGTACCCTACTTGTCAGCTCACTTAAACTAAGCTTTTCCTGTTCTTTTCGAACCCCATACTACCCTTGTTAAACCTTGATTATTACTGCCCTAAACCCATTGCAACATCAGGGCATTTTGAACTTCTGAAAGTTCAAATTCAGGACTGCCCTGGAGTGAACCTTTTCAGTCGTTTTTGCAATGCAAACAAACCCATTTCAAACAATGTCGGGCATTTAGTCAGTGACATGGTTCAATTAGTCATGTGAAATTATTAGCTCATTTGATCCATTAGTTATAGAAAACTAATCGACGACGTTTATCGAGTCGACGTTTATTGAGTCGACGTTTATCGAGTCGACGTTTATCGAGTCGACTAATCCATTAGTTATAGGTCAGGGGAATGTCTGGTACGAAGATGGTGAGGTTTGGTATAGGTCAGGGTTCGACTCGAATCTTCAAATGAAGATTCGAGATGAAGGAAGGTGATTCGAGGCAAATGGATGGAAGATCCATGTTCAGGACAGTGAGGTGGTCCTAGGGTGTTCAGGAGGTGGTCACCGGCGTTCATGCCGCCGGGTTCTGGTGAAAGGGAAACCAGGGCGGCTGCTAGGGTTTCGGGGGGTTCAGGGCTTGGTGAAGACGATGAGTGGAGGGGGGTTCGAATAAGGGGCGTGGGGTACGATAGAAAGCTTATATACGATCTAGGGGTTTAGATCCTGGCCGTTGGATCAAATGAGATCTATGGCCAGGATCTATTCACTTAGGGAAGACGGTGTCGTTTTGGGTTTGATAGTGGGTGAGACCGGGTAAGGCTGGATCGGGTCAAAATTTGACGGGTTTAGGGGGAAGGCCTGGGTCCGTTGGATCAAGGGGTTGGACGGCTCAGATCAATTGCCTAAGACGACGTCGTTTGGGGTTGAATGAGTGGCCTGATCGGGACCGTTCATTCGAATCAAATCAACGGCTCCAATAAGGACGCTGATACGGCGTCGTTTGAATTAGTGTTTGGGCAGGCCGGACTTGGACTGGACTTGTGTGCCGGTTTTGGGCCTATTTTTGTTTCATTTCTTGGGCCCAAACCGATTTTCATCACTTCTTTTCTCTTGTTTTTCCTAATTTTAAAACAAAAATGAAATAAAAATAAAAAATGAAATTAAAATAAACAACAATGTAACACTTTAACATAATTATCACACACATATAAAAATATTCAAGTAAGTTAAATCACAACCTAGAACGAACGATGCATATATATATTTTTTGAATTTTCTTTCAACGACCGAATTGCGGTTTGATTACTATGACAGACATACTTTGTATTTTGATTGATAAGATCAAAAATGCAAAAAATGGGACGAACCACAAATGACTAGTAGTACATGTCATGAAAAATTAAAAATTTGTACAGCGAGGCCACTGGTCACTATTTTTGTTTTCTTTTGGAGTGATTGTTCGTGAAGCAAAAATCACGTGCTTACACATACCATTGCATACATCAAACTTCCGACAGCAAAGGAATAAGGAATCTTGGCCATTCTCTCTTTTTCCTTCGTTGTTGTAGGACACATCTTCTTACTCAACTTCAGATGACCAGGAAAGGGTATGCGAACCAACTTAGCACTTTTCATTTTGAAGCGCTCCAGCACATGTTCTATGTACTTCTCCTGTAATAAGTAAAGCTTTCTTTCGTTTCTCGAACAAGTCTCATGCCCAAAATCTGCTTAGCATGACCCAAGTCTTTCATTGCAAAAGACTTATTCAACTGTTTCTTCAACTCGTCAATCTTGGAAGAATTCCTACCCACAACCAACATATCATCCACATATAGCAAGAGGATGATAAAGTCATCATTAGAAAATCTTTGTACAAACACACAGTGATATGAGGAAGTCTTCTTGTAGCCTTGCTCCCCCATAACAGACTCAAACTTCTTGTACCACTGTCTGGGAGCTTGCTTCAATCCATATAGACTCTTCTTAAGTTTGCATACAAGATTTTCCTTACCGTTTGCCTTGAAGCCCTCGGGTTGTTCCATATAAATCTCCTCTTCTAAGTCACGGTGAAGAAAAGCAGTCTTCACATCCATCTGCTCAATCTCTAAATCAAGACTGGCAGTCAAACCAGAACTGTCCGAATGGAGGACATTTTCATGACAGGAGAAAATATTTCGTCAAAGTCAATACCTTTTCTTTGACCAAATCCCTTGACAACCAATCTAGCTTTGTATCTGGGCTTCAAACTATGTTCTTCAGCTTTAACTTTGAACACCCACTTGTTTTTCAACGCTCACATGCCCTTAGACAATTTCACCAACTCATAAGTATGGTTCTCATGCAGAAATTTCATCTCATCTTGCATGGCTTCAATCCATTGATCCTTGTGCTCATCTTCTATGGCCTCCGCATAACATTTAGGTTCTCCCCCATCAGTGAGTAATACATACTCATTGGGTGAATAACGGGAGGAAGGAGTACGAGGTCTAGAGGACCTCCTGAGTAGAATATCTAACTCGTCTACAGCTTTGTGAGTATGAGCATCTACCTCATCAACATTATCATTGTTATCACCATCACCATCAATATGTTGATCTGGAATATGATTTTGGGCATCACCATCATCATTGAGCCCACTAATGCCATCCGCATTTGTATGAAGAACTTGATCAAAATTAACTAAACCTTCAGAACTTGGAGATTTTAACTTCTCCGCTTTGTTAATATCTTCAATGGTTTGATCCTCCACGAAGATAACATCACGGCTTCTCACGGCCTTCTTCTCAATTGGATCATATAGCCGGTAACCAAACTCATCAAGGCCATAATCAATGAAGATGCACTGTCTTGTCTTGGTAGTTAATTTTGACCTCTCATCTTGAGGCACATGTACAAAAGCTTTGCAACCAAACACTTTCAAGTAGTCATAGGAAACATCCTTGTCATACCAAACTCTGTTTGGAACATCACTTTGCAAAGCAACCGTAGGGGATAGATTAATAACATGTGTGGCGGTCAACAAAGCCTCACCCCAAAAGGAATTCGGCAACTTTACTTCAGAAAGCAAACATCTCACTCTTTCCATCAAGGTCCTGTTCACCCTTTCTGCTAAACCATTAAGCTAAGGAGTCTTAGGAGGAGTCTTCTAGTGTCTGATACCCTGTTGCTTACAGTATTCGTCAAATGGTCCACAATATTCACCACCGTTATCAGTACGAATACACTTCAACTTCTTTCCAGTTTCTCTTTTAACTAAAGCCTGAAACTGCTTAAAGACACCTAACACTTGTTCTTTCGTCTTCAAGATGTAGACCCAAAGTTTTCTAGAGCAATCATCAATAAAGGTAGAAAAATAAAGTGCACCACCCAAAGTCCTTGTCTTCATTGGACCACATAAATCTGAATGCACCAACTCAAGCAACTCTGTCTTTCTTGAAGGAGGATGAGACTGGAAAGAAACTCTTTTTTGTTTTCCAGCCAAGCAGTGCTCATATTTTTCTAATTTTGCACTTTCAAAATTTGGCAATAATTTCTTCTTGGCCAGAACATTTAGTCCTTTCTCGCTAATGTGGCTAAGCCTCTTATGCCATAACGCTGAAGAGTTATTGCTCTCAACGGCATTCACCATATCAACACAGGTAGAGGTCGTAGTCCAGTATAGACCCACGACATTTTTCCCCACGAGCCACAATCATGGAACCCTTAGTGAGCTTCCACTTTCCAGCACCATTGGTACTGACATATCCCTCATCATCCAAAACATCAACAGAGATCAAGTGCAAACAAACATCAGGTGCATGTTTTACATTGTTTAAAACTAGTTTAGTTCCAATACTAGTTTCCAAACAAATCGTTCCAACACCATCCACCCTAGATACAGTCTCATTACCCATACTCAAAGTTCCAAAGTCACCTTGAGTATAGGATGAGAAAATTCCTTCCTTGATATCACATGAGATGCGGCACCACTGTCCACAACCCAGCTTGACTCATCACAAGCAATATTTATCAGATCCGCATCAAGGACGGTAACAAGATCTTCTGTAGTGACGGTGGCCACACGATTGTCATTTTCTTTCTGTTCTTCCTTGTCTCTATTCTCCTTTTTCAAAATCCGGCAGAACTTCTTTGTGTGCCCTTTCTTCCCGCAATGATAGCACTCAATATCTTTAAGTCTGCTTCTAGATTTGCTTCTATTATGTTCTCTATTTTGAGAACCCCTATTCTTGCTTTTCCCCCTAGAGTCAGTCACCAAGACATCTGATGAGGAGGAACCTTGAGATTTTCTTCTCATCTCTTCATTTAAAAGGCTGCTCTTGGCAAGATCCATAGGGATCACACCATTTGGAGCAGAATTTGATAATGAAGTTCTAAGAATTTCCCAAGAATCTGGTAGGGAACCAAGTAGAAACAGGCTTTGAATTTCTTCATCAAATTTAATGTCCATAGCAGATAACTGGTTCACAATCCCCTGAAAATTATTCAGATGATCTGTCATCGCGGAACCATCATGGTATTTTAAACCCAACATCTGCTTTATTAGAAACATCTTATTGTTTCCAGTTTTCCGAGCATACAAACTTTCAAGGTGCTCCCATAGGGTCCGAGCATGTGTCTCCCCAGAAATATGGTTCAAAACATTATCGTCAACCCACTGTCTAATAAATCTGTAAACCTACATATGTAACAGATTTCACTCTTCATCTGATTTATTATCAGGCTTTATAGTGGTGAAGACGGGTTGATGAAAATTCTTGACATAGAGCAAATCTTCCATTTTGCCCTTCCAAATGGCATAGTTTGTGCCATTCAAAGTAACCATTCTACTAGTGTTGGCTTTCATTGTTTATCACGAATACAAATGCTATTTATTATGAGACCAAAATAATTCTTTTCTGATGTGGAAGTTCAGACTGTGTTGCAACCACAGAGCATACTCAGACAGAACCTTGGCTCTGATACCACTTGTTGGGAATAAACCCCGTAAAAATAATATTCACGGTATTAGTGAGAAACGCAAAACATTAAGTTATGGTTAAATCAGCAAGAATAGAAATGTAGAAATAATGACACCAAGATTTTACGTGAAAACCCTTCTGAATAAAGGAAAAACCACGGCGAAGAAGAGCAACTGATATCACTATAGCGAGAAATTTTACACTGTGTAGTAACGAGTAAAAAATACTCCTAAGACCACTACACCCTCAAAAGAAATAAACACTCTTTTGTTTTTTCCACCTCACTACAATATCTCTCACACTCTATTTTTCTTCACAAACTATTTTCTTATAGTTTATGGAATACCTTGCTCACTCTCTCTCTTTCCTTTCTTTGTTGGTGTATAGAAATGAGAGTCAAAGCTCTCCTTTTATAGCCAAAACTTCACTCTCTAAAGCTTACAATATTTGACAATTTGCACACCCTTTTCACAATTTCAACAAGGTTGACTACCAAACCAAACCAAATAAATAAAATTGACTACCAAATCATACCAATTCAACAAGGTTGGCTACCAAACAAAACCAAGTCAACAAAATTGGCTACCAAATCATTTGAATGAGATGGACACCATATCACTAACTTTGAAAGAATTACATGTCTCTTGAACCCTTCAAAGCAAAGAGATCCTTTTGCTTCTTTACTTCCAACTGTTAAATCCAAATAAGTAGTAAAGTTTCTATCTCAAAAAAAGAAAATATACTTACCAATTGAAGAGAGAGAGAGTATAACCAAATAGACCCTTCAAACATAATTAGAACGCAAATTAAAGCTAAGCATTTGAATGCACGATGGGTTTCAAATCACTTGATCCAAAATAAAGTTTATTTGACAAGGTAATTTTCATATACTTTACCAGTCTTACCTATCTGACAATACATTAGCTACATTGTCCGAACATTATCTTATACGGAGTCGATCCTGTTGAAGTTTGGCAAAATGCCAAAGTCCCACGTCGGTTGGGAGAAGAGTTGGGGGGGGAATTTTTCCTCCTATAAAAGAAGGCCTAATGTTTAGGATTTAAAACACACCTCTCATTTGCCTTCTCATCTGTTTAAGGAATTTGTATCTTCTTTCTTTAGTATTATTTCACTTGTATTTTGGAGTGGAATAAAATATTGGTGTGTCCTAGGAGTAGGCAAAGTTGGCCGAACCTCGTAAATTCTGGTGTTCCTTTTATTGTTGCTTTATTGTCTTATTTATTATTTGGTGGCTGTCATAATTTTTGGTATATTAGTTGTGACTTATTCACACTATATACATTTGACTTCCGCTACAATTGGTATCAGAACCAAGGTACTGTCTAAGTATACTTTGTGGTTACAACATAGTCTGATCTTCCACATCAGAAAAGATTTATCTTGGTAACTGAGTCAAGGTTCTGTCTGAGTATGCTCTGTGGTTGCAGCTTAGTCTGATCTTCCACACCAGAAAGAAAATAATCTTGATTTGTGTCGTCAGCTATTAAATAATATTTGTGTCAAAAATGGGAGATAATAAACAAGAAGAATCTACATCAAGTGTCAACAATACGTCATCATTGGCATCTTCGCTTATGACAAGAATCGTGTCAAATGCGAAATTTACGGTAGAAATATTTGACGGGTCCGGACATTTTGGGATGTGGCAAGGCGAGGTTCTAGATGTCTTTTTTCAACAAGGGCTAGATCTTGCCATTGAAGAAAAGAGACCAGATGTTATTGAAGAATAAGATTGGAAAATTATCAACCGTGTTGCTTGTGGTACCATTCGATCCTACCTTGCTAGAGAGCAGAAATATCCATACACAAAGGAAACTTCTGCAAGTAAATTATGGAAAGCACTGGAGGATAAATTTTTGAAGAAAAACAGTCAAAATAAATTGTACATGAAGAAGAGACTGTTTCACTTCACATATGTTCCTGGTACCACGATGAATGAACATATCACCAGTTTCAATAAGTTGGTCACAGATTTGCAAAATATGGATACAACTTATGATGATGGTGACTTGGCCTTGATGTTGTTGGCATCACTTCCTGATGAGTACGAGCACCTTGAAACTACTCTACTCCATGGAAATGACGAAGTTTCTCTCAGAGAAGTTTGTTCGGCTTTGTACAGCTATGAACAAAGAAAGCGAGAAAAACAGAAGGGCGGAGAAGGAGAAGCACTATTTGTGAGGGGTCGTCCTCAAAATCAAACGAGGACAAAGAAGAGAAGATCCGAGTCAAGATCCATACCCAGTAAAGATGAATGTGCCTTTTGTCGAGAAAAAGGACACTGGAAGAAAGACTGTCTGAAGTTGAAGAATAAGACCAAACATAACAATGGAAAGGCCATTATGGATTCAAATGTAGCTGATTGTGATGATTCAGACTTCGCATTAGTTACAACAGGGTCATCAACATCATCAGACATATGGTTGATGGACTCGACTTGTAGCTATCATATGTGTCCCAACAGGGACTGGTTTGTGGAATTTCAAGAAGGAGAATATGGAGTCATCCACACAGCGGACAAAAGCCCTCTTACCTCATATGGAATTGGTTCAATACGATTAAGGAACCATGATGGAATGATCAGAACATTAACAAATGTTCGATTTGTACCGAATTTGAAGAAGAATCTCATCTCTGTAGGAGCCCTAGAATCAAAAGGGTTCAAAATCATTGCAGAAAATAGAGTGATAAGAGTATTCTCCGGTGCACTAGTTGTAATGAAGGCTAATCGTAAGAACAATAATATGTACCGCTATCGTGACAATACAGTTATTGGGACAACGACAGTGACATCCAGTGACGACAAAGAGGCAGAAGCAACAAAGCTATGGCACATGCGCTTGGGACATGCTGGAGGAAAATCCTTGAAAACTCTATCAGATCAAGGATTATTAAAAGGAGTAAAGGCTTGCAATTTGGAGTTTTGTGAGCATTGTGTCAAAGGGAAACAGACAAGGGTTAAATTTGGTACAGCGATCCATAATACTAAAGGCATTTTGGATTATGTACACTCTGATGTTTGGGGTCCTTTCAAAACACCTCCATTGGGTGGGAAGCACTATTTTGTAACCTTTGTTGATGATTTTTCCCGAAGAGTGTGGGTGTATACAATGAAAAGCAAAGATGAAGTCCTGGGAATTTTTCTCAAATGGAAGACGATGGTGGAGAATCAAACAGGCAGGAGGATCAAGTGTATTCGCACAGACAATGGAGGTGAATACAAAAATGATCATTTCAATAAGGTCTGTGAAAATGATGGCATCGTCCGACACTTCACTGTTAGACATACACCACAATAGAATGGAGTGGCAGAACGTATGAACCGGACCTTGCTGGAGAAGGTACGGTGTATGTTGTCCAATGCTGGCTTGGGCAAAGAATTTTGGGCTGAGGCAGTTACATATGCATGCCACCTCATTAATCGCTTACCATCTGCTACTGTTGATGGCAAGACACCATTTGAAAAATGGTATAGAAAGCCTGCTGTAGATTATGAATCTTTGCACGTGTTTGGCTCAACTGCATATTATCATGTGACAGAGTCAAAATTGGATCCAAGGGTAAAGAAGGCTATTTTTATGGGAATTACTTCTGGAGTCAAAGGATATCGCTTATGGTGTCCTATGACAAAGAAAGTAATATTCAGCAGGGATGTTACCTTTGATGAATCTGCTATGGTAAATAAGGTAACAGAAAATACCAAACAAAATGAAGGTGCTTCTAAGCAGGTGGAGTTTGAGGGAAAATTTATTTTTCCTACACAAGAAGCAGAGGAGGAAACAAATGAAGATTACCCACTAGAAGGAGAGCCAGTAAAGGAGATTCCAACTTAGGAACCTCAATAACAACTTGAATCAATAGCAACCAGCAGGCCAAAAAGAACAATAACGAAACCTGTTCGTCTCATAGAAACGATTGCTTGTGCAACCTCAATTGTAGCTGATGATGTTCCTACCACTTATAAAGACGCAGTCCAAAGTTCAGAAGAAGATAAGTGGAGGATTGCCATGAATGATGAAATACAGTCCCTTCATCAGAATCATACATGAAGATTGGCCAATCTCCCGAAGGGAAAGAAAGCAATTGGGTGCAAATGGGTATTTGCAAAGAAGGAAGGATTTCCTAACCAAGTAGATGTTCGCTACAAAGCAAGATTGGTGGCCAAAGGATATGCTCAAAAGGAGGGAATTGATTACAATGAAGTGTTTTCTCCAGTTGTAAAACATTCCTCCATTAGAATTATGTTGGCTTTGGTAGCACAATTGGATTTGGAACTAGTTCAGATGGATGTAAAAACTGCATTTTTACATGGAAACTTGGAGGAGGAAATCTACATGACTCAGCCAGAAGGATTCAAAGTTGCTGGAAAAGAAAATATGGTATGAAAACTTGAAAAATTATTGTACGGATTGAAACAATCTTCTAGACAATGGTACAAGCGATTTGACGAGTTTATGTTGTGGCAAGGGTACAAGAGAAGCAAATACGATCATTGTGTGTATTTGCGCAAGCTTAAAGATGGTTCCTTTGTATATCTTCTCCTATATGTTGATGATATGTTGATAGCTTCCAAGAATTCGGAAGAAATTGATAAGTTAAAGATTCAACTGAAGAAGGAGTTCGAGATGAAGGATTTGGGTGAGGCAAAGAAAATTCTTGGCATGGAGATAATTAGAGATAGACGTTCAAAGAAACTTTGTTTATCTCAAAAGGAATATTTGAAGAGAGTACTTCAACGTTTTGGCATAGATGACAAGACTAAGCCAGTTAGTACTCCACTTGCTTCCCATTTTAAGCTAAGTACTACTATGTCGCCAATGGATGAAGCTGAACGAGAGTATATGTCAAAGGTACCATACACAAATGTTGTAGGTAGCTTGATGTATGCAATGGTCTGTACGAGACCTGACATTTCACAAGCTGTTGGAGTTATTAGCAGATATATGCATAATCCAGGAAAGGAGCATTGGCAAGCTGTGAAGTGGATTCTACGGTATATTCATAATACTGTAGATGTTGGGTTAGTTTTTGAGCAGGACGACAATCAGTCTGTAGTTGGATATTGTGACTCAGATTTTGCGGGTGATCTGGACAAACGAAGATCAACTACTGGTTATGTGTTTACTTTTGCAAAGGCACCAGTTAGTTGGAAGTCTACTTTGCAGTCAACAGTTGCTTTGTCTACAATAGAGGCAGAGTATATGGCTATTACAGAGGCTGTGAAGGAGGCAATTTGGCTTCAAGGATTGCTAAAGGAGCTTGGTGTTGAACAAAAAAGTATCACAATTTTTTGTGATAGTCAAAGTGCTATTCAATTAGCGAAGAACCAAGTTTATCATGCAAGGACGAAGCACATTGATGTTCGGTATCATTTTGTACGAGAAATCATAGAAGAAGGTGGAGTCACGA
This sequence comes from Nicotiana tabacum, assembly GCF_000715075.1. NCBI lineage: Eukaryota > Viridiplantae > Streptophyta > Magnoliopsida > Solanales > Solanaceae > Nicotiana > Nicotiana tabacum. The sequence goes on from NC_134095.1 coordinate 25,535,216, forward strand.
TGAAGAAAATTCATACTACAGAGAATCCTACTGATATGCTGACAAAAGTGGTGACTACGATCAAGTTTCAACATTGTTTGGATTTGATCAATATTGTTGAACACTGAAGATTGAAGATGATGACACAACCAAAATTTGTTATTGAGAGAGAATTGAAGATGTAGAATTTTGCCAAGGTGGAGATTTGTTGAAGTTTGGCAAAATGCCAAAGTCCCACATCGGTTGGGAGAAGAGTTGGGGGGATTTTCCTCCCTATAAAAGAAGGCCTAATGTTTAGGATTTAAAATACACCTCTCATTTGCCTTCTCATCTGTTTAAGGCATTTGTATCTTCTTTCTTTAGTATTATTTCACTTGTATTTTGGAGTGGAATAAAATATTGGTTGTGTCCGAAGAGTAGGCAAAGTTGGCCGAACCTCGTAAATTCTGGTGTTCCTTTTATTGTTGCTTTATTGTCTTATTTATTATTTGGTGGCTGTCATAATTTTTGGTATAGTAGTTGTGACTTATTCACACTATATACATTTGGCTTCCGCTACAGATCCTGCATTTTCTTCTATGTGTCTACCAGTACATTATCTTACATCTTCAGAATATAAAATTTCTTTTTCGATTATTCCTCTATTCCCTTTCTTTATTATGATTTTAAATGATCAGCTATCACTATTATAGTTGAAGGAATGGTAAAAATTATTGTTTCCTCAAATTTAGATTTCAACAGTGCATTTTCTATGGACTTTATAAGTTTCCAATGGTACTATAGTTTTATGCATTTTCTATGGACTTTAGAAGTTTCCAATGGCATTATAGTCTTATTCCTGGTTTATTTCAGGGATAAAATATTCTACTTAAACTGAAATATAATAGAGCTACTAAGGTGAATTTCTTGCATATGAACAAGGATTCCCTAGATTACTTCCTGAAGATCATTTTACTACCAACATAGATCTTTCGAGAAACTACAAGAAAATAATCGAGAAATTGTGAACTTACCCCGTGAGAAATTTCAGTGTAAGAATTTTACTTGAACCCTGCAATGCAAAATTCTTCTGAGCTTTGCTGGATTTTGATGATACCCAAAACGGAAAACTCAGTTTCCATATCCAAAATCCTAAGAAAGGTGAATCTGTTTTGCCAACGGCTAGCAAATTCTCTTGCGAGGTTTATAGAAATAAAAATACCTAGATACTACAACCAAATATAGCAAATGAGATTGATTCAACATTTACTAAAAGAAAAGAAAAGAGAAAATATACATGAAAGGAATTCAATGTTAACTCTTAAGAAACAAAAGCAAAAAAGAAATATATAGACACCCAGGTAGAGAAATAGAAGAAAGACTAACCTTTTGGGAAGAGGAGTGAATGCCTTCAGAAACAAAGAAAACTCATAGAAAGATGACAAAAATATGAATTGAACACTAAAATAAATTAATTCCGATCACCATGAAGGAAGAAGATCAGGTGAAATGGAAACGATTGAGCTCACCATAGCATCTCTAGAAAGAACCGTACACTGAAGAATAGAGGAGTAAGATGGAAAATAGATGCGAAGTGGAAGAAAGATGTATAAAAATTTAAAGGCAAAATACTTATCACGCCTCTAAACTTGTCACGCATTATTAGTTACAGTCTTAAATTATTCGTGGTCTTAATTACACCCATTAATTAGGCTTTTTGAGAGCCATCATCCCCTTGGACACTGATGTGACAAATTGTGTGGGTGCACTCGCCTGTCACGTGGATTTTTCTGTATATGTGGCATTTTTTTGAAAAATAAAATATATTTTTACCTTTTTAAGTACGTGAAATTTTTATATAATGTTTTTTCGAATACAATTTATAATAAAACTTGGATAGAACTACATTATTTAGGTTAAGTTTTTTTATTTGGCTAAAAATAATAAAATTTTAGTTAATCTTTTTTTGAATTTGATCTAAAAATAAATATTTATACAATTAAAATAAATAGTCAAGGCATCTAAACAGTTATAAAAATACATAGTTTGAAATTAATTATTTTGGCTATAATTTTTTATATAGCTCTAAATTATGATGCTCTGAAAATATATTTTTTACATATTTTACTTGAAGAAGTAAAAATACACAGCTGAAATAAATAGTCATTAATTTAGAGCTATATAAAAAATTATTGCCAAAATAATTAATTTCAAACTATGTATTTTATAACTTTTTAGATGAATTGACTATTTATTTCAATTGTATAAATCTTTATTTTCAGGTCAAATTCAAAAATAGATTAAATAAAACTTTATTATTTTTAGCCCCCCAAAAAAATTAGCATAGATAATGTAGTTCTATTTAAGTTTTATTATAAATTGTATTCGAAAAAAATTATCTAAAATAGTAACATACTTAAAAAGGTAAAAATATATTTTATTTTTCAAAAAAATGTCACATATACAAAAAAAATCTACGTGGCAGGCGAGTGCACCCACACAATTTGCTACATCAATATCCAAGGGGGTAATGGCTCTCAAAAGGCCTAGTTGAGGGGGGTAATTAAGACCACAAATAATTTAATGCTGTAATTAATAATTTGTGACAAGTTTAGGAGGGTGATAAGGTATTTTGCCAAATTTAAACACGTGTCATTGAAAGGAGAACAATTGTAGGACTACAGTTGAAGTGCAGAACACGTATCCTGTACAATCAACATTGACTTTAGTACAGTTGCTCGTCGCTATGTTCGTCCCTTCTTGACACTTGTATATAGTAGTACCAGACATGAAAGCTCGTACTAAGCACGGGCCCAACATGTTTTTTGAGGCAAATTTTATTAGGAAATGCGCTATACGTTACATAATCATAAGAAAACCTCTGTACATGTACAAAATAATTGATCATAAACAAAAGATTTCTATGTTCATCAATGTGCATTTTGTAATAGCATGCACTCGTATCTACAATATATGCAAAAGACATAAAGTACATTGTTAGTAGAATCATATTCAAATATTACAGGCGTAGTACCTAATAACTTAAGACATAATATCCAAAACCAACTACCTAATAACTGAGATATAATAATACCTAAAACTATAGTAAATGTCAGCATCTTCAAACACAACCTATACATATCTTAGAATCATCATTTTTATGGGTAGGAGCAACTTCGTAGCCTGACCTTTGCCATTCCAAAAGCCACATAACAGAGAATTTTTGGAGTACCTTCAAAATGCTAGTAAATACCAATCAATTATAAGAAACTGAAATTGGGAGGCATACAAAAAATAGATATTATTGAGTTATAAAGTAAGGCCCTGTCCGATAAACAGGATGAACTTCTACACAGAATATACTACTTTAAAAAAAGGATTTCAGTAGCCAATACATTAGAATTTTACCCTGAGTCAAAAATCAGAAGAATTCATGTGGCAGATATATAGAACTCAGAAAAAATTAAGAAAAAGAAGCCAAGAAAGGCAATCACGATTAGATTCATTGATCCCTACCTTCCAACAGTACATAAGTTTCCCAATGATCTTAACTAAGTTGAACATTCTTTAAGAACTTAAAATTCTTGGGTACAATACTCACACTCCATCTCTGTACTTGTGCTATATTTCAGTTGGCTTGTCGAAGAAGTCCTAGGAGAAACTTTCTATGTCCTATTTGTAGCTAACCAAGATTTTGAACTGTAGATACTTAAAGGACTTACCTTATAAACTTACGTTGATAGTGTTGGTGGTTTCAATTTCAGCCTCTTTTCTGAAGATCCACATTTTCCAACTGCTTCTTCCATTTCTTGTACAAATATAATTAGAGAAATAATTTTCATTTGTTTCTCTTACCAACACTATGTCAAAATCATATGTTCCATTTCTACACAAGATAAAACTGATAGTACTGCGTGCAAGTTGTCAACATTTCTCCAGAGCAATTTTCTCAATTGAATTCGAAATATTCTATCTGCTAGTTATTCTTGGATGTGCTTAACAGACAGAAGTAGTTGCATCTGTGAACGATTTACTTCAATTTGTTTAGACATAAAGAAATAGGAGAAGAAAACCAAAAGAGTACCCGCATAATAAAACACATTTTTCCTCTGCATTTAAAAAAAATCATAAGCATGTTTCTTTCAAAAATCAACCCTTCTGGGATGAAGTAATGGAAAGCAAACAGAAAAAAATGGATGGAATGCAAGCCAAGTTTATAGTCAACACCTTGAAAGTTCTTCTTAAAGGTAGAATTGTCTCTCTTTCCTATAAGATGCATAAGGTGTTCTTTTTAGCATTCACAAACAATCCATTAATGGAGATGGACTCCAATGCCATGTCTAGCAGATTATTAATTTTTAGTATCTTACAGAATGGATCAAAACCAAGTTACTCCAATGCTGGATATTATAGAAGGAAGCATTTGAAAACTTAAGTTTCAGGTCTAACTCATATTAAAACAGTTCTAGAAAAAGAAAGAAAAAACTTTACAGAATAGCATGGTGTGGCAGTTCTAATCTTCTTCAAGATCAATATATATTTCAACAATATTTGTATGGTAGTCTTCCAAGTTAGCCTTTCATAAATGCTTCGTTTGCAGGAGGGGGGCAGGCTTTTTATTTGTAATCCCTACTATTGTTGACTGCCCGTAAATGCTGACCAGTTAAGTTTAGTACTAGTCACCTGTCTTGCCATTCTTTTGGCCTATCATATAGTAGTTAAATAACACTTCAATGGTATCTTCAGGAAAAGAACTTATGAGAGATATTTATGCCTCTATTTCTGCTGCAACACCTGATGACATATTCCTTAATTTGTATCTTTTAAACTGGTTGTACGAGGAGATTAGAGTATAGTGCCTATAAATGAATTGCATTGACAACTGAAGGAATGAATCATACAATTGAACAAAAATTTTCACTAAGACAATACCTTAAGCAGCAAAGTTAGACCATTAACAGCGCTGACCATCTGTTACCTATGAAAGCATAGACGTTATCCTAAAGGATAGAAGTGAAAGGCACATTCTTTTTAGTGTGTAAGCGAAAGCCGTCAACCACGTGCCCAATTGAAATTATGTAACGAAAAGAGAGAAGGATATTGCAACACTTCAGCCCAATTTTATAGTACACTCCTGATAGGATCAAACCTATTGTTGTACGTGAAAGTAGACAAAACAAAAGAAAGAAAAATAAAAAAGAGATGAAAATATGATGTAATCGCTTACATCGACATTCTTGTGATGTAAGCGCTTACCTCGGCAGGGCATTCAAATGCCTATAAATAGGGGTCTACATTTTCATTTGTAGAACATCCCAAAACTTCTTCTTCCTCTCTTCAATTAATAAAAAGCTATTCTTTGTGTGGCCGTGGAGTATGTAAAACTTGTCGAACCACGTAAATCTTGTCTTGTCTTGTCTTGTGCAATTTATTGCTTTTCTCTCTTAAATATTCTTTTCTTTCTATTAGCTTGATACGCTTCCCAACAACTGGTATCAGAGCACAGACAGTGTAATTCTAGTAGAAAAGTATAGTATTGGTGCAGGTACTATTCACAAGAATAGTGCGACACTATTGATCATCGTTACTATTCACAAGCACTATTCACATAAATTGTTTTTGTGAAAAATGGCATCGGAAGAAGGAAAGGTTAAGATTGACAAGTTCAATGGCAAAGATTTTGGATTCTGGAAAATGCAAATAGAGGACTATTTGTGCTAGGAAAATTTAAACTTACCTATGACCGAGATGAAACCGGAGACTATGTCCAAAGCGGATTGGGATCTATTAGATCGTCAAGCTCTTGGTGTGATTCGTTTTACGCTAACACGAAATGTGGCGTTTAACATCATTAACGAGAAGACCACTGCAGGCCTGATAAAGGCGTTATCAAATATGTACGAGAAGCCATCTGCTTCAAATAAAGTCTATTTGATGCGTCGATTGTTCAACTTAAAGATGACAGAAGGTGGATCAGTCACGGAACATATCAATGAGTTTAATACAATATTAACTCAGTTGAGTTCTGTTAATATAACAATTGATGACGAAATCAGGGTGTTGATTCTACTATCATCTCTACCGGAGAGTTGGTCTGCAACAGTAATTGCAGTTAGCAGTTCATCAGGAAGTAACAAACTTAAATTGAATGATATTAGAGACTTGGTTCTAAGCGAAGATATTCGCCGAAGAGAATCAAGTGATTCCCCAAGATCTGCTTTTAGTACCGAAAGCAGGGGAGAATCAACCAAAGAGGACAGAGTTATGGTCGTGGCAGATCAAATTCAAGGAGAAGAGGACAATCCAAAAATCGCAAGGACATTACTTGTTGGAATTGCGATAAAAAGGGTTACTACAGTAGCCAATGTAGAGAACCAAAGAAGAAGAAGGAAGAAAATTCAGCAAATGTAATTGTTGAACAAGTCGGTGATGCACTAATTTGTTGTGCAGATAGTCTAGTCGAATCTTGGATTCTGGACTCAGGTGCATCCTTTCACTCTACATCATGCAAAGAATTATTGCATAATTATATTGCTGGAAAATTTGGGAAAGTTTATCTAGCAGACGACGAACCTCTCGACATTGCCGGAAAAGGTGAAGTTCATATAAAAACTTCACAAGGCACGCTATGGAAATTGCAAAATGTATGACATGTTCCTGGCCTCAAGAAAAATCTGATATCTATGGGTCAGATTGACGATGAAGGATATACAACAACATTCGGCAACGGATCGTGGAAGATAACCAAAGGGAATTTGGTTGTGGCACGAGGCTTCAAAAGGGGAACACTGTATGCAACTGCAATAGAAAGAGATACTATAGCAACAGTTGATCATGGTCGTGATACAACATTGTGGCACCGGAGGCTTGGGCATATGGGTGAGAAGGGAATGAAGCTTTTGGCATCCAAAGAAAAGTTGCCAAACCTAAAACATGTTGAATTAGGTTTGTGCGAAGATTGCATTTACGGGAAACAAAAGATAGTTAGTTTCTCAAAGGTGGGAAGGATGCCAAAGAAAGAGAAGCTGGAACTAGTGCATACAGATGTGTGGGGACCAGCTCCTGTAACTTCTCTAGGAGGCTCACGCTATTATGTCACCTTCATTGATGATTCCACAAGAAAGGTATGAGTTTATTTTCTAAAAAATAAATCTGATGTGTTTGTTACCTTTAAATGATGGAAAGCTGAAGTTGAAAATCAGACAAGTCTAAAGTTAAAATGTTTGAAGTCTGACAATGGAGGAGAGTATGATAGCCAAGAGTTCAAAGCATTTTGCTCGGAGAATGGGATCAGAATGATCAAGATAGTTCCTGGAACACCGGAACAAAATGGTGTTGCTGAGAGGATGAACAAAACCCTGAATGAACAAGCCAGAAGTATGAGAATACATTCTGGATTGCCGAAGTATTTTTGGGCTGAGGTTGTTAACACGGCAGCTTACCTCATAAATAGGGGACCCTTTGTACCGCTGAATTTTGAAATTTCTGAGGAGGTATGCATAGGAAAGGAGGTAACTCTCTCACATTTGAAATTTTTTGGTTGTGTTGCTTATGTGCATGTAAACTCTAATGATAGAGATAAGCTTGATCCTAAAGCAAAGAAATGTTTCTTTATTGGCTATGGTGATGATAATTTTGGTTATCGGTTTTGGTATGATCAGAATAGAAAGATCCTAAGACACAGGAATGTCACATTTAATGAAAATGTAATGTAAAGGAACAAGCTTGAAGTAGAACCAACCAACACCAGCAAACAGACAATGTCTGAAATAGTTGAGTTAGAAGAAATCTCAGAAAATAAAGTGGCTAGAGGGATTACAACTGATTCTGAAATTGAAGATGAAGAACCAGAAGCCGAATTTGAAGAAGAACTAGAAGTCGAACCTGAATCAGAACCAGAACCGGAACCAGAGATGGAATCAAATGCAGAACCAAATCTGAAATCAGGACCTGAATCAAATTCGGATTCTGTTACTCATGAACCTACATTGAGGAGATCTAAAAGAGTCACGAATGCTCCAGATAGGTTAACTCTCTCTCTCTCTTCACTATTTACTTCTTACTGATGCTGGAGAACCAGAGCATTTTGTTGAAGTAATGCAGGTGATAGAATCTGATAAGTGGAAGCTAGCCATGAAAGAAGAGATGAATTCTCTTCAAAAGAATAAAACATGGATAGTGTTATGCAACACCTTCCTGATGTTCTTTGGAAGGGCAACGTAAGGCTAAACAACCGATGTCAGTGCGGTTGCAGTCCGCCAATGAGGTCCCCTCCGCACTCTAGACTAGATTGTCAGTACCGTGCGGGAAAACCAATGTCACGAGCAATTGCGGAAGCTAAGAGAGAATTGGGTTTTGAATGATGATGATGATTTTATTGATGACTGAAATGTTGATTACAAAAGATGCGGTGTCGAGGGGGAGAGACACCAGTACAGAAAATTGTTTGGTTGAAAATGTTTGAGTGTTTGGTCCCCCTTAATAATGCTTAAAAAAAATAAACCAACATTACATGACTAGTCCTAATAAAGCTGTAGAAGCACACTGAATGAAAATGATGTAAACTAGCCTATAATTACAATGAAAAGGACTTAGTTTATTACAAGGTAGAACTAAGTCCGATGGCAGCAACTTTGTCTTGCGGGTCAGGGTCTGCGCGCGCGTTGCTGTGGGCGCGCGCGACACTTGCTGTGTTGGCCTGAGGCTGGGCGCTGGTGCTTGGCATCAGGGTCTGTACGCAAGGCGCTGCTGGAATGGGCCTGCAGCTAGGCGCTAGCGAGGCATCAGTATCTGCGCTTGCGGCATTGTCAGGGCGCGCGACGCTGTTGTCATTGGCCAGCCCTTAGGCACTGGCGAGAGGCATCGGTGGGGCGACAGAGGCGCATGCGCGCTTGTCACTTAGCGTAGCCAAGACCACGGGGCCGACCATGGTGCTAGGCATTGTGAGGCTTACTAGGCCGCCATGGGGCACAGCCAAGGGGTCATGGGGCGTGTCTGGAAAGCGGCCCATGACATTCTCCCCTACCTGAGTTGGCGCTGTCCTCGGAGCCTTATGATGATGATGATGATGATGCTTCTGGTGGTTGTTGGATGGGAGGTCTGTGCCCCTCTGTTCTGTGAGCTTGCTGTTATAGCGACGCAATGATTTCATGCGGCTGACATGGAAGACTGGATGGATCTTCCACCAGGATGGAGTTTTCACCTGGTATGTGGACTTCCCAATGCGTTTTTCGATGGGCAGGGGCCCGATGTATTTTTGTTGCAGGCGAGGGTCATGGGTCCTCTCTGCAAACAAGTATCGCTTTGGGATGCATAGCATTACTTTGTCCCCTGTTTGATGTTGGGCAAAGCAAAGATTTTGTTCGGTAAATCTTTTTGCCCGCTCTTGGGCTTTGACGAGATAGCTCCACACTATCCCCATGTTGCGCTCCTATTCACTTGAGAAGTTGGCAGCTCGAGGAGATTTCGGCATGGTTGTTGCATTCACCGTTTGCGGGAGAAGCGGTTGATGTCCGGTAACAATTTCAAAAGGGCTTTTGTTTGTATGATGGCTCTTTTGAGAATTAAAACACAGTTGAGTAGCATCCAGGAGCTTCACCCAATGTTTCTGTGATCCGGTTGCAAAGTTGCGGAGATATTCCTCCAGCATGTCATCGAACCGGTCTGTCTGGCCATCCGATGTTGGATGGATGTTTGAGTTGTTACTCAATGTTGACCCAAAGCACCTGAAGAGATGGGTCCAAAAGTTGCTAGTGAAGTGTGAGTCGCGCCTACTAACAATGTCTTTGGGCAGGCCCCAATGTTTGACAATGTGCGAGAAGAAGAGTCAAGTTGTATCTTCTGCTGATGCGTTTTGCGGGGCTGCTATGAAGGTTGCATAGTTTGAAAATTGATCTATGACAACTATGATGGATGCAAGATTACCGACTTGGGGCAATCCCGTGATGAATCTGAGGGAAACACTTTCCCATGGTCTCTGAGGGACATGTAATGGCTGCGAGGGTCCCATCTGTGATGAGTGATTCGACTTGTCCTTGTGGCATGGCTGACAAGTCTTCACACGCTAAGGAGCATCACCAGTATTTGAGGCCGATAACATGATGGCTGATTGTTGCTCCGAAGGGTAGCCGGAACCAGGAGTTCATGTCTGTTGACTACCTTCTCCAACTGCATGGCCGAGATGTTTTCAGCGACCATCTTTATGGGAAAGCATGGTATGGTGCAGGGCTTGGCCCCGTTTCCTCCCATCATCAGGAGCATGTTGGCATATGGTACCGGTATGGTGTTGGTTTGCCTCATGAACTCCAAACCCACTATGATGTCGAAGTCATCTATGATTGCGATGCGCAGGTCAATGCTTCCTTTGTATGGGCCAAGTTTCACAGGGACATTTGTAGCTGTTCCACCCAATGTCTGGGGTGGTGAGTTGATAGCCTTGACACGGCCTTTGCTCTTTTGCACAACAAGACCCAGACGCTCTACTTGAGTTGACGACAAGTAGTTGTGGGTGGCACCCGTGTCTATCAATGCGTGAATGGGCTTGCCGTTCACTTTCAATTCGACGAACATTAGGGTCCTCGCTTGTTTAGGAGGTCTCTCGTCTATCTTTTCCTTCCCTTTCTTGGTGACTGGGACTGAGATTTTCTTAGGAGGACATGCACCGGTCCCCGCTAAGGCATGCGGGATAGAGCCAACAATTGCATTGAAGGCACCTACCTGGTCTTCTTCTGATGTGTCTGATGCATTTGACTCATCCTCGACAGTCTGATGAGCATTGACCTTTATGTTTGGGCATTTATTGTTCCAATGTGCCCCGCCGCAATGACGGCATTCTGAGGGAGGCTTTCTCCCCTGATTGTTGTTGATGGATGCAACACTGTTGCTGCTGGAGGGAGGAGTCTTAGTTTTAGATGCACTTCGATCTCCCCCACTTTTGCTTAGGCCACCATTGCTAGGATGGTTCCCGTTGAATCTGTCACACCTCTTTTTTTCGCACCCGCGGGGGTACAGGGGAGTTTTTCCAATTAAGGGACAATCGAAACGGGATTTGCTTATTTATTTCAGAGTCGCCACTTGGGAGATTTAGGGTGTCCCAAGTCACCAATTTTAATCCCGAATCGAGGAAAATAATGACTCCATATTACAGTCTGCGTACCAGAAATCCGGATAAGGAATTCTGTTAACCCGGGAGAAGGTGTTAGGCATTCCCGAGTTCCGTGGTTCTAGCACGGTCGCTCAACTGTTATATTCGACTTGATTATCTGATTTTATACAAAATATGAGCTTATGCGCAAAATTTTATCTTTTTACCGCTTTCTTAATTATTGTTATTATTTTTACGAGAATTGCAACGTCGTGGAAACATATCTCGAACCACGTTACATCAATGCACCCGTGGTTGTTTGACATATCTCGACTCGGTTGAGATTTAGATTTAGGTCACATAAATGTGCACCCGAGTTAAGGAAAATCATTTATTAAAGACGTGCCTAACGCAACTAGCGTATTGTTATTTTGGGGAAGGCCGTAAAATTCGCTAAACGGCCTGTCCCGAATTCTAAGTGTTTTAATATATACATTTAGAGGGCCCCGCAGCTGTGCATTTTGTTTGTCGAGGCTCGTCTCATTTTTTATTAAAAGGAATTTACAACGTCATGGAAATGCATCTCGGGCCACGCCACAATCAATGTGCCCGTGACTAGAGACATATTTCGACTCCGTTGAGATTTGGATTTGGGTCACATAAATGTGCACCCGAGTTTAAGAAGATAACGTTATTAAATACGCGCCTAAAGCAACTAGCGTATTATTATTTTTCGGTGAGGGCCGTGAAATTTGCTAAATGGACCGTCCCGGAATCTAAATATTCATTATGATATATATATATCTATGAGGGCCCCGCAATTTGTCTCTTTTATTTGGCGAGGCTCGTCTCATTTTTATTTATTTATTTATTTGTTTATTAAAAAAAAAGAGGACAAGGCTAAAATAACTACATTTTTGCTACTTTGCTAGGTCATGGGTTGTGGATTGAACTTATTTGATGAAACGAGTATTTTTTCGCGGAATTAAAATTACTACTATGATTTTAACATTACTACTGCATGTATAAGCAATTATTAAGACAAACTAAATAATTAACACCTTTCGGAATGTGTACAAACACTTATCGCAACAAATATTTGGATAACAATAATCTGAGCATGAGGAAACAAGATGCCGAACAACTACTTCACATAACGAAACAAAGGGAAAGACATTCACGGCCAAATTTCAATGCCATACGGAGTTAATAAGCAAGAAATAGCAATTAGCAAACATCATATGTATATGTCTCGCTCAATTCGCGTATTATCCGCATGAACTAGGATGGTATTTCAAAACATCACATATACATATTACTAACAGTAAATATGAAGGACACGGACAGAGATGACCTACTTGAGATTAACGTCCGATGCGTTGGACCTGCGACGAAATCTCGGACAACAACCTTGACGTAGCGGACCTCGACGAACCAAAGACGACCTCAACGGACTGCACGACGACAGTGAAGGAACAACGATAACATGGGCTGATTGGTTGTCGTGTTTGGACAGAACAGCTGAAGCAGTGGTGGTGGGTCGACGAGGAAAGCAACAGCAGCTGCTTCTTGATAGCAGCTAGGGCGCGGGGTCGTTTACGGGTTCAGCTAGTGAGGAAGGAGCGGCTATGGAGGGTTTTAACAGTAGGGTTACGGGTGGTTGACGGAGGTGGAAGGGTCACGATGGTCGCCGGATTCTGCTGGTTCAGCAGGTGGTCGTGGGGGTGTGACTGGTTTCAGTTGACGACGGAGGCAAAGTAACAGTGCTCGTCGGATTTAATGGAGGAAGAAAGCGATGGTCGTTCGGACGTGAGGGGGGGCGTCGCGACTGGTTTTGGGTAGGTGTTTGGACGTGGTGTTTGGGTGGTGGCGTTTGGACAAGATGGTGATGGAGTTGGGCTGGTAGGTTTTTTACAGTAGGGTTTTGGTCTTCTTCCAAAAGAGGAAGAAGATGAACAGTGATTGTTCAAAAATTTTCCAAGTCCCGTTCGTTGGTTTTGGTCGTCGACTGGACAGTGACGACGAGGGGGGGAGCTGGTGGTTGACGGTGGTCGTGAGGGTGTGGGACTGGTTGGTTTGGGTCGGGTTCCGACTGGTTTTGGGTGAGGGTTCGTTAGGGTTTTTTGTTCTTCTCCTTTTGGAGAAGATGAATCAACAGTGGTGCCCTTCAAAAATTTTCAAAAGTCCTCCTTTCCAAAATTTTCCAAGTCCGTTCTTGTAGCCTTTGCCAAGACAAAATGAGCCCCACGCGTGGTGGCGTTCGAGACTTGTGTCCCCCACGCGTGGTGGGGTTCCCCGTGTGTCGTGTTCCGTCCGTGTTCCCCATGCGTGGTGGACTCGGATTATTATGGGCTAGGTCCGAAATTAGGCCTAAAAACGGGTAGTTTGAACCCGAATATTATTCTTTTGCCCGGACCCGATTAAAACACGACTTTGTTCGACTAATCCTATATAAGCAAAATAGCTACCAAAATAAGACTAATATTTAAACAAAACTATATCTTTTTTAATGTTTGTTCAAGATTAAAATAGCTACGAAATATTAATAAAACTATATTTTTGTAATTTTCGTTTTTATATAAAGATAAAATATAAAGTAATATTTTTGTATTTTTCAAAATTTAAAATGACTACAAAACATTAATAGGACTATATTTTTTTTTGGTAATTTTCGAAATTATATAAAGTACAAAATAAGGTACTATTTTTTGTATTTTTCAAGTTTATGAGAAATACATAAACTAAAAATTTATATATATTTTTTTGTAATTTTTCTTTTTGCAACGAAATAAAGCAAAATAGTCAAAATAGCTATATTAGACCCAATTTCACATATTCACGCTAAAAATGTGAAAATTCTCGGGGAGGGTCAAAATTCAGATGTCTACAGCTGCCCCTCTTTGACTGGAAACACGAAGAGTTTTACGACAAAGAACGACTAGACATGTTTTTGACCCGACCATTACTTGGACGGACTACACTAAGGAAAGGAAGGGAATGTGACCGAGCCCTGGTATCTGAGCTGCCTACATATCCTTGGTTATACAGGAATCAGGCCACGTGTAGTTCGAAAATGAGAGAGATGGTAAAGTGTACCGAGGTGAAGAGCCGATCGAGGTGCCGTTCCGTTGAGGTTCCGGTCCGAGGTCCTGTCATTACATCAAAAATGAAAACTGAAAAAGACTAACTAAGCCTATCAGCTAATAGTTACAAGGATTCCTATCTTTAAGTCTTCTGAAACTTGATCTTGAGTCTTGAATGGTGCTTCATACAGACTTTGGATTTGAACCTTGATACTTGCTAGTTGTAGGTGCTAGTTCTTGAGCAGATCACATTTGTTCTTCACTTCCATATTTTTTTCTCTTTTTTTTTTGTGTCCAGCTTTTGTTGACCATCTCAGAATGTTGACTCGCATTCTTGAGGCGAGCTTTTGCTATTTATAACTTGGTTGAATGCTGGGAATTTTTGTTGTAGCCTTCTGCTTCCCGGTGCTGGGGATTGTTTCCTGCTGGGGATTCCTGTTGTAACCTTCTACCTTCCGGTGGGGTTACTGATTTCCAAAATCTGCAGTATAAGACTAAAAAGTATTCCTCTTGTTATACAGGTGGGCGCCTGAAACATGAAATGTAAAGACTGAAATGTGTTCCTCTCGTTATACAGGTGGGCGCCTGACTTCAACACTTGAAATGAAAAGACTGAAATGTATGCCTCTGTTCTATGGGCGGGCTCCCAACTTCAACACTTGTAATGAAAAAGACTGAAATGTATTCCTCTCGTTATACAGGTGGGCGCCTGGCTTCAAGAAAACTTAAACATTGATAGTCTTAAGAAAACTGAAAATGACTCTTTTTTTTTCAAATTCAAACGTTTAAGATTTTGATCCTAGGAGAAGGTTCGTCAGACTAGGTCTTGTTTTTTTTGGTATCTTAGGAGAAAGATTCATCAGACTAAGATTTTGATCCTAGGAGAAGGTTCGTCAGACTAGGTCTCTATCTTAGGAGAAAAATTCATCGGACTAAGATTTTGATCCTAGGAGAAAGTTCATCGGACTAGGTCTTGTTTTTTTTGGTATCTTAGGAGAAAGATTCATCAGACTAAGATTTTGATCCTAGGAGAAGGTTCGTCAGACCAGGTCTCTATCTTAGGAGAAAAATTCATCGGACTAAGATTTTGATCCTAGGAATCTTAGGAGAAAGATTCATCAGACTAAGATTTGAATCCTAGGAGAAGGTTCGTCAGACTAGGTCTCTATTTTTTGTATCTTAGGAGAAAGATTCATCAGACTAAGATTTGGATCCTAGGAGAAGGTTCGTCAGACTAGGTCTCTATCTTAGGAGAAAAATTCATCAGACTAAGATTTTGATCCTAGGAGAAGGTTCGTCAGACTAGGTCTCTATCTTAGGAGAAAATTCATCGGACTAAGATTTTGATCCTAGGAGAGGGTTCATCAGACTAGGTCTTATTTTTTTTGGTATCTTAGGAGAAAGATTCATCAGACTAAGATTTTGATCCTAGGAGAAGGTTCGTCAGACTAGGTCTCTATCTTAGGAGAAAAATTCATCGGACTAGGTCTTGTTTTTTTGGTATCTTAGGAGAAAGATTCATCAGACTAAGATTTGGATCCTAGGAAAAGGTTCGTCAGACTAGGTCTCTATTTTTTGTATCTTAGGAGAAAGATTCATCAGACTAAGATTTGGATCCTAGGAGAAGGTTCGTCAGACTAGGTCTCTATCTTAGGAGAAAAATTCATCAGACTAAGATTTTGATCCTAGGAGAAGGTTCGTCAGACTAGGTCTCTATCTTAGGAGAAAATTCATCGGACTAAGATTTTGATCCTAGGAAAGGGTTCATCAGACTAGGTCTTATTTTTTTGGTATCTTAGGAGAAAGATTCATCAGACTAAGATTTTGACCCTAGGAGAAGGTTCGTCAGACTAGGTCTCTATCTTAGGAGAAAAATTCATCAGACTAAGATTTTGATCCTAGGAGAAGGTTCATCGGACTAGGTCTTGTTTTTTTTTGGTATCTTAGGAGAAAGATTCATCAGACTAAGATTTGGATCCTAGGAGAAGGTTTATCAGACTAGGTCTTGTTTTTTTGGTATCTTAGGAGAAAGATTCATCAGACTAAGATTTTGATCCTAGGAGAAGGTTCGTCAGACTAGGTCTCTATCTTAGGAGAAAAATTCGTCAGACTAAGATTTTGATCCTAGGAGAAGGTTCATCAGACTAGGTCTCATTTTTTTTCACAACAACTTAGGAGGAAATGCATCTCCTATGGGTAAAACTTAAACCTAGGAGGAAATGCGTTTCCTACGGGTAAAGGTAAACTTAGGAGGAAATGCGTCTCCTATGGGTAAAACATAAACTTAGGAGGAAATGCGTCTCCTATGGGTAAAACATAAACTTAGGAGGAAATGCGTCTCCTATGGGTAAAAGTGAACTTAGGAGGAAATGCATCTCCTATGGGTGAAACTAAAACAAACTTAGGAGGAAATGCGTCTCCTATGGGTAAAACTTAAACTTAGGAGGAAATGCATCTCCTATGGGTGAAACTAAAACAAACTTAGGAGGAAATGCGTCTCCTATGGGTAAAACTTAAACTTAGGAGGAAATGCATCTCCTATGGGTAAAACTCTAATGATTTCAGACTAGAAAGTACGTCTCCTATTAATGAAACCTTCGCTTAGGAAGTGCGTCTCCTATGCGTGAACCATTTCCTTTTTTTTTGAATTATTTACTTACATGTGTTGTCTTCCCTCGAAACTGTTGGGGATTATTTAGATGGGGATGACTTTTCCTTTTCTCTTCTTTTTTTTCATTATTATCTTTTTATTCTTTTTTTTTTATTTATTCTTTTTTTTTTTCCTTTTTTTTATTCCTTTTTTTTTGTTTTGTTTTTGCATAGCTTCTTCCTTCGAAGACTACCTCCCTTGAGAGCCGTTTTGCCTTTCCCCGAAAAGGGACCGCTGAGGATACCGACTTTCCAACCTTGTGTTGGACTCCTCGCAACTGCTAGGGATAACGCTGTTGGGGAATTATTTACTTACCGGTTGGGGGGTAAAATGTTATCAGCTGGGGGTACCTGACTTCCAGAAAATTTTCTAAATGGAAGGAAAATTTTCTGCCCCAGTTTGATAATATCCCTTGTGGCATGCCATTTCCTTTACCTGTTTCAAATCAAACAAAATTCGGTGGTTGGTTGTGATGGAGTTCCCTTTCTGCTGGGGATATCCCTCTTCTTTTGTGGCATAGCTCGGAAACTGGCATTTTCCCGACCTTCTAGTCTAGTATGGATTTCGCCAAATCATGCTCACTGCTTTCCTTGCTTTGTTTACGGGCCTTGGCCTTGAGGTTTATAGACTTGGCAAGGATATCCCTCTTGACACTCGTCAATCCTTTTGTCAATTCCCTTTTGCTGGGATATCTTTTTGACACTGGCCTCGCGCTTGTTCCTTGCTGACTAATACCATTTGGATGTACTAGTCAGATCTCATCTTGCACATTCGGAAAGCTGATGGCATATTTTGAAGTCAATTCACACTTGTTTTTGACCAAACAGACTCTCTTGGGGATTTTTCTATGAAAGGAAAAAGATAAAAGGGAACAGAGTAGAAAGACAAAGAGAAAAAAAATGACTCTTTAACAAAAGAAACTATAAATAAAAACCTATCAAATGCAGATACTGACTCTAATGGTCATGACATGCACATGTGGCCTATCCTCCATTGTCAATCGTCTTTCAAGACCTTCAATTGGCAGTTCCCCATCTGATTCTTAATCCTATTTGACTTGTAGCGCCCGAAGGGTTTTCACTATCAAGTCTCTCTCATTTTGGCTTTTCTCTCAGCTTTCATCGCCTTATGGTGCCTGTGAAGGTTTTCACCGATAAGACTCTCTCATTTGTATCGTTTTCCAGCTGGGGATTTGGAGTGTTGCCGGTACGACTCTTTCTGTTGGGGATTAGAGTCCTTTCTGCTGTGGAACAGAATGTTATGTTCGCCGGTAAGACTCTTCATTTGTCTGACTTGGCAGCTTTTGAAGACTGATCAGAAGGTCTTTCTTTGGACCGTAATGTGGGTTTTGGATAGGGCTAGAAAAAAAAGGGTATTAAAGGCTCAAAAAATGCATTAATTTTGGGTTATTAATTACAACCTTCGGAATTAGATTTATTTACATCAAACACAACATTTGCCCCAGTTTCTTGCTTGGGGATATTTTAATTGATTGATTGTTTTTTCATTTTTTCCAAAACTATGACCGAGCCGTGAAGCGCCTACGTATCCTCTTTGAAGAATCAGGTCAAACGTAGTTCCCAATTCCTCTGTTTCATTTGACTTTTTTTATTTTCCTTTGTTATCATTTTTCTCTTCTTTTCTTTTTTCATTTTTCTCTTTTTTCGTTTTGTTGTTTTTTTTTTGTTTTTTTTTTCATGCCATATGCTTGCGTTTTCTAGTCGTTTTTACTGATTCCGAACGAGGGGTACGAAAGAAAACAATAAGGCTCAAAAGGGGTTAACGAAGGATAAAGTGTTTAGGTAGCAGAACAAAATGACTTCGTCATTCCAGTCTTCAAAACATGCCAAGTGCAAACAACGCAATTTGAACATAGATTTATAGTCTCTTCCGATGGTGCCGGACTTGACAATTATGTTAAACATTTTATTTTTCCTTGTCATTTCAAAAGCACCATTGGTCGTCACTCTCATTCTCATTATTATGGACGACTCTCATGCCAATTTGGCGAATCTTGCTTTTAACGGTTTTCTTTGTGTTTAACTTGCCCCAGTTCCACATGACTCGGGCTTCAAATAATCCCAAACCGTTCTTATTTCCTTTAAATGCTTTGATCACCTTCCCAGGGTTTTATGATTAACTTTTAAGAATAGGCCCAAACTGGGTGCGCATGTCATGTCCCTAGAATCGGCATTGAACAAAAAGGATAAAAGGACTAAACAAAAAGATGACGGGAAATAACAAAAGACCGGCTTTGTATTAGACTACCGGTGAAATGGTTTGAATAACCAAACCAAACAAACCTGAACAAAACCCAAAAAAACAAACTGGACAAAACTTACACCAACCGCTATGACAAAATGGAAAGATAAGCGGAAGATATTGACACAAAACAATATCCGAATTACAATCCTAATAATCCGAACAAACAGAAATAACAACAAAATAAGCCACCACAAGCTTCTCTCTTGATAACCATGGAACGGATCGTCCTCCCACTTTATCAAAACTAGCATCGTAGCCACTGAGCTTCGCATCAATATTGCCAAGACCATTACCAGCTTCAATATAATCAACCTCCGTCAACAAGTTCCCAATAGGATTCAAGTGCCTCTGTTATCAGACCTGCTCCCCGCAGAGTGTGTATCATGAGGTGCAAGTAAAGGATTCTGGGTGTCATTGTCCGGCTTACCACAAATCAACCACCTTAACTTCCTTTGCGAAACGAACAGGTTAGAATGGACTCAGTCGATCCTCATTATTAATGACATCTTTTTTTCTTTTCTCTTTTTTTCTTTTTTTCCATTTTTTTCTCTTTTTTCATTTTTCATTCTTTCTTTTTTCTTTCTTTTTTTTCGATTTTTTTTTCATTTTTCCTTTTTTGATTTTTTCATTTTTTTTGTTGTGGTCGAATCTTATGGAGATTGCCTACGTATCATAACCCCGCATGAATCAGACCTTGCGTAGTTTGGACAAATAAACGATAAATAATAATAAAACATTTTTTTTTGAATTTTCAATTTCATAATAAAACAAATTTGATTACAAAAGTTTAAAAACTAACAATACTAACAGATTTTGACAAAAGACAACAAACGGTCTCGAAAATCAAATAACCCGCATACTCTAAAAATATGACAAGCTCAAAACAAAAGGCCAGCTCCCTTTCTCCGTTTGACAAATGCAACCAAACGGTAATTTTTGCAAATGTGGACCCTGTCAAGCTTCACATGAATTTTGAGGTCGGGGAGGATTATTTTATGACACTTTACAAACTTGTCCGTTCTTTTATGAAAATAGCCTTTCGACAACTGAAAGATACTCTAAGGCTATTTCGGCAAGAACGGTTTAAGACGCGGCCGAAGCTGGCTCGGCTTATTATGACAAAATCAAACGGTATTCACCTGACCGCTGACTCTTTGTTTTTGTTTTTTGTTTTAAAAATTACAAAAAAAAACCCAACAAACTTGATTACAAAAGTTTAAAAACTAACAATACTAACAGATTTTGACAAAAGACAACAAACGGTCTCGAAAATCAAATAACCCGCATACTCTAAAAATATTACAAGCTCAAAACAAAAGGCCAGCTCCCTTTCTCCGTTTGACAAATGCAACCAAACGGTTATTTTTGCAAATGTGGCCCCTGTCAAGCTTCACATGAATTTTGAGGCCGGGGAGGATTATTTTATGACACTTTACAAACTTGTCCGTTCTTTTACAAAAATAGCCTTTCGACAACTGAAAGATACTCTAAGGCTATTTCGGCAAGAACGGTTTAAGACGCGGCCGAAGCTGGCTCGGCTTATTATGACAAAATCAAACGGTATTCACCTGACCGCTGACTCTTTGTTTTTTTTTCTTTTCAAAATTACAAAAAAAAAAACCTGGTGTTGCAAACACGGCCCTTCAGCGCCTCGGGGACGAAGATTTCTAAGGCTGTGTGGGTCAACTGGACAAAAAATCCTAAACATGACCCAAAAGGTGGCTGTTTATGCAAAGTCAGCCTTTCGACGTCCCTTTAGGGAACATTCGGCTATTTATGACAAAACAGCATCACCTGACTTATTTATGACTCTTTTTATCGATTTTCAGATTTAGAAAACTCAATATTGCAACAAGGCCTTTCAACGTCTCGGGGACGAAGATTTTTAAGGCTGTGTGGGTCAACTGAACCAAATCTTAAATATGACCCAAAAGTGGCTGTTTAAGCAAAGTCAGCCTTCCGGCGTCCCCTTCGGGAACATTCGGCTATGTCTTGATAAAACAGCGTCACCCGACTTCTTAGAAATTTGACATATATATTTTGCTATTTTTTTTGTAAAAGGGAAAGTTGGACATCACCCGACTTATTTATGACAAAATTAAAAATCTTGACATTTTTTTTTGTTTTTTTTTTATTATTTGTTTTTGGCTTTATTTTTAGCAAAAGGTGGGGTTGGACCCGATGAGGGTTGCCTACGTATCTCACATCCGGTGAGAATCAAACCCGCGTAGTTCGGGCAAATAAACTATTTTTGAGAAGACCCTTAATCATTTTCTACATTTTTTTTATTACAGCAAATAAACAAACTATTATTTTTCATTCATAATAAACAAACAAACAAACATAAAACATTCCTTCTTTTCTTTTCTTTTTTTTTCAAAATTCTGGCAGAGTTTCGACACTACTTGGACATTGGTTTTTTTCTCTAAAAATAAGTAGTTATATCTCTACACTGTTATTTTCTCCTCTTTTCACGATTTTCTAATTTTTGGAAAATGATGACAACATACAAAATCTTTTGTATTTTCTCCTCTTTTCACGATTTTCTAATTTATGGAAAATGATGACAACATACAAAATCTTTTGAATTTTCATGCTCTTTTTTTTTTATATATTTTTATTTTTTATATTTATTGTATTTTTTCAAAAATGTGGCATGGGGGACATAGGGAATTCCAAGACTTCTTGGATTCCGCAAATGTTCCCCATGTGCTTTTCCCAAAAATGAAGCATGGGGGACATAGGGAATTCCAAGACTTCTTGGATTCCACAAATGTTCCCCATGTGCTTTTCCCAAAAATGAAGCGTGGGGGACATTTGGAATACCAAGGCTTCTTGAATTCCACAAATGTCCCCGTGTGCTTAATTAATATGATAGCATGCTTATCTAAAAAAAATCGTGCAACTTTCTTATTTAAAGTGATTAACATGATAAGGAGTGTCATTTGTCCGCAACTATCATTGGTCCGCCAAATGACCCATTCACCCTTGAATAAACACAACATGTAGCACATAGGATGCCAAAAGATGGTCCATATTTTCAGGTTGTTTGTCCTAAACGGACCCAACCCATGTGTTGAGTCCCCTAAGTCAAATGCAACGTGATGCAAATAAGCGTTCCTACTAGGGATCCGGCATGAAGTCACGTTATTCTATGTTCAAAACCTGGGTCGGTGTTCTAGACAGTGTACTCGAGCGGACAGCTCGAGTTGAGGAAGGAGCTCCTTTCCGGGAACCAAAAGGCCAGCCGGCTTAGAAACTTTCCGAGCCTCTTTTATTTAGGATATGACACTAACAGAATAGGGATTCTCAACCAGTAAGCACATCCCCGAAGGTAAGAAGAGAAGGGTTTCGGCACAGTTTATATACAGTTCAAATAATATCAAAGCGGTAAAAACATCATTTAGCACATTGAGTCCAAACATGTAACAAAATCAGATAAAACCAAATATAACAATTCATCTAAGCTCGAATTTTTAACCCTGAACCAGTGGTTCTAGGTCCTAATCCCCAGCAGAGTCGCCAGAGCTGTCACACCTCCTTTTTTCGCACCCGCGGGGGTACAGGGGAGTTTTTCCAATTAAGGGACAATCGAAACGGGATTTGCTTATTTATTTCAGAGTCGCCACTTGGGAGATTTAGGGTGTCCCAAGTCACCAATTTTAATCCCGAATCGAGGAAAATAATGACTCCATATTACAGTCTGCGTACCAGAAATCCGGATAAGGAATTCTGTTAACCCGGGAGAAGGTGTTAGGCATTCCCGAGTTCCGTGGTTCTAGCACGGTCGCTCAACTATTATATTCGACTTGATTATCTGATTTTATACAAAATATGAGCTTATGCGCAAAATTTTATCTTTTTACCGCTTTCTTAATTATTGTTATTATTTTTTACGAGAATTGCAACGTCGTGGAAACATATCTCGAACCACGTTACATCAATGCACCCGTGGTTGTTTGACATATCTCGACTCGGTTGAGATTTAGATTTAGGTCACATAAATGTGCACCCGAGTTAAGGAAAATCATTTATTAAAGACGTGCCTAACGCAACTAGCGTATTGTTATTTTGGGGAAGGCCGTAAAATTCGCTAAACGGCCTGTCCCGAATTCTAAGTGTTTTAATATATACATTTAGAGGGCCCCGCAGCTTGTGCATTTTGTTTGTCGAGGCTCATCTCATTTTTTATTAAAAGGAATTTACAACGTCATGGAAATGCATCTCGGGCCATGCCACAATCAATGTGCCCGTGACTAGAGACATATTTCGACTCCGTTGAGATTTGGATTTGGGTCACATAAATGTGCACCCGAGTTTAAGAAGATAACGTTATTAAATACGCGCCTAAAGCAACTAGCGTATTATTATTTTTCGGTGAGGGCCGTGAAATTTGCTAAACGGACCGTCCCGGAATCTAAATATTCATTATGATATATATATATATCTATGAGGGCCCCGCAATTTGTCTCTTTTATTTGGCGAGGCTCGTCTCATTTTTATTTATTTATTTATTTGTTTATTTTTTTTAAAAAAAAAAAAAGAGGACAAGGCTAAAATAACTACATTTTTGCTACTTTGCTAGGTCATGGGTTGTGGATTGAACTTATTTGATGAAACGAGTATTTTTTCGCGGAATTAAAATTACTACTATGATTTTAACATTACTACTGCATGTATAAACAATTATTAAGACAAACTAAATAATTAACACCTTTCGGAATGTGTACAAACATTTATCGCAACAAATATTTGGATAACAATAATTTGAGCATGAGGAAACAAGATGCCGAACAACTACTTCACATAACGAAACAAAGGGAAAGACATTCACGGCCAAATTTCAATGCCATACGGAGTTAATAAGCAAGAAATAGCAATTAGCAAACATCATATATATATGTCTCGCTCAATTCGCGTATTATCCGCATGAACTAGGATGGTATTTCAAAACATCACATATACATATTACTAACAGTAAATATGAAGGACACGGACAGAGATGACCTACTTGAGATTAACGTCCGATGCATTGGACCTGCGACGAAATCTCGGACAACAACCTTGACGTACCGGACCTCGACGAACCAAAGACGACCTCAACGGACTGCACGACAACAGTGAAGGAACAACGATAACATGGGATGATTGGTTGTCGTGTTTGGACAGAACAGCTGAAGCAGTGGTGGTGGGTCGACGAGGAAAGCAACAGCAGATGCTGCTTGATAGCAGCTGAGGCGCGGGGTCGTTTACGGGTTCAGCTAGTGAGGAAGGAGCGGCTACAGAGGGTTTTAACAGTAGGGTTGCGGGTGGTTGACGGAGGGGGAGCTAGTTGCGACGGTCGCCGGATTCTGCTGGTTCAGCAGGTGGTCGTGGGGGTGTGACTGGTTTCAGTTGACGACGGAGGCGAAGTAACAGTGCTCGTCGGATTTAATGGAGGAAGAAAGCGATGATCGTTCGGACGTGAGGGGGGCGTCGCGGCTGGTTTTGGGTAGGTGTTTGGACGTGGTGTTTGGGTGGTGGCGTTTGGACAAGATGGTGATGGAGTTGGGCTGGTAGGTTTTTTACAGTAGGGTTTTGGTCTTCTTCCAAAAGAGGAAGAAGATGAACAGTGATTGTTCAAAAATTTTCCAAGTCCCGTTCGTTGGTTGTTTGGTCGTCGACTGGACAGTGACGACGAGGGGGGGAGCTGGTGGTTGACGGTGGTCGTGAGGGTGTGGGACTGGTTGGTTTGGGTCGGGTTCCGACTGGTTTTGGGTGAGGGTTCGTTAGGGTTTTTTGTTCTTCTCCTTTTGGAGAAGATGTATCAACAGTGGTGCCCTTCAAAAAATTTCAAAAGTCCTCCTTTCCAAAATTTTCCAAGTCCGTTCTTGTAGCCTTTGCCAAGACAAAATGAGCCCCACGAGTGGTGGGGTTCGAGACTTGTGTCCCCCACGCGTGGTGAGGTTCCCCGTGTGTCGTGTTCCGTCCGTGTTCCCCACGCGTGGTGGACTCGGATTATTATGGGCTAGGTCTGAAATTAGGCCTAAAAACGGGTAGTTTGAACCCGAATATTATTCTTTTGCCCGGACCCGATTAAAACACGACTTTGTTCGACTAATCCTATATAAGCAAAATAGCTACCAAAATAAGACTAATATTTAAACAAAACTATATCTTTTTTAATGTTTTTTCAAGATTAAAATAGCTACGAAATATTAATAAAACTATATATTTGTAATTTTCATTTTTATATAAAGATAAAATATAAAGTAATATTTTTGTATTTTTCAAAATTTAAAATGACTACAAAACATTAATAGAACTATCTTTTTTTTTTGGTAATTTTCGAAATTATATAAAGTACAAAATAAGGTACTATTTTTTGTATTTTTCAAGTTTATGAGAAATACATAAACTAAAAATTTATATATATTTTTTTGTAATTTTTCTTTTTGCAACGAAATAAAGCAAAATAGTCAAAATAGCTATATTAGACCCAATTTCACATATTCACGCTAAAAATGTGAAAATTCTCGGGGAGGGTCAAAAATCAGGTGTCTACAATGACGTCGTGGGGAGGCTGTGGTGTAATTTTGGGTTCCCAAATGATAATTGCCAAGGCATTCTGCAGCTTGAATAGCCTTGGGCAGGGTGTCTACCCGTTGTCTCTGTAGTTCCATACGGGTATGAGGTTTCAAACCTTCTATGAATGCGAAGAGTTTGTCTTTGTCCCCCATGTCGCGTATGTTTAGCATGAGTGCGGAGAATTTGCGCACGTACTCCCGCACTGATTTGGTGTGGCGGAGTTCCCATAGCTTTCTCCTTGCATTGTATTCCACATTTTCGGGGAAGAACTACAGGCGTATGGCTACCTTCAATTCATCCCATGTCTGGAGAGTATCTTCACCGACCTTGATGGATTCGTATTTGACCCGCCACCAAAGTTTGGCATCGCCCTGAAGATACATGGCAGCAGTCGCTACCTTTTTGGATTCTTCCAAATGGCCCACGGCATCAAAGTATTGTTCGATGTCGAAGATGAAGTTTTCCACTTCTTTAGCATCCCGGGATCCGTCGTATGGCTTTGGCTCCGGTATCTTAAGCTTTTGTGGAATGGGGGTGAGGTTTGCTGCACCCCTGATGTGGTTGTCGCCTCCTCGAAGTAGGCTCTGTAGGGCAGCATTGACAACATTGAGCTTGCCTGTCAAGTCATCTATGGTTTGCTGCATGGCAGTTAGTCTGTCTGCCCCTTGTTGCCGATGGGCTAAATCATCGGCACGCTCCTATTTGAGGTCCTCAAATTTGCCATGAATATTGGCAGTTTCGATGGCTGCCGTTTGTCGGTCATCGTCAGAGTCACGACTGATGTTTGCAATGTCATTTTCTGCCTGCCGCATTCGGCGGTCCAGGTCGTCCAACCTTTGCACTAGGTTGTTGTTTTGATCAAGCACCGTATCCACGATGGGTCGTAATCGTTCAACCGTCTCTTCTAGGAATGCTAGATGCTCCCCATGATTCACCATGGTCAGAAATAGTGATGATGGCAAATGTGTTCCCTCATCCGATGTCGAGCCTAGGCTCTGATACCAACTGTTACGCAACGCCTTCCTGATGTTCTTTGGAAGGGCAATGTAAGCCTAAACAACCGATGTCAGTGCGGTTGCAGTCCGCCAATGAGGTCCCCTCCGCACGCTAGACTAGATTGTCAGTGCCGTGTGGGAAAACCAATGTCACGAGCAATTGCGGAAGCTAAGAGAGAATTGGGTTTTGAATGATGATGATGATGATTTTATTGATGACTGAAATACTGATTACAAAAGATGCGGTGTCGAGGGGGAGAGACACCAGTACAGAAAATTGTTTGGTTGAAAATGTTTGATTGTTTGGTCCCCCTTAATAATGCTTAAAAAATATAAACCAACATTACATGACTAGTCCTAATAAAGCTGTAGAAGCACACTGAATGAAAATGATGTAAACTAGCCTATAATTACAATGAAAAGGACTTAGTTTATTACAAGGTAGAACTAAGTCCGATGGCAGCAACTTTGTCTTGCGGGTCAGGGTCTGCGCGCGCGTTGCTGTGGGCGCGCGCGACACTTGCTGTGTTGGCTTGAGGCTGGGCGCTGGTGCTTGGCATCAGGGTCTGTGCGCAAGGCGCTGCTGGAATGGGCCTTCAGTTGGGCGCTAGCGAGGCATCAGTATCTGCGCGTGCGGCATTGTCAGGGCGCGCGACGCTGTTGTCATTGGCCAGCCCTTGGGCGCTGGCGAGAGGCATCGATGCTGGAGAACCAGAGCATTTTGTTGAAGCAATGCAGGTGATAGACTCTGATAAGTGGAAGCTAGCCATGAAAGAAGAGATGAATTCTCTTCAAAAGAATAAAACATGGATACTTACGGAGTTACCAAAAGGAAAGAAGGCATTGCAGAACAAGTGGGTGTACAGAGTCAAGGAAGAGCATGATGGTAAGAAGAGATACAAAGCACGATTAGTAGTAAAAGGCTTTCAGCAGAAGGAAGGAATTGACTACACTGAGATCTTCTCTCATGTTGTCAAATTAACTACTATCAGGTTGGTGCTAAGTATTGTAGCTGCAGAAAATTTGCATTTGGAGCAGCTAGATGTTAAAACTGCTTTCTTGCATGGTGACCTTGAAGAAGACATCTACATGAAGCAACCTGAAGGTTTTCAAGTTTCTGGTAAAGAAAAACTTGTGTGTAAGTTGAAGAAGAGTTTGTATGGTTTGAAACAAGCTCCCCGACAATGGTACAAGAAATTTGATAGATTCATGCATAAAAATGGTTTCACACGATGTGAGATGGACCACTGCTGTTATATCAAAAATCTTGATGAATCCTATATTATTTTACTGTTGTACGTTGATGATATGCTAATTGCAGGATCTAGCATAAATGAGATCAATTTGGTTAAGCAACAACTGGTAGAGTAGTTTGAAATGAAAGACTTAGGACCAACTAAGCAAATGCTTGGGATGAGGATTAGCAGAAACAGGTCGGAAGGAACCTTAAAATTGTCTCAAGAAAAGTACATACAGAAGGTACTAAGCAGGTTCAGTCTTCATGATGCAAAGACCAGAAGCACTCCACCCGGAAGCCGTCTAAATTTGTCAAAGGACCAATCACCTAAGACAGACGAAGAAAGGAAGTACATGTCCAAAGTTCTGTATGCTTCAGCAGTAGGAAGTTTGATGTATGCTATGGTTTGCACTAGACCTGACATAGCCCATGCAGTTAGAGTTGTCAGTAGATACATGTCAGATCCAGGAAAGGAGCATTGGGAAGGTGTAAAATGGATATTGCGATATCTCAAAGGCACCTCAGGTATGACACTTTGTTTTAAAAGGAGCAATATTATCTTACAAGGTTTTGCTGATGCAAATTTAGGCGGCGATCTGGATAGTCGAAAAAGTACCATGGGCTACTTGTTCACCTTGGGTGGTACTGCTATTAGTTGGATGTCCAGACTTCAGAAAAGTGTTGCTCTATCTACCACTGAAGCAGAGTACACGACAATCTCAGACGTTGGAAAAGAGATGATTTGGCTCAAGAATTTTCTTAAAGAGCTAGATAAAGAGCAGGACAATTGTGAGCTTTTCAGCGATAGCCAGAGTGCAATTCATCTTGCCAAGAATCCAGTGTTTCATGCAAGATCGAAGCATATCCAGTTGAGGTATCATCATATCCGAGAGTTGATAAATGAAGGAACTCTTTCCTTACAAAAGATACCAGGATCAAAGAACCCGTCAGCACGTTGACCAAAGTTGTCGGTGTTGACAATTTGAGGCTGTGCACTGCCTCAGTTAGCCTTCAAGACTGATAGAGTGAAGGCGCCACCAGAGAATAGCAAATCTTTCTTTATTTTCTTTCTTGATGTAACATAGGTTTGAAGGGGAGATTGATAGGACCAAACCTATTGTTGTATGTGAAAGTAGACAAAACAAAAGAAAGAAAAATAAAAAAGAGATGAAAATATGATGTAAGCGCTTACATCGATATTCTTGTGATGTAAGCGCTTACCTCGGCATTCTTATGATGTAAGCGCTTATATCGGCATTCTTATGATGTAAGCGCTTACCTCGGCAGAGCATTCAAATGCCTATAAATAGGGGTCTACATTTTCATTTGTAGAACATCCCAAAACTTCTTCTTTCTCTCTTCAATTAATAAAGAGTTATTCTTTGTGTGACCGTGGAGTAGGCAAAAATTACCGAACTACATAAATCTTATCTTGTCTTGTCTTATGCAATTTATTACTTTTCTCTCTTAAATATTCTTTTCTCTCTTAAATATTCTTTTCTTTCTATTAGCTTGATACGCTTCCCAACAACTCCGAGGGGAAGGTAATCCAAAAGCTACACAAAAAACAGGCAGGAAATGATCTCCGGAGTTCATCTCATTCTACCAGAGACCTCGATAGCATTATTTTATAATTATTAATTGTAAACTACACAATCTCTCAATTTTCCAACCAACTAAAGAAAAAGGCTTAAATATATTATTTTCTACTCTATAAGTTCTAAAGGAGGATGCAACACATTAGGGCGTCAAGTAATCAATGCGTAGTGCTTGATAAAAGCTGTTCTCTCTTTCTCTCCCCATATATATCAAATTAAAAGTTGATTTAATGCATTAAAGAGAAATATAAAGGTCAACATCTAATAAAAATTAATAGTTAAAGAAATAAAACAGACCAAATTCACCATCCAGGAGTTCTTCACACAATCTTTCTAACGCATCTAATACATCTTTCAAAGAATGAGAAGCTCAAGCAAACCTTTGACCAATTCGTATATAGTTTTTGCTTTTCGCAATGTAATTGAATTTCTCAAAAAGCCACACGTGAAAACCAACTTAAAAACCATTCACTTTCAGCAGAATCAGGGATGATTTAATACATCTAACAATAAGAAGATTATTGCAATTTATATGTTAGTACAAATCACAATACTCATCCAACAATGAAGATTATTGCAGATAATGAGGATACGATATTATAATACAACTATAAGGAAAGTTAAAAGAAACCTTTAAATAGAAAATTTACTATACGCTATTGGGGTCTTCATATGATGTTTCAATCTAGCTATCGTCTTTCTCAACTTCCTCCTTCAACTTCGAAAGAGCAAAGTCTGAGTGTACACAAAGGCAGACAAATAATAATGGATATATGATGAAATTTATTATTAAGACTAATAGAATATATAAATGTCTGATGTAAAAACTCATCAATAAAATTTAGTATCTTCTTTTACAGAGATGTCACCTCCAAAAATATTAAGTCATAAACAAAGTTTTTTACGGGCCATCAATTGTTTCTACCAGAAAATTAGTTCTTCCGTGTTGGTCGTCCTTTCTCATGGGAAGCTACAGACCTATGGCCCTGAAAGAAGGAGGCGGGGGGATTGGGGGGGGGGGGGAGGTCTGAACCAAAAGGGAACCAGAAGGTTATCAGTACTAATAAAAAGGAAGCAGCGCATATGAAATAATCATGAAGGCTTACAGCTGATACAACCTTTGTATTAGGATTTTTCTTGTTAAATTTCTTCTTGATTCCTCACTGCTTAAACAATGAACATTTGTCACAACTACAGATCACGACTGCATCACTAAGGAAAAAGAAATTCCTAAATTTTTCCGTGGTAGCTTCAAAAGCAAACTAAAATGACATGCTTACAATTTTCAGTAAAATACAATGAAAAAAAATCAATACTGCATAATTATACTTAAAAATGAGAGGAAAATGATGAAATAACAGTAAACATCAATAAAATGAAAATCAAAATATAAGGGAG
Source organism: Nicotiana tabacum (assembly GCF_000715075.1). NCBI lineage: Eukaryota > Viridiplantae > Streptophyta > Magnoliopsida > Solanales > Solanaceae > Nicotiana > Nicotiana tabacum. The sequence continues at coordinate 25,566,050 of NC_134095.1, forward strand.
GCTTCATCGATCTTAGATGCTTTTTAATTAAACGAAAAAAGAAGAATTTTGACTCTACTCCAATAATAGATAGAATTTACAGCACAAGCTTGCACCTGGGTTACTGGGTATCTATTCTCAAACATGCATGAGCAAATCAAAAAATTATTGACATGCACGAACAAATCAAACAAATAATCCGAGCGTACAGAAATATTATCGGATACCCACCAAAAGAATAAGAAACCAATTAATACCCAGCAAATGGTAATCACCAAAGAAAATATTGTAACCAATTAAAGATTGCAGGAAAAAAAAAAACTCACCGATAGAACAGCATAATTTGAAAAATGAACATAGAAATTCTGGAATAGAGAAAGAGAAGAAAAAAGTGAGAAGAAATTACAAAGACTTACCACAGAAATTTCTAGAATAACTATAAGAAAATTTAGTAAATTTTACGGGAGTCGGTAGTAAAACAACTGTGACGACTGGTCGTCTCATTAGTTACCGCTCTGTTTCCCCTATTTTAGCTTCTTTACGTTTCGTTATTCGTGTTTTATGTGATCGGATTAATTAGTTCAATTCGGAGAGGATTTGGTAAGAAATGAGACACTTAGTCTCTTTTAAGAAGGTTTAAGTTGGAAATGTCAACCAGATGTTCACTTATGTGTTAGAAGGCTCGGAAGTGAGTTCTGATGATTCGATTAAGCTTTGGGAGGTGATTTGTGACTTAGGAGCGCAATCGGAATGGGTTTTGGAGTTGTAGTGAAGATTTAGGCTTAAATTGGCGAAATTGATATTTTGGCGGTTCCGTTTGATAGGCGAAATTTTGATATAGGGGTCGGAATGGAATTCCGAGAGTGACAGTAGCTTCATTGTGTCATTTGGGATGTGTGTGCAAAATATTAGGTCATTCGGACGAGATTTGATAGACTTTTTGATTGAAAGCATAATTTAAGAGTTCCTGGAGTTCTTAGGCTTGAATCCTATGATAAATTGGTGATTGATGTTGTTGTGAGCGTTCCGAAGTTTTGAAAAAGTTTGAACGATGTCATGGGATGTGTTGGTACAATTGGTTTGAAGTTCCGGGAACTCCGGGTAGGTTCCGGGATGTTTTAGGCCGAAAATCATAGCTGTAGCAGGTCCAGAAGGGTTGCAGGTCTCGGAACTCACTCGCGCGGTCCGCACAAAAAGAAGTGCGGCCGCGGTATGTGCTGCGCGGACCGCATAAAATAATGTGCGGCCGCGGTAGGTGTCGTGCGGACTGCACAAAATGGTGTGCGACCGCGGTGAAGAACATTCCGCTGGTCCTACTTCGGAAGCCCATATCTTTTGATCTACAAGGAGTTTGAGATGATTCAAAAACGAAAGTTGTAGCTCTTCGTGTCTAGTTTCCAGAAGGTAAAGATATCTTAATTTAGACATCTGTAGCGAAAGTTATGGTCAAAATACTAAAGTCTGTCGCTGTAGAAGAAAGCTTGTGCGGCCGCGGTCGTTTTTGTGAGGACCGCACGGGTTTTGTGCGGACCGCGGTCTATTTTGTGCGGCCCGTGATGGTGGAAATCTGTGGGGTACTCTATGAATACGAGGTTTTGGATTTTATTTGATATTTTGACCTAGAGAGCTCGGATTTTGGCGATTTTTCGTAGGTTTTTCAAGAAATTCATCGGGGTAATTGATTCTAACTCATATTTGGCTAGAGTACATGAATCTATCATTGAATTCATCATTTAATTCGTGATACGGGATGGAATTTGGGAAGAAAATTGTGAACTCTTTCAAAAATATAAAATGATGATTTGAAGGACCAAATGGTATCGGAATTGGATAATTTTCGTATGGATAGACTCGTGAGAGTATAAGGATTCTAGTTTGTGAATTTTGTCAAATTTCGAGATATGGGCCCGGGGGTCGGGTTTGACCAATTTCTGGAATTTTGTGATAATTCGATTGTTTTCGCTTGGGCTTTGTTCCCTTAGCACATTGTGACGTATTCGTTCTGATTTTGGATAAATTCGACGCACGTGGAGGCCAATTCGAGGGGCAAAGGCGTCGCGAACTAGAGAATTAGCCGGTTCGAGGTGAGTAATGGTTGTAAATGATGTCCTGAGGGTTTGAAACCCCGGATTGCACATCATAGTCCTATATTGAGGTGAGACACGCGTTGGGTGATGAGCGTGGGGTCTTTTACTACTGGGGATTGTGGCTTGGTCCGTCCCGATTGATGATTTTACCGCGTATTTGACTGAAATTTATTTGTTATCGTCATAATTTGGTCCGATTGCCATATTTGGGCTTCGTGCCAACTATTTGAACTCTCCGGGGATTTTTATCACTAATTCCTTACTGTTTGACTTATTACTTGAACTCAGTCCTGTTTATATTTACTGTTTTACAAACTCAGCCACTTTTATTCGTATTTGAACTTAAAGGATATTTTTAAATGATGTTTTGGGTTGAGAACTACTGTTTTACTAATGCTCGAGGGGCTTATGATGATTTTCGGACTGAGTGAGGCCAAGGGCCATATGTGAGAATATGCTGAGTGATATCAGGCCGAGGGCCTGAGATACTTTTTATTGCCACAAGATGGCTTGATATTGCGCTTGGGCCGTAAGGGGCCCCTCCAAAGTCTGCACCCCCATAATGAGCACGGGTACCCATCATGATTTGAAAGTGAGCCCGAGGGGCTGATACTGTACTGAGAGTGAGCCTGAGGGGCTGATATTGTACCGAGAGTGATCCCGAGGGGCTGATACTATTCTGAATGATTGTTACTGTGCCCGAGGGGCGGATTTCTACTTGTTATTCACCTGCTAAATTACCTGTTTTACTTGGTTTAAAGGAACTTCATTTGATTTCTTCATGGATTTACTGCCTTAAGTGATTTTACTGCTTGATATAGAATTGCTTTGTGCCTTTACGTGTTTTCTTGCTTTCAACCATTATTTGTGATTATTACTCATTGAGTTGGAGTACTCACATTACTCCCTGCACCGTGTGTGCAGATTTAGGCGTCTCAGAGTCCGCTCCTGAGTGTTGATCCTCCCAGTGCAGGTAGTGTTTTCGGAGACTACGAGGTAGAAGTTGGCGTCTGCAGCCCCCGTGCCTCCCTTATCTTACTATTTTCATGTTCTTGAACTTCTGTAACGGATTTCGTATCTAGTAGACGGGTATCCGGAACTATTAGTTGCTCATGACTTGTGACACCCCGGTTTGTGCTGTGTTGGGATGGTTTCTACTGTTATTATCGTTAATTCCGCAAATTATGATTATTATATCATGTTTTAGAACTACTCATGGTATTTAAGTGTTTAAAAGAGGTGGTCTTTTTTGGTCTGGCTGGCCTTATCTTCACAAGAGACGTCATCACGACCGGGTTAGGAGAATTGGGTCGTGACAACAACGAAGATTGATGGAAGATAAATTGACAGTAGAACTTTGAAGCACGCTGGCCCAATTTGTGCAAAATTGATTAAAAATTAGAGGCAGTAGAAATTTCTAGACTGAGAGGAGCATGTTAGGTAGGTGGGAGAGAATAGTTTTACACAACAATATGTTGTACACGTATTTTCTTGGAAAAGATTGATGTCCAATTACCAATTTATCCCTATATGAACTTGCAATTATCAAAGTACCCTTGTTCGTACTTGTTCATACACCCCAACTCCCCTTTCTAAATAATAGTAAAAAGTAATAAAGTAAACTAATGTGAAGATAGTTATTGCAATATCTACTACTCTTTTTGAAAAAAAAAAAAAATCATTAATGAACAGAACATCATGAAATGAAAAAATTACTTACTAAATGATTCTTTTTATAATAAAAACGTAACAATATTAATGAGAAACTTGTTATATGTTAGATTAATACTAGTTAGAGGAGCAACTTAAATCCTGGTGTTTAAAATTTAATGAACTGTAGTTCAACAATGAAAAATAAAGTTTAGACGAAACTTGTTATATTTATATATGACTGAAAAAATGGATTCCCAAAAATGTCCAGCTTTAAACAGAAAAAATTATTTAATTTGAAATTAAAAGTTATATATTCGCAATTTAGAACTGTAGATATACTGAACAAAAATTAGAATCCTGACCAAACTTACAGATCTGGTTGAAAAAGTACAAAACTATTTAATCTTTTCTAAAAATGTCACGTTTAAAAATTCCACATGCTCATGAAAAGCACCTTTTCTAAGAGTGTAAGTTGAAAATTGCCAAGTTCTGGAAAGGTGCATGTGTATAGTCAAAAAAGTTAAAATAAACACACACTTGCCCACAAATGTGCAATTCTTTGGCGCCAATTTATACATGCTCCAAAAAATAATAATGGATTATATATATATATATATATATATATATATATATATATATATATATATATATATATATATATATATATATATATATATTATGTAGTAGATATAATTATTTTTCGTCTTTCCTACTATCCAATCTTGCCTAATTTTTTTCGGCTTTATTGTGTCGGCATTGGCTGTATGCCATTTATCTAAATTATATCTCATCTAAAATCAGGAACTCAAGGCCTAGAGTAGGCCCATTTGATTCGATCCATTAACTCGCTGCCAGGCCTTGTTAGGCAACTTATAGCCCGTTTGGCCAAACTGCAAAAATCAGCTTATTTTGAGAAGTGTTTTTTTCTAAAAGTATTTTTCTCAAAAGTATTTTTGGTGAGAGGCAATTTTTGTTTGGCTAATTAGTTTGAAAAGCACTTCTGAGCAGCAATTAGTGTTTGATCAAACTTTAAAAAATTGCTTCTAAGTGTATTTTTCTCAAAAGTGCTTCTAAAAAAAGTGCTTTTGGAGAGAAGCTACTTTTTTCTGCTTCTCCAAAACTGTTTCTGCTTTTCTTCAAAAGCACTTTTCTTTCCTTCCAAAAGCTTAGCCAAACACCTCAATTTTTGGCCAAAAATATTTTTTACAAAAAAAAAGTACTTTTCGCCAAAAAGAAGCTTGACCAAACATGCTATTAACCTATGAGGCTGCTAGCTTTGTTGGAAAGTTATGGAGTTTTAACTTATCGTGGAATTCTGCAAGTTTCACCCGTGAAATTTAAAATTTCGTGAAAATAGCTATTTTTCAATTAGAAAGCGGAAAAGTGAATTATACTTTGTTGGTCCAAGGATTGAATATCTTGTACACTTTCTTAAGAAGCCCATCAGTCACGAATTCCATCTTGATTCTTTTTGGTTACAAATTTGTGATTCTGAATATATTTCGTTCTAAATTTCCATTCCTTTATTTTTCATTTTCTTTTCTCTACTTTCATCTAAGCCTCTAAAATTGTGAAGAATCTCGCACTAAAAGATTCTTAACCTATAAATGATAAGAATGGAGATAAATAAGTTTAGTTTTAGTTACTGGAGTCCAATACGTAGGTTTATATATTGTTGAAATACATGTTTATACCACCTGCTAATCATTTTTTCCTTAATCTACGCAGTGAGTTTAAGCTTTTCGCCTGTCTTTATATTAAAGCTCAACTCTTAAAGTAAGTGAGGACGTCGTTAGTATGAGATGAAAATGAAACAATGCAATAAGCCAACCCCATTTATGCTTATGCCGTGAGAAATGTTATGTTTGAGCTTTATTTACACTCTTTATCTCTTTAAAAGAATATTTTGACTAAATTACTTTTATCTTTTTCTTGATGAGTAATTAATGATATTGTTCCCGGAGTAATTGTATGACCCAAAATATAGATCTTGGTTTTATACAATTAAGATTTGTTGAGAAATAAGGTTAATCATAGTCAAAATAATATTCAATGATAGATCTAGCACTTTGAGGCCCATATTTACCGTATTTACCATATACTATTAAAGAAAGCAACCGTGGGACAATAATGGAGCTGTAATTAATAGAAAACGTAAAGAAGAACAATAAATAGTAACAAATGACTTTCAAATAGTAAATGAGATAAAGACAACCCGACAAAGATGAAATTTTCGGATGCCTTTCTGATAATGATGGATGATGATAAGCAACATATTCCAATTCTTCTTGGATCGGGGGAGAGGGATAAAAGAAAAGAAGTGTAAAGTCAAACTTTGTTTCTATTCAATAAATTGAGAATCTTGTACATAGAATGTTGATGAAATTCTTTACAAAAGGTCTCATTCCTTTCTGATCTACACATCTTTCTATTTATAAGGGCACATGGGCCAGAAAACTCTAGATAGCACAACAGAAAAGAATATCCATAGAATATTCTCTAGGGAATCTAAATCCTAAGACTGGTTGTTATTTCGTGCTGAGAGTCGACGCTTGTCCTCGTCCTTATCTTCCATCGATCCAGATTGACCTCGACTTTGCTTTATCTTTCACCTTTGATTTCGATCTTTTGGAATCATATCGACACGTCACAGCCTTCAACAGATTTATTACCGTTGACCCGGTCAAACAGATAAAATAAAATTTTTGCTCATACAGCTAGTCCCTCTGCTTGTCGATGTCGTCCTCGGGGACGAGCTGGATAAGTAGATAGTAATGGTCGTGGTCGTTGTCATAAGCGAACGATGTGGCATTATGAGAGCCGCATATTTCCAATTCATACCATTTTGATTTTCTCGGGTGACCTTTGGAGAGAAACGAATGTGGCTGAGACGTGATGTCAGGCATCATGATGATGTCTGCTCCTGATGCGTCATGTCGGAACACGCGTAGCTCACAGATTGGCTCTTCTGTTTCGACTGCAACTACAATCATGACGAGTCGCTTCAAATCCCAAGGTTCCTCCTTTATAAAAGGGGGGATGATCATAGAGTCCTTCTTCACTTTCGCTGATATAGCTTTTCTCATCTCCTCTGAAGTTTCTTTCCCTGCCTATCACTCTCTGAAACTTTCTTCCATTTTCTCAACTCTTTTTCCTTATAGACTTTATAAATTTCGCAAGCATGTATATCTTACCTTCTGGCGTTCATGGTGGAGACGTTTCTGGTATAAATGAAGAGGTTCCGGCTACCCCGCTAGTGGTTACGGCCCTCGTCCGTGGGGAAGTCGCCACTACCACCATTGACGTAGAGGCTCTTCTCTCGGTGGAAGAGATAATTCCTCGCAACCCTGACACAAAATTGCACCTTCAGCGGCAACTGAGGTGGTGACTTAGTTTTTCCGGTATTCTCTGACGGCCAATCATTTGGCGGAGTTTTAAGTCCAAATATGGCATTCCTTACCAAGTGGATCTTGTACCCGCAGGCAACAACGTGGTGTATACTTACCGTCCAGGGTATTGCGTCCTTTATGCCTACCCCTTCACCATCGGCTATTCCTTTATTTTTTCCCCTTCGATGGAGGAATTCTACCGCCACTACCGGGTTTGTCCGACTCAACTTGCGTCCTTGGTTTACAAAGTAATCAAAATACTTTTAATGTTTGCTGAGCTAGCTGACGTCGAGATCACTCTGCGGCATCTGGTGCATCTGTACATGCCTAACTTCTATCGGGGTACGATGTTCAATATTCTTTACTGAGGAAGCAAATCCCTCATCATGAAGATGGACAAAAAGGGTAGTCGACAATTTTGGCTCGACTTCATTTTCTTCAAGACCGAGTCCATTATGGCTGATGTCGCGAACTTCTCAGAAGATAGAATCATGCCCGTAAGTATATTTACTTATCTTCGTTTCATGTAATGGTACATTTTGACTTTGTGAGTTAACTCTTCTTATTTTGCATCTACTGTTCAGAGTCTTCAGTTGGTGACACATTGGGTTAGGCAGGTCCTTCCCTACGATTTAGGAATCTGAGATTGGTCGAGCTTCTAGCCGAAGTACAAATCGGCTCCCCCCGAAAGGTAATGTTGGTACGTTGTTCTCAAAGATGTTGTACTCTATTTCATTGATCTTATTGTATTCGTCTTTGTATTCCTTTCTAGGACATGCCAAGGAGGTTGCCAAGAGGAACCTAGCGCCGACACCTTCCTTCGGGAGAAGGAGGGGTGTTGCTTCCTCCACTCCTGCTTCTGGTTCAACCACTGTGCATGCTATCCATTCATCTCCTTCCTAGGTTGAAAATGAGGATATTTTCCCACACGACACGGATTTGAGGCCTCAAAAGAGGAGGGCCGTCGATGGGGGATCTGGTGTACTGATAGTGGTTGACTTATATGAAGTCTACCTCGATAACGAACAACCATGGCTGAAGGAGGTGTTGGGGTGGTCCATAAGTGCCTCAATTGGAGGAAGTCAACGACGTGGCTTCTTTGTGGCCTGGGAGGAACGAGGTCGCCATGGGGCCTCTAACAAAAATACTATACTTCTCGAGTGCGAGGAGCTTCCGTCCATTGAATTAGCTCAGGAAGCTTGCCCTGCTGATAAGGGGAAAGGCAAGATGCCCGTCGAGCAGGGTGATGAGCGAATTGAGCCCTTCGACGATAAATCTGATTCTGACTTCGATCCCAAAGAACATGAGATAATCAATTGTGGGACGAGTCAGATCGAGGTGAATGTAGAAGGGGTCGAGGACAATCACGATACCGGTGAATCACTACTTGCTTAAGAATACCGAGGATGTGATCCATGCATTCGGCCCCTTTCACTCCGACATTGAGAACCAGTCTCTCGGGGAGTTGAGTGAAAACACTCTATCTAAGAGTATCACCGACCTTTCTCACAGGGTCAGTCATTTCCTTCCTCTCTATTGTTTTGGCTTGGGCATAGTTTTGGATTTTACTTTACTCGCTCATTTAATTTTTACGTGTAGGCTATTATTGTAGAGATTGAGAATGTGCAGAGAGAGAAGAAGTGGAAGTAGGTCTATTAAAAGATGCGGGCCAAGCTTGAGGAGTTCCGAAGGCGGTATAGGGAGGCTGAAAGGAAGCTCCATGAGGGAGGTGATGTGACCGCTCTGAGGGAGGAGCTAAAAAGAAGGATAAGGAGTTTCTCGCATCCGTAGATCGATTAGTGTTCTTTAAGGGGAATTGAAGAGAAAATATGATGAACTCGAGTTGAGTAGGGGCGTGAAAGCTCGGTGCCGCGACCTCTAGAGTTGGGTTGACCAATTACAAGTTCAATTGGATGAGCGCCAGTTTGAAGTGCACGGGCTCAAGAGGAGGTAGCTGGTAAGCAACAACTTATTGAAGAGGTGGAATCCTCCCTGAAACAAGCTCGGAGAAGGCTGCTCTTGTTGAGTTGGCGAATAGAAGTCTCTATGCTGATTGGGATAATTTTTAATCGACAGCTGATGCTAAAGAGGCTAGGCTTGAGGAGAGGATTGGAGAGTTGGAGATAGAGAATACTGAGCCGTTTGAGTGGATTTCTGCTGCGGAGGGCGAGAATGCTAGACGGCTCAAACGGCCATCCACTTCTCATGCCTCTGAGTTTCCGACAATTCCACGAGAGCAGTACGAAGAGTGGATCCTTACCGAGGCTCGAGTAGAGGTGGTCCGAGAGTTGGGTTAGAAGTACTTCATCTACGTGACAGCCTTGGAGGAAGCTCGAGTGAAAGTTCATGAAGCTCAATTGGTCTGTTGTTACAACCCCGACACGCCTTAGCCTGATGCAGAGGAAGATGACGAAAGATGTTTCCCCGAGCTTGAAGACAACGCCTAGTGAGACTCTTCTTATACCTGAGGAGAGGATGAAGAGGGTGGTGGGGATCAAGGCGATGATGGTCATTAGACATTCTGCCCTTGTTTTGTTTAGTTTTTTGTACTTACTTTTTTTTGGCTCCTTCATGTGCCTTTGTAAAGACTTTTATCTAAATATCAAAATTCTTTTTTGTTTTATACGTCCTATCTTTGCATATTTTTTGTTTCTGTGGTTGTATGCTTTACTTCTATGCTTCTTCCCTTTGTTGTGACCCTTTGGGTTGCAATAGCTGCTGGGCTGGGGAGTTCTTTGGAGAATGTTTTTTTTGTGTAGGTGTGGAGTGGACAAGAGCCGAGGGGTTTTGTTAGGGTTTGTCGAACGTACCTTTTAGTTAAGGTGTGGCCAAGGGCCGAAGGGTCTTGTTCAATCTGGTCGAACGTACATATTTTTAGTTAAGATATGGCCATGGTCCAAGGAGTCTTGTTCGAGCTGGTCGAACGTACCTCTTAGTTGAGATATGGCCAAGGGCCTGGAGGTTTTGTTCGAGCTGGTCGAACATACCTCTTAGTTGAGATATGGCCAAGGACCGAGAAGTTTTGTTCGAGGTGGTCGAACGAAAGTCTTCTTAGTTAAGATGTGGCCTAGGACCGAATAGTCTTGTTCGAGCTGCTCGAATGTAGTTGAGAGACTTAGGAGAACAGTTTTAACAAACAAGCATCTCATTTATTTTAATCACATTGTGTTGATTACATCATTTCGCCCTGAGCCATCTTAGAGAAAATTACAAGTTTTTGGGTGCTGGGTGGCATTTCAGTCCTAGTCCCAGTATATCTAATCCCTTCATTATTCGATTCGGAGATTCTTAAGGAGTTGGGAAATGAAATATGGATGTTCTTGATTACTTCACCTCGAAACATCTTGTTCGTTGCCTCGTTAAAAACCTTCTTGAGAAAACCCTGTTGGGACAAAACTCAAGTGAAGGAAAAAGAGTACAACTTACAGGGCATTCCTTGTGTCTTAGAAATTAAAGTACTTTAGGTGGCTGATGTTCCAATTGTTTGGTAAGAGCTTTCCTTCCAATGTATCCTGTTGGAATGAACCATTGTCTGCCTTGCCTATGATTTTGTGTGGTTCGTCCCAATTGGTTCCTAGTTTCCCTTCTCGGGGGGTCTCTTCCTGCTTGGGTCTTGTCCTTGAGGACGTAGTCCCCGACCTTGAGTAACCGTACCTTGGCATTTCTGTTGTAGTCTACTTGTTGTTTCTGTGCGACTATCCTTACATATGCCATGTCTCTCCATTTTTCGACTTTGTTAAGATCCTGTCTTATGTTTTTGTCATTGTCATTGCCGCTTTTGTTGGTGTACCTTAGGTTGGGTTCTCCTACTTCGACCGGTATGACTGCTTTAGAGCCATAGACTAAGGAGTAAGGTGTTTCTCATGTACTTGTTTTTGGGGTTGTTCTATGTGCTCACAATACTCATGGGAGTGTCTCAGGCCACAGTCCCTTAGCATCTTTGAATCTCTTCTTCAAGATGTTCAAAATCAACTTGTTAGACGATTCTGCTTGCCTGTTGCTGGCCGGATGGTATGGGGTTGAGAGTATTTTGTTGATATGCCACTTTTCGAAAAACTCGGTGATTTTTCTCTTTGTGAACTGGGTTATGTTGTCGCAGCTTATTTTTTTGGGTAGGCCGAATTGGCAGATGACGTTCTTCCATATAAAGATGATTACTTCTTGCTCACGAATTTGGGCGAATGCACCTGCTTTCACCCATTTAGAGAAATAATTTGTCAAAACTAAAATAAATTTAACATTACCTCGTCCCAGAGGGAGTGGTCCAATGATGTCCAATCCCATCTGATGAACGACCATGTCGAGGTGATGGAGTAAAGGTGTTCAGTTGATTGGTGGATTATTGCAGCGTACTTTTAGCACTGTCCGCACTTCTTTATGAATTCTTGAGCGTCTTTCTTCCATGCGAGGCCAATAATATCCTGCCTGTATGAGGTACCTGACAATTGCTAAGTCACCAGAGTGACTACCACAATGGCCTTTATGGACTTCCTCGAGGACGCGTTGAGTCTGGTTTGGCCCAAGTAGTTTGACAAGGGGCCCCCGTACGTCCTTTTATAATTGACGAGGTTGTACCTTGCCGCTTGCATCCTTAACTTTCTGGCTTCCTTTTTATCATTTGGGTAATTTATAATGTAGTTACGCCAGTCCCAAGTTAAGTTAATGGATTTTACCTCGATGTGATCTAAAGTTGAGCTGAGGAGATAGACCATATTTTTGTCCCTAGGGGTTATGCTGTTTGTTGCGGTGGCTAGTTTTTTGAGACCGTCCACCTCGACATTCTAAGATCATGGAATCTAGTCGAGCTGACATTCATCGAATTTGGGTATCTGTTTGTAGATCTCGGTCTTGTATTTTTGTAACCTCTGCTCTTTGATTTAGAAAGTCCTAGTAACTTGGTTGACAATGAGCTGGAGTTGCAACATAGACTTAGGCACTTCACCCCATATCCGAGTGCTAGCCTCTCTCCTATAATTACGGCCTCATACTCGGCCTTATTGTTAGTCATATCTGGGCACCTTGTAGATTAAAGGATGACTTTGTTGGTTGGGACTTCAAGCATGAGCCCCAGTACCGACCCGCATGCATTGGATGCGTCGTCGATGTGCAAGACCCAGAGGTCTTACATCATGCTAGAAGCTTGCGTGGCTTTATTCTCGTCCTCGGGCACCACCTTGGCGTTAAAGACAACAACAAAGTCGACGAGCAATTATGATTTTATTGTTATGAAAGGTAGGTAAGTGATGTCGTGCTCACTTAACTTTATTTCCCATTTGGCCAGCCTCCCTGACAATTCAATTTTGTGCAGTATGCTCTTGAAAGGAAATGTGGTGATTACCGATATTGGATGTCATTGGAAGTATGGTCTTCACTTTCTTGAAGCTATGACAAGATTTAGAGCCAATTTCTTGAGGCGACGATACCTCGTCTCAGCGTCGATAAGTGTTTTACTGATATAGAAGATTGGAGATTGCGTACCTTTATCTTTTTGAACCAGGACTGCACTTACTGCTACTTCTAAAACAGCAAGGTAAACAAAGAGACGTTCTCCGGGCTTGGGCTTTGAGATTAGGGGTGGCGATGACCGGTTCCTTGAGCTCCTTCAACGCGTGTTTGCATTCGGATGTCCATTCGAGGCCGTTGTCCTTTTTGAGTACGTTGAAGAATTTGTGGCACCTGTCGGACGACCTCGAGATAAATCTGGATGGGGTAATGATTTGACCCGTCAATCTTTGGACTTATATCTTAGTGGTTAGGATTTATGATATCCCATCTATAGCCTTAATTTGATTAGGGTTGACCTCGATTTCGTGTTGTGATACTAGGAAACACATAAATTTACCTTGAAGTCATGCCAAACGCACATTTCTCGGGGTTGAGTTTCATCCCGTATTTCCTCAATATTTTGAATGCGTCCTTTAGATGGTCGATGTGGTCCTCACCCCTCAAGGATTTGACTAAATGTCATCGATGTATACTTCCATGGTTTTGTCGAGCTAGTTTTTGAACATCTCTATGACCCACCTTTGGTACGCGACCCCTGTGTCATTTAACCCAAATAGCATGACCCAATAGCAGTACGTTCTCCTATGAGTGATGAATGTAGTTTTCTCCTGGTCGTCCTCCTCCATTAATATCTGGTTGTAGCTCGAGTTAGCGTCCAGAAATCTCAGCAACTCATGTCCTACTGTGGCATCGATGAGCTGATCAATATACGACAATAGGAACGAATCCTTCAGACAGGCTTTGTTCAGATCAGTAAAGTCCACACACATTCTTCACTTCTCGTTCTTTGGACCATTACCATGTTAGCAATACACTTGGGGTACTTCAACTCCCTAATAGAGCTGTTGGCCAAGAGTTTCTCCTCTTCTTTGTGGATGGCTTCGTTGATGGCGGGGTTGAATTTTCATCTGACCTGCCTTACTGAAGGGTAGTAAGGGTCAATGTTTAGCTTGTGCATGGCTATCTCTTTGGGGATGCCTGGCGTATCTGTATGGCTAAAAGCGAACAAGTCTACGTTAGTTATTAAGAAATAACTGAACATACCTGGGTCCTTGAGTTTGCTGCCTATGTAGGCCTTTTTGTTAGGGTCGTTTGGGTCTAGTTAGACGGGATCGAGGTCTTCTATGGTTAAAGCTGGAGCTTTTACTGTTTCTGGATCCGTAATGGTGTATTTGGCTTCAACTTGAGAGGACCCCGACCTTGCTGATTGCTATGCTTCTTTTTCTTTCTCTTTCTTCTGTTGAGTAGTCGTACTATCTAGGGTGATCCGATAGCATTCCCTCGATTAATATTGTTCCTCTCGTATGCTGAATATTCCCAAGGGGGTTGGGAACTTAATAACTTGGCACAGGCTGGACGGGATTGCCCTCATCGGGTGTATCAATGGCCGATCCATGATGGCATTATACGTTGTGTCCTGGTCTATGATGTGGAATATGGTCTCCAGTGTCACCCTACCGTCAAAGACGAGAAGCGTGATCTCGCTCGAAGTTCGTTCAACGGCATTGTTAAAACTAGTTAGTGTGATGTAGTGCAACACTATCTTATCTTCGAGTCGCATCTGTACGAGGACTCGAGGGTGGATAATGCACGCTCCGCTTCCATCGTCAACCATAATCCACCTAATATAAGATGTTCTATCCTTTGTCACTGAGCAACTCTTTTAGGTGTCCTTGTTGCAGCAGAGTCGCCACTTCTAAGCTTAGAGCGTGGAAATCCTCTGTCTTGTGTCCTCGATCGTGGTAGAACTCAAAAAAGGTGTCCGACTTCCTGATGTTTGGGTCAGACCTCATCTTTGACAGTCACTTCACCTTCGGTCCGAGCTTCTCGAGCACGTAGACCACCTTTGTTAGTGACACACAGAAATTGTGAGCAGATAGTAAAGGAGCCATACCTCGGTCTCTTCTGGGGTTTTCTGATCTCGGCCTAGATGGTCCATCTTTGCGGTGGAAGTTGGGGATGGGTGGTCTGATGTAAGGTTGATGACGATCTCTACTGATCGCAATATTGGAGGGCCTCTCCTTATATTATCCCTACGTTCCCTCTTGAGTTCGGATTACACTAAGATGAGTCATCGGATTGGATGTTGAGGTATTCGTCGTCTGCTCTATCGTCAACACAATAGGCATTATGGACCTCGTCTCAAGTGGCTGGTGGATATTTCATCAATCGGCTTAACAACTTTCTAGTCGCCCTCGACCCTTCTCTATTCAGCCCGTTCTAGAAGGCTATTATGACCATTCCTTCAGAGATATTTGGTAAAGTCTTCCTTACTCTGTTGAACCGAGTTAAGAAGTCTCTTAGTCCTTCTCCTGGGGATTTCCTGATAGCGAAGATGTCGTTTACCCTAGTTTCGGTCTTCTTAGCCCCGACATGCGCCATTACGAACTTGTCCGCCATTTCCTCGAATGTTTCTATTGAGTAGGCCGGCAGCTGTGAATACCACGTCATTAAGATTGAGGTCACATGTTTTTTGGTGAGGTCGTTTCCCTTTACTGCGGTGACGTAATGGGTCACATGGTCCTCACGATCAGTTGTCCCGTCATAGATTCAGAGGTACAAGGGCATCTTGAAAGGTTTTGATATGGCATGAGGAGTTGCTTCCTCCTTGCACAAACCTGCCGGCATCTCTTTTTGGTACCAATATATGTGTGGTAAAAAAATTATTCTGATTCTTCATAATATGCTAATTTGGTGAACCAACAATAATGATGTTTAACCGTTGTTGATTCAGTGCACCAACATAAATAATGAAATTGAATAGTAGGCTCTTTACTTCCTTCACAAATTATTTTTAATTTACATTCCTGTCCAAAAATATTACTAATAATAGTGTTTAATATAAGGGTAATGTCGTCATTCAATTTTATAAGGAAAATTTAGTATTTAGACTTTTTACTAGGGTTGTTCCCACCTATACTAAGTATGGTATAGTATGATATGATGATATAATGATGATATATGATATATGATTAGAGACTTCACACTTATATAATATATGATAGTATATGATTATTGTAGAAGAATTTTCGAGAAAGAAAAACGTATCATTTGTTATTTTATCTCGATATTATTATCTAGAGGTTGTTATTCCATATTGAGTGTGGTTTAAAAATAAATTTTAATTTTAGTATTATTAATATAAATAGTACTGATATCGCTTGTACCAGAATAAAAAATTGGGCAACCAAAATAATTAAAGTAGTGATTTACAAATATTTTGCGTTTGAGCTGACATCAAGTAAGGGAACCATCTAGTAATAATCTGTACAAATTTTCCTTTAAACCTTCCCAAAAGATGTTTTTTCAAAATTGGCAAGGGAATCAGAACCTTAAATTTCATATTCAGTCTAGCATTGATCCAATCGGTCATTTTTAATGGAGAGGTACAATTACTATATTTCTTTCACTATATACAATGGCTATCTATACCATATAGCTCACATTCAGTCAAGGTTACTTTTATGCAAACGCTATTCTCTTCCTCTTACCCCTTTTCATGAAATGCTTTTGTCAGGATCCTTTTTGCCCCTTCCATATTTACTTCCTCATTTTCCATCTCTCTATCATAATCTATTTTTGTGAAACCTTTGCCTTCATAACCCACGAGCCCCTTACGATATCCATAAGATAAGACTGACGTGGAAAGATGAGGTATAATTACTATATTTCTCTTCTGCATCTGCATGTGTTCGTATACAAGCAAGATCTCTTGTGTTTAATTCTCGAAAGAATTGATACTGAATTTTTGAATCCACACTTACCATATCTTTCTTAAAAAATATAGAGAAAATAAATAATTATACAATTGGAAAATTGGGAGAGAAATGGCTTATCATCGGGTGAAGCCTATACCTTCGGCCAAAGTAGGCTGCCGATGAGATTTGCACAACGTGTCTCTTCCGAAACGCGGGGAACCTAATGTGTGGGTATTGGAGAAAATATATTGTGAGATTTATATTGGGTATATAAAACTTTTATGATTAGAAAATTTATTGTAGTTACAAAAGAATCTATCTAGAAATATAAATAAAATCTAAAATACAAACAATCAATGGAAGAGAGATGTTTAGTGTACTAAATAAATATCCACTTAGAATACTGTAGTCAGCAGAAGAAATAGTCTGGAGAAATTAAATTAATAATAAAATAATAATTATTATTTTTTGAATATTTTCCTAGAGAATTTCTTTGGGAATTACTTGCAGATTTTCATATGAAATCCCCAAGAAAATTTTCATTTTTCCCCAATTGTTTTAGTATTTTTTGAGATAAAATTCGGAAGTAACTTACTTACATGCAGATTCAATCCCCAAATAACTTGGGGATTTTAAAATCGACTACAAAGGTTTTTCCATCGATAGCACTTTTCTTGTAGTGATAAAACTTTTGTGCAAATCCTATTTTCATGAAATGTTGTTGTCATGATCCCTTTTTTCCCTTTTCTTATTTACTTCTCTTCTTGCTCATTTATCATCTCTTTCTCACATTCTATTTTTGTGAAAACTTTTGGCATCATAATTGTAACGATTCGATCGTTCATTCTGAGAGTTATAACCTCATTTCCCCCATATATGCTTATTTATGTGTTGTTAAGTTGTGTTGAGTTGTATCTAGTTGGTAGGTTTGAGTTCAGAGTAGTTTTGGAGTGAAATGAACAATTAGTCTCTTAGTTAGAAAGCTAAGTTAGAAAAGTCAACCGGAAGTTGAATTATGAGTAAATGAATTCGGATTTGGATTTTTTATGATTCGATTAGCTTCGTTGGGTGATTTTAAACTGAGGAGTATATCCGGAATGTAATTTGGAGGTCCGTGGTAGAATTAGGCTTGAATTGGCGAAAGTTGGAAGTTTAGAAGTTCTTAGGCTTGAATTCGAGGTTGATTTGGTGTTTTGGTGTTGTTTTGGGTGTTCCGGAGGTTCGATTAAGTTCAGGTAGTGATATATGACTTGTTGGAATTATTGGTTGAGGTCCCGAAGGTCTCGGGTGAGTTTCAGATAGGTTTGGGTTGTGTTGCGCTCGTTTTTCTTATGTTTCGACACCGTTTCTTCCAGCATAAATGATATCATATTGAACAAATGAGCTGCAATTTCTTTTTTGATTGAAGCATTAGATCCATATCATAATTACGGACCCGTAGCAAAAAGAATCGTCAAATTTGGACATCGTAGGAGAATTTTATGGTCATTTTACTACGAATTAGGTTGCAAGATTTTTCAGATTAATTACGTAATTGCCACTGACTGTGCATTTAAAAAGCTGCGCTATTTGCAAATATTAAAACCTA
Source organism: Nicotiana tabacum (assembly GCF_000715075.1). NCBI lineage: Eukaryota > Viridiplantae > Streptophyta > Magnoliopsida > Solanales > Solanaceae > Nicotiana > Nicotiana tabacum. The sequence goes on from NC_134095.1 coordinate 25,583,949, forward strand.
CATATCTCATTCATTATGAGGTCAAATTGAGTGATTCAAAAGCCTAACTTGACTAGAATTTCACAAGGAATCCATTAGAGGCATAAAAAGAGAGTTTCGAGATCGTTTGGCATGAGAAATGAGGCAGAATATCTGGCAAAAAAATATATAAAACTAGGGTTTGTTCATTCGGTCATGTTTTGAGTTGGGGAGCTCGGATTTAGGCGATTTTGGAGGCGATTTTCACCATACGGATTGGGGTAAGTGTTCTCTACTTGATTTTGGTTATATTTCATGAATCCATCATCGTTTTTGGGATTTGATTGATGATTTCAAAGTGAAATTGAGGGAGTTAGGGTTTGAGTTTTGGAGAGTTTTAAGTGAGGATCTGAGGGACCAAATGGAGTTCGATTTTGATAAATTTTATATGGTTAGACTCGGGAGAGAACGAATTTTATTATTCTGCCATTTTTGATTGATTCTGAGATGTGGGCCCGGGGGCCGGATTTTGGCTGATTTCCGATTTTTGGCATATTTTGTAGTTTTTATTGTGAAATTCGATTCATTAGCCTATGTTGATAGTATTAATCTGATTATGGTTAGATTCGGAGCTTTTGGAGACCGAGTCCCGAGACGAGGGCATCCCGGAGTAGGATTTCACGCTGTTAAGGTAAGTAACAATGTTAACTTTGGCCTTGAGGGTATAAACCCGGAGAATTTGATATCATGTGATTGTTTAGAGGTGATACCAATGCTAGGTGACGATCGTGTGGGTGTATACCTCGTGGGATTGAGACTTGGTCCGTCCCGTGAGGTTGTGAGGCCTAATAACCATTATCTGTGCTTATGAATTTACTTGTCTGCCTTCATATTAGAGATCATGCTTAGGCTTTATTCATTCTCACATTATTTGTACTCAGTAATAGAAATTATTGTACATGTTTACCTCAGTCTCTATTATTTGCTAATATGTTGTGATACTTGATGTGGGTTGTGTTCCCTTATTTGTTGATGATGGTGAGGCTAGTGAGGTACATGATTGAGTAAGGCCGAGGGCCTGGTTGTGAGGATATTAATACCATAGTGCATGAGTTGTCCGCGTAGCACGTGAGTTGACCGTGCGAGTCCAGGTATTGATACCATAGCGCATGAGTTGTCTGCGTAGCACGTGAGTTGACCGTGCGGATCTAGGTATTGATATGGTAGCACATGATTTGTCCGTGCTTAGCTCTTAGGCTTTGGGAGCCCCTCCAGAGTCTGTACACACCCCCACTGAGCGTAGAGTGTTGAGTGTTTTGAGTGCATTGAGTGCTAAGTGCGAGTGATGAGTGATGGAGTGACACTACTGTGAAGTTATATTTATTTATGTTGTAGCTACATTTATCTGTTAAATTTCTTTGTGGCATTTACTGAGTTATAGAATCTACCTGTTTATTTATGTTTATTGTAAATTGTGAAAATAAATAATTGGACTGTTTTACTTAGCTCGTCACTACTGCTCAGTTCCTTAGCTATTTCCGTTACTACTGAGTCGGTTGTACTCATACTACACCCTGCACTTTATGTGCATATCCAGGTGAGTTAGAGCGCGGCGATCGTTGAGTTCAGGCCGACTATCTGTGGAGATTGCAAGGTAGCTGCTAGTGTCCGCAGGACCTTGTTACTCATTTTGTCATTTCTTCTTATAGACAGTTATATATCTTGGTTCATAGTTTTAGACACTCACGACTTAGTGACACCCTGATGCTTGGGGCTAGCTTTCATATTTTATAGTATTTATATTTAGAGTTGGTTTAGTTTATCAGGAATTAAATTATTGGAAATGTTTTATTAAATTCTTATAATCAAATTAGTAGTTATATTTTGGGAATAGGCTTGCCTTGTAACACGATAGGCGCCATCATGATCATGGTTAGATTTTGGACCTTGACAATAACCCCTTAGCATAGCCATAAGATAAAGACGCACGTGCTTACTTTTGAAAAGATGAGGTACAATTACTATATTTCTCTTTTGTATTCATATACATGCAGAATCTCTTTTTCTTCCCGGTAAGCAAGAAATTCGGATGACCAAAATTTTCTTAAAAAGTTTACTTCAGCTTGCAATCCGTATATTCAATAATTAATAATCTGCAAACCTACACAGAAAGTGTTTAGAAATCACTCAATATGGTGAAACAATGATTTGTAATTTATTGCACCATTGAGCAGTCGATAAGACTGACTTAGTGAATAGGAAACAAAAAATAAAGAAAAAAGTGACAATTCCATCATTTTGGTGTTTCAATTTTGAAATTCTGACTCATAAAGTTGAGCCCTATCTACTATTATTTAGGAGGGGCTCAATTCTTGCATTTATGACAACGAAAAATTCTTTTATCTTTTTAAGTCACCTCTAAAGGCAATGAATTTAACTTATATTCATTGGCTTAAAAGAGTAAATTCAAGATAAGTATGATAAGTTGAACAATCTAAAAAATATAGGCAGACAACTTGCAATAACATGTTTAATTATACTCATAGTATAAGCCCACGTTTAGACATAAATTTGGTTGAAACTTGAAAACATAATTTTTGAAGTTGTGTTGAAAAATAATTTTTAGAAGTTAAAGTTGTGTTTGGACCAGTATTATATTTGAAAAAATGTTGAAGTTTTATGAGTACAAGAAAATTTTTTACCCAAAAATTATTTTTTGGGAACATGAATTTTTTTTTCAAAATTGGTCACATTCTATGAACAAACGACTACAAGAAAAACACGTATTACATGGAGATTTTATTGGGGATTATATAGGAAAATCTGCAGGAAACTAAGTTTCCTGATAGAAAAACCTTCGTAGGTAATTATTACCTGCGAATTCTTAAAATTCGCAGGTAAGTTACTTGCGAATTTTGAATCCGCGTGTAAATTACCTAGGGTTTTAAATTTACATGTAAATTACTTGCGGATTTTTTCATAGAAAATTCTAAATATTTGTATGGGGTAAAATCGGTTGATAACAAGTGGCTAAATAGTAAGGTAACACGTGGAACCGAGAGAAGACAACAGTGATGTCGACGAATAATCAACATCTGTTACAAAGTTTGTAACCGGTACACGATGGATGCCGAAGGGAGCACAATCGATGGTAATGACTTAAAGGCTTGACATCAGATAATATTTAATGAGCAGCCGTTACAAAGAATAATGCATTCAAAGTTATCCGTTATACACCCATCAATGACATTTTTATTCTCATACAAGAAGAGCTTGATTTTAGGATCTTGTCCCTCTAAAGATATCTATAAACATCAGATTGACAACTCTATTGAAATTAAATACCTGACATATTTCTTGGTTCTATCATCGGAACTGCTAAGTCCTAGTTAGGCTTGTTATTTCCTTTAACTTTATTCATTAATTCAATTTTTGTTCTTACTTATTTATCATTTTTGGATCAAATCGATTCGCTTGTCTATAAAGCACGCTACAAATTAAATTGTACCATTTTGGGTAAACAGTTTGGCGCCCACCGTGGGGCACAAACACTTGCGTAATTGCTTTGATTCATTCATTTATTACTAACAAGTTTTAGTTATTTCCTTAGTAAAATCAGATATGGCGACTAATGATGTCAATAACACACACAATGTTGGCATTGAACGAGAAAAATTATCCCAGTGTGATGACCTAATCAGCGAGACCCAACTCCTAATTATGCGAAGGAGGAACATGTCGTAGAGACGATCAAACTCTCGAAAGAATAATAGAGAGCAATCATGGATCACCTCTCAAGATAGGATCGGGTGATGACTGAATTAAAATAAGCATTGTCAGGTACTTCATTAATGCGAGCGGAACGGGACCGATTCCTCCAAGTGTTCCCACAAATCAACGGCTCAAAGAATCGATAATAACACCCTAAGGGCGAAGTCGGTCTTGACGAAGCCGGAGGGATCAATAGCGTATAAGGGAATAACAATGCGAGTGATCCTTTCAAAAACGAGCTCATGAGATTCATGAGGGAGATGAACAAACAAATAGATCAGAATGCGAAGGAGTATCATGCTCGGATGGACCAAATTTTGGGCACGCTGCCGGTGTTGAAGGGCCTGGATTCAAAAAAGTAAACGCAGTTTCCGTTTAACTGAGTGTGGCACTTGAATTGATCCTAAAGAGGTTCAAAACGGTGGACATACCAAAGTACGATAGGACTTTGGATCTGCAGGAGCACATCACGACCTACACCATGGAAGTGAAAGAAAATGATTTGGCTCAACATGAGATCGAGTCGGTCATATTAAAGAATTTCGGCTAAACCCTTACAAAGGGGGCCCTAACATGGCAGCCACATGGCCGGATGTCCATAGCCGTTACGAGTCAAAAATAAGGATAAAAGACGATCCGCTTGGCTTATCGGTATCGACCAGGGGATGGGGTCGAGCCAAAATTTTGGACAAGTTTAAAAATGACTTTAATGCAGATCGACGATCCTCTAGGGGTCGTTTTCTGTCATATGAGAGGACCGATGGGCATAACAGCAAAGGGTTTTAGCCATCAGACAGGTTTTTGTCACGACAGATGGACATATCGAGGCTGAAACAATAGGTCGTTATAGGAAAAAGAGGTGTCAGGGGACCGAGATACCCCATATCCTAGGTTATCATATTACAACTTTAACATCAGCCTGGTAGAATTGGTGTCGCCAATGAGGGATCCTAGTTTCTGATGTGAATTCCATGGGACTCATAGCCATAGAACTGGGGACAACCGACATCTTTGAGAGGAGGTGGCGACATTGTTAAAAAATAACCATCTTAGAGAATTTTAAGTGACCATGCCAAAAACAATTATGGCCGAATCTGGGACAATACGGAGCTATCGAAGGCAGAAGTATGATCACATTGGATGGCAATTAACATAATATTCGGAGGGAGCCAGGTCAATAGGGTAACTTTTTCAGTAGTGAAGAAAATGAAAATATCCGTGACTCACGGCAAAAGAGTCCGGGAAGTCTCGAAGGACGACATCACCTTCATAGAGGAGGACGCGGACAGACTTCTTCTACCATACAATGACGTTTTGGTAATCTCCCTCGATGTTTGGGATTTTAAAATTAAGCGTGTTTTGGTTGATCCAGGAAGTTCAGTCAATATCATACAATGGAGAGTTATGGAGCAAGCAAAATTAATCAAAAAAATCATTCTGGCGACAAAGCTCCTAGCTGGCTTCAACTTGATAAGCGTGACAACTCGAGAAGATATTTTGCTTCCCACTCAAGCCGAAGGTGTAATAAAGACCACCATGTTTAAAGTGGTTGATGGCGACATGGGCATAACGTGATCCTCGGGAGGTCGTGGATACATGTGATGAAGGTTGTACCCTCAACATATCATCAATTGTTGAAATTTCTAACGCCGGAAGGAATCAAGCAAATAAAAGGAGACCAACGGCGGCAAGGAAGATGAACGCGGTGATTGTTTCCAATAGCAAGGGTAAATAGACCAATAAATAGCAATTATAGGAACCGATGCCTTCTACCTTTCCGATTGAAGACGATAAAGGCGGGGAGTCATCGGAATCCTACCAGGTTCCGAGATATTTTCCGATACCAGAGGAGACGGATGCGACAAAGTCGACCGCGGAAGAACTCGAACAAGTGGCTTTATTGAAAGTGTTTTTGGAAAGAAAATTTCATATGGGAACAAGATTAAGCCCCGAGCTCAGGTAAGAACTTATAAATTTCCTTAAAGTCAACATTGATTGCTTACATGGTCGCACTCAGATATGACAGGGATACCATTGGAGGTAGCGGTCCATAAACTAAGTCTGGATCTCAACTTTCCACTAGTAAGGCAAGAGAAGCGCCCAATAGCAGAGGTGAGGAACAGGTTTGTCAAAGAAAAGGTAATCTGACTACTCAACATCGATTCGATCTGGGAGGTAAAATATCCTGAATGGTTAGTAAATGTATTTGTAGTACCCAAAAAGAATAGCAAATTTAGAATGTATGTAGACTATAAGGATTTGAATAAGGCGTGCCCCAAAGACTCATTCTATTGCCGAACATTGATCAAATGATAGATGTTATGGCCGGGCACGAGCTACTGAGTTTCCTAGATGCTTATTCTAGGTATAACTAGATTAGAATGAACCCGGAAGATCAGGAAAAAACTTCTTTGATCACAAATTTTGGCACATATTGCTATAATGTGATGCCTTTTGGGCTTAAGAACGCTGGATCCACTTATTATAGGCTCGTTAATAACATGTTTGAAAATCAGATAGACAAAACGATGGAAGTGTATATTGTTGACATGTTAGTTAAGTGTCTAAATGCATGCAATCATTTAAAACATCTCCAAGAAACTTTCGACATTCTGAGGAAGTACAACATGAAACTCAACCTGAAGTAATGTGCCTTCGGGGTGGACTCAGGGAAATTCTTGGGGTTCTTGGTTTCGCAGAGAGGGATCAAGGTAAATACTAACAAAATCAAAGCCATCGAGGATATCACAGACCCGCTACACATCCATAATCAAGACTCTACTAGACACGGCTCATAGACAATCCCTAGGACAGACTTGCTCTGATACCAAGTTTGTCACGACCCAAACTGGAGGGCCATGACTAGCACCCGACCATACTTGCCGAGCACCAACGTACATTTTATCTAACCTTTTTTTATTATCTTTTAGGGTTGACGAGATCAATATAAATGGTAGACATGGATCATGGACAACCAACAATAAAATATGATGGCATGAACATACATAGCAGGGGATGACCAGACAATCAAGAAACTATATATAAGGTACGAGCTACCACGCTACCATGAAAAACTATACAACAAAAACCAGCCGACAAGGCATACCAAACTATACATGAGTCGACACTTGTCTATGAGCCTCTAAATGAACATAAGTGTTGCAACATAGCCGGAACAAGGCCCCGACATACCCATAATGTCTATAACAAAAATGCATACCAAGACCACGGCAAGTCCGGAGAAGGGATCTCGCCAATCATTGCTGAACTGGACAACCTACTGTGGTGGGGGAGCTGTACCTGCCTGTCGATTAGGGCCTGCAGCACGACATGCAACGTCCACAAACAAAAGGACGTCAGTACGAATAAAGTACTGAGAATGTAAGGCAGGGAACTATAAATACGAACAGTAATGTAAGCAGGGATAGAGAATATACAACCTGAAACATCTGAGTACCTCTGAGGGCTACTGACATGAAATGCATGATACATATGTATGTATACATAAGCTTTTAAAACATACGCCTCTGTGGGCGTCATCATCATCATATCATACCCAGCCATAATAGGCTCGGTAAAAACGTACCCGACCGTCATAAGGCTTGGTAGAATCGTACCCGGCCACGTGGAGCTCGGTAAAACCCAACTGATTAGTGGTTGCACAATAGGTGTCGTACCCGGCCGACTATAGCGTGGCTTGGTAGAGTAAAATAGTTACATATATAATGCATGCTGGACTCATGGAATCACATTCTAAACCTTTCGGAGTGACGTAAGGTCGGTATCCTCTGTACACGCTATTAGGACTAACTCTTCACTATTAACCTTATAAGAATCATGAAGTACCAACAACATTGATAACATAAGAATAAGAGAAGCAACATTAACATCAATCGTTCCTTAAGAGGCAAAGCAATGTAAGTACTGCTAGCTTCTAAGAGTAGAGTATCTTTGGAAGCTCGTTCATTACATTATGTACAATCGGAGTCGTGCAAAAGAAGAAAAGGGATAGCCTCACATACCTTGTATATACTTCCCCAATCACAAGCTATGCAATTGTCACAACTCCTTAGTCTACAATAAGAGAAACGATACTATCGTTATCATTTAAGCGTCATAACTATTATGTATCGACCACAACCTATTTTACGTTGAAACGGACAACACCTCCCCTATATATATGACTTCACACCATTCAAAACAATCACCAAACAACATCAATAATAAACATATTGAGCCTCCCAAAACAGTCCACACACAACCTAATTACCTCATACATACGACGGCCACCGTAGTCGTGTCAAACGACCCAGAAATGTTACGAATAACTATCAGCCCACAACCCTACATATATATGGTGTTTCTCCACACTTTTCCACCTCCAAAACTCCACAAAATAGTAGTAAAACACGTAGCCCAATAGCAACACAAAACAGTCCACAAAACAGTCCTCTACAAGTGAATAATTCGAACTCACGGCTTCCGATCACCGTCCCGTGAGTTCTTACATGTATAGAACGAATTACCATGAATTCACAGCAGCAAAAAATGCATGAAAGATGGCAGTAACTTACCTTACTTGTTGGATAACTCAGCCCTTCCCTTGGTTCTTCAAACTCTACGGCTGTCCGCAAGAATAACATGCATCAGAACCTCGACGGCACAATCCAAAGTGGGCCTTGCCGCACTGATCACAATATGGTGTTGTGGGTCTCGTCTGACTAGTATCCCTATGATGTTGCGAACCTAATGCCTGCGAACTCTGACCTGGACCAGAATGGGTAAATCGATCATATCGAGGCCTCTAAAACTGTGGAGGAGCACTAGCTATAGGTGGCACCGAACTCCTCGAAGACTGGGGCCTGACGCTGCCTCTGAAGTCATTAGAATACCTTGCAAATATCTCCCTCTTATGCTGGCCCCTATCCTTCTCCCTATCTGCCCTTTGATGGTGCTTATGATCCTCTCGGGTCTAGGCATAAGCCTGAATATGGGAAATATCCATGCCCTCCACCAAGGAGGCTGTCGTGCACTAATTTATCAGATGTGGTCCCAATCCGTTCACGAACAAATGCACACTATCACTCATCTCGGCCACCATATGGGGAGCATACCTTGCTAAAGAATCGAACTGCCTACTGTACTCTCGCACACTCATATTACCTTGTCTAAGGTTCAAAAACTTATCAGCTCTAGCTCGTCGTATCTCAACTGGCAAGTAGTGACGAAGAAAGGCCTCAGAAAATTCCTTCCACACAGCTGGAGGAGCGTTCGAACCCTTGGATCTCTCCCAACTATCATACCAGAGAACCGCTAAATCCCGTAGCCGATAAAAAGCCAACTCTACTGCTTTTGTATCACTAACATGCATAACCCGCAGTGTACGATGAACCTGGTTAATAAAAGTCTGCGGGTCCTCCTTGGGGTCTGATCCTGTAAACACTGGAGGGTTTAAATTAATAAAATCACAAACTCTCGTACTAACTGGTTTATCAGCAGCACCTGTATTCTGCCTCTGAGCCTGAGCAGCTACCAAGCTAGTCAATAACTGCAAAGCATATCCTGGTCTGTAGTGCCAGACGGAGCAATTGGAGGTGTTGGATGCCTCCTAATATCCTCTGGAGGAGACAGGGTAGATGAGGTATGAGACGACATCTCACTCTCAACCTCACTTTGGCCTGCTCTGGCTTGGGGCACCTGACTGGTACCTTCTCCCACAGCTGTATCAAGCCGTCTACTAATTGTTTGCTTCCTAGTCGAAGGCATCGCTGAAAGAAAACAAGGTAAATATTAGAGACGAACACTTATGACTCAACTCTACGCACGATCTAGATTCAGGAAGAAGGTAACAACCCTAGATGTCATGTATCCTCCTGATTATAAATGTGGTGTGCTACACATCCATAATCAAGACTCTACTAGGCACGGCTCATAGACAATCCCTAAGACAGACTTGCTCTGATACCAAGTTTGTCACGACCCAAACTGGAGGGTCATGACTAGCATCCGACCATACTTGCCAAGCACCAACGTACATTTTATGTCACGACCCAAACTGGAGGGCCATGACTAGCACCTGATCATACTTGTCGAGCACAACGTACATTTTATCTAAAAAAAATTATTATCTTTTAGGGTTGACGAGATCAATATAAATGGTAGACATGGATCATGGACAACCAACAATAAAATATGATGGCATGAACATACATAGCAGGGGATGACCAGACAATCAAGAAACTACATATAAAGTACGAGCTACCACGCTACCATGAAAGACTATACAACAAAACCCAGCCGACAAGGCATACCAAACTATACATGAGTCGACACTTGTCTATGAGCCTCTAAATGAACATAAGTGCTGCAATATAGCCGGAACAGGGACCCGACATACTCATAATGTCTATAACAAAAATGCATACCAAGACCACGGCAAGTCCGGAGAAGGGATCTCGCCAATCACTGCTGAACTGGACAACCTACTGTGGTGGGGGAGCTGCACCTGACTGTCTATTAGGGCCTGCAGCATGACATGCAGCATCCATAGACAAAAGGACGTCAGTACGAATAAAGTACTGAGTATGTAAGGCAAGGAACCATAAATACGAACAATAATGTAAGCAAGGATAGAGAATATACAACCTGAAACATCTGAGTACCTCTGAGGGCTACTGACATGAAATGCATAATACATATGTATGTATACATAAGCTTTTAAAACATACGCCTCTGTGGGCGTCATCATCATCATATCGTACCCAGCCATAATAGGCTCGGTAAAAACGTACCCGACTGTCATAAGGCTTGGTAGAATCATACCCGGCCACGTGGAGCTCGGTAAAACCCAACTGATTAGTGGTTGCACAAGAGGTGTCGTACCCGACCGACTATAGTGCGGCTCGGTAGAGTAAAATAGATACATATATAATGCATGTTGGACTCATGAAATCACATTCTAAACCTTTCGGAGTGACGTAATGTCGGTATCCTCTGTACACGCTATTAGGACTAACTCTTCACTATTAACCTTATAAGAATGAGGAAGTACCAACAACATTGATAACATAAGAATAAGAGAAGCAACATTAACATCAATCGTTCCTTAAGAGGGAAAGCAATGTAAGTACTGCTAGCTTCTAAGAGTAGAGTATCTTTGGAAGCTCGTTCATTAAATTATGTACAATCGGAGTCGTGCAAAAGAAGGAAAGGGATAGCCTCACATACCTTGTATATACTGCCCCAATCACAAGCTATGCAATTGTCATAACTCCTTAGTCTACAATAAGAGAAACGATACTATCATTATCATTTAAGCGTCATAACTATTATGTATCGACCACAACCTATTTTACGTTGAAACGGACAACACCTCCCCTATATATATGACTTCACACCATTCAAAACAATCACCAAACAACATCAATAATAAACATATTGAGCCTCCCAAAACAGTCCACGCACAACCTAATTACATCATACATACGATGGCCACCGTAGTCGTGTCAAACGACCCGGAAATGTTACGAATAACTATCAGCCCACAACCCTACATATATATGGTGTTTCTCCACACCCTTCCACCTCCAAAACTCCACAAAATAGTAGTAAAACACGCAGCCCAATAGCAACACAAAACAATCCATAAAACAGTCCGCTACAAGTGAATAACTCGAACTCACGGCTTCCGATCACCGTCCCGTAAGTTCTTACATGTATAGAATGAATTACCATGAATTCACAGCAGCGAAAAAAGATGGAAGTAACTTACCTTACTTGTTGGATAACTCAGCCCTTCCCTTGGTTCTTTAAACTCTAGGTTTTACCTTCAAATAGAACTTGAAAGAGAGGAAAAATCGATTAGGGTTTGTGTGGGATTTTTGGGGAGGAGTTGCAGGGGTTAACTTTGGTTTTGAGGGTCTGAAATATGGATGAAATAACTGAGTTCATAACCCCTTAAAATTCCTCTCTTGGCCGACTTAGGCCTTTTAATTTTGTCCAATCATTTTGGCAAGTAGGTGATGCACCTACTTTTCATCTACCAATCTACGCAGGCATGCAAAAATATGAATATCTCTATACTCCGAGATCATATTGACAAACGGTTTAATGCGTTGGAAACTAGACTCATAGATCTGTAATTTTGTGGGTAGATCACCCGTAATTCCTTGTAAATTAGGAGAAAAGCTTAGAAACATTTATCCTAATGTTTAAGTAAAATTATGAACCTAAGTTGCGACAACGTTTGTCGACTTTTGTTTCATAACTCGTTTGACTTCAAGACTTATGATACGGATATTATATGATTCAAATACCTTAATACATGACCTCTTGAGTGTATTAAGAACCTCTAGGTTTACCTGAAAATACGAGTTACAACATCCTTGATTCGTTTAACTTCTAATACTTGTTAATCACCCTTATACACCCTTGTATCACTTAAGACCAATAGGATTAACTTCTTATCATCTCAAAGGTAATTCCTTCTTGGATTTATGTTAACTAATATATGGCATGAACTAACGCGTGTGGATATGGGTTGTAACACCCTTCCCCCCTTAGGAACATTCGTCCTCGAATGTAAGGGTTCATGGGGAGTTTAAATCATCGTGGATTCCGGCCAAGTTTCTCCCATAAATAGAGGACAAACTTGCAAGCGGTTAACCCAACGTATGGCCTTACAAGAGTATGCAAAGCATTATGGACATGTACATTATCTGCATATCGCCATTTTGTATTAAGGAAGAGTATTCTCAAGTTATTGCTTACCTCATAGAGCCATTTCACCTTCCAATGTATCATGTGTTCCACCAGCATCCTTGTTATCTTCATTCTTGAATAGGTACGGGTATTTAGACTTCATCTCCTCTTCTGCTTCCCATGTTATTTCTTTCATATTCTTGTTCCTCCACAATACTTTGATGGAAGCTACATCTTTTGTTCTCAGCTTTCGGACTTGTCGATCTAATATAGCCACTGGCACTTCTTCATATGATAGGTCCTCTGTAACCTGTACATCTTTGATAGGGACGACTCGAGAAGGGTCTCCAATACATTTCCTCAACATAGATACAAGGAATACCGGGTCGACAAATTCCAATTTGGATGGCAATTCTAACTCATAAGCAACCTGTCCAATCCGTCGAAGAATTTTATACAGCCCGATATACCTTGGACTCAGCTTACCTTTCTTCCCAAAATGCATAATACCCTTCATTGGTGAGATCCTCGGGAAAACCCAATCACCAACCTCAAACTCCAGATTACGACGTCGGACATCGGAATAAGATTTTTGCCTGCTTTGTGCCGTCCTCAATCGCTCCTGTATCACTTTCACCTTCTCAATAGCTTGGTGAATCAAATCTGGCCCATATAATTCTGTTTCACCGACTTTGAACCATCCAACTGGTGATCTACATCTTCTCCCGTATAGTGCCTTGTATGGGGCCATTTTAATACTGGAATGTAGCTATTATTGTAGGCGAATTCTATGAGTATAAGATGGTCATCCCAATTTCCCTTAAAATCTAGAACACATGCTCGTAGCATATCTTCCAGTGTCTAAATGGTATGTTCAGCCTGTCCGCCAGTCTGTGGATGAAGTGCAGTGCTAAGATTCACTTGTGTGCCTAAACCATTCTGAAAAGACATCCAAAAGTTAGCTTTAAATTGAGCTCCTCGGTCTGATATAATAGCTACCGACACACCATGAAGCCTAACAATCTCCTTGATATACAACTTCGCATAATCTTCAGCCGTGTAAGTTGTCTTTACTGGCAGAAAATGGGCACATTTTGTAAGTCGATCAATTATTACCCAGATGGAGTCAAACTTATAATAAGAGTGAGGTAATCCAATAATAAGGTCCATCCATATTAATCACCTCCCATTTCCAGGTCAGAATCTCTATATTCTGAAGCAATCCACTGGGTTTCTGATGTTCTATCTTTACTTGTTAACAATTGGGACACTGGGCTACAAATTCTGCAATAGACTTTTTCATGTTATCCCACCAATACTGCTCCTTGACATCATGATATATCTTTGTCGAGCTGGGATGGATGGAATATCGGGATTGATGAATCTCATTCATAATCTTCTCTTGCAACCCTGCCACATTAGGCACACATAATCGGCCCTGGTATCTCAGTGCCCCATTTCTTCTGATCTCAAAAGCCATACTTTTACACTGTTGAATGCTCTATCTTAATCGTACTAAGATAGGATCTTCATATTGTCGTGCTTTTACCTCGGCTACCAAAAATGATTCTGATGTATTCTGTACAGTAACACCCCCGTCATCAGAGTCCAACAATCTGATTCTTATATTGGCTAGCTGATGAAGCTCTTTAGTCAACCCCCATCTACTTTCCTCAATATGTACTAAGCTTCCCATTGATTTACGGCTGAGAGCGTCTGCCACAACATTGGCTTTACCGAGATGATACAATATCTCAACGTCGTAGTCTTTCAGTAATTCAAGACACCTACGCTGCCTCAAATTCAACTCTTTCTGCTTGAAGATGTATTGTAAACTCTTGTGATCTGTGTAGATGTCAACATGGACACCGTATAAGTAGCGCCTCCATATCTTCAAAGCATATATTACTGCAGCCAATTCCAAATCATGGGTTGGATTATTCTTTTCATACTTCTTCAATTGTCTTGATGCATAAGCAATCACCTTCCCACACTGCATCAATACGCACCCTAAACCTATACCTGAGGAATCACAATATACCACATAACCTTCTGTTCCTTCAGGGAGAGTGAGCACTGGTACGGATGTCAATCGATTCTTCAGCTCCTGAAAACTACGTTCACAAGTGTCAGACCACTGGAACTTGGTAGCTTTCTGTGTTAACTTAGTCAATGGTGATGATATAGAGGAAAACCCTTCTACAAACCACCTATAATATCCTACTAGCCCTAGGAAGCTGCGGACTTCTGATGGTGTTGTAGGTCTTGGCCAATTCTTTACTGTATCGTTCTTCTGAGTGTCGACACTAATACCCTCGTCAGATATCACAAGGCCAAGGAACGCTACTGAGTTCAGCCAAAATTCACATTTGGAGAGCTTAGCATATAACTTATGATCCTGAAGCGTCTGTAATACTATCCGCAAGTGTCCCACATGTTCCGCCTCCGAACGAGAATATACTAGAATGTCATCAATGAATATAATCACGAACACATCAAGATAGGGCCTAAATATAGTATTCATAAGATCCATAAAAGCTGCTGGGGCATTTGTTAGCCCGAACGACATCACCAAGAACTTAAAGTGCCTGTATCTTGTCTGGAAGGCCGTCTTTGGAATATCCTTATCCTTAACCCTCACCTGATGATACCCTGAATGTAAATCAATCTTGGAGAAATACTTGTCACCCTGGATTTGGTCAAACAGGTCATCAATTCTTGGAAGTGGATACTTGTTCTTTATAGTAAACTTATTCAACTGTCGATAGTCGATACACATCCGTAACGACCCGTCTTTCTTCCGCACGAATAGGACTGGTGCACCCCAAGGTGAAGTGCTAGGTCTAATGAAGCCCTTATCCAGCAAGTCCTTCAACTGCACCTTCAACTCTCGCAACTCTGCCGTGGCCATTATGTATGGAGGGATAGAGATCGGTTGAGTGTCAGGCAACACATCAATGCTAAACTCAATCTCCCTTTCAGGAGGAAGGCCTGGGAGTTCATCTGGGAAAACATCTGGGAATTCGTTTACCATGGGGATTGATTGTAAAGTAGGCGGTTTCGCCTCCGCATCCCTAAAGCGAACGAAATGATAAATGTAACCTTTTGAGATCATTTTCCTTGCCTTAAGATAGGAAATAAACCTACCTTTTGGTGTAGCAATATTCCCTTTCCATTCAATGATGGGTTCACCAGGAAATTGAAACCTAACCATCTTCGTACGACAGTCAACATTTGCATAGCATGAGGCCAACCAGTCCATTCCCATTATCACATCAAAATCAACCATTTCTAACTCAAATAAATTTGCCGAGGTTTGACGACTACAAATCATCACAGTGCAACCTCTATATACCCTTCTAGCAATCACAGAATCTCCTATCGGAGTAGATACCGCAAGGGGTTTACTTATCAATTCAGGTTCAATGCCAAACTTATTAGCCACAAAGGGTGTAACATATGATAATGTAGATCCCGGATCAATCAATGCATATACATCATAAGAAAACAGAGATAATATACCTATAACAACATCTGGAGACGACTCGAGATCCTGTCAACTTACTAGAGCATAGGTTCAATTTTGACCATCACTCAAACTCGGCACTGCACCTCTACCTCTACCACGACCTGTCGACTACTGAAAACCCCGTGCTGGAGGTCAAACTGATGAGGAAGAAGCAGACACAGATCCAGTCAGCTGACCATACCATCACCTCCCCTGTTAGGACAATCCCGCATCATATGGCCAGGCTGTCCGCAAGAATAACATGCATCAGAACCTCGACGGCACAGTCCAAAGTGGGCCTTGCCGCAATGATCACAACGTGGTGTTGTGGGTCTCGTCTGACTAGTATCCCTGTGATGTTGCGAGCCTGATGCCTGCGAACTCTGACCTGGACCAGAATGGGTAAATCGATCATATTGAGGCCTCTGAAACTGTGGAGGAACACTAGCTATAGGTGGCACCGAACTCCTCGAAGACTGGGGCCTGACGCTGCCTCTGAAGTCATTAGAATACCTTGAAAATCTCGCCCTCTTATGCTGGCCCCTATCATGCTCCCTATCTGCCCTCTGCTGGCGCTTATGATCCTCTCGGGTCTTGGCATAAGCTTGAATATGGGAAATATCCATGCCCTCCACCAAGGAGGCTGTCATGTACTCATTTATCAGATGTGGTCCCAATCCGTTCACGAACAAATGCATACTATCACTCATCTCGGCCACCATATGGGAAGCATACCTTGCTAAAGAATCGAACTGCATACTGTACTCTCGCAGACTCATATTTACC
Organism: Nicotiana tabacum; assembly: GCF_000715075.1. NCBI lineage: Eukaryota > Viridiplantae > Streptophyta > Magnoliopsida > Solanales > Solanaceae > Nicotiana > Nicotiana tabacum. The sequence goes on from NC_134095.1 coordinate 25,600,672, forward strand.
TTGTCTAAGGTTCAAGAACTTATCAGCTCTAGCTCGTCGTATCTCAACTGGCAAGTAGTGACGAAGAAAGGCCTCAGAAAATTCCTTCCACACAGCTGGAGGAGCGTTCGAACCCTTGGATCTCTCCCAACTATCATACCAGAGAACCGCTAAATCCCGAAGCCGATAAGAAGCCAACTCTACTGCTTCTGTATCACTAACATGCATAACCCGCGGTGTACGATGAACCTGGTCAATAAAAGTTTGCGGGTCCTCCTTGGGGTCTGATCCAGTAAACACTGGAGGGTCTAAATTGGTTTATCAGCAGCACCTGTATTCTGCCTTTGAGCCTGAGCAGCTACCAAGCTAGTCAATAACTGCAAAGCATATCCTGGTCTGTAGTGCCAAACGGAGCAATTGGAGGTGTTGGATGCCTCCTAATATCCTGTGGAGGAGACGGGGATGACCAGACAATCAAGAAACTACATATAAGGTACGAGCTACCACGCTACCATGAAAGACTATACAACAAAAATCAGCCGACAAGGCATACCAAACTATACATGAGTCGACACTTGTCTATGAGCCTCTAAATGAACATAAGTGCTGCAATATAGCCGGAACAGGGACCCGACATACTCATAATGTCTATAACAAAAATGCATACCAAGACCACGGCAAGTTCGAAGAAGGGATCTCGCCAATCACTGCTGAACTGGACAACCTACTGTGGTGGGGGAGCTGCACCTGCAGCATGACATGCAACATCCACAAACAAAAGGACGTCAGTACGAATAAAGTACTGAGAATGTAAGGCAGGGAACTATAAATACGAACAGTAATGTAAGCAGGGATAGAGAATATACAACCTGAAACATCTGAGTACCTCTGAGGGCTACTGACATGAAATGCATGATACATATGTATGTATACATAAGCTTTTAAAACATACGCCTCTGTGGGCGTCATCATCATCATATCATACCCAGCCATAATAGGCTCGGTAAAAACGTACCCGACCGTCATAAGGCTTGGTAGAATCGTACCCGGCCACGTAGAGCTCGGTAAAACCCAACTGATTAGTGGTTGCACAATAGGTGTCGTACCCGGCCGACTATAGCGTGGCTTGGTAGAGTAAAATAGTTACATATATAATGCATGCTGGACTCATGGAATCACATTCTAAACCTTTCGGAGTGACGTAAGGTCGGTATCCTCTGTACACGCTATTAGGACTAACTCTTCACTATTAACCTTATAAGAATCATGAAGTACCAACAACATTGATAACATAAGAATAAGAGAAGCAACATTAACATCAATCGTTCCTTAAGAGGCAAAGCAATGTAAGTACTGCTAGCTTCTAAGAGTAGAGTATCTTTGAAAGCTCGTTCATTAAATTATATACAATCGGAGTCGTGCAAAAGAAGGAAAGGGATAGCCTCACATACCTTGTATATACTGCCCCAATCACAAGCTATGCAATTGTCACAACTCTTTAGTCTACAATAAGAGAAACGATACTATCGTTATCATTTAAGCGTCATAACTATTATGTATCGACCACAACCTATTTTACATTGAAACGGACAGCACCTCCCCTATATATATGACTTCACACCATTCAAAACAATCACCAAACAACATCAATAATAAACATATTGAGCCTCCCAAAACAGTCCACGCACAACCTAATTACATCACACATACGACGGCCACCGTAGTCGTGTTAAACGAGCCGGAAATGTTATGAATAACTATCAGCCCACAACCCTACATATATATGGTGTTTCTCCACACCCTTTAACATCCAAAACTCCACAAAATAGTAGTAAAACATGCAGCCCAATAGCAACACAAAACAGTCCACAAAACAGTCCGCTACAAGTGAATAACTCGTACTCACGGCTTTCGATCACCGTCCCGTGAGTTCTTACATGTATAGAACGAATTACCATGAATTAACAACAGCGAATAATGTATGAAAGATGGAAGTAACTTACCTTACTTGTTGGATAACTCAGCCCTTCCCTTGGTTCTTCAAACTCTAGGTTTTACCTTCAAATAGAACTTGGAAGAGAGGGAAAATCGATTAGGGTTTGTGTGGGATTTTTGGGGAGGAGTTGCAGGGGTTAACTTTGGTTTTGAGGTTCTGAAATATGGATGAAATAACTGAGTTCCTAACCCCTTAAAATTCCTCTCTTGGACGACTTAGGTCTTTTAATATTTTCCTATCATTTTGGCATGTAGGTGATGCACCTACTTGTCATCTACCAATCTGCGTAGGCTTGCAAAAATATGAATATCTCTATACTCCGAGATCGTATTGACAAACGGTTTAATGCGTTGGAAACTAGACTCATAGATATTTAATTTGGTAGGAAAATCACCCCGTATTTCCTTGTAAATTAGGAGAAAAGCTTAGAAACATTTACCCTAATGTTTAAGTAAAATTATGAACCTAAGTTGCGACAACGTTTGTCGACTTTTGTTTCATAACTCGTTTGACTTCAAGACTTATGATACGGATATTGTATGATTCAAATACCTTAATACATGACCTCTTAAGTGTATTAAGAACCTCTAGGATTACCTGAAAATACGAGTTACAACATCCTTGATTCGTTTAACTTCTAATACTTGTTAATCACTGTCACACCTCCTTTTTCCGCGCCGCGAGGGTGCGTGGGGAGTTTTCTCCAATTAAAGGACAGTCGAAACAGGATTTGTTTGTTTGTTTCAGAGTCGCCACTTGGGAATTTTAAGGCGTCCCAAGTCACCAATTTTAATCCCTGAATCGAGGAGAATATGACTCTGTTTATTATTCTGCGAACCAGAAATCCTGAGTAAGAAATTCTGTTAATCCGGAAGAAGGTGTTAGGCATTTCCGAATTCCGTGGTTCTTAGCACGGTCGCTTAACTGTTTTTATTCTTGGCTTAATTATCTCGATTTTACATTTTTTATTGCATGATTTTGTTATCGCTTCTGTTTAGATTGTTTATAATTAAAGACCCTTCTTCGAATCGAATCACGCATACGTGTATTCGTTTTATATATTATATATTTTTTAACGTGAAAAATCATGTCACGCGTACGTGTACACAATGATATTGATAATATATTTATTATAAAATAATTATTTTTTCGAAATTGTGTTTTAAATAAAATCAAGAACATTCGCACTTTTTGTATGATTAAGTAGTGAACCGCACATCTTGGGTTTTATGAAATTAATTTAAGATCCTTCGACGAATCTCTTTTTATTAAAAATTTGCTCGAAGTTGCGCGAACGCATAATCCGAATTGCCTTTAGAAGTATAATCAAGTCACGCAAACGCATCCCTAATTATGCAAATATTCTTGACAGTAATATAAATTCTCTACAAATGTTTATTGCATCCATGTATTTTTAAATGTAAGAGTCATGGAGAATCACCGATTGGGATGCCACCAAATTTCTTGACAAAGAATTCAAAATTTATTAGGCGTTGACTGCGAGTTATATTTTACATGTATGAATTATATACCTCAAAACTATTCAAATTTTAAAGAATTAATGATATGAAAAAGAAACAAACAACATATAACTAAAAATACTACCATTTTTATCGTGGATACAACATTAATATATCCAAAAATCGAATCGCATATAAAACTGGAAAAAGAATTAATTTGATAAAGAAATTAATAGTTTCTGAAGAATTTTCATTGTTATATTTAATGCGAACTCTATTTCTACATATCCTTGACATAAAATGTTGCAATTCGTGCTTATAAATCCCATATCCTTCTCATATACTTGTTTTTCCAAAGTTATAATTGTTTGGTTAATTTGTTTACAATGGTAGATAAGAATCAAGTTGATAAGAAAGAGAACTATTATACAAATTGATTCAATAAAATTGCATCACATGCAATATAGTTGTACGTTTGAACCATTCCTAATATTCTAAACTCGTAACGAATTATATCAACTCACCTTTCACTTATGGTTATACATGTAACTGTTATCATGCCATGTACGAACAACATACAACTTTCATCAATCTAGCTTTAAATAAAATCGGACTTTTGTGACAAAATATGCTAGTAATGTAGTTTCTTGATACTTCCATACTATTCCATATTTAGCCAACAATATCATAAGATTTAATTAATGGCTAGCTTTCTGCCATCTTCCCTATCTTATAATTTGAATATAGCTATACTTAATGAAATTCTGAAATAAATAACATTATTACAAAGCTTATGCGAATTTCAAAAGGATGATTAACTAACAGTTCTCACATCAAATGTAAGCTACTATATTAACCAGCTGAAACAAAACTGAAATTTAAACTAATAGATTTAAACGAGTAAAAGACATAATTATAATTCCGAACTTCATTTATTTGGCAATGTTGAAGCTTTCCACAACATGAGTCTAAAATATATACCTGATATTGGAAGCAAAAGAAAATGAAGATGAGAATCAGCAGTAGTAATAACAGTACAACAGCAACAACTGGCCAGCAACAGTAACAACCCAGTAACAGACCGGTGGAGTAGTAATCCCAAAAAAAACAAAAGTTTCAAGCTTTGATGAAACAACAATTAATTCTGATTTCAAACAATGAAAGAAAGCAGAATATTTTTTTTTAGTTTTTAGTTTGAAAGTTTAAATATTTTTCGGAATTTTCTCCCTCTTAAATGTTCAGCCTTTTTTCTCTCTCTTATTTTTTCTTTCAGATTCGTTTCTCTTATCTGTGTTTTTTTTTCTCTCGTCTTTCTCTCCCTTTCTATTCTGATTTCAAGACTTCTTATAACCCATCCCATAAATCTTTCCATTAATTAAAATCAATACTTTTTCTCTACCCAACTCATTATCTTCCCACTCATCCCCATTACATTAAATAAACATATCACATCATCCCATTATATTTTGTCCCCCATGCCTAACATAAAATAATACAAGATTCCCCCCACTAAATTTTGTCTTGTCCCCCCTTTATATTAAATAACCATATCACAACCCTCCCCATTTCATTTTGTCCCCCATGCTTCATATAAACAATTACAAAATGTACAATTCCTAAACTACCCCTCCGACCCTATTGCAAATTACTATTTTACCCCCGAAAGTACTATAAATTACCAAACTACCCATCAGCTATAACACATCAATTAATCAAACTTAACCAAAATATAAACAATATGATTAATTTCTAACAATGTTCAAACAACAAATTTCATGAACATGATTTCTTCAACATTTCAACAACAAATCACATGAACATGATTTCTTCAACATTTCAACAACAAATCACATGAACACAAATTGAACAACAAAGAACAACTAAAATTTGATTGAACAATACTTTAGCAACAAACAATCCTATTTTCGGATTCAACAACAACAACAAACAAGTATATTTAGATTTCTAAATTCAATAATATTGAACTTAAAATCAACTACTCTAAAAATATTACAACAAACAATTCCTATATTAAACTTAAACAAGATTATGAGACAAATTCAAGGAATAATCATAAATGATAAACAAGAAATCAAACTATACAAAATTCGGATTCAAGATCATCCAAACAAAGTATGAACATGAATGAATCTATTTTAACACAACAAACATGACGGATTAAAACGATTAAATCAATATATTTCCTTTAACACAACTAAATTCTTTTTAGACAAATAACAAGATCGATGAATAAACAATTATGAACTTAAGCTTGAACTTAACAATATTAACAATTTCTAACAATACATAAACACATGAAACAAATTGAAGAAATAGTTAATTAAATTTTAATTTGAATCTAACAAACATCAAACTAACAAATATTCACTTAAACAATAATACAAACATGAAATGAATATGAAAACAACTAATTAAACTTCTATTTTGAAATCTGAAAATTAATTTAACAAAGCACATGAACATGAACAAACTAGAAAAATGATTTCAACGATGAACAATGAACAAAACAAGAATTGAATTCTTTAACGATTTTGGAACCGGAAAATATCAAACAAAAATATGGACAAAAATAAAACTAAAAAAAAAACAACTAACCGGAGATGAATCAACGACGAACTTTGATTGTAAACAAATCTGTCCGAGCCTCGACCAAAGCTCGAACAAATGACGACGAAGACGAAGAAGAAGTAGAAGTAGCCCGCAGCTGGCCGAGCAACGGCGTTATCATGGCAGCAGCACGACGCTTGCTCGTCCATGGCGGACCATGGCATTATGGTCGACGGACTGCTGTACGAGCTGAAGTGGCAGTGAAGCAGCAACGGCGGGGAGCTGGAGCGGCAGCAGCAGTGACGGGGAGCTGGAGCCGCAGCCTTGCGCAGCTGAAGCAAGCTCGAGCAGCAGCAACGACAACCATGGCGGAGGAAGCAGCTGGTCGCCTACTGCTGCTGTGATCAGCAGCTATGGAAAAATGGAGCAGCAGTTCGAGCTGGACGCGGATGACGTAGAGGCAGCAAGAAGAAGCAACAAACATGGCGTTATGGCTATGGCGATGGGTCGACGACGAAGACGCAGCCATGGACGAGCCTTTTGAGCTCGACATGGAGAAGATGGGCTTCTTGGTGGTGTGTGCGCTTGTGTCGAAGGAGACGAAACTACTGGAGCTTAGCCATGGCAGCCATGGATGTGTGTTTTAGAGTTTGGAGAAGAAAGAAGCAAAAGTGGGGGGGGGGGGGGCGGATGACTTAGGTCTTTTTTAGGGTTTTTTCTTCTTCTTTTTTTGTTTTTTTTTGTTTGTAAAATAATAGGATGTTGGGTTATGGACTGGGTCGACCCAGTTTGAAATAGACTGGGTCGTAGGGAAGATTGGGCCATTTTTTGGGCCTGTCGCTTGAAATCGAAGAAGAGGCCCAATTCCGACTTTCTTTATATTTTCGCTCTCTTTTCTTCTTTTATTTCTCTAAAACTAAATTATAAAAATACTTAAACTATTATTAAGAACTAAATTAAGTTATAAAAGCGCAAATTAACTCCCAATAACAATTAACGCACAATTAAATAATAATTAAGCATAAAATTGTATATTTGGACATTAAATGCTAAAAATGCAAACGATGCCTATTTTTGTAATTTTTAATTTTTGTAAAACAAATTTAATTACTAACAATTGTAGAATTAAATCCTACATGCAAAATGCAACATATTTTTGTATTTTTTATTAATTTAGCAAATAAACATGCACAGACAAATACAAATAATTATTCAAAATATCACAAAATTGCACACCAAAGAAAAATCATTTTATTTTTGAATTTTTTGGAAGTAATTCTCATATTGGGCAAAAATCACGTGCTTACAGCTGCCCCTCTTTGCCCGAAGACACGAAGGGTTTTCGTGCAAAGATAAAGCGAGCGATTTTTGCCCATCCGAGTACTCCGTTGAAGCATTTTTTGAAAAAGATTTGACCGAACCTTTGCTTCAAAGGTTTCCTACATATCCTGGGCTAAACAGGAATCAGGTCAATGTAGTTCGGAAAATTTTGGTAGCTGGGACTACCGTGGGACTGCATTGTTACTGTTGTTGCATGCTATTACCACTGCTTACCGATCTCCTTGTTACACCATGCTTAAAAGAAAACAAGAAGCTAGGCTAGAGTACAATTTGTTTTTGTTGCCTTGCTTCCTTGTCTGCTTGCATTTCTTCCGGTGCTTTTCTTCTTTTGACACATGTACTTGAGTTTGTACTGTGACCTCTTGTTGCAACCTTCTGTTTCCCGGTGCCGGGGAATTTTATTGTTTCCTGCTGGGGATTCCTATTGTAACCCTCTATTTTATTGTCCTCTGACTTGATCTTGAAATGTATGCCTCTGTTATCTGGGCGGGCTCCCAACTTCAATACTTGAAAATTAAAGACTTGAAATGTATGCCTCTGTTATCTGGGTGGGCTCCCAACTTCAACAACTGAAATGTAAAGACTGAAATGTATGCCTCTGTTATCTGGGCGGGCTCCCAACATCAACAACAACTTTTAAAAATAAGCGTCATTCCTCTCTTCAGGCGGGCTCCTGACCTCAAATACACAACTTTTAAAATAAACGCCTTTCCTCTCTTCAGGCGGGCTCCTGACTTCAACAACAACTTTGAAAATAAATCGTCATTCCTCTCTTCAGGCGGGCTCCTGACTTCAACCAATACATCGCCATTCCTTTCTTTAGGTTGGCAAGATTTCAACAACTTTTAAAAACGCCTTTCCTCTCTTCAGGCGGGCTCCTGACTTCAACCAATAAATCACATTCCTTTCTTTAGGTTGTCAAGATTTCAACAACTTTTAAAAATGTCTTTCCTCTCTTCAGGCGGGCTCCTGACTTCAACTACAACTTTGAAAATAATCATCATTCCTCTCTTCAGGCGGGCTCCTGACTTCAACCAATACATCGCCATTCCTTTCTTTAGGTTGGCAAGATTTCAACAACTTTTAAAAACGTCTTTCCTCTCTTCAGGCGGGCTCCTGACTTCAACAACAACTTTGAAAATAATCGTCATTCCTCTCTTCAGGCAGGCTCCTGACTTCAACCAATACATCTCCATTCCTTTCTTTAGGTTGGCAAGATTTCAACAACTTTTAAAAACGCTTTTCCTCTCTTCAGGTGGGCTCCTGACTTCAACAACAACTATTAAAAACGCCTTTCCTCTCTTCAGGCGGGCTCCTGACTTCAACCAATACATCGCCATTTCCTTTCTTTAGGCTGGCAAGATTTCAACAACTTTTAAAAACGCCTTTCCTCTCTTCAGGCGGGCTCCTGACTTCAACAACAACTTTGAAAATAAATCCCCATTCCTCTCTTCAGGCGGGCTCCTGACTTCAACCAATACATCGCCATTCCTTTTTTTAGGTTTGCAAGATTTCAACAACTTTTAAAAACGCCTTTCCTCTCTTCAGGCGGGCTCCTGACTTCAACAACAACTTTGAAAATAATCGCCATTCCTCTCTTCAGGCGGGCTCCTGACTTCAACCAATACATCGCCATTCCTTTCTTTAGGTTGGCAAGATTTCAACAACTTTTAAAAATGCCTTTCCTCTCTTCAGGCAGGCTCCTGACTTCAACAACAACTTTGAAAATAATCGTCATTCCTCTCTTCAAGCGGGCTCCTGACTTCAACCAATACATCGCCATTCCTTTCTTTAGGTTGGCAAGATTTCAACAACTTTTAAAAACGCCTTTCCTCTCTTCAGGCAGGCTCCTGACTTCAATAACAACTTCGAAAATAATCGCCATTCCTCTCTTCAGGCAGGCTCCTGACTTCAACCAATACATCGCCATTCCTTTCTTTAGGTTGGCAAGATTTCAACAACTTTTAAAAATGCCTTTCCTCTCTTCAGGCGGGCTCCTGACTTCAACAACAACTTTTAAAAATGCCTTTCCTCTCTTCAAGCGGGCTCCTGACTTCAACCAATACATCGCCATTTCCTTTCTTTAGGCTGACAAGATTTCAACAACTTTTAAAAACGCCTTTCCTCTCTTCAGGCGGGCTCCTGACTTCAACAACAACTTTGAAAATAATCGCCATTCCTCTCTTCAGGCGGGCTCCTGACTTCAACAACAACTTTTAAAAACGTCTTTCCTCTCTTCAGGCGGGCTCCTGACTTCAACCAATACATCGCCATTTCCTTTCTTTAGGCTGGCAAGATTTCAACAACTTTTAAAAACGCCTTTCCTCTCTTCAGGCGGGCTCCTGACTTCAACAACAACTTTGAAAATAAATCGCCATTCCTCTCTTCAGGCGGGCTCCTGACTTCAACCAATACATCGCCATTCCTTTCTTTAGGTTGGCAAGATTTCAACAACTTTTAAAAACGTCTTTCCTCTCTTCAGGCGGGCTCCTGACTTCAACAACAACTTTGAAAATAATCGTCATTCCTCTCTTCAGGCGGGCTCCTGACTTCAACCAATACATCTCCATTCCTTTCTTTAGGTTGGCAAGATTTCAACAACTTTTAAAAATGCCTTTCCTCTCTTCAGGCGGGCTCCTGACTTCAACAACAACTTTGAAAATAATCGTCATTCCTCTCTTCAGGCGGGCTCCTGACTTCAACCAATACATCGCCATTCCTTTCTTTAGGTTGGCAAGATTTCAACAACTTTTAAAAACGTCTTTCCTCTCTTCAGGCGGGCTCCTGACTTCAACAACAACTTTGAAAATAATCGCCATTCCTCTCTTCAGGCGGGCTCCTGACTTCAACCAATACATCGCCATTCCTTTCTTTAGGTTGGCAAGATTTCAACAACTTTGAAAATATTCGCCATTCCTCTCTTCAGGCGGGCTCCTGACTTCAACAACAACTTTTAAAAACGCCTTTCCTCTCTTCAGGCGGGCTCCTGACTTCAACCAATACATCGCCATTTCCTTTCTTTAGGCTGGCAAGATTTCAACAACTTTTAAAAATGCCTTTCCTCTCTTCAGGCGGGCTCCTGACTTCAACAACAACTTTGAAAATAATCGCCATTCCTCTCTTCAGGCGGGCTCCTAACTTCAACCAATACATCGCCATTCCTTTCTTTAGGTTGGCAAGATTTCAACAACTTTTAAAAACGCCTTTCCTCTCTTCAGGGGGGCTCCTGACTTCAACCAATACATCGTCATTCTGTTCTTCAGGGGGGCTCCTGACTTCAACCAATACATCGCCATTCTGTTCTTCAGGGGGGCTCCTGATTTCAACAACTTTTTTTTTTTCAAATTCAAACTTCTTCTTTTTTTCAAATTATCCTAGGAGAAGATTCATCTGACTAAGATTTTATTATACTATCTTGGGAGAAAAATTTCATCGGACCAAGATTTTTGACTCTAGGAGATAAATCGTCAGACTAGGTCCATTTTGTTGTGATCGTAGGAGAAAGATTCATCCGACTAAGATTTTATTATATTATCTTGGGAGAAAAATTTCATCAGACCAAGATTTTGACTCTAGAAGATAAATCGTCAGACTAGGTCCATTTTGTTGTGATCTTAGGAGAAAGATTCATCCAACTAAGATTTTATTATATTATCTTGGGAGAAAAATTTCATCAGACCAAGATTTTGACTCTAGGAGATAAATCGTCAGACTAGGTCCATTTTGTTGTGATCTTAGGAGAAAGATTCATCCGACTAAGATTTTATTATATTATCTTGGGAGAAAAATTTCATCAGACCAAGATTTAGACTCTAGGAGATAAATCGTCAGACTAGGTCCATTTTGTTGTGATCTTAGGAGAAAGATTCATCCGACTAAGATTTTATTATATTATCTTGGGAGAAAAATTTCATCAGACCAAGATTTTGACTCTAGGAGATAAATCGTCAGACTAGGTCCATTTTGTTGTGATCTTAGGAGAAAGATTCATCCGACTAAGATTTTATTATATTATCTTGGGAGAAAAATTTCATCAGACCAAGATTTCTATCTTAGGAGAAAATTCATCGGACTAAGATTTGATATCTTATCTTGGGAGAAAAATTTCATCGGACCAAGATTGTATCGGGAGGGAAGTTCATCAGATTAGGACTTTTTATCCTAAGAGGAAAATGTAAAGATCAATGATTTGAGAAACTTACCTTCGTAATTTCTTCTTTTCTTTTCTCCTTCCTTTGCTCTGCTTTGTTCTTGCTTGCTGGGGATAATACCACTGTGGGAGTCTCCTTTCTTCCCCTCCTTCAAATTCAATTTTTTTTTCAACAATGCTGGGGATAAAAGTGTTATCTTCTTGGGATAACTTTGTTGAGGATAACGCTGCTGGGGAATTTTATCCCTTCAAATCGATGCTTCATTTTTATGGAAGCTGCTGGGGATGATAAGGCCCTTTTTTTTTTAGCACAAATGTCATCCCTTTGTTCTGTCTACTGAGGATCAACTTCCTTCATTGGAAACTTATTATGTTGGGGCAACACCGGTTCCAAGACCACTTCCCTTGAGACTGGTGTTATCTTTATTCTTCCTTGAATGGGTACCTGACTTCCAAAAATTTTCCAAATGAAAGGAAAATTTTCTGCCCCAGTTTTACAGTCTCTCTTATGGCATGCATTTTCCGACATCAATGCCATTTCTTTTACCTGTTTCAAATTAAACAAAATTTGTTAGTTTAAAAAAATGGTGGTTGGTTGTGATACTCCTACTGGGGATGTTTTCCCTTTCTCCTTCCTTGCTCTGCGTTCCACAACTTGTTGGGGATGATATTATTTGCTGGGGATAATCCCTTTCCGCTGGGGATATCCCTCTTCTTTTGTGGTACAGCTCGGAATTTGGCTTTTCCCCCGACCTTTTAGTCTCGCATGAATTTCCCAAATCATGCTCATTGCTCTCCTTGTTTGTCCACGGGTCTTGGCCTTGAGGTTTTAATAACCTTTGATTTTGGCAAGGATATCCCTCTTGACACTCGTTGATCCTTTGTCAATCTCCTTTTGCTGGAGATATCTTTCTTGATACTGGCCTCGCGCTTGTTCCTTGTTGACTATACTATTTGTATGTACTAGTCAGATCTTATCTTGGAAAGCTGATAGCCTATTTTAAAGTCATTTCCCACTGGTTCTGACCAAACAGACTCTACTGGGGAACTTTCTATGAAAGGAAAAGATAAAAGGAAACAGAATAAAAGACAACGGAAAAAGATGACTCTTTAACAAAAGAAACTATAAATAAAAACCTATCAAACGCAAATACCGACTCTAATGGTCATGACATGCACCTGTGGCCTATCCTCTGCCGTCAATCGTCTTTCAAGACCTTCAATTGGCAATTCCCCATCGGATTCCCACTCTTATTCGACTTGTAGTGCCCGAAGGGTTTTCACTATCAAGCCTCTCTCATTTTGGTTTTTCTCTCATCTTTCATCGCCTTATGGTGTCCGTGAAGATTTTCACCTATAAGACTCTCTCATTTATATCACTTTCCAGCTGAGGATTTGGAGTGTTGCCGGTATGACTTTCTCTGCTGGAGATTAAAGTCCTTTCTGTTGTGGAAAAGAATGTTATGTTCACCGGTAAGACTCTCATTTGTCTGACTTGGCATCTTTTGCAGACTGGTCAGAAGGTCTTTCTTTGGACCGTAATGTGGGTTTTGGATAGGCTAGAAATAAAGGGTATTAAAGGCTCAAAAAACAAAATAAATTTGGGGTTTAAAAATTACAACCTTCGGGGCCAATTTTGCTTACAACGAGCACAATTCTTGCCCCTAGTTCATTGCTTGGGGATTATTTATTTGTTATTTTTAATTCCTTTTTACACCATGCACATTATGCACATTATGACCATTATGGCCATTATGACCGAGCCGTGAGGCGCCTACGTATCCTCTTTGAGGAATCAGGTCGAACGTAGTTCCCAATTCCTCTTTTTCTTCTGACTTTATTTTGTTTTTTTTTTATCATTTTTCTCCTCTTATTTTTTTTCGTTTTTTGTTGATTTTTTTTTACCTTCCAGGCTCTTATTTCCTAGTCATTGCTATTGATTCCGAACGAGGGGTATGAAAGAAAATAAATAAGGCTCAAAAAGGGGTAACGAAGGATAAAGTGTTTAGGTAGCAGAATAAAATGCCTTCGTCATTCCAGTCTTCAAAACATGCCAAGTGCAGACAACACAATTGAACATAGATTTATAGTCTCTTTCGATGGTGCTGGACTTGACAATTATGTTAAACATTTGCTTTTTCATTTGTCATTTCTAAAGCATTGTTGGGCGACACTCTCACTCCTATGAACGACCCCCATGCCAATTTGGCGAATCTTGCATTTAACGGTTTTCTTTATGTTTTACTTGCCCCAGTTCCACATGACTCGGGCTCCAAATAATCTCAAACCGTTCTTATTTCCTTTAAATGCTTTGATCACCTTCCCAGGGTTTTATGATTAACTTTTAGGGTTAGGCCCAAATTGTGTGCGCATGTCATGTCACTAGAATCAGCGCTGACCAAAAATGATAAAAGGACTAAACAAAAGATGACTGGAAATAATAAAAGACCGGATTTGCTTTAGACTACCGGCGAGATAGTTTGAATAACAAAATAAACAAAACAACCAGAATAAAAATCCTAACACAGCCTGGACAAACTTAAACAAACCGTAATGACAAAACGGAAAGATAAGACAGTTTGACACAAGACAATATCTGAATTATAACCCTAATAATCCGAACACCAGAAATGACAACAAAATAAGCCACCAAAAACTTCTCTCCTGCTAACCAAAGAACGGAGCGTCCTCCCATTTTATCAAAACTGGCATCTCAGCCACTGAGCTTCGCATCAGTATTGCCTAGACCATTGCCAACTTCAATATCATCAACTTTAGTCAACAAGTCCCAATAGGATTCGAGTGTTTCTGTTATCAGGCCTGATCCCCGCAAAGTGTGCTTCTGGGTCTTGTATTTCCGGCTTACCACAAACCAACCACCTTAACTTTCTTTGTGATTCAAAGCGAAACAGGTTAGAATGGACTCCGTCGGTCCCCATTATTAATAACATCTTTTCCTTTTTTTTTATTTTTCTTTTTTCATTTTTCTTCTTTTTTCGATTTTTTTTTCATTTTTTTCGATTTTTTTTTCTTCATTTTTTCTTCATTTTTTACATATCATGACCCCGCATGAATCAGACCTTGCGTAGTTCGGACCAATAAAAGATAAACAATAAACACTTATTATCAATTTTCATATTAAAACAAACTGGGTTTCAATGGTTTGAAGATGACCTACAAACTCGAAAATCAAACAACCCACATATTTTAATCAAAAGATTTACAAAAATCCAAAAACAAATGGCCAGCTTCCTTTCTCCGTTTGACAAATGCAACCGAACGGTTATTTTTGCAAACGTGGCCCCCTCGAAATTTCATATAAATTTTGAGGCCGAGGAGGATTATTTTGACACTTTACGAACTTGTCCATTCTTTTACGAAAATAACCTTTCGACAATTGAAAGATACTCTAAGGCTATTTCGGCAAGAACGGTTTAAGACGCGGCCGAAGCTGGCTCGACTTATTTTGACCAAAAATCTAAACGGTATTTACCTGACCGTTGACTCTTTGTTTTTTTGTTTTTTTTTTTTTAAAAAAATTACAATAAAAACCGGGTGTTGCAAACACGGCCTTTCAGCGCCTCGGGGACGAAGATTTTTAAGGCTGTGTGGGTCAATTGGACCAAATCTAAAACAATGACCCAAAGGCGGCTGTTTATACAAAGTTAGCCTTCCGGCGTCCCTTTCGGGAACATTCGGTTATGCCTTGATAAAACAGCGTCGACTTCTTTATGACAAAATTAAAATTTGACATATATTTTTTTTTGGCTATTTTTTAGCAAAAGGGGAGGTTTGACACCTCCTGACTTATTTATGACAAAATTAAAATTTTGACACGTTTTTTATTTATTTATTGATTTTTGGCTATTTTAGCAAAAAAATGGGGGGTTGGACCCGATGAGGGTTGCCTACGTATCTCACATCCGGTGAGAATCAAACCCGCGTAGTTCGGGCCAATAAACCAAACTATTTTAAAACAGATTTTTTTTCTTTTTCAGCAACAAATAACAAAAACACTTTCCAAGCACGACTCTTTTATTGGCATTTTCAGAAACAAAAAATAAAAAAAAACTATTTTAAAAATAAGACTTTTTTTTTCATTGTCATTTTTTCAGGGGAAGACAAACTATTTTCTTTTTTATTTTTTTATTTTTTTATTTTTTTAAAAAAATAAGACAGAACAACGACCCTTTTTTCTATTTTTTTTTCTTTTGCTTCTAATAAAACTTTTTTTTTTCAAAATTTCGGTAGAGTTTTGACAGTATTTGGGCATTGGTTTTTTTTTTCAAAAATACACAATCAATTCCCTAACCGCTATTTCTTTTTTTCAATTTCAAAATATTACTCTTGATATTCAAAAGTCAGTCAACACAAATCCGGATCAAATAAATGCGCAAGTAGCAGCAAGTAAGATGCATCAGGATGGTCATTTTCATTTATTTTTTTGGTACACCTGTCCTAGACAGACCCAACCCCTGTGTTGAGCCTCCAAAGTCGAATGCACGTGATGCAAACAAACGTTCCTACTAGGGATCCAGCATGAAGCTGAGTTATTCTAAGTGAAAAACCTGAGGCATATTGTTCTAGCACTGGCTTACCCAAGTGGACAACTTGAGCCGAAGTGGGGGCAACGTACCGGGAGCACGAAAGTCTACCCGGCCTAGTTACTTGTCCCAACTTCGTTTTATTTGGTATGACTTCTAACAGAAAGGTGGGCCACGCGCACGTGTACACCATAAATTCAGAAGACTCAGAAAGAAGAAGGGTTTCGTAGCAGTTTTATATACACAATTCAAATAATATTAAAGCGGTAAAAGCATCATTTAGCACATTAAGTATATATCATGTAAAAATCAGATAATAAATAAAGCCAACTATAGCAGCTATTTTAAGCTCGAATTCTTGAACCCTGAACCAGAGATTCTGGGTAAATTCCCCAGTGGAGTCGCCAGAGCTGTCACACCTCCTTTTTCCGCGCCGCGAGGGTGCGTGGGGAGTTTTCTCCAATTAAAGGACAGTCGAAACGGGATTTGTTTGTTTGTTTCAGAGTCGCCACTTGGGAATTTTAAGGCGTCCCAAGTCACCAATTTTAATCCTTGAATCGAGGAGAATATGACTCTGTTTGTTATTCTGCGAACCAGAAATCCTAAGTAAGGAATTCTGTTAATCCGGAAGAAGGTGTTAGGCATTTCCGAATTCCGTGGTTCTAGCACGGTCGCTTAACTGTTTTTATTCTTGGCTTAATTATCTCGATTTTACATTTTTTATTGCATGATTTTGTTATCGCTTCTGTTTAGATTGTTTATAATTAAAGACCCTTCTTCGAATCGAATCACGCATACGTGTGTTCGTTTTATATATTATATATTTTTTAACGTGAAAAATCATGTCACGCGTACGTGTACACAATGATATTGATAATATATTTATTATAAAATAATTATTTTTTTCGAAATTGTGTTTTAAATAAAATCAAGAACATTCGCACTTTTTGTATGATTAAGTAGTGAACCGCACATCTCGGGTTTTATGAAATTAATTTAAGATCCTCCGACGAATCTCTTTTTATTAAAAATTTGTTTGAAGTTGCGCGAACGCATAATCCGAATTGCCTTTAGAAGTATAAACAAGTCACGCGAACGCATCCCTAATTATGCAAATATTCTTGACAGTAATATAAATTCTCTACAAATATTTATTGCATCCATGTATTTTTAAATGTAAGAGTCATGGAGAATCACCGATTGGGATGCCACCAAATTTCTTGACAAAGAATTCAAAATTTATTAGGCGTTGACTGCGAGTTATATTTTACATGTATGAATTATATACCTCAAAACTATTCAAATTTTAAAGAATTAATGATATGAAAAAGAAACAAACAACATATAACTAAAAATACTACCATTTTTATCGTGGATACAACATTAATATATCCAAAAATCGAATCGCATATAAAACTGGAAAAAGAATTAATTTGATAAACATATTAATAGTTTCTGAAGAATTTTCATTGTTATATTTAATGCGAACTCTATTTCTACATATCCTTGACATAAAATATTGCAATTCGTGCTTATAAATCCTATATCCTTCTCATATACTTGTTTTTCCAAAGTTATAATTGTTTGGTTAATTTGTTTACAATGGTAGATAAGAATCAAGTTGATAAGAAAGAGAACTATTATACAAATTGATTTAATAAAATTGCATCACATGCAATATAGTTGTACGTTTGAACCATTCCTAATATTCTAAACTCGTAACGAATTATATCAACTCACCTTTCACTTATGGTTATACATGTAACTGTTATCACGCCATGTACGAACAACATACAACTTTCATCAATCTAGCTTTAAATAAAATCGGACTTTTGTGACAAAATATGCTAGTAATGTAGTTTCTTGATACTTCCATACTATTCCATATTTAGCCAACAATATCATTAGATTTAATTAATGGCTAGCTTTCTGCCATCTTCCCTATCTTATAATTTGAATAAAGCTATACTTAATGAAATTCTGAAATAAATAACATTATTACAAAGCTTATGCGAATTTCAAAAGGATGATTAACTAACAGTTCTCACATCAAATGTAAGCTACTATATTAACCAGCTGAAACAAAACTGAAATTTAAACTAATAGATTTAAACGAGTAAAAGACATAATTATAATTCCGAACTTCATTTATTTGGCAATGTTGAAGCTTTCCACAACATGAGTCTAAAATATATACCTGATATTGGAAGCAAAAGAAAATGAAGATGAGAATCAGCAGTAGTAATAACAGTACAACAGCAACAACTGGCCAGCAACAGTAACAACCCAGTAACAGACCGGTGGAGTAGTAATCCCAAAAAAAACAAAAGCTTCAAGCTTTGATGAGACAACAATTAATTCTGATTTCAAACAATGAAAGAAAGCAGAATATTTTTTTTAGTTTTTAGTTTGAAAGTTTAAATATTTTTCGGAATTTTCTCCCTCTTAAATGTTCAGCCTTTTTTCTCTCTCTTATTTTTTCTTTCAGATTCGTTTCTCTTATCTGTGTTTTTTTTCTCTCGTCTTTCTCTCCCTTTCTATTCTGATTTCAAGACTTCTTATAACCCATCCCATCAATCTTTCCATTAATTAAAATCAATACTTTTTCTCTACCCAACCCATTATCTTCCCACGCATCCTCATTACATTAAATAAACATATCACACCATCCCATTATATTTTGTCCCCCATGCCTAACATAAAATAATACAAGATTCCCCCCACTAAATTTTGTCTTGTCCCCCTTTATATTAAATAATCATATCACAACCCACCCCATTTCATTTATTCCCCCATGCTTCATATAAACAATTACAAAATGTACAATTCCTAAACTACCCTTCCGACCCTATTGCAAATTACTATTTTACCCCCGAAAGTACTATAAATTACCAAACTACCCATCAGCTATAACACATCAATTAATCAAACTTAACCAAAATATAAACAATATGATTAATTTCTAACAATGTTCAAACAACAAATTTCATGAACATGATTTCTTCAACATTTCAACAACAAATCACATGAACATGATTTCTTCAACATTTCAACAACAAATCACATGAACACAAATTGAACAACAAAGAACAACTAAAATTTGATTGAACAATATTTTAGCAACAAACAATCCTATTTTCGGATTCAACAACAACAACAAACAAGTATATTTAGATTTCTAAATTCAATAATATTGAACTTAAAATCAACTACTCTAAAAACATTACAACAAACAATTCCTATATTAAATTTAAACAAGATTATGAGACAAATTCAAGGAATAATCATAAATGATAAACAAGAAATCAAACTATACAAAATTCGGATTCAAGATCATCCAAACAAAGTATGAACATGAATGAATCTATTTTAACACAACAAACATGACGGATTAAAACGATTAAATCAATATATTTCCTTTAACACAACTAAATTCTTTTTAGACAAATAACAAGATCGACGAATAAACAATTATGAACTTAAGCTTGAACTTAACAATATTAACAATTTCTAACAATACATAAACACATGAAACAAATTGAAGAAATAGTTAATTAAATTTTAATTTGAATCTAACAAACATCAAACTAACAAATATTCACTTAAACAATAATACAAACATGAAATGAATATGAAAACAACTAATTAAACTTCTATTTTGAAATCTGAAAATTAATTTAACAAAGCACATGAACATGAACATACTAGAAAAATGATTTCAACGATGAACAATGAACAAAAAAAGAATTGAATTCTTTAACGATTTTAGATCCGGAAAATATCAAACAAAAATATGGACAAAAATAAAACTCAAAAAAAACAACTAACCGGAGATGAATCAACGACGAACTTTGATTGTAAACAAATCTGTCCGAGCCTCGACCAAAGCTCGAACAAATGACAACGAAGACGAAGAAGAAGTAGAAGCAGCCCGCAGCTGGCCGAGCAGCGGCGTTATCATGGCAGCAGCACGACGCTTGCTCGTCCATGGCGGACCATGGCAGCATGGTCGACGGACTGCTGTACGAGCTGAAGCGGCAGTGAAGCAGCAACGGCGGGGAGCTGGAGCGGCAGCAGCAGTGACGGGGAGCTGGAGCCGCAGCTGAAGCAAGCTCGAGCAGCAGCAACGGCAACCATGGTGGAGGAAGCAACTGGTCGACTACTGCTGCTGCGATCAGCAGCTATGGAAAAATGGAGCAGCGGTTCGAGCTGGACGCGGACGACGCAGAGGCAGCAAGAAGAAGCAACAAACATGGCGTTATGGCCATGGCGATGGGTCGACGACGAAGACGCAGCCATGGACGAGCCTTTTGAGCTCGACATGGAGAAGATGGGCTTCTTGGTAGTGTGTGCGCTTGTGTCGAAGGAGACAAAACTGCTGGAGCTTAGCCATGGCAGCCATGGATGTGTGTTTTAGAGTTTGGAGAAGAAAGAAGCAAAAGTGGGGGGGGGCGGATGACTTAGGTCATTTTTAGGGTTTTTTCTTCTTTTTTTTTTGTTTTATTTTGTTTGTAAAATAATAGGGTGTTGGGTTATGGACTGGGTCGACCCAGTTCGAAATGGACTGGGTCGTAGGGAAGATTGGGCCATTTTTTGGGCTTGTGGCTTAAATTTGAAGAAGAGGCCCAATTCCGACTTTCTTTATATTTTCGCTCTCTTTTCTTCTTTTATTTCTCTAAAACTAAATTATAAAAATACTTAAACTATTATTAAGAACTAAATTAAGTTATAAAAGCGCAAATTAACTCCCAATAACAATTAACGCACAATTAAATAATAATTAAGCATAAAATTGTATATTTGGACATTAAGTGCTAAAAATGCAAACGATGCCTATTTTTGTAATTTTTAATTTTTGTAAAACAAATTTAATTACTAACAATTGTAGAATTAAATGCTACATGCAAAATGCGACATATTTTTGTATTTTTTATTAATTTAGCAAATAAACATGCACAGACAAATACAAATAATTATTCAAAATATCACAAAATTGCACACCAAAGAAAAATCATTTTATTTTTGAATTTTTTGGAAGTAATTCTCATATTGGGCAAAAATCACGTGCTTACAATCACCCTTATATACCCTTGTATCACTTAAGACCAATAGGATTAACTTCTTATCATCTCAAAGGTAATTCCTTCTTGGATTTATGTTAACTAATATATGGCATGAACTAACGCGTGTGGATATGGATTGTAACAGGCAGGTTGGCTGCGCTCAGCAGATTCATCTCAAGATCCTCGGAGAAATGCCAACACTTCTTTCACGTTTGAATAAGAAGAACAAATTCGTATGGACTCCAGAATGCCAATAGGCACTAAAGGACATAAAAAGGTACATGTGCAGCCCTCCGTTATTGTCAAAACCGGGGGACGGCGAACAACTATTAATTTATGTAGCGGTAAGTGTCGTTCTGGTCCAAGAAGAAAAAGGTACGCAATCTCCGATTTTATTACGTTAGTAAAAAATTATCAGGAGCGGAAAGACAATATCTGCACCTAGAAAAACTGGCCTTAGCTCTCAGAGTTGCTTGTCAAAAGCTTAGGCCTTACTTTCATTGTCACCCAATAGACGTTGTGACATCCTTTACCTTAAGGAATGTCCTTCACAAGCTTGAGTTGTCTGGCCGTTTGGCTAAATGGTCAGTCGAAGTTAGCAAATTTGGCATTAAGTACAAACCCAGGATTGCAATCAAGCCACAAGTTTTGGCCGACTTCAGTCTCGGGTTAATTCCATTAACTACTAAGGAAGCAATGCTGGTATCGGGAGTTTGGACCTTGTTTACGGATGAAGCCTCCAATGTAAAAGGGTCTGGCCTAGGGGTAGTTTTAATCACACCCTCTGGGGAGACTCTAAGACAGTCTATCAGAACTGTACTAGCTCGGGGACTAGGTGTCATGTCCCAAATCCTAACCTATCGTGATGCAACCTATCGTGGTACTAGGTAAGCTGACATTTCCAAAATATTCCCAACAATTTACAGAAAATTAATCAGGTATTTTTAAATAAACAAAGTTTCCATAAATGAGGTAAAACCCAAAACACAAGTGCGGAAAATAACTCCTAAGTTAGGGTGTCACTGAGCTCATGAGCATCTATAAATCACCAGTCTAGGAAAAAAAATGTCTATGAAAGTCTGGATCAAAATACAAACAAAGAAAAAATAAGGAAGGAGAAACAAGGATGACGAATGCCGAGCAGCTATCTCGTAATCTCCAAAGATCAACCGTGCATGATATCAACGCCCACCGTGTTCGAAAACACCTAGATCTACATAGAACTACATAGTGTAGCGTGAGTACAACCAACTTAGTAAGTAACAATAATAAATAAGGAACTAAAAGATAGTGACGAGTTATACAGTTATAGTTTATTTTCAATAGTCTCAACAAGAAAGTAGACATGCTTTTAAAGCAGCCAATTTAGGTCAAATCAGTTTATACAAGTTCAAGTAAAAATCGGATATAATATCTCCCAAAAGTTTCAAAACTGTGACATATAGCAGCTATTTGTAATATAATGAAAGCAAATATAGCCTCTCAGGGCAATCGTCACTAAATCTTTCTCAATAGCTCATTACTCGGCTCTCAGCCCTCAACACTCACACTCAATAGGTACTTGCTCTCACTGGGGGTGTAAAGACTCAGGAGGCCCTCCTTCAGCCCAAGTGCTATATCGCTGTGGCATGCCGCCCGATCCCCTATATATATATATATATATATATATATATATATATATATATATATATATATAGTGGACGGCGTGCCACACATGAAAAATGGAAGCCAACTCCAAATAATGGACAGAGTAGTTCTTCTCATGAGGCTTCAACTCACGCGAAGCATAAACAATCACGCTATCCTCCTGCATCAAAATACACCCAATACT
Source organism: Nicotiana tabacum (assembly GCF_000715075.1). Taxonomy (NCBI): domain Eukaryota; kingdom Viridiplantae; phylum Streptophyta; class Magnoliopsida; order Solanales; family Solanaceae; genus Nicotiana; species Nicotiana tabacum. The sequence goes on from NC_134095.1 coordinate 25,623,604, forward strand.
AATCCGAGAAGCATCACAATATATGCTATAAGAGCCTAAAGCTGAAGGCAAAACTAGAACTGCAGTTGTGGTCAAGGTCGTCTTGAGCTTCTGAAAACTCTCCTCACATTCATCCAACCACCTGAAAGGAGCACCCTTTTGGGTCAATTTGGTAAAGGGCGATGCAATAGATGAGAAACCCTGCATGAAGTGACGGTAATATCCAGCCAACCCTAGAAAGATCCGAATCTCTATAGCTGAGGATAGTCTGGGCCAACTCTAAACCGCCTCTATCTTCTTCGGATCCACCTGAATCCCCTTACTAGATACCACGTGCCCCAAGAACGCCACTGAACTGATCCAAATTCACATTTGGAGAACTTGGCATAAAGCTTCTCCTCTCTCAACCGCTGCAACACAATCCTCAAATGTTGGGCATGCTCCTCTTGGATACGAGAGTACACCAGGATATCATCAATGAATACAATGACAAACGAGTCGAGATAAGGCTGAAATACATTGTTCATCAGATGCATGAATGCTATAGGGCGTTGTCAGCCCATAAGAGATCACAAGGAACTTGTAATGACCATAACGAGTTCTAAAAGCTGTCTTAAGAATATCCAAGTCCCAAATTCAGCTGGTGATACCTAGACCTCAAATTAATCTTGGAGAACACCCTCGCTCCCTGAAGTTGGTCAAACAGATCATCAATACACGGAAAAGGATACTAGTTCTTGATTGTGAATTTGTTCAACTGCCTATAATCAATGCACATTCTCATGGTACCATCTTTCTTCTTCTTCACAAACAACACCAGTACACCCCAAGGTGACATACTAGGCCTAATAAACCCCTTATCAAGGAGTTCCTGCTCCTTCAATTCCTTCAACTCAGTTGGTGCCATGCGATATGGCAGAATATAAATTGGCTGAGTGCCCGGTACCAAGTCAATATCCCTGTCGGGCAACATGCCCAGCAGGTCTGCAGGAAACACATACGGAAACTCCCGCACCACCGAAAAGAATCAATAGTGGGAGTATCAGCACTAACATCTGTCACAAAGGCCAAATACGATAAACAACCTTTCCCAACCATCCGCTGGGCCTTCAAATATGAAATTACTCTACTAGAAACATAGTCTAGAGAACATCTCCGCTCAATCCTTGGCAACCCCGGTATCGCTAATGTCATGGTTCTTAACGTGACAATCGAGAACAACATGACATGGAGACAACCAGTCTATACCTAAGATCACATCAAAATCAACCATACTAAGCAATAAGAGATCAACTCTAGTCTCCAAACCCCAATAGTCACTACACACGATCGATATACACGGTCTATAACAATGGTATCGCCTACTGGCGTAGATACGTGAACAGATGAAACTAAGGACTTATGGGGCATATTCAGATAATGAGCAAAATATGACGCGACATAAGAATAGGTGGAACCAGGGTCAAATAATATAGAGGCATTCTTGTGGAAAACTAAGACAATACTTGTGATCAATGCATCTAAGGCAACAGTATCTGGTCTAGTGGGCATAGCGTAGAATCGGGCCTGACCGCCACCTGATCGACCTCCCCCTCTAGGGTAACCTCTATCTGACTGAGCCATATCCCGAGCTGGCTGTGTGGGTGGTGAAGTAACTGGCACTGAAGCCGTGGTCTGACTCCTCCCTCTGCTAAGTCGTACCTCCCGTAAGGCGGGGACAATATCTCCTCATATGACCAAACTCTCCACACTCATAACAACTCCCCAGAGCTGGTGGTGGGTACTGAAGGGAGCCTCGAGCATCGAGATAACTGGTAGAAGGACCTGGCATAGATAAGCCCTGAACCGATGGGGAACGGGACAAACTTTGAGTTGGAAGGGCACTGAGAGATGATTGGTCGTGATGAGAACTGTGAACCATGGCCAGATGATGCACCACGGTGAACTCGGCGAGCCGTCTGAGCATGCCTATAGGGATGACCCCTACCGTGGTGGAACTGACCTCTAGAAGGAACACCACTAAAACCACCTGATCCACGAGGCCTCTTAGCCTCCCTCTCAACCTACTCCTGGTTGTGGACCATCTCTATCTGCCGAGCAATATCGTCAACCTCATCAAAAGTAGCACTAGACACCCTCTCCCTAGTCATAAGCAATCGCAACTGATATGTGAGGCCATCAATGAACCTCCTGATCCTCTCCCTATCAGTGGGAACCATCCAAACTGTATGACAGGCCAACCCAAAAAAACTTATTTCGTATTGTGTCACTGACATGTCATCCTGACGAAGCTGCTCAACCTGCCTGCACAGCTCCTCTCTGTGGGACTGAGGAACAAACTTCTCCTAGAAGAGAACAAAGAACTCCTACCATGTAAGTGGTGTTGCACCGACTGGCCTACACCTCTTTTAAGCCTCCCACCAACTGAAGACAGCCCCAGAGAACTGAAAAATAATGAAGGAGACCCCATTGGTGTCCAGAATACCTGCTCTATGGAGAATCCTCTGACACTTGTCCAAGAAACCCTGGCATCCTCCGCCTTTGTAGCACTGAAAGATGAAGGATGGAGTCTCCCAAACCTCTTCAATCTCCGCTATTCATCATAAGACATAACAGGAATCACATGGGCCTAAGCAACCGTAATCGGCTGGGCAGGTAGTAGACCCGGTGTTTAGAGTCCCTGCATCACCTGCTTTGGTGTGCGGGCAATGGGAGTTTGAGTACCTCTACTAGCCTGAGAAGTGGCCAATGCGGCCAGAACAGAGACCGCCTAAGCAAGGCTGGTGCACACGGTCAAAATTTGGGCTAAGGCATCCTGAAGTCCTAGAATCACGATGGGCACAGCTGGTGCCTGAGCTAGCCACACTGGCTCAACTGTATCTGGTACCTGCTCTTGAGCTGGAGTGACTGCTCGGTATGTAGGCGTACGAGCTGCGCCTCTACCCCTACCGCGGCCTATACCGCGACGTCGGCCACTCGCGGCCCTAGCTGGTGGTACTGATGGTTGTCCATCATGTCCAGTAGTACGTGTCCTCATCATCTGTGAGAGAATAGAATAACATAAGTTTAGCTACAAGAATCAACAGATTTGCATGACAAGAATTCAAGAATGTGAAGTTTCCTAAGGGTTCGACAACCTCTCAAATATAAGTATAGATGTCTCCGTACCGATCCGTAAGACTCTACTAAACCTGCTCATGACTCGTGAGACCTATGTAACCGAGGCTCTGATACCAACTTGTCACAACCCAAATCTTAACCTATTGTGATGGCACCTATCGTGGCACTAGGCAAGCCGACATTTCCAAAATATTCCCAACAACTTACATAAAATGAATCAAGAAATTTTAAATAAGAAAAGTTTCCATAATATGGTAAAACCAAAAAAATGAGTGTGGAAAATAACTCCCAAATCGCGGTGTCACCGAGCTCATGAACATCTATACATCACCAGTCTAGAAAAAAAGAAATGTCTGCAAAGTATGGATTAAAATACAAACAAAGAAAAGATAAGAAAGGAGAAACAAGGATTGCGAATGTTGGGCAGCTACCTCGTAATCACCAAAGATTGACCATGTACGATATCAGCACCCACCGTATTCAGAAACACCTGGATCTGCACAGGAAGTGCAAGGTACAACATAAGTACAACTAACTCAGTAAGTAACAACAATAAATAAGGAACTGAAAGATAGTGACGAGCTACACAATTATAGTTCATTTTCAGTAGTCTCTACAAGAAAGTAGACATGCTTTTAAATCTGGCAATTTAGGTCAAATCAGTTTATACATGCCAAGTTCAAGTAAAAGCCGGATATAATATCTCCTAGAAGGTTCAAAACAGTGGCATATATCAGCTATGTGCAACATAATGAAAGCAAATACAGCCTCTTTGGGCAACAGTCACTCAGTCTTTCTCAATAGCTCATCACTCAGCTCTCAGCCCTCAACACTCACGCTCAATAGGTACTTGCGCTCACTGGGGGTGTACAGACTCCAGAGGGGCTCCTTCAGCCCAAGCACTATATCGCTGCATCATGCAACCCGATCCCATAATATATATAATATATAGGGCCCGTTGCGGCATGCAACACGATCCATATATATATAACTTCTTCATTGTGGCGTGCAACCTGATCCACATACATACATCCCTAAGGCTCGTTGCAGCGTGCAACCCGATCCATATACATATATATAGCTCACAGCTCGGCACTCAGGCCCTATCTCAATCACCAACCTCTCTAGTCTCTCGGGCTCTTAGAAATCATAAAAATCAGCCAAAACAGAGATAATTTAATGTATCAACAAGAAGAGACGGTGATATGATACGTAATTAAAACCATGACTGAGTACAAGACGACAATTAGCAAAGAATTCAACAAGTACACGAACTCTGTGAGTCCCAACAGTATTAACACATAGCCTAAACACGATTTCTAGCATGATTTGCAGCCAAATTTCTATAACACAGGGAGAGCATATGGCTAACAACAAGTTATTCAACTTTACAGTTCCATGGAATGGACCAAGTCACAATTCCTACGGTGCACGCCTGTCACCTAGCATGTGTGTCACCTCCAACCAATCACATAACACATAATCCGGGGGTTTCATACCCTCAGAACCAGATTTACAACTGTTACTTACCTAAATCCGAGCAAAACTCTACTCCAAGATGTCTTTGCCTCGCGAATCGACCTCCAAATATCCTGAATCTTGCCACAAGCAGTATAATACAACTAATACGGGCTAAAGGATTCAATTCTACAAGAAATTATGAAATTATAGCTTAGAATCTAAAATTGGCTCAAACCCGCCCCCCGGGCCCATGTCTCGAAATCTGAGAAAAGTCACAAAATCCAAAAACTCATTCAACCATGAGTCTAACCATATAAAATTTACTCAAATCCAATAACGAAATCCCATTCAAAACCTCAAAAATCTAGCTCAAGAACTCTTCCTCATTTTCCCCAATGTAGAATCAAAGGCATAATCATGGAAATTAACCAAAATTAGATAGAAATCACTTACCCCAAACACCCACGTGAAAATCCCTCCAAAAATCACCTTATACTAAGCTCCCAATTCAATTTTGAGATAAGAACTCGAAACCCTCATTTTGAATCTTTTAAATCTGCCCAGTTAAGCCTTCATCGTGAACGCGGAAGAATCCTCGCGTTCGCATAGAACAACTCAGACTACCCCTCAAATTTACTCTACGCGAATGCGGTAACCCTCACACGATCGCGGACCTCTGCCTCCTTAACTTTATGCGATCGCGTCTCACCTCACGCAATCATGACGCACAAACACTAGAAACTCAGGTGCCCTCCTCATCTCTTTGCGAACGCGGCATAGCCCACACGTTCGCGACTCACAATCTAGCCATACCTACATGATCGCAAACATTTACTTGCGAATGCATAGACCAAAAATCGTCACTAAACAAACCAAGACTACGCGATCGCGGACCTGCCCACGTGATCGCATAAGAGGAAACTAGAAAATTACACCAGCAAACTCTAACTATCAAGCTAAGTCCAAAAATGATCCGTTAACAACTAAAACTCACCCTAGGCCCCTCGGACCTCAACCAAACATACCATCAAGTCCCAAAACATCATACAAACTTACTCGAACCCTTAAATCACCTCAAACAACATCAAAAATACGAATCACACATAGATTCAAGCCTAATGAACTTTGGAATTTCCAAATTCTACAAATGATGTCGAAACCTATCAAATCACGTCCGATTGACCTCAAATTTTGCACAAACATCAAAAATAACACCAAGAACCTATTCAAACTTTTGGAAATCTAATCCGACCCCGATACCGAAAAGTCCACCCGTTCAAACTTTTCAAAATTCCAACTTTCACCATTTCAAGCCGAATTCTACTACAGACCTCCAAATCACAATCCGGACATGCTCTTAAGTCTAGAATAACCCAATGGAGCTAACGGAACCATCAAAACTCAAATCCAAGGTCATTTATACATAAGTCAACATCTGGTCAACCTTTCCAACTTAAGCTTTCAATTATGAGACAGTGTCTGAATTCACTCTGAAATCTCTCCGAACCCAAACCAACCAACCCGGTAAGCCATATAACAGATGTAGAGTACAAAAGAAGCAGTAAATGGGGGAATAGGGCTACAACTATGGTCGTTGCATTAGGTTCCAAGGTCATCGAGGTAAAATACGACTCCCAACAGGTGTTCAACCAAGTGTGTGGGATTTTTGACACAAAAGAATAGCGTATGTAACAGTACTTGAACAAGGTTCAAGAATTACTTGTATGATTCATAGAATGGTCGATCGTCTATACTATGATATATGAAAATATGGAAGTAGACACATTGGCTAATTTGGGGTCATCCACGGAGATGAAAGGATCAGATTCTGGCGCGGTCGTCAAATTACTGCATTCGATGTTGGATGTGGACGACTACTATGAGATAAATTCAACCTATTTAATTTGGTACTAGAGGAACGAGTTCATTGAATATCTCAGACATGCTAAATTACTCGAAGACCCAAGGGCGTCCTGGGCATTACGGACCAAAGCAGCTTGCTATTTCCTAGTAGATGGGTAGTATACAGGAGATCATTCCAAGGGCCACTAGCTCGGTGTCTGGGGGCCTCGGAGGCGGACTACATGATGATGGAAGTCCATTAAAGAGTCTGCGAAAATCATTTCGGTGCAGACTCGTTAGTTTTAAAGTTGACCAGGGCAGGTTATTACTGGCCCCTGATAGAACAAGACACAGACACATTCTTACAAAAGTGCAACAAATATCAACTCCATGCACAGTTAGTGCACCAACTAGCAGAACTTTTACATTCGGTGGTTTCTCCATGTCCATTCATGAAATGGGGGATGGACATAGTTGGACCTTACTACCAAGCCTCAAAAAGGTAAGATTCCTCTTAGTTTTAACTGATTATTTCACTAAATAGGTTTAAGCAGGTCCATACCAAAAGATCGGAGAACGCAAAGTGGTTGACTTCATATGGGACCACATAATCTGCCAATTTGGAATACTGAAGGAAATTGCATATGACAATGGGCCACAGTTCATAGGTTCGAAAGTCACAAAGTTCTTGGAAGGGTTGAAGATCAAAGACAGGAATCCCTAAATCCCGCAGAAAAGAACTCACTCCGGAGGGAATGAGGGGGGTATTTAAAAAGGGATCTGCGGGTTCTTTCTTTCCTTGTAGGAAAGGTCTTGGACCAATCACTAAGTAGGGATGCTCCTTCCAGCATGAGCGAACACTTTCAGAACTGGTTAAGAATGGGCAGCACTATCCTAGCCGGGATCCAGCCAGGTTCCATTGATCATGTCCCCTTCCCAACAGTTGTACCTTGTCTTGGGGAGTCTTTGGCTTTACGATAGAAAGCTCGTCGGAGCTACGAATGTGAATAGATGCTTTCTCATTAGACTATTTTAACCGATTGTTTATGTCGACCCTAATTACTTCTTCGTCGTACCACTTGAGTGCTAACAGGTATGCAGAGTCTACCAATAAGATAATCATTCAAAATCTTAAGAAGAAGTTAGAAGATGCTAAGGAAAAGTGGCCGATGAGCTACCGGGGGTGCTTTGGTCATATCGGACTACGACAAAGTTGAGCAAGGGAGAAAATCAATTTTCTCTTGTATATGGCTCGGAGGCCCTAAGACCGGTGGAAGTGGGGGAGCCGACTTTGAGGCTTTTTCAGGCAAATGAAGAAGAAAATACTGAAGCGTTGCTGGTGAAGCTAGACTTTCTTGAAGAACACCGGGACCTAGCGTACATAAGGATGGTGACCCAAAAGAAAAGGATGAAACAGTATTATAATCGCAGGGTGAATCTCATTATTTCATAGTAGGAGATTTAGTATTGAGGAAGGTGACTCAGAGCACTCGGGAAATCAACATCGGAAAGATGGGAACAACGTGTGAAGGTCATTACCGAGTTTCGGCTATCAACGATAAAGGATCATATAAATTGGAAAATCAAGATGGAGTTAAACTTCCCAGCAGTTGGAACGTGACTCACCTCAAAAGGTATTATTTCTGAAGATTCTTGTCGATACTGAAAGTATGTGCTGTACTCTTTTTTTCTTCGACTAGTTTTAATCTCAATCAGATTTTTCTGCCAAGGTTTTTAACGAGGCTGAGACATAAAACGTACTACGAAGGGAGGATCATCGGCAAAGGCAAGACCTTTAAATATCAAGGCACCAAAGTTCTCACACCTATGGGATCGACAAATATGAGCTCGTGTGGTAAATAGCTTGTGGATGGTTAAATAATCTTTGGCTCGATGGCAAACCCCACGTTCCACTATTCAAAAAAGATTATTTAAACATTCAAAAGTTGTCTTCACTGATAAAGCATCAGTATGAATACAAATCTTCTAATGTTGGAATTCTTATACTTCGCATTCAAACACTGGGGAGGGAATGTATGATACGACACCAAGAGTGTCATGAAAGCCGGAGACTTTTAGAACCAGAATCGATGCCGCATTAGGATCGGGGAGTGTAGGACCAGCCCTGTAGAAATAAGTTGTACAAGTTAGTCACATGTATTGACAACTTTATTTACTGAAGCAAATGAATGCCTATGTACTTTTAAAGATGGAGGGAACAAACCAAAGTTCTTTTATTTTTGTCTTATTTCTTGTCCAAGTGATGAGTTAATTTTATCATTTGAGAGTTAACAAAAACTTCAAATGCTTGTGCTAGAATAAACATGATATGTCATCTTCAAGAGAATTATAAACATAAGGGTCCTCTCTTGTGAAACCCTCACAATAAAGGGTAGATTCTGAAAGTGCTTATGTCTAGAATTGAAAGCTATCAGATGAAAAAATATACCTGAAGCTTTATTAACTAAACATAAAAAAGATGTTTTTCATAACACTTAAGCAAAAAATTCTTTTACTTATTAAGTGCCAAACTTAGTAAAATGTTTCTGCATAATAACAAAAGATAAAAGGAAAAAATATTATACATTATTCTTTGCTGCTAGAACCCGAAGGGAGAGAAGGGGTGTAACGATCCGGTCGGTCGTTTTAAGAACTAATACCTCGATCCCCTATAAACTGCTTTTACTGTATTTTTTTTTTTGCTATTTTGATTTGCCGGGATGTTTGGTTTTGAGTTTTGGAGTGTTTTGGGACACTTAGTCCCTAAAGAGAGCTTAAGCTTTAGAATTTGAACCGTAGTCGGAACAGTGTAAAGACGGCCTCATAATGGAATTTCGTCCATTCCGTTAGCTCCGTTGGGTGACTTCAGTCTTAGGGGCGTGTTCGGATTGTGTTTTGGAGGTCCGTAGCTTATTTAGGCTTGAAATGTCGAAAGTTGAATTTTTAAAGTTTCCGGTTCGATAGTGGGATTTGATATCGGGGTTGGAATGGAATTCTGGAAATTGGAGTAGCTTCGTAGTGTTGAATGTGACGTTTTTGCAAAATTTTAGGTCATTCGGACAAGGTTTGATAGACTTTTTGATCGAAAGGGTGATTTGAGAGTTTTGGGAGTTCTTAGGCTTTAATCCAATGTCAATTTGGTGTTTTGATATTTTTTTGAGCGTTCCGAAAGTTGGAACAAGTTTTAATGATGTTTTAGGATTGGTTGGCACATTTGGTTGAGGTCCTGGGGGCCTGGAGTGTATTTCGGATGCTTAACGGGTCATTTTTGGACTTAGAAAGATTGATTTTTTACTGTTGTGCTTCTAGGTGAAGCAGCTGAATGGTGCTTCGCGTTCGCGATGATGTCCCGCGTTCGTGAAGGTATGGACCCTTTAGTCTTCACATTCGCGACATGGTCCTCGCGTACGCGTAGGGTCCGCTAGTGTATGCTACGCGTTTACGAGTGGACCCTCGCATTCACGAAAGAGGAAAATTGGCCATTGGATTTTTGTGCATTGCGTTCCCGACAATGGTCTCGCATTCGCGAAGAAGAACGTGTCTGGGCAGAATATAAAATTTCGAAGTCGAGGGTTTAGCCATTTTTATAAAAACTAGAGCTTGGGAGCTCGAATTTGAGCGAGATTTTGCGAGATTTTCAGAGATTTTCAGAGATATCGATTGGGTAATGATTTCTAACTCCTTTTTACTTATAACCCATTAATTTAAACGTGAAGTCATCATCTATTTTGGATTTGTAGTGAGAAATTGGGGAAAATTTTGGAAAAGTTCTTAGACCTAATATTTTGAGTTTTGATTGGGAATTTGACATTGGATTTGGATAATATTGTTATGGTTAGACTCGTGAGTGAATTCTGAGACGAGGGCCAGGGGCGTTTTGGTCATTTTTCCTAACTTCGTGTATTAGCTTAGAATTTATTTGTGGAATGAGTTACTTGAAGTTATATTTACATTATACAATTAAATTAAATAGATTTGAGTCATTTGGAGTCGAGTACTCGTTGCAAGAACATGGTCTCAGGCTGGGGGAGTAGCATAGACTCCTGCCACCCGCACTCCTGAGCAGCGAGTGCATGTTGATCAGGTCCCAGAGATTATTCATGTACAGCCTGCAGTCCCATATCAGCCCAATGACAAGGTAACGGCTTCCGAGGATGAGCAGTTGAGGCTTGAGAGGTTCAAGAAGTACAAGCCTCCTGTCTTCAGTGGTCTAGCATCAGATGATGCTATGGGATTTCTAGATGAGTGCTACCGTATTCTCTGTACCATAGGTATATCAGGATCGAGCGGAGTTTCCTTCACTACTTTCCAGCTTCAAGGGGCCGCCTATGGTGTACCTATGAGTTAGACAGTCCGGATGAGGCAGCTTCCCTGACTTGGACTCAGTTTTCAGATATGTTCCTGGAGAGTATGTTCCTCAAAGCCTCAGGGATGCATGGCGCACAGAGTTTGAGAATTTGCGCCAGGGTACTATGACTGTCTCGGAGTATGCTGTATGTTACACTAGCTTGCTAGACATGCCCCAACCTTGGTTTCTACTGTTCCCGAGAGGTTTCGCTGGTTTATTGAGGGGCTTATTCCCAGCATCAGGTTTAGCATGGCTCATGAGTTGGATATGGATATTTCTTATCAGCAGGTGGTGAGCATTGCTAGGAGGATAGAGGGTATGCATTCTAGGGACAGAGAGGAGAGGGAGGCCAAGAGGTCTCGAGAGTCAGGCCATTATTCTGGTGCCCGTGCTCTAGCTGTAGTTCGTCATGGTAGGGGTTATATGAGTCACCCCATTCATTCAGCTCTTCCAACAGCTAGTGGTATTCCAGCTCCTCCTAGGCCTCAGGAGTCTTATTATGCACCTCCAATATCTAGTGTGCCTCCTCGCGGGGTGCTTTCAGAGGTCAGTCCAGCAGACCTAGCCCGAGCCAGTCACAGCCTCCACGTCCTTCCATAGCTTGTTTTGAGTGTGGTGACACACGCCATATGGTGAGGGATTACCCCAGACTTAGGAGGGGTGCACCTCTACAAACTTCTCAGCCACAGCGTGCCCAGCAGAGTTCTCAGGCTATGGTTACAGCGCCAGTTGCTACCCCACCTGCTCAGATAGCTAGAGGTGGAGGTCGGGGAGGTAGAGGTTTCCCTAGAGGGGGAGGCCAGGCCAAATATTATGCCCTTCCTGCCCGTACCGAGGTTGTCGCCTCTGATTCTGTCATCACAGGTATTGTCTTGGTTTGTCATAGGGATGCATCATTTTATTCGATCCATACTCCACATATTCTTATGTGTCTTCTTATTTTACCCCACATTTGGGTGTATCTTGGGATTCTTTGAGTTCCCTTATTTATGTTTCTACTCCCGTAGGAGATTCTCTTGTTGTGGACCGCATTTATCGATCGTGTGTGGTTGCTCTTAGTGGTTTTGAGAACAGAGCCGATTTATTATTGCTCAGCATGATAGATTTTGATGTTATCTTGGGCACGGACCGGTTGTTGCCCCATTTTGCTATTCTTGATTGTCACGCCAAAACCGTGATGCTGGCTATGCCAGGTGTACCGCAAGTAGAGTGGATGGGTACCTTAGATCATACTTCCAGTAGAGTTATTTCATTCCTTAAGGCTCAGTGTATGGTTGGGAAGGTATATTGTAAGTGTTCCCCATGTTCTCGTGGTCTGGGGACCGAGGACGGGAAGCATCCCCTTCTTGTTCAGCTGGTACTGGTTAAGGAGATGCAGTTGGTGCCAGTGGCAAAGGAGCAGCTGGTGTTGGTGGGTAAGGAGCTGTCGATGTAGAAAGAAAAGGAGAAACTGTGGCAGAAGGAGTGGATGTTGTTTCTTGCTTAGTAGTTGAGGGCAGAATAAGCTAAGAGTTCGAACTCCTTGGACTGTAGACAACATCGGTAGGGATCGAAAAATGGGAGTCAGCATTTTCAACTAAGCCCATTTCACCCCAAAGTGCCTGAACTTCGTCTGACGATAGATTTTGAAGCTCTTCCGACCGAGCATCCGGTTGAGCTGATGAAGATCTTTTTCTCCTTTGGAGGGAATCCCCTTTATCACTGGCTCCCCTTCTTCATCGAGGACCATTTTGACTGTGGTTGGCTATGTAGACTTTTTCTTTATCTTTTTCCCCTAAGTCAGATGAGAGAGAATGTCTTCCTTTTGGTTTCTTATGCTGGGGACTTCGGGAGGAAGCACCTTCTCTGGGGGCATGAGTAGCTTCACGAGTCCTCCTCTAGTTAAGTCCACCTTGCAGCACCTGTTGGGCCTCCATCGGGTCATCGAGGACATCGATATCGGGGCACATGACGGAACCCCTCGGAAGCCCTATATAAACAAAAGACGGTTAATAAAATGCTTATAAATGTGAAAATTGAAGGAAAAACGAATTTTGCTCACTATATTTCTTGACTCTCCACCTATATTTGGGAGTCATCTCTTTCCACCGATGGGATTCCGAAGTTGTAATATCAAGAATTTTATGAACTCATCGGTACAAATTATGAACCTGTGGCAGTTCCCAGCAAGTAGCTGAAATGAAGGAGGTTAATAAAGAAATAATCATCAAAACAAAAAATTATCTTTTTACGAAGAAAGTAAGCGAATAACTGAAAACTTACGAAAAAGATTCCATGACTCGGGGAAAGCTGGAGTTGTGGTCGGGATAATGTCCCTGGTAGCAATAACGACGAACGACTACATCTATCCACAAATGTTGTCATCATCTACACTGGTAAGAAGAGTGTGGTGACCGCACTTGCTGAAGTTTAACACTCCCCCACAGAAAATATTTGGGGAATCGTAGTTCATCATATGCGCAAGAGTTAGGGTTTCCCCAGTTTTAGTGCACAATTGACGAAGACAGGTCACCATCCACCATAAATATGGGCCCATCCACTTGTGCCAAGCAGACCTGGTACTGGTGGCAAAATTCCAAAACTATTGGGTCGGGCCCTTCGCTCGAAACCTAAAGAGAAAGGACCCAAAGTAAAGAGATACGTATAAATATATGTAAACCATTCCCTGGAGTAGGTAACTCGCTCTACTATATCTGAGGCGAGGATTTCGTTATTGGGGCAATTATAGTCCTCCTTCACAGTAGGGATACTAGAAGGACAAATGGAGGAAGGATACCTGTGAACTGGCCAAAACCTGTGTCTTTGAAGAGTTGCAGATGGGGTTTGTTCTTGAAATTCGTTTGTGATGTTGAGATGGAGTGGTATGATGGTGTTAACAATTGGAGGATCAAACTCAACATTGACCTCTTTGGCCTTATTTTTATTCGGGCCTCCACTGAAGAAAAGACCAGTGTTTCCGAAGGAAGCAATATAAGAAGACATGGTAATTAAAAAAATGGTAAAGATGTTCTTACTGAGAAAGCTGAACGTTATAAAAAGCTCTAACGGAATTCAGAAGAGGAAAATGATTGTGAGAGTAGTAAAAGTGAATAAATAAAAATGATGAGTAGTGGAGAAGATATAGACGGCAAAAATTATGGTCATGATTACCTCGAATCCGAGCGAAAATACTTGCTGAATCACGGGGCAACACGTATTTGGGGTATTAAATGCGAGAAGATGTGTCTCTTTGAATGTCAGAGAGTGTTCAGGAACTTTCTCGCCAAGAAAGGAATCTTTTTCATCTACTTTCTAGTAACACAGAGTTGCGTCACAGGAAAGTAGGGAGACTATCTGTATGGGGTAAAATGAGTTGATAATAAATGGTTCAACAGTGAGGTTTAACCAAATTTGGATGACCAAAATTTTCTTAAAAAGTTTACTTCAGCTTGCAATCCGTATATTCAATAATTAATAACCTGCAAACCTACAACAGAAAGTGTTTAGAAATCACTTAATATGGTGATACAATGATTTGTAATTTATTGCACCATTGAGCAGTCAATAAGACTGACTTAGTGAACAGGAAACGAAAAGCAAAGAAAAAAGTGACAATTCCATCATATTAGTGTTTCAACTTTTAAATTCTAACTCATAAACTTGAGCCCCTCCTACTAATATTTAGGAGGGGCTCAATTCTTGCATTTATAACAATGTAAAATTCTTTTATCTTTTCAAGTTACCTCTAAAGGCAATAAATTTAACTTATATTCATTGGCTTAAAAGAGTAACTATTCATGATAAGTATGATAAGTTGAACAATCTAAAATATATAGGCAGATAACTTGCAATAACATGTTTAATTATACTCATAGTATAAGCTAGCGTCCAGACATAAATTTGGTTGAAACATGAAAATAGATTTTTTGAAGTTATGTTGAAAAATAATTTTTAGAAGTTGAAGTTGTATTTAGACCTGTATTTTATTTGAAAAAAATTGAAGTTTTATGAGTAAAAGAAAAAATTTTACCCAAAAATTATTTTTGGGAACATGAATTTTTTTTCAAAACTTGGTCACATTCTATGAACAAACCACTACAAGAAAATCACGTATTACATGGGGATTATACTAGGGATCATATAGGAAAATCCGTAGGAAACTAAGTTTCCTGATAGAAAAACCTTCATAGGTAATTATTACCTGCGAATTTTTAAAATCCTCAGGTAAGTTACTTGAGAATTTTTAATTCACGTGTAATTTACCTAGGGTTTTAAATTCACATGTAAATTACCTGCGGATTTTTCCATAGGAAATTCTAAATTTTTGTATGGGGTAAAATCGATTGATAATAAGTGGCTAACAGCAAGGTGACTCGTGGAACCGAGAGCTGACAAAAGTTATGTCGATGAATAATCAACATCGGTTACAAAGTGTGTAACCAATACATGATGGATGCCGAAGGGAGCACAATCGATGGTAATGACTTAAAGGCTTGACATCGGATAGCATTTAATGAGCAACCGTTACAGAGAATATTTGCATTCAAAGCCAGTTGTTATACACCCATCAATGACATTTTTATTCTCATTCAAGAAGAGCTTGAGTTTAGGATCTTGTCCCCCTAAAGATAGCTACAAAAATGAGATTGACAACTCTTGTATGGGACATGAAAACATTCTGCATAAAAATGTATAGTCTAAATTCTTTCTGTATTGAAATCAAACACATGATATATTTCTTGCTTCTATCATCGGAACGGCTAAGTCCTAGCCAAGCTTGTTATTTCCTTTAACTTTATTCGTTAATTCAATTTTTGTTCTTACTTATTTATCATTTTTTTATCAAATCGGTTGTAATGACCCGACCGATCGTTTCGAGCATTTGCACTTCACTCAGTAGTTTACTAGCATGAGTAGCTCCGTATGAGGTATTATGGCTTATGTGAATCGTCGGTTATGGTTTTCAGGTCATTTGGAATCAGTTTGAAAGAATGAATTCCATTATTGAAGCTTTAAGTTGATTAAGTTTAACTTTTTGTGAATTTGACCCCAGAATAGAGTTTTGATGGTTTCGTTAGGTCGGGACTGAGATTTTGGACTCGGGCATATACCCGGATTTGCATTTGGATGTTTCTAGAAGGTTTCGGCACAAGTTGGAAAAAATAAAAATTTGAAGGTTTGGAAAATTCAAAAGTTTGACCGAGAGTTGACTTGTTAGATATCAGGATCGGATTGTGGTTCCGGGAGTTGGAACAGCTTCGTTATGTCATTTGGGACTTGTGTGCAAAATTTGGGTTCATTCCGAGTTGGTTTGCTATGTTTCAGCACGAGTTATGGAAATTTAAAAGTTCAAAGTTCATTAAGTTTGATTTGAGGTGCTGTGAGCACGTGATTTTTGCCTTACGAAAAAAACTACTCCAAAATAAATCAAAAAATAAAATAAATTTCTTTTACTGTGTAATTTTTGAATTTGCGTGGTGTTAAATACTTGTGTTATGTCCGTAAGTGTTTACATTGTCATAATAAAATGAAAAAATAAAATAAAATACATATTGCATGCATATAGGATTTAATTATGCATTTAAGAGATAATTTAAATAAAATCACAAAAATATGCATTGGTTCTATTTTAAATGTTTCACTGTGTGATTGATGTTTTGTCTATGTGTTAAATAATTGTTATAGAGTAATTAATATATTTTTTGTGAAGTTAAAATTGTTTTATAATTACAAATTAGAAATTTAAATTAGAAAAAAATGAAAAAATATATACATATACAAAAGCGGACCTGGATTTAAATCCAGGCCCAAATCAAATTACCCCCACAGCCCAATCCAGGTAGCCCCAAGACCGGTCCAAACCAGACGAACCAAAACGACAGCGTTTGGTCGTGGCTTCTCAGAAACCGTTGGATCAAATCCAACCCAACGGTCAAGATCCCCTGCCCTTACCCGCAACCCTTTACCCGATCCAACACCCGGTTCAACCCGTCCCCCTAACTTAAACCAAACGACACCGTTTGGTTAAGTGAATAGATCTCAGTCGTCCATCCTGCCTAATCCAACGGTCAATATCCACCCATCATTCCCCTATATAAACCCATAACCCTTACCCCGGCCCCCTAACTAAACACCCCCCCTCCGCTCATGTTCATCATCGTTCCAAACTAAAACCCCTAACCCTAGCCGCCCCTATTCCCCTTCGCCTGAAACTCGGCGGCATCAACGTCGCCGGTCACCAAAATAACACCCTAAGATCCCCTGAACACCCTCTATTCAAATATGTTATCTGCTTGGTTCGAATCTCCCTGAAGGTTCTCGAATCTTCATTTGAAGATTCGAGCCAAGTTCAGATCTAAACCAAACAGCACCTAGTCGACACCATAACTTCCCCTAGTCATCCTGAGTATGGATCTGAAGTTAGTTTGGCTCGAATCAGTTCTGAACTTCTCGAATTTTCTTTTGAAGATTCGGACCAAACAAGAACAAACTCAGATCTGTTTCAAACTAACACCAAATGACCCCTAGGCTACCCTCACCCTTGTATCATGTTTGGTTCCTTTCGAATCTGCCCGGAAATGATCGGATTTAAGATCCAAGAACCTGAAACCCTAAAAATACCAAACTTTTGGATTCCGTTCATATTAAATGAAGATTGAGGTTTAATCGACCTTAGTCGAAGTATTTTTAGTGGAAAATACTTCGACTAAGGTCTGTTTGATTTCAAACAAAAATCCGAAATCCAAGTTGAGTTCGAGTCGGAATAAAATTGAAGATTCAAAGGTATTTTTTCTATTTATTTTGTGTATTATACATGTATTTGTTTTAGTCTGTGTAATTTTCCCATCTTTTATTATCATACTGTCTCCTACCCGTCTACTTGATTTTAAATGCGAATTGTTTCTGTTGATTGTGCTTAGTTACAATGTGTGTAATCGACTCGATTAAGTTCGTCGATTAGTTATATTATGAATTCTCATTCATGATAATACTGATTGAAACAATCTGTTTCTGTTTATGCACTGTTTGTTGACAGATATTGTAGATAATCATTTTTAACTAATACTCGTCAGTTAAATCATCCTGGTTTATATGAATCTGTCAAAATAAGTGTTGTATATATGTTATTGTCTGAACATTAAAGTTTCAGGGCATTGTTAGTATTGACAATGATCCTGTGTGTGTTTGATTTTGGTTCAATGTTAAGTCCAGTCTGAATTGTTATGATAATTTCAGTAATATGTTGTTATGATGTTAGTTCTGAATTCAGTATAATATTGCTGTAATGTCAAGTTTGAATTCAAGTTTACAAAAGTTGGTCAAATACAATTGTGTTAGGATGTTAATAGGATTGGTTATAGCTGTAAATCAGAAGGATAATTAAGTTTATACAGATTTTAGAATCTGTTTTGCAGTAGGTTCTAATTTTTCAGTAATAACATCAGGATTTCAGGGGCATTTCTGAGAATGAAACAGTAAAAACTGGGTGTTAGTGCTAGTGTATTATAATGTAATGTTAGTGGCTATAGTTTAAGATAATAATGGGGAACAAGGGATAATGGGGCTGCTGAAAATCAGGTTAGGATCATATAAAGTATTAAAAAGTAGTTTTTAATGGAAACTTTCTAATTTTTAAAGGGATAAAGGGTCCATCCACCATTACAAAGGTGCAACCAGCCCTGTATAAATACAGGAGCTGGACAGACAGAAAGAAGAGAGTTTGAGGAGGGAAAAGAAGGAGTTTTTCAGAGAAAAGAGAGCTTAGAGAGAGTTTAAAAAACAGACTTTAAGAAGAGAAGAAAAAATCAGTTTTCAGAGAGAGGGAAATCAGTTTTCAGAAGGAGGGATCAGTTTTCAGAAGAAGAGAGTTTGAGAGATTTGAGGAAGAGTTTGAGAGACTTTAAGAGGAATATAGAAGAGTTTTTGAGGAGTTTTTTTCAGAAAACTTGAAGAGAGTTTAAGAGTTCTTTATTGAGAAATTTTAGGAAATTTGAGAGAGGGAAGTCAAGTAGAAACAGAAATTTGAAAAGGAAGATAGAAAGAAAAGAAAACAGAAACAGAAAAATCAGAAACAAGGAGTCCGAAACAGGAAAGAAACTGAAATCTGAAAAATGTTACTTTTCTAGAATCTGTCCGTTGTTTGCTTGTGAATATTGTTCGGTTAAATCTGAAATTTTTCTCAAGTTTCTGTCACTATTCATCTGGGTTCCTCGGGTCTTATTATTGCTCAAATCTGTGGAAAAACTGGTATTCTGCTGATTTTGTTACTGCTGCTACTGCTGAATTTTACTCCTTCTGCCTTCATTTCCAGGTACATGTCTTTTAAAATCATGTGGTGAAAAGCTCCAACATGATGAATAGATGAAGTTTGAGAATTATAATTTTGTCTTCCACGTGTTTAAATTCAGTAGTTCAAACTTCTGTTTTGTTTCGTGTAGGTAAATATGACAATATGCTTGATACGATAACTATTAGCTAATTATTCCCTTTTGAAGTTTTTGTATAAATATTGTAACAAAGTTATTTATTTCGAATTTTCATTCAGTATAAGTTGTATTTGAATCATTAAAATAGGGAACATGGCAGAAAACTGGCCATTAATTGCATCTCTTAAAATTGTTAGTATAGACTAGTATGGAAATTTCAAGATAACAGCATTACTAGTCTATGTTGTTAAACATCTGATTTTTAAGGCTAAGATGGTATTGATTGTATCTTGTTCATATTTAGCATAATAATGTTCATGTTCATAATCAATAGACGAAAGATGCATCGATAAAATCTGTTATATTCACGATATTGGCATATGGTGAATGGTGTAGGGGTATATTCATGTTATATGTGGTATTGTCTTATTAAGTCAACGATTTTTTTTTGTGTCGGCCAAATAACTCGTATAGGTTGAGAATCAAAATTGGGTTGATTAAGTATATCTCGAATTCAATCAATAGCAATTAATCAAAAATAATTAGGCCTATCAAATTAAGAACAAGCAATGTAGAAAGAGATTAGATTTATAATGTGTAACAAGTTTAAGAGTGTAAATAGTAGCATTCGTTGCAAAAAGAATATTGAGAATTCTTCGAAAATATCATTTCCTTTCAAGAATTGAATTTTTTTTAGTTTCATACGTTATTCACATTTTAGTATACATATGTTGTATTTACTAAAAATAGTGTTAATCATATGTTTATTCTTTTCTTTAAATTTGAATAGTTTGGAGGAATGTAATTCATACGCGAAAATATAATCAATGGTCAACATTTAATAAATTGTGAATTCTTTTCAAAGAATTTAAGGGCACCTTAAATGGGAATTTATCACGATTTTCACATAAAAATGTATGGATATAATAAACAATTTGTGGAAAATCCATAATATCATTACAAATATTTTGCGCAATTAGGGATACGTTCGCGTACTCTGATTATATTTTTAAAAGCAAAAAATTCGGATTATGCGTACGCGCAACTTCGAGCGAATATTTAATAAAAGGATTTTTCCCAAAGGCGTTAAATCAATTTCATAAAAACTTGAGATGTACGGTTCACTATTCAAGAAAAACAAATATTCTTGATTCGACATAATTTCGAAAAATGATTGTTTAATAAATATATTACCAAAAATTATTGTGTAAACGTACGCGTGACACAATTCCGCATTTTTTTAAAAAAAAATTTATAACACGAATATACGTACGCGTAATTCGATTCAAAGAAGGTCCTTAATCACAGTAAGTATAAGCGGTAGTAAAATCATGTAACATCAATATATTTAATAAAAATCAAGATAATTAAGCCAATAATAAAAACAGTTAAGCGACCATGCTAGAACCACGGAATTCGGAAATGCCTAACACCTTCTTCCGGATTAACAGAATTCCTTACTCAGGATTTCTGGTTCGCAGAATAACAAACAGAGTCATATTCTCCTCGATTCAGGGATCGAAATTGGTGACTTGGGACGCCTTAAAATTCCCAGGTGGCGACTCTTATATAATTAAATAAATCCCGTTTCGACTGTCCTTCAATTGGAGAAAACTCCCCACGCGCCCCGCGGGCGCAGTGAAAAGGAGGTGCGACAGCTCTGGCGACTCTGCTGGGGATGAAACCCAGAATCTCTGGTTCAGGGTTCAAGAATTCGAGCTTAAAATAATTGTTATAGTTGGCTTTATTTATTATCTGATTTTTTTTACATGATATATGCCCAATGTGCTAAATGACACTTTTACTGCTTTAATATTATTTGAATTATGAATATATACAACTGCTACGAAACCCCCTTCTTTCTGAGTCTTCTAAATTTATGGTGCACACGTGCGCGTGGCCCACCTTTCTGTTAAAGTCATACCAAATAAGACTAAGTTGGGATAAGTAACTAGGCCGGGTAGACTTTCGTGCTCCCGGTATGTTGCCCCCGCTTCGGCTCAAACTGTCCGTTTGGGTAAGCCAGGTTTAGAACAATCAACCTAAGGTTTTACACTTAGAATAACTCAGCCATGTACTGGATCCCTAGTACGAACGAATATTTACATCATATGCATTTGGCCTTGGAGACTCAACACAGGGGTTGGGTCTGTCTAGGACAGGTGAACCCAAAAATTAAAAGACCATCATGATGCATCCTACTTGTTACTTGTGCATTCATTTGCCTCGAACATGTTTGTTGACCAGCTTAAATAAAATCATGGTGAGCAGAAAGGAATAAAATGGGTTGTTTTAAAAATTTCGAAAAAAAAAATATAGTTTTAAATGGTAAAATAAAGGTATTTAATAAATAAAAGAAAAATTTCGAAAATGATTTTTAGTATAAATTTTCCAAAATGAATTTTGACTTTATTAAAATTAAATTTCAGATACAAAATGAGCACCACACAAAGCCCCTTATCCACAAGTACAGAGGAATTTCTATGTCAGCTTCAAATGTGGTGGTATAATTTAGGCGAAGACGGTCAAAAATGGGTCGTCAAGCATTTGGGAAATCTCACGGACATTATGAAAGTTGAACCTCGTGATGATCTGATTACGGCGTTGGTAACTTTCTGGGATCCTGTTCACAATGTTTTTCGTTTCTCTGACTTTGAGCTTACTCCTACATTAGAGGAGATAGCTGGCTGTGTTGGTTTTGACGGAAGTTTAAGAAATCAAAGCTTGATATTCACAAAGGCTCCTTCGGTACATCGATTCTTCGGTCTTCTGAACATCAGCAGTCAAATCAGGAAAAGCAATGTCATCAATGGATGTTGTTCTTTCAACTTTTTGTATTCAAGGTTCGGAAAGTCAGATGGGTTCGAAATTCATGAGAAAGGCCTTACTAATAAGCAAAACAAAGACACTTGGCAGATACACCGTCGATTTGCTTTCATGGTGGCTTTTCTAGGAGTCATGGTCTTCCCAAATAAAGAGCGAACAATTGATATTCGCACCGCAAAAGTTGTGCAAATCCTCACCACTAAAGAAAATCACACCCTTGTCCCCATCATTCTATCAGATATTTATCGGGCTTTGACTTTATGCAAATCAGGAGCAAAAGTCTTCGAAGGATGCAAAATTTTGTTGCAAATGTGGGTGATTGAACATCTCCAACAACAGCCCAAGATCATACAGTATGGGTCAAACAAAGCTAATTGCATTGAGAGCTATGAGGAAAGAACAAAAAATTATCAGGCTCCAGAAGGGATAGAAGCATGGGTATCTCATCTAAAGGATTTAACGGCAAATCAAATTGAATGGACTCTGGGATGGCTCCCGATGAGAGAAGCAATACATATGTCAACCTCAAATAGTTATCTACTACTATTGGGATTGAGAAGCATTCAGCCGTATGCACCACTAAGAGTCCTAAGGCAGCTAGGGAGATATCAAATAGTTCCTGATGATGAAGATTTGAGTATGCAAGTAATCGAATTACACCCAGAAGCCACTATTCCCGAAGCTCTACTTCAGCAGATGTGGAATGGGTGCCGATACTTGAAAAGCGATACTCAAGTCCTAGACGCTACAAAGGGTGAGATAAATCCTGGATATGCAAGGTGGTTCGAAAAACGGTCTCGCGTGGATGATGTACCAGAACCTGAGCTAAAAAGGCCAACAAAAAGACCCCATGTTCAAAACTTCAATGATAAAATCCAAGAGCGGTTGATCTGGGGAGAAAAAGAAAAAGGGTACAAAGCAACTATCCATGCCCTAAAAGAAAATCTAAGAAGCCTCAGTTTGGAGAAAGATTTGCAAACACAAGAAGCAGAATGCGAGAAAAAGAGTCTAACTTGTGAGAATGAAAATCTTCATGCTCGATTCCAAAAAATGAAAAGAGTTTCTGAAACGCCAAAGAGGAGCTGGAAGGATCAAAAAACCATCGCCAATCTCTTTGAAAGAATGCAAGATTATGATTCCATTTTTGCGGAAAACGAAAGGGCATTGAGCAAAGCAAAAGAAAGGATCCAACGATTAAATGAAGAAGCCAAATCTAACAAGGAACGCCAAGATAGGCAATCCGAAAAAGACAAGGCACAATTCAAGAAGGAAAAAGACTATTGGATGCGATCAGAAGACCAGCTTCGTGCACAACTAGAAGAGGCAAGAAGATGCAACAGAGAACATCAACAAGCAGACCTCGACAGGGAAAGATCGCAAGCAAGATTAGAGCAGGCCAAACTCCGAGCTCTGTTAGAATCAGCTCTAGATCGTGAAAACCATGTCAGAGATATAGCCACCACTCGTCAGCAGCAATTGCAAGACCAAGACCAACGTCTCCAAGGTTTCAGGGCACAAATCCACGACCTGGCAGTCTTCACATCTCAAAGTTATGTAAACTGCCAAGGAATGGATTATGAAAGGTTTACAGAGCATGCGCCCACTTTTGCTCGTCATCTAGCAATGGAGTTGGAAAGGATGTATCGAACGTTGGGAGGCCATCCGGGTCAAGCCCCACATTGAGCAGAGAACCCAATATTTGACAACAAAAGTGGAAAGTGGGGCACGTTGTGAGATGTTAAGAATTGTATCTTTATTTTGATTAAAGTGTGTGTGTTTTCACAAGCCATTTTCTTAAAGTTTTCAAATGTAATTCCATCTTTGTGTAATGAATAAAAGTGATTGCCTTTGGTCCGAACTATGCAAGGTCTGATTCATGTAAGGCATGATACGTAGGCAATCTCTAAGATTCGACCACCACGATAAAAGATATATATAGTAAATAAAAGTGAATTTTTTTTTTTTTCAATTTCAAGAAAGCTGGGACGACACAAGCAGCCGAGCGAATGCATAATAGAAAGGGATTATTTGTCTAGGAGCATTGCATCTCAACGTGTGATTATATATGTGTTAAACTCTCAAAACTAACAAGTTTGTTCATTTCCAGAATTCAAGCAGTTAGTTTCTCTAAAGAGTATACTGGCATATTATCACTATCACACAAGATCAAAAGGACCAATACCCGAAAGTATGTCTATCCCAGATGTTGACACAGGTATGGAAATAGAAGAGATGGATGTCGGGAAAATGAAAGAAGAGATGTTTAAGCTCAAGCAGCAAATGGCTGAGATGTACCAAGCTTGGTCTACAGGACAGTTACCACCATCTTACCCAAATAACCCTTCTCCATCAATGACCCAAACTCAGGATAATATCACCACTGAATTATCCCCAAGTTTCCCCATTTATCAGCACTACCGAGGCACCACCTCTCAGACACCACAGTCTCCACCTCCAAAACCAGTTCCGTACTTTCCTCCACCTATGACTCCTGTTTTCGTAGCACCTCCCCCTGCTACATTTCACAAATCTCCTAGTGAGCCTACATTTCAGGCCCAAGACAACCAATATTACCCCCCGGAGCCCACCTTCAAAGCCTCCGAAATTAATTCAACTGCTCCTCGGTTTTGATCTCCCAACCGAAATTGACAAGCCAGCCAAAAATGCTGAACAAGAAGAGATGTTCCGGAAGGTCAAGAGTCTAGAACAATCGTTCAGAGACATGCGAGGATTAGGTGGGCAAGTCAGTGTAGCCTACAAAAATTTATGCTTATTCCCCAATGTACAATTGCCAGTTGGCTTCAAGATGCCCAAATTTGACCTATACAGCGGGCACGGCGACCCAGTAGCCCACTTAAGGGGTTTTTGTAGCAAGATGCGAGGAGCTGGGGGGAAGGATGAATTATTGATGGCTTACTTCAGTCAAAGTCTAAGCGGATCAGCTTTGGAGTGGTATACACGCTAGGACCATGGAAGATGGTACACCTGGGATGACCTGGCACAGGCATTCGCATACCATTTCCAATACAATCTGGAAATCATCCCAGATCGATTATCTTTGACCAAATTTGAGAAGAAACACAATGAAAGTTTTAGAGAGTATGGTTTTCGGTGGAGAGAACAGGCAGCAAGAGTGGATCCTCCTATGAAGGAGAGCGAAATGGTAGACTACTTCCTCCAAGCCTTGGAACCAACTTACTATGCCCACTTGGTTTCAGCGGTTGGAAAATCATTCAACGAGGTAGTGAAGATGGGAGGTATGGTGGAAGAAGGCCTCAAGACAAATAAAATCATGAGCTATTCAGCAATTAAGGCAACTACTCAAGCTATTCAAGGCGGGTAGGAGGAATCGGAAGAAAGAAGAGGGAGGAAGCAACCGTAGTTGATTCAGGAATTTGGCTGGGACCCAGAGGTTCACCGCTTTACTATAATCAGCAACGACCTCGCCAATCAGCTTACCACCATGATTCATCCCAACATTACTATCACCCTTCAGAGCCTCATTTTTTCATTAACCATGCTCAAGCATACAATCAGCCACCTGTTCACACCAATTGGCGTGCTCCTGTCACACCAAATACTTACCCACGAGCCTATCCCGGACCAGGTTTCAGGCCTAGGCCAGCATTCAGGGGAGAAAGGGAACAGAAAAAGAAAACTTACACTCCATTGGGAGAATCTTACACTAGTCTGTTCCACAGGCTGAGACAGCTAGACATGTTGAGACCAATACAATCCAAACTACCCAATCCTCCACCAAAGAATCTGGATTACACCATTAGCTGTGAATATTGCTCCGGTGCACCAGGCCATGATACGGAGAAATGTTGTCATTTGAAAAATGCAATACAAGAGCTGATTGATACTAATAAAATTGAGGTTCAAACCCCCGAAGCTCCAAATATCAACAGAAATCCAATGCCAGCCCATCAAGAGGCTAACATGATAGAAATCATACAAGCTGATGGAGAGACAAAGAAGCCGTCACAAACTGTCATGATGATCAAGACTCATGAAACCAAGCCAGATAAGCAGTTAATGGAGGAGAAGCCGGTGTCTAAGCAGAACAAAAATGGTGATGAACCGTCTATGATAGTCGATGAGGAATCATCGAGCAAAGTTGCCGCAAAACAAGAAAGGCCGAAAGTGGTAGTACCAGGGGTTGCTAACAAACCCATTATATTCGTGGAAGGAGCACGTACAGATCGGGTTATTATTGCACCTGTAATCCAGCTGCCGATCATCAACAACAAAGCCATCCCATGGAACTATGAACGGGTGACTGTAATGTACAAGGGCAAAGAAATCAAGGAAGAAGTGTGTGAGGTGCAAGGCTTGACTCGTTCGGGAAGATGTTTTACTCCCGAAGAGCTGAGAAAAACTAAAAACAATCCAATGCCAACAAAGAAAGCTGTGACGGAAGAAGAGGCGGAGGAGTTTTTAAGAAAAATGAAACTCCATGATTATTCTGTTGTGGATCAATTAAAGAAGACCCCCGCTCAAATTTCATTGTTGTCATTACTGATCCATTCAGAGGAACACCGTCTGGCATTGATGAAAATCCTAAATGAAGCTCATGTTTCTGAAAAGATCTCTGTAAATCATTTGGGCAAAGTAGCCAACAGAATCTTTGAGACAAACAGAATTACGTTTGCTGATGATGAATTACCTGTGGAAGGTACCGAGCACAACAGAGCTCTTTACCTCACCGTGAAATGTGAAAACTCCGTAGTAACCCGGGTATTGGTTGACAATGGGTCAAGTGCAAACATATGCCCTCTCTCCACTTTAAACAAATTAAAAATTAAAGAGGAAAGGATCCAGAAGAATAGTATCTGCGTACGAGGGTTTGACGGTGGAAGCAGAGATTCATTTGGCGACATAGTGTTGGAACTAACTATAGGGCCAGTTGAATTCACAATGGAATTCCAAGTGTTGGACATAACTGTTTCTTACAACTTGTTGTTGGGTCGACCATGGATCCACGCTGCTAAAGCAGTTCCATCAACACTACATCAGGCTGTCAAGTTTGAATGGGATCATCAAGAAGTAGTCGTGTATGGAGAAGAAAGTTTAAATGCTCACAACAACACCATTGTACCGGTCGAGGGAACAGAAATTGACCAAGGACCATGGGTATACCAAGTAACCGACACAGTGTCGATAGAGAAAATTCCAGAGGGGAAATATCTTCCAAATCCAAAGATATCCTCTGCATCAGTCATGGTAGCTTATGAAATGTTAAAAAATGGCTTTATACCCGGCAAAGGTTTGGGTTTATCTTTGCAAGGAATTATACAACCAGTATCTCTCCCCGAGAACTGGGGAACATTCGGTTTGGGGTTCATACCCATTGCCAATGATGTGATAAGGGCCAGGAAGCTGAAACACCAAACATGGGTTCTTCCAAAACCAGTCCCACATCTGTCAAAGTCTTTTGTCAAGACCGGCGCTAAAAATCGCCCGATAACAACAATTCCTAAATCCCGGGTCAATCCTGAAGAGGAATTAATTGAAAGGTTCGAGAAATTGTTTAGTAATGTGAATATGTTGGAAAGCGGAGAAGGGTGTAGCAACGCAGAAGTTCAATTCGTTGGGCCAGAAACAAAGCTCAATAATTGGAACGCCACTCCTCTCCCAATTCGAAAGGAGTCTTGGTAGTTTATTTTGATTTTCTTTCAGTTTGTTTGGGTTATTTCAAGGTTGTAATCCCAAAGTTTATCTTATAGTTGGTTTGAAGTGTGCAAAACCTTGTTATCTTTCATTATTCAATAAAAAGCAGTTTCCTTTTTATTATCATTCCTAATAGCTTTCTTTTCTTTTTCTTCTTTTCTGTACAGTTCCTTTTACGCTGGCTCTAGTGATATGGCATGCATGAGGAATCTTCAACCCAGTCTTAAAAATCAATCTGGTTCCGAAGTAATAATTCAAGAAATATATTGTGATTATGAATCAGAATATGATGAAGATGAGGTTTTTGAAGAGATTAGTAAAGAGTTAATTCACTTTGAGGAAAAAATCAAACCTAACTTGAGTGATACCGAGGACATCAATATAGGGGACACGAGTAATGTCCGGGAAACTAAAATAAGTGTCCATCTCGAACCAAAGATCCGAGAGGAGTTAATTAAAGCACTCATAGAATTCAAAGATGTTTTTGCATGGTCGTATGACGACATGCCGGGCTTGAGCACTGATTTAGTGGTCCACAAATTGCCCACCGATCCAACAATACCTCTTGTCAAGCAGAGGCTGAGAAAATTCAAACCTAACATGAGTGTGAGAATTAAGGAAGAAATCACCAAACAATTGGAAACAAAGGTCATTCGAGTTACTCGATATCCTGTTTGGTTGTCTAATATCGTTCCTATACCAAAGAAAGACGGCAAAATTAGAGTATGCGTCGACTATCGCAATCTCAACAAAGCAAGTCCAAAGGATAATTTCCCATTACCCAATATCCATATTTTGATCGACAATTGTGCCAAGCATGATATAGGGTCTTTTGTAGATTGTTATGCCGGATATCATCAAATTCTAATGGATGAAGAAGATGCAGAAAAGATGGCATTCATCACACCACGGGGAACTTATTGCTACCGGGTAATGCCATTCGGTCTAAAGAACGCCGGAGCAACCTATATGAGAGCAATGACCACAGTGTTTCATGATATGATACACAAGGAAATTGAGGTGTACGTGGATGATGTGATCATATAATCAAAACATCAGGCCAACCACGTTGGGGATTTGAGGAAGTTCTTCTTAAGACTTCACAGGTACAACCTCAAGCTTAACCCTGCCAAGTGCGCATTTGGAGTTCCATCTGGAAAGTTGCTGGGATTCATAGTCAGTCGATGAGGCATCGAACTAGACCCATCAAAAATTAAAGCCATCCAAGAACTGCCACCTCCAAGAAACAAAACTGAAGTAATGAGTTTGTTGGGGAGGTTAAATTATATCAGCAGGTTTATTGCTCAGCTCACAACAACCTGTGAGCCAATTTTCAAATTGTTAAAAAAGGATGCTGCAGTCAAATGGACCGATGAGTGTCAAGAAGCGTTTGATAAAATAAAAGGGTACTTGTCAAACCCACCCGTGTTGGTCCCGCCAGAGCCAGGAAGACCTTTGATTCTTTACTTGACGGTTTTGGAAAATTCATTTGGTTGTGTATTGGGGCAACATGACCTCACTGGCAGAAAAGAACAGGCCATCTACTACCTTAGCAAGAAGTTCACAGCTTATGAGGTTAAGTATACTCATCTGGAAAAGACATGTTGCGCCCTAACATGGGTAGCTCAAAAATTGAAACACTATTTGCCATCCTACACTACTTACCTCATTTCTCGGTTGGATCCATTGAAATACATTTTTCAAAAGCCTATGCCAACGGGAAGACTTGAAAAGTGGCAGATATTGCTCACAGAGTTCGACATCATCTATGTGACTCGAACTGCAATGAAGGCTCAAGCACTGGCCGATCATTTAGCCGAAAACCCGGTCGATGAAGAATATGAGCCATTGAAGACTTATTTTCCTGATGAAGAAACAATGCATATCGACGAGGTGGAGCAAATTGAAAAGTTTGGCTGGAAACTTTTCTTTGATGGAGCCGCTAACATGAAAGGAGTTGGGATAGGAGTTGTAATCATTTCTGAAACAGGGCATCACTATCCTGTTACGGCTTAATTACGATTTTATTGCACCAATAATATGGCTGAATATGAAGCTTGTATTTTGGGGTTAAGGCTAGCTGCAGACATGGGTATCCGAGAAATCTTAGTCATGGGAGATTCGGATCTTTTGGTACATCAAATTCAAGGAGAATGGAAAACCCGAGACTTGAAGCTCATACCA
This sequence comes from Nicotiana tabacum, assembly GCF_000715075.1. Classification (NCBI taxonomy): domain Eukaryota; kingdom Viridiplantae; phylum Streptophyta; class Magnoliopsida; order Solanales; family Solanaceae; genus Nicotiana; species Nicotiana tabacum. The sequence continues at coordinate 25,653,442 of NC_134095.1, forward strand.
TACCGACAATGTCTACATGATCTTTGTCAGCGGTTTTAATCAGTGGAATTCCAACATATTCCAAGAATCCATAATGAGGTGGCCGATGCATTGGCTACCCTGGCATCAATGTTGCACCATCCAGACAAAGCTTATGTAGATCCGATACATATTCAAGTCCACGATCAGCACGCTTATTGCAATTTGGTTGAATAAGAATTTGATGGTGAACCATGGTTCCACGACATCAAGGAATATATCAGAATGGGAATATATCCCGCACAAGCCACAGGAGATCAAAAGAGGACCATTAGGCGATTAGCAAATGGATTCTTCTTAAGCGGAGGAGTTTTGTATAAAAGAACACCAGATCTTGGATTATGAAGATGCATAGATGCCAGACAAGCTACAGCTGTCATGTCTGAAGTACATTCAGGAGTCTGCGGACCCCACATGAGTGGATATGTATTGGCAAAGAAAATCCTCCGAGCCGGTTACTATTGGCTTACCATGGAGTGAGATTGTATCAGTTTTGTGCGCCAGTGTCATCAATGCCAAATACACGGAGATTTGATTCATTCTCCACCATCCGAGCTGCACACAATGTCGGCACCATGGCCATTCGTTGCCTGGGGCATGGATGTGATTGGACCAATTGAACCGGCAGCATCCAATGGACACAGGTTCATTCTGGTAGCTATTGATTATTTTACCAAATGGGTTGAGGCCAAGACATTCAAATCAGTGACCAAGAAAGCTGTGGTCGATTTTGTCCACTCAAATATCATATGTCGATTCGGAATCCCGAAGGTGATCATCACAGATAACGGTGCTAATCTTAATAGCAACCTAATGAAGGAAGTATGTCAACAGTTTAAGATTACACATCGCAACTCTACCCCATATCGGCCCAAGGCGAATGGAGCAGTAGAAGCAGCCAACAAAAACATAAAGAAGATACTTCGGAAAATGATAGAAGGTTCAAAACAATGGCATGAAAAATTACCATTTTGCATTATTGGGATACCGCACTACTGTTCGCACTTCAGTAGGAGCAACTCCCTATTTGTTGGTATATGGCACTGAAGCAGTAATTCCTGCAGAAGTTGAAATTCCTTCCCTTCGGATCATCGCCGAAGCAAAGATTGATGATGATGAATGGGTCAAAACCCGTCTGGAACAGTTAAACTTGATTGATGAAAAACGATTGACCGCAGTATGCCATGGTCAATTATATCAAAGAAGAATAGAAAGAGCATACAACAAAAAGGTGCGTCCCGGGAAGTTTGAAGTAGGTCAACATGTGCTGAAACGTATTTTTCCACACCAGGTTGAAGCAAAAGGCAAATTTGCCCCGAATTGGCAAGGACCATTCATTGTGACCAGAGTATTATCGAATGGTGCACTATGTTTAAAAGATATTGAAGGCAAATGCATAGATATGGCGATCAATTCTGACGCGGTAAAGAGATATTATGCATAAATTTTTTGAATGTTTGTATTTAGCACTATTTTGAAGATTGGATTGACAAAGGCAATTTATTCTGCTATCCAAACACTATACCATTTGCTTCCCCTTTGAGCCATACTTGTTTCTTTCTTACCCTCTCTTGGAATCAATGAAAATCAAATTAAAAAAAAAAAATCATCACTATTATGCGGTGAACTACGTTTGACCTGATTCCTCAAAGAAGGATACGTAGGCGCTTCACGGCTCGGTCATAGGGTGCACAATATACATAAAATGTGCACAAAAAGAAACATCAAGCGACCCCAATCAAGGAACTGGGGCAAGAATTGTATTGGAAATAAGAAAAGATTCCAAGAGTTGTAATTTTAAACACATACCAAAAAACTGTTTAGCTTTTAATACCTTTTCCATTTCTAACCCCATACCAGAAAGACCTTTCGACCAATCTTAGAAAAATGCTGAGTCAAGCAAATGAAGATGGTTCATAACATCCTGGTACAAACAAGAAAAGAAAGAAAAAACGAGAGAGTCTTATAGGTGAAAACCCACACGGGCACCATAAGGCGACGGAAGTTGAGAGAAAAATAAAATGAGAGTGTCTTATTGGTGAAAACCTTCGTGGGCACCATAAGGCGAAAAGGAAGTGAGAAATAAACAAATGAGGAAAGTTTATCGGTGAAAACTCTTTAAGACGTTACAAGTCCAACAGGTCTGTGAAATAAAAAAATGAAGTTGGATTATGGAAATTTTGGGGAAAACGAAAATAAGACAGTTGAGAGGAGATTGATTAAAAGACTAGGTTGATTAATCCGAAATGCATACCCTAATCATTGGTGCCGGTAACTCCAATCAGATAAGTTTTTATTCTTTCTCCAATAGTCATCCAAACTTGGATTTTTCTTTTCATTCTATAATTGTCGAAATCAACGTATTTCGTTACTAATAATCTCACTTTCTAAAAAGCTTTGAGATAAGTTTTATTCCAAACAAATAAGAAGGAATGTCAAGGTATACTACCAAGATTCAAGGTTACAAAATACAGCCACGAAAGGTAGGAGATAAAAGATATGAGTATAAGAAAGGTGAAATCAAAAGTGGATCAGCAAAGTCAGAAGAGACATATGATTACAGTTAAAAGGGTTCGAAGAAAAGCATACAGAGGAGAATCCTATAGTCAATAATCAATTACAAGGACAAAACAGTCAGTCTTTTCAACCATTCCAGAGCAACAAAGAGAAATGAAGAGAAGCATCACCATCGGCAAGAATACCCCAGTCAACTACCCTGCTTTAAACTAACGAAGTTTTCTTTGATTTAAAACAGGGGCAAATACAATATCCTATAGTCAAGGATCAATTACAAGGACAAAACGGTCTTTTTCGACCATTCCAAGGCAATAAAAAAAAAGAGACGAAGAGAAGCCTCACCATCGGCAAGAATACCCCAGTTAACCACCCTGCTTTAAACTAACGAAGTTTTCTTTGATTTAAAACAGGGGCAAAGACAATATTTGTGTCAGGAAATACCTGGTAAAGAAGAAGAAGTCAGGCGTCCACCTGGAGAATGAGGATGAGAATTGAAGAAGTCAGGCGTCCACCTGGAGAATGAGGATGAGAAAAGAAGAAGTCAGGCGTCCACCTGGAGAATGAGGATGAGAATTAAAGAAGTCAGGCGTCCACCTGGAGAATGAGGATGAAGAATTAAAGAAGTCAGGCGTCCACCTGGAGAATGAGGATGAGAATTGAAGAAGTCAGGCGTCCACCTGGAGAATGAGGATGAGAAAAGAAGAAGTCAGGCGTCCACCTGGAGAATGAGGATGAGAAAAGAAGAAGTCAGGCGTCCACCTGGAGAATGAGGATGAGAAAAGAAGAAGTCAGGCGTCCACCTGGAGAATGAGGATGAAGAATTAAAGAAGTCAGGCGTCCACCTGGAGAATGAGGATAAGAATTAAAGAAGTCAGGCGTCCACCTGGAGAATGAGGATGAGAAAAAAAGAAGTCAGGTGTCCACCTGGAGAATGAGGATGAAGAATTAAAGAAGTCAGGCGTCCACCTGGAGAATGAGGATGAAGAAAGAAAAAAAAAGCAGTCAAGGCACCCACCTGAAGAACGAGGGAATGCAATTGAAGTATTGAAATCAAAAGCCCGCTCATATGAGAAAGGAGCACACTTAGAATCAATTAAAGCAGAGGAGTCCAACAGAATCCCCAGCAAGAAACAACAAGAGTTCCAAAAGGAATACGGAATAAGCCAAGTGCCCAAGAGTCACAAAGAAATCAAGACAACAAGAAATGCAAGGGCATGATCTAGATAAGATTTTTATAATTCATGTACCATAGTCTAGTTTAGCTTTTTGTATTTCCTTTAAAGTAAGGTGTAATAAGGAGGTCAGCAAGCAGTAAAAACAGCACGAAGCAGCAGTAACATCACAGTCCCACGGTAGTCCAGCTACCCAAAACTCCCGAACTACATTGACCTGATTCCTTTATAGCCAAGGATATGTAGGAAACCTTTGAAGCAGATGTTCGGTCAAATCTTTCAAAAAATGCTTCCCACGGAGTATTCGAACGGGCAAAAATCGCTCGTATCCGCTCACTTTATCTTTGTACGAAAACTCTTCGAGTTTCCGCACAAAGAGGGGCAGCTGTGAGCACGTGATTTTTGCCTTACGAAAAAAACTACTCCAAAATAAATCAAAAAATAAAATAAATTTCTTTTACTGTGTAATTTTTGAATTTGCGTGGTGTTAAATACTTGTGTTATGTCCGTAAGTGTTTACATTGTCATAATAAAATGAAAAAATAAAATAAAATACATATTGCATGCATATAGGATTTAATTATGCATTTAAGAGATAATTTAAATAAAATCACAAAAATATGCATTGGTTCTATTTTAAATGTTTCACTGTGTGATTGATGTTTTGTCTATGTGTTAAATAATTGTTATAGAGTAATTAATATATTTTTTGTGAAGTTAAAATTGTTTTATAATTACAAATTAGAAATTTAAATTAGAAAAAAATGAAAAAATATATACATATACAAAAGCGGACCTGGATTTAAATCCAGGCCCAAATCAAATTACCCCCACAGCCCAATCCAGGTAGCCCCAAGACCGGTCCAAACCAGACGAACCAAAACGACAGCGTTTGGTCGTGGCTTCTCAGAAACCGTTGGATCAAATCCAACCCAACGGTCAAGATCCCCTGCCCTTACCCGCAACCCTTTACCCGATCCAACACCCGGTTCAACCCGTCCCCCTAACTTAAACCAAACGACACCGTTTGGTTAAGTGAATAGATCTCAGTCGTCCATCCTGCCTAATCCAACGGTCAATATCCACCCATCATTCCCCTATATAAACCCATAACCCTTACCCCGGCCCCCTAACTAAACACCCCCCCTCCGCTCATGTTCATCATCGTTCCAAACTAAAACCCCTAACCCTAGCCGCCCCTATTCCCCTTCGCCTGAAACTCGGCGGCATCAACGTCGCCGGTCACCAAAATAACACCCTAAGATCCCCTGAACACCCTCTATTCAAATATGTTATCTGCTTGGTTCGAATCTCCCTGAAGGTTCTCGAATCTTCATTTGAAGATTCGAGCCAAGTTCAGATCTAAACCAAACAGCACCTAGTCGACACCATAACTTCCCCTAGTCATCCTGAGTATGGATCTGAAGTTAGTTTGGCTCGAATCAGTTCTGAACTTCTCGAATTTTCTTTTGAAGATTCGGACCAAACAAGAACAAACTCAGATCTGTTTCAAACTAACACCAAATGACCCCTAGGCTACCCTCACCCTTGTATCATGTTTGGTTCCTTTCGAATCTGCCCGGAAATGATCGGATTTAAGATCCAAGAACCTGAAACCCTAAAAATACCAAACTTTTGGATTCCGTTCATATTAAATGAAGATTGAGGTTTAATCGACCTTAGTCGAAGTATTTTTAGTGGAAAATACTTCGACTAAGGTCTGTTTGATTTCAAACAAAAATCCGAAATCCAAGTTGAGTTCGAGTCGGAATAAAATTGAAGATTCAAAGGTATTTTTTCTATTTATTTTGTGTATTATACATGTATTTGTTTTAGTCTGTGTAATTTTCCCATCTTTTATTATCATACTGTCTCCTACCCGTCTACTTGATTTTAAATGCGAATTGTTTCTGTTGATTGTGCTTAGTTACAATGTGTGTAATCGACTCGATTAAGTTCGTCGATTAGTTATATTATGAATTCTCATTCATGATAATACTGATTGAAACAATCTGTTTCTGTTTATGCACTGTTTGTCGACAGATATTGTAGATAATCATTTTTAACTAATACTCGTCAGTTAAATCATCCTGGTTTATATGAATCTGTCAAAATAAGTGTTGTATATATGTTATTGTCTGAACATTAAAGTTTCAGGGCATTGTTAGTATTGACAATGATCCTGTGTGTGTTTGATTTTGGTTCAATGTTAAGTCCAGTCTGAATTGTTATGATAATTTCAGTAATATGTTGTTATGATGTTAGTTCTGAATTCAGTATAATATTGCTGTAATGTCAAGTTTGAATTCAAGTTTACAAAAGTTGGTCAAATACAATTGTGTTAGGATGTTAATAGGATTGGTTATAGCTGTAAATCAGAAGGATAATTAAGTTTATACAGATTTTAGAATCTGTTTTGCAGTAGGTTCTGATTTTTCAGTAATAACATCAGGATTTCAGGGGCATTTCTGGGAATGAAACAGTAAAAACAGGGTGTTAGTGCTAGTGTATTATAATGTAATGTTAGTGGCTATAGTTTAAGATAATAATGGGGAACAAGGGATAATGGGGCTGCTGAAAATCAGGTTATGATCATATAAAGTATTAAATAGTAGTTTTTAATGGAAACTTTCTAATTTTTAAAGGGATAAAGGGTCCATCCACCATTACAAAGGTGCAACCAGCCCTGTATAAATACAGGAGCTGGACAGACAGAAAGAAGAGAGTTTGAGGAGGGAAAAGAAGGAGTTTTTCAGAGAAAAGAGAGCTTAGAGAGAGTTTAAAAAACAGACTTTAAGAAGAGAAGAAAAAATCAGTTTTCAGAGAGAGGGAAATCAGTCAGAAGGAGGGATCAGTTTTCAGAAGAAGAGAGTTTGAGAGATTTGAGGAAGAGTTTGAGAGACTTTAAGAGGAATTTAGAAGAGTTTTTGAGGAGTTTTTTTCAGAAAACTTGAAGATAGTTTAAGAGTTCTTTATTGAGAAATTTTAGGAAATTTGAGAGAGGGAAGTCAAGTAGAAACAGAAATTTGAAAAGGAAGATAGAAAGAAAAGAAAACAGAAACAGAAAAATCAGAAACAAGGAGTCCGAAACAGGAAAGAAACTGAAATCTGAAAAATGTTACTTTTCTAGAATCTGTCCGTTGTTTGCTTGTGAATATTGTTCGGTTAAATTTGAAATTTTTCTCAAGTTTCTGTCACTATTCATCTGGGTTCCTCGGGTCTTATTATTGCTCAAATCTGTGGAAAAACTGGTATTCTGCTGATTTTGTTACTGCTGCTACTGCTGAATTTTACTCCTTCTGCCTTCATTTCCAGGTACATGTCTTTTAAAATCATGTGGTGAAAAGCTCCAACATGATGAATAGATGAAGTTTGAGAATTATAATTTTGTCTTCCACGTGTTTAAATTCAGTAGTTCAAACTTCTGTTTTGTTTCGTGTAGGTAAATATGACAATATGCTTGATACGATAACTATTAGCTAATTATTCCCTTTTGAAGTTTTTGTATAAATATTGTAACAAAGTTATTTATTTCGAATTTTCATTCAGTATAAGTTGTATTTGAATCATCAAAATAGGGAACATGGCAGAAAACTGGCCATTAATTGCATCTCTTAAAATTGCTAGTATAGACTAGTATGGAAATTTCAAGATAACAGCATTACTAGTCTATGTTGTTAAACATCTGATTTTTAAGGCTAAGATGGTATTGATTGTATCTTGTTCATATTTAGCATAATAATGTTCATGTTCATAATCAATAGCCGAAAGATGTATCGATAAAATTTGTTATATTCACGATATTGGCATATGGTGAATGGTGTAGGGGTATATTCATGTTATATGTGGTATTGTCTTATTAAGTCAACGATTTTTTTTTGTGTCGGCCAAATAACTCGTATAGGTTGAGAATCAAAATTGGGTTGATTAAGTATATCTCGAATTCAATCAATAGCAATTAATCAAAAATAATTAGGCCTATCAAATTAAGAACAAGCAATGTAGAAAGAGATTAGATTTATAATGTGTAACAAGTTTAAGAGTGTAAATAGTAGCATTCGTTGCAAAAAGAATATTGAGAATTCTTCGAAAATATCATTTCCTTTCAAGAATTGAATTTTTTTAGTTTCATACGTTATTCACATTTTAGTATACATATGTTGTATTTACTAAAAATAGTGTTAATCATATGTTTATTCTTTTCTTTAAATTTGAATAGTTTGGAGGAATGTAATTGATACGCGAAAATATAATCAACGATCAACATTTAATAAATTGTGAATTCTTTTCAAAGAATTTAAGGGCACCTTAAATGGGAATTTATCACGATTTTCACATAAAAATGTATGGATATAATAAACAATTTGTGGAAAATCCACAATATCATTACAAATATTTTGCGCAATTAGGGATACGTTCGCGTACCCTGATTATATTTTTAAAAGCAAAAAATTCGGATTATGCGTACGCGCAACTTCGAGCGAATATTTAATAAAAGGATTTTTCCCAAAGGCGTTAAATCAATTTCATAAAAACTTGAGATGTACGGTTCACTATTCAAGAAAAACAAATATTCTTGATTCGACATAATTTCGAAAAATGATTGTTTAATAAATATATTACCAAAAATTATTATGTACACGTACGCGTGACACAATTCCGCATTTTTTTAAAAAAAATTTATAACACGAATATACGTACGCGTAATTCGATTCAAAGAAGGTCCTTAATCACAGTAAGTATAAGCGGGATTGAAGTTGTCATACAGAAAAAGTATTTAATAAAAATCAAGATAATTAAGCCAATAATAAAAACAATTAAGCGACCGTGCTAGAACCACGGAATTCGGAAATGCCTAACACCTTCTTCCGGATTAACAGAATTCCTTACTCAGGATTTCTGGTTCGCAGAATAACAAACAGAGTCATATTCTGCTCGATTCAGGGATCGAAATTGGTGACTTGGGACGCCTTAAAATTCCCAGGTGGCGACTCTTATATAATTAAATAAATCCCGTTTCGACTGTCCTTCAATTGGAGAAAACTCCCCACGCGCCCCGCGAGCGCAGTGAAAAGGAGGTGCGACAGGTGCGATTTTTCATTTCGATGTGTTATGTGCGTTTTGAGGCCTCGAGTAGGTCTGTGTTATGTTATGGGACTTGTCGATATATTCGTACGGGGTCTCGAGTGGCTCGGATGAGTTTCGGACGAGGCTCGGATCATTTTGGTTTATGTTGCATTGATGGAGGTTGCTGGTTCTGGTGTTTCTACATCTGCGGAAAAAGGGACACAGATGCGAGTCCGCAGATGCGGACAGTTGGCCGCAGAAGCAAATGAAGGCTTAGTTGGGGATCATCACAGATGCGGAGGAGGACTCGCACCAGCGAGTGCGCAGAAGCGGAAATTGTTCCGCAGGTGCGAGGGCCCCACCGATTAGTTGTAGTCGTAGAAGCGAGACATTTACCGCAGATGCGACTATTTGTCCGCAAATGTGGAAAGTGTTGGGCAGAGGATATAAAAATCTAGGCTTTTGGTCTTTATTCATATTTTGAGATATGGGACTCAGATTGAGGCAATTTTTGGAGCAAATTTCATCACAAGGATTGGGGTAAGTGTTCTCTACTAGGCTTTGGAAATATTTCACGAATCTATCTTCATTATTGGCAATTGGTTGATGAATTTTAAAGAGAAATTAGGGGTTTTGGCCTAAAATTTCATAATATAAATTTTCGAGTTTTGAACATCGATTTGGAGTCGGAATTGAGTGAAATTAGTATGGTTGGACTCTAATTTAATGGACTGTCGAATTTTATGAGTTTTGTTGGATTCCGAGGTGCGGGCCCGGGTTGGGCTTTGGGGCCGATTTCGGACTTTGATTCAAGATTTGATCTTTTACGATCGGGATTGGTTCCTTAGCATTGTTTGATGTATTTGAATTGTTGTTGGTCAGTTTCGAGCCGTTCGGAGGTCGAAACGTGCGGGATGGTATCTTTGGAGCATCGCTTGGCTTGCTCGGCATTTGTATTGGCTCGTTCGAGATAAGTAACTCTTCTAAACTTAGTACTGAGGATATGAAATCCCGCATTACGTGTTATGTGATTGGTATTGAAGTGACGCACATGTTAGGTAACGGGAGTATGGGCGTGCACCATGTGAAGTGGGACTCTGTTTCTCCCATGGCACTGTATAGTGGCCCTAGTTTGTTGATATTTGCGTTTTCACCATGTGATAAAGTAATCGAGCTGTCAATCATGCTAAATATTATGTTTAGGTTTCTTGCTGATGTTGTTGGGACCCATAATGGTCATTTCTTGCGGTCATCTCACTAATTTTATTGATCTTTCGCACTCAGTCATATTCATGCATTCATATTATAACTTAGTCTCAGTTATTGCTATTAATACATCATATCATATCTCAGTCTCAGTTGTTGTTATTGATACATCATATCATTGTTGTCGGGATAGATTCATGACATTGTGAGCCCGTGAGTGCGATTGGAGAGATTGATGAATGAGTGGGGCCAAGGGCCAGAGCGAGAGTTACATTTTGGGATCGGGAGGCACGCGCGCATCGATATATTGATTATATTTATGCAAATGGATCGGGTTGCACGTCGTAACAAGCCTTAGGTATATATATATATATATATATATATATATATATATATATATATATATATATATATATATATATATATATATATATATATATATATATATATATATATATATATATATATATATATATATATATATATATATATATATGGATCGGGCTGCACGCCACATCGGTTATTGTACAGCGCTGAGTGTTTGAGTGTGCTCAGCATTGAGAATAGTGAGAGAGGATGCGAGGCAGTGGGATTGAGTACCCTGAGAGTGTGAGTACATGATTCATCTCTGAGGTACATGGAATTTGCATGCACACATGACATACAGACGTAGAGATGCATTTTCCTCATGTTATATAGTATCATGTCATTCATGACTTTTTACACACATTGATATCAGGGAATAGAGATGTATTTTTCACTTGTTATCTGGAAAGAAAATGAAACATCTTACTTATTATTGAAAGGATTTTGGGAAAAATCACAGTTTTCAAACTTAGTCGTATTTTGGCATTTTCGGTAAAAGATGAGTTTTCACTGAGATACTTGAACAGCATGCCTATTTTTCTGGATTTGTGAACGAGCTGAGCATTTTACTTCTGAGATGCCTCTTTTATTACTTGTATTATGTGTTATCAACTGTTGTGGAATATTGGTATTGGACACGACCTTGAGTTAGTTTGCCACTACTTTCAACCTAAGGTTAGGTTTGTTACTTACTCAATACATGGCGTCGGTTGTATTGATACTACACTTCTGCACATTGCGTGCAAATGTTGGCTGCTGAGGTTGCTGCGTTCGATGGGAGCTGGATTTGAAGATGTACCTGCGTTCCTATTGTAGCTGTTGCTTATTCATGGTAGTCATAGAATTATAAAACTCTGTTTATGTACTTTTCAAAAGAAGATGTATTTACTTCATATCAGCTTTATAAACTCTATTCTTAGAAGCTCATGATTTGTACTATCAGTCCTTAGGAAATATAATTTCTTCTCCATTTAATTATTTTATTAATTTAATTAAAAATGGATAATGGTTAAGTTGGCTTACCTAGCGGGTTGGGTTAGTTGCCATCACGACTAGTTGATTTTGGGTCGTGACATTGATTCACTTGTCTATAAACCACGCTATAATTCAACTATACTGTTTTACGGGTATACAATATTCGCATGAAATTTTTGGTACAAAATTAATGAAACTTAGGAGTTTCCTTGGGAATTTTGAAGGGAAATAGTCGTAAGTAAATCCCCGTGAAAAATCTCTATTATATGTGTTGGAATTTTTAGACGAAAAATTGAAATTATTATAATCATATTTTCATATTACTAGTCTCTATGTCACGTGCCTCGCACGTGTAGCCCCTACTACGATTATCAAATTTATATGAAGATAATAAACTTTTAACACAAGACATAATTTAAAAGTATTTATTTAACTTATAAGTAAAAATAAAAGCATATATATAAATAGTGCAAATTCAGTGTTTTGATAATTTTATTTGTTTTGATCATATACATTTTTAAGTTACTACTTATATTAAAATCGGTAGGAGACATCAACTTGATAACAATATTATCCAGGAACTTTGTCCCTGATAAATAGCTTGATAATTTAGTTGCATTCTCCAAAAAAATAATGTTTTGGCATGTAGTTAATAGATAAAAAACACTGGCGGTAATAATGCTATGCTAAATGTGAAAGAGTTCGGTTTGAGTTCTAATAAATTTGGAGTATTCAGGGCCGAGTTTTTCCTTTTTGTATCTCTCAAACATTTGCTCGTGTAGAAAAGAAGCACATTATTAAAAAATTACTCCCTCCGGTTCACAATAAGTGTCCAATTTGCTTTTAGCACGCCCATTAAGAAAATACTAAATTCTATACAAAAATACTTACTATGACTAAACGACCCCTAATTAGAAATTTAATGTGAGGAGTAAGAAAACTTTTTAGGGATATGTACATAGGGGTTATTTTGTAAAAACAAATTGAATTCTTTCTTGATTACATAACTTGACACTTATTTTGAACCAAAATGAAAAAGCAAATTGGACACTTATTGTGAACCGGAGGGAGTAACCAAAACAATTGTCATGTTTTTCTAGTCTTTGAGAGCGAGGAATGGCCTGCATAACTTAGACGAAATGTCCATTCAAGGACGGATGTGACTGAATCAAGTAATTTAGATACAGAACATGAATTTATATATAAAAAGTTATTAAAATTGCAATACATAGAAGATTTGATTCCATAATTTTGAAAATATAGTGAGTCTGTTGAGTTTAATTATAAATTCACTTTTGTCTTCAATAGTCACGCAACATTAAATCTGTAATCTATATACTTCATTGTTATGCATGTGTTTATGTAAAGTTATAACTACTTGATGTGTCATGAAAATTAATATTCATACTCACCAACAATGTCATATATTCATAAAGCTTTAGAAAAGTTCACGGGAGAGCAATTACATGAATTTTCATATATTTATATGTTTATGCGAATCCGAGTTTTCGGGTAGTGAAAAAATATCTTACAATTATGGTAGTGGTAGATATTTATACTCAGCCGTTATGGGAGATGATAAGTCACATATTGTATGTGTGGCAAGTCACAGATTATCTTCAAGCATGAATCAAATTGTATGTGTTCCAATTTCCAATAAGCAAATTTTATGGTTGGAGGATCCTAGTTTTTTTAGAATTCAGAGTTTAAGTGTAATGGCACTTCCAATAAAATTAATGTTGAGAAACGCTAAAGTTAATTGGAGGGTCCTAGAACTCGAAGTTTAAGTGTAGCTAAACTCCCAATTAAATTAATAGTGGTTACAATTTTATCTGATATTAATACTCTCTCCGATCCATAATAAGTGACCAATTTTCTTTTGACCCATTAAGGAAATTTTAAATTCTAGACAAAAATAGTTAGTTTGAGTAAACCACCCTTCATTAACACATAGTCTCTTCATTGACCCTTGAGAAATACCCTTGGTTAGAAAATTTTTACTCTTTTAAAACAAATTCTAGAAAGGATCACCCAAACATACTTTTGGTCCAAAACTCAAAAGGCATGCAAAAGCATTGTCTGGGAAATTTCATGCCCGAACCTATGTAAAGGCATGCAAAACTTTGCATTGTATTCTTGGGTCAATCTATAGACAATAAGAAAACCAGAAAGAATTATGTAATGCTTTACATTATCTATGCAATTAAGCTATTAAATTGAACCCAGCTGGTATTCCAAAAAGAGTAACATAACCATGAAAACGTTAGATCATTTAACACTTTTAAAAAAAAAAATACTACAAACCAAAATCAAATCACATTAGAGAAACTAAAAAATTCATCAATTAAAGAAATAGAGGAGTAAAGGGATTACGTATTACTTGACGATATACAATTTGCAGGGAGATCAGGATCGATGCTTTGCATCTTATGATTAAAATAAGGTATAAAGATTGCCTGCCCTTTATATAGGGGAAAGAGAAAAAGATTTTGAGTCTTATATTAAGAATTATTATGCTTAATGTTATAAGGTTATTTTTATAATCTAGATACTAGTTTTCCTAAATGTACATGTAACCCACCCCTGTATTATTCAGGTTCTTTTTAAATTCTTAATTGTTGAATTTACATTAAACCAAGCCCATTGTTCGTACGCTGTTCGAGTATTCTGCTCCGTTCAAAAAGTGCAAAAATTTGCAAGTCTTGACCGATGTGGGACAAGAATGTCCCAACTGCGACTTCCCATACTATTTACTTACTAATGCTTAACTCTTATTGTTTAATTTTATTTTCGTTTGTAAAAGGATGTATTAGTTAATAATTCCATAAATCAAATGAAACACTCTTCTCCAAGTTATAGAAAATTACGTTTATATTACTTTTAATTTTAATATATTCTTAATTATTTTTTTAATTTCATTTATATTTCTCGAATAATATATTAATTTCATATATATAAAATACATTAATTAACAAGAATTAAACACATTGTACATGATAATTAGTAAGAATTATTTTGCTAATCATAATAAATTGTAAATGATTAAGTTTTTTTAATAATGGCAGGTTTTATTCAAGAGATGATGTTAGAAAGTTGAATCACAAGATCACTCGATATTAAGTTTCAGTACTGACAATCTCAAACAATATCATTTTATACATACTATAATTAAAATTTATATTATTATATGCATGTGAAAAAATGACATATATAAGATAGAAAGTTATAAGAATTAGTTACATTTTTATAAATGTAAGATAATTTTTCTATGCTTAGAAGTTAAACTTAATACTTTTCAATCATTTAGCTACATTTGGTATATTTTCTGAAGATATTAGCTAAAATATATCAAATATAGTTGTATCCTAGCTTTATTATGTCCTTTATATCAACAATATTAAATTTTTAATTCTTAAAATAACTAGCTTTGTGATAATTATTTTGTTATTAAATTTACCGAAAAAGTAATAACTGACTATGTTATGCTTAATGTGTCCGATCCAAACTTATATACATCATTAAGTTTTATATAGGATCAACATTTTTATATTTACCTACACATAAATCAACAAATATAATAGATAAAATCAATTCCTATGGATATTTATTACATATTGTATTTTTGTAACTTTCAAAACATCTTCTTAAATATGTAGTTATAAAATTTTCAGGTAAATTCTCAAATATTATATATCGAACTAAAGCAACAAACAAAAAAAAAATTATCTAAATCCTAAGAACACACTCCCAATCAAAATTATATCATGAAATACTCAAGTAAATTCCCAAAAAGAAAAAATCGCCTAGTACCACACAAATAATCCTAGTTAATTTCTTAGGTAATAAATTTTCTAGGTAAATCCCAAGCTATATCACCAATAATAAACTTCTAGCAAAAACTACAATAACAAAATCTCCATGTAATTCTACCAAATAAGTAAATCCTTCAAGAAAAAGATTCTAACTCAATTCACATCAATAAAATCTCTAGGTAATTATTCTCCGAGTAAGAAAATTCCCAAGTAAATTCCCAAAAAAATATCTCTAACCAAATCCGCAGCAATAACACCCAGGTAATTCCCGAACTAAGAGAATCCCCAAGAAAAAAAAACCCCACTAAATCTGCAGCAACAATATCTCCGTGTAATTTTCCAAATAAGCAAATCCTCAAAAAAATATCCCCAAAAAAATTTGCATTTAAAGTAACCTATGGATTTTCCTTCGGATTAATATTAAAAAAATATATTTTTTTCATCTGCGAATTTTCTTACGGAAATGTACTTGCCTATTTATTTTCCCAGGTAACATTTTTGCGCATAATGGTGCCAAAGTTACCTACGGATTTTTCTAGTAAAAATATTTTTTGCAAGTAAAATTAAATTTAGGAATTTTTTTTATGTTTCCCATGAAATCCGCAGGTATTATCTGCGAATAAAATCCCTAGGTAAAATCCTCATGTAATTAGCACTTTTCTTGTAGTGAATTTTGGGGCACCTGTGATCTTGTCTACCCATTGTTGATGTTATTTCATATGTTCCCGAGTGCCCTATTCTCCTTCTCCATTTCTCCATTCATTTTAACACGGCGGCGAGAGCGTTGTCACCTACAATGTTAGCAGTTGTACGGGTATTACATGAAGTTGGGAGGTTTAGCTAATCGTCATGCCCACTCTTCTTCATGGATCCTTGGGGTTTCCATGGTCGTGCGCGGGACCTGCTTGCTAATCATGCTGACCAGGGTGCCCATTAGCCAGGCCTCTAGGAGTTTTTTTGATGGCAGGTGGTGCTCCTTCTTCTGCTGACGTGGAAGCCCCTTTGCCGCTAGGTTTGGTCGTGCTACAGAAAGGTGTCGGTGACTTCCCTCGCCTGGGGATGTCATAGGAGTTGTTTCTTCGTCCTGAGTTTCATACCCTTCGTATATGGCACTCATTAGATTGAGCGGGATATTTTCTGGCGCTCTTGCTTTTTTTCCTTGGTCGTCTTTTTCCTAGTTACCAGCCATGAAATCCTGGGGTGCAAAGAAAAAAGGGAATAGATTTGCAGTATACTAGGTTAACAAGTTACGAACATTGTAAATCTAAAAAAAAAACTAATAGTGTAACGACCCGACAGGTCATTTTGCTTTTTAGAATTTTGTTCCCCTAAATAAGACTTCTCATACATGCTTTAATTAATTTATGACTTGCGGGGATGGTTGGTTCGGGATTTAGAAGAGGTTGGGTTGAAATCGGACACTTGGTTCCTTAAGGTTGACTTAAAAGGCCAAATTTGATTTTGGTCAATATTTTGAGTAAACGACTTCGGAATCGGGATTTCATGGTTCCAATAGGTTCGTATGATAATTTCGTACTTGGATGTATGTCCGGATCGGGTTTTGGATGAACCGGGAGCGTTTCGGCGCCTAATAGTGAAAGTTAGTTCTTGAAGAACTTTGAAGTTCTTTGAATTTGGTTTGGAATGCATTTTGGTGATATCGAGATCCAAACAAAATTTCGAGATAGGGAATAGTTCCATAATATCATTTAAGACTTGCACGCAAAATTTTGTATTAATCCGAGTAGTATAAGTACGTTTCGGCACGTTAGAAATAGATTGAAGAACTTAAAATTCATAAGTTTGAATTAATTGGTTTTAGGGTGTGATTCTTAGTTTTAGTGTTGTTTTCGGTGTTCCGAGGGCTCGAGCGAGTCCGTTTTATCATTTCAAACTTGTCGGTATGTTCGGGTAGGGCCTCGAGGACCCCGAGCATCAATCGGATGAGGGTCAAGTTGAGTAAGGAATATTTGGAAGGAGCTGAAGCTCCAGGCATCTGTCATAACCGCACATGCGGTTGACCAGTCGCAGGTGCGAGACCGCAGAAGCAGTCAAGCCTTCGCAAGTGCGGCCCAAGGAGAAGAGCCCAGGAACTGCTGATGCGGCTCCTCTTCCATAAAAGCAGAACAGCAGATGCGGTCCCCTAATCGCATGTGCGGAAATCACTGAAGGCAGTGCCTTCATTTAATACGGGAATGTGTCATTTTTGACACATTTCATTTATTGTTTGGGAGATTTGGGAGCTTCCAAAGAGGGGATTTCAACCTAGCATTTGTGAGGTAAGTCATTCCTACTTAATGTGAGTTTAATACTTGGTTTTTGGGTAGATTAACACACAAAGATTAGTGAAAATCATGGGATTAGAGTAAAACCTAGGGTTTTGATAAAAACAAGATTTAACCACGAAATTCTTTATAGAATGAAGTAAAAATCATATATTCTTGATCCTTAGGTTATGGGTAATAACATTTTTTGAAAATTTCCGGAATTCGGGCACGTGGGCCCGGAGATGAATTTTAGGAATCTTGCGTTTGGGGTTGGATAATCACTTTAATAGCTAGATTAGGAAGTAGTAAACATATAATGAATGCATTTCACACTATTTGAATAGTTTCGGATTGTGCGGCTCCGGTTTGAGGTTTTGGGCGCATTCTTGAGTTAGAAGTAGGCCCGAAACGAGGTAAGTTTTTTTTTAACCTTGTAAGAGGGAAATTTTCCCATAGGTGAACTTAATTAATATGTGATTTAATTGTGGGGGGCTAAGAATGCACGAAATGACGAGAGTCCATATGTAGCTATGATTTCTGATATGTCTGGATAGTTCTAGCTTACACCATGCTTTGTGTGTATTATTATATGATTATATATTGTTCAATTGCATTGATTGAAACATCGTTGAGAATGTCATGATTTCAAGGATTTCAAGTAAATAATTATTTTGAAAAGAATTAAGGAAACATTTAAGTTGTATTTATACTTAACCGCGTCGAAGTATATTCCGCGAGTGGGGTGATTATTTCCACTACTCACATAGGAGCGGGTCGTTCCCCTCGGCAGGTTGGTAATTGTACACATATGGTTCGGTTCGTTTGACCCTCGGCAGTGCACAGTTTAAGTTTAAGTTGGATCAGGCCAAACGTCCTCGGTGGTATTTGTGTGTGATAATGAAACTGGAACCTCTTATAATCCGTATGATTTATTGCTTGAAAGACCACTTGTTTTAAAAGAAAGAAATGCCTAGATTTATTGATTTGACGAGAGGATATTAGTATTATTTCTTGTTTGAACTTGTTTCTATCTATGTACATTGTGAATTGGAATATTGAACTTTATCTTATTACATTTATTGACCCTAGTAAGTGTCAAGTCGACCCCATGTCACTACTTTTTCGAGGTTAGACTGGATACTTATTGGGTACATATTGTTAACATACTCATACTACGCCTCTACACTTTATTGTGCAGGCTTTGAGGCAGGTGCATATGGTCATCAGTCCGACACATAGAGTGGACTCTTTGGCTTGAGACTTCCGGTGATCTACCCTTCTGAGTCGTTCTGCAGCAGCTGGAGTCTTTCTTTGTTTCTACTTTTCTTGTCTTTTCCTTTCCATACAGTAGGATAACATGGTTTTATGTATTCTACTAGATTGCCCTATACTTGTGACACCAGGTCTTGGCACACAAACTAGTAGTCTATTCTTTTGGGATGTAATCACTTAATTATGACTTCTTTGGGTCATTTCAGTTTCAGATTTTCCTAAACTATTTGTTAGTATCATATGCTTTAAATTGAATCTAAGTAAATGTTGGATATATTTTGGTTAATCTAAATAAAAACCATTAGTTGATTAATGTTGGCTTGCCTAACCTCAGTGTCGGGCGCTATCGCGACCTAAAGTTGAGTCGTGACAATATGGTATCAGAGCACTAGGTTCATGTAGGTCTCACAAGTTATGGGCAAACCTGGTAAAGTCTTGCGGATCAGTACGGAGACGTGTGTACTTATCTTCGAGAGGCTATAGGGTATTAGGAAACTACTCTTTATTCATCTTCTATCGTGCAGTTGATGGTATACTAAATTTCCTTCTTCTATTCTCTCACATATGGTGAGGACGCGTACGACGGACGTTCCAGACCTGGGAAGAGCCGCTCCCCCTGTTGCTAGAGGCCGTGGCAGAGGCAGGGAGAGGGCACCGACCCAAGGTAGGGGATGCGGACGTCCCATAGTTGCCCCAGTTGCACCACCGGCAGATCCAGTAGGGGATCCCATTATTGAGGAGCAGGGCAAGGTACCCGTAGCAGCGCCTGCCCCGACAGATTTCATGACGGCAACAGGCTTCCAAGAGGTCATGGACTTTATGACACAGGCTGGTTTATTTCCAGCAGACCCAACCACATCTCAGGTAGGAGGGGATCACAGACCCCTACTGCTCAGGCTCCTAAGCATGCAGCTGTAGTATATTAGACTCTGGGTACTCTACCTGTGGGCGGTGCTCAGCCAGTTGCAGTATTAGTACCTGAGCCTAGGCCATCTGTGGACGGTGATTCGTAGAAGTTATTGGACAGATGGAGCAGACTACACTCTCGTATCTTCAGAGGTGAGCATCATGAGGATGTCCAGGATTTCATTGACTAGTGTAGGGACAGACTGTACAACATGAGGTTATTGGAGTCCCATAGAGTAGATTTCACCGCCTTCCAGTTAGAGGGCAGGGCCCGTAGATGGTGGCAGTCTTACCTTCTCGGCAGACCAGCATGTTCTCCTCCCATGACTTGGGGTCAGTTTACACAACTTCTATTGGACATGCATACTCCACCCTCTCAGAGGGAAGAGTTACGGTGTTAGTTTGAGCAGCTTGAGAAGGGTCAGATGTCTGTGATCGACTATGAGGCGAGATTATCTGAATTGTCTCGCCGTGCACTCATAATACTTCATACGGACATAGAGAGAGTGCAGAGATTTGTTGTGATTATACCCCGGTATTCGAGCTAGCATGGCCCTAGAGGTTGAGATGGGGACTGTGTATTAACTAGTGGTAGAGATAGCTCAGAGGATTGAGGTTTACCAGCAGAGGGATAGAGAGCAATTACAGTAGGATAAGAGGACCCGATTCTCTAGGGAGTTTAGAGGTGCTCCAGCTAGGGGCAGAGGTCACTTTGGGAGGGGTCAGCCCAGTAGGCCCCCATATTCAGTAGCACCACCACTTTCTCGAGGTGCTCCAGTAAGGCCTTGTTTTAGTGCGATGTTGGAAAGTTCTTACCGCCCGCCAGCTATTTAAGGTTCCTCCGGTGGGTATTCTGGTCATCAGGGTTCTTCTAGTGCCTACTTCAGTGCTATACAAAAGAGTTCATACCACCCACCATCCATTTAGGGTTCTTCTAGTGGGTATTAAGGCCAGTAGGGTCAGGCTTCAAGACAACAGTCTATGGCATCGCGGGGTTGTTATGAGTGTGGGAATTTGGGTCACATGAAGAGATTTTGTCCCAGACTTTGGAGAAAGGCAGTACAGCAGGGTCATCAGCACATGATTACAGCACCAGCCGTCCGGCCGCCCAAAGGTGGGGGACAGGTTGGCAGGGGCTGTCCTAGAGGTGGAGGCCAGACAGGGGGAGGTCAACCAGCCATTGATCATCCAGGGGGAGGCCAGCCAGCCGACGCTCCAGCCAGATTCTATGTTTTTTTGTCCAGACCAGATGCAATGGCCTTAGATGCCGTGATCACAGGTACTATTTTTGTCTGCGGTAGGGATGCTTCGGTATTGTTTGATCCAGGATCTACATATTCATATGTTTCATCTCTGTTTGCTCATTTCCTGGATATTCCTCGTGAGTCTTTCGGTACTCATGTCTATGTGTCCATTCTTGTGGGCAATTCTGTGGTTGTGGATCGGATCTACCGATCCTGTGTAGTTACCTTCTGTGGTTACGAGACTAGAGCAGACCTTCTGTTACTTTACATGATCGGCTTTGAGGTCATTTTGGGCATAGATTGGTTATCTCCATATCACTCCATTCTTGATTGTCAGGCCAAGACTTTTACTTTAGTGATTACAGAGTTACCGAGATTGGAGTGGAAGGGTTCTTTCGATAGTACATCCAGTCGGGTTATTCTTTTCTGAAGGCTCGACATCTGGTCAAGAAGGGTTGTTTGGCATATCTAGCATATGTTCGGGACACTAATGCAGAGTCCCCGACAATTAATCCAGTGCCAATAGTCAGGGAGTTCACCGATGTGTTTCCTTCTGACTCTCCAGGCATGCCACCAGATTATGATATTGATTTCTGTATTGATTTGGCCATAGTTACCCAGCCTATATCTATTTCACCATCCGTATGACTCCGAAAGAGTTGAAAGAGTTGAAGGAGCAGCTTGAAAAGTTGTTAGCATAGGGGTTTGTGAGACCCAGTATATCACCATGGGGTGCACCAGTGTTGTTTGTGAAGAAGAAGGATGGGACGATGAGGATGTGCATTGATTATCGCCAGTTAAACAAAGTCACCATCAAGAACAAGTACTTGTTGCCTCGTATTAATGATTTGTTTGACCAGTTGCAGGGTGCTAGGGTGTTTACTAAGATTGACTTGAGATCGGGGTACCATCAGTTGAATATTCGGGACTTAGATGTTCCGAAGACTGCCTGCCGTACTAGATATGGCCATTATGAGTTCCTGGCGATGTCTTTCAGCTTGACTAATGACCCAGCGGCATTTATAAACTTGATGAACAGGGTGTTCAGTCCCTATATTGATTTCTTTGTTATTGTCTTCATTGACGATATCTTGATCTACCCACGTAGCCTAGGAGAGCATGAGCAACATTTAAGAGTAGTGCTTCAGACACTGCAAGAGCAGAAGTTATATGCCAAGTTCTCCAAGTGTGAGTTTTGGCTTGAGTCAGTAGCATTCTTGGGACATGTTGTATCAGGAGAGGGTATCAAGGTGGATCCCAAGAAGATTGAGGCAATTAAGAGTTGGCCGTGTCCTACTTTAGTGACTGAGATCAGGCGTTTCTTGGGGTTAGCAGGTTATTATCACCGATTTGTGTTGGGTTTTTCGTCTATTTCAACACAATTCACTAGATTGACCCAGAAGGGTGATCCTTTCTATTGGTCCAACGAGTGTTAGGTGAGCTTTCAGAAGCTCAAGACAGCTTTCACCACAACACCAGTTCTAGTGCTTCCTTCCGATATGGGGATGTATACAGTTTATTCCAATGCTCCACGCATTGGCTTAGGATGTGTATTGATTTAGGAGGGGCGAGTTATTGCATATGCTTCATGTTAGCTGAAGATTCATGAGAAAAACTACCCCATGCACGATTTAGAGTTGACAACGATTGTTCATGCTCTTAAGATTTTGAGGCATTACTTGTATGGGGTGTCCTGTGAGGTTTATACAAACCACCGTAGTTTGCAGCACTTGTTAAAGCATAGGGATCTTAATTTGAGGAAGCGTAGATAGCTTGAGTTACTGAAGGACTATGACATCACCATTCTTTATCATCCGGGCAAGGCAAATGTGGTAGTAGATGCCTTAAGCAGGAAGGTAGAGAGTATGGGTAGCTTGGCATTCATCTTAGCAGACGAGAGACCACTAGCTTTGGACATTCAATCCTTGGCTAACAGACTTGTGAGGTTGGACATTTCAGAGCCCAGTCGAGTCCTTGCATGTGTTGTTGCTCAGTTTTCATTATTGGGACAGATTAAGGCTCGGCAGTTCGATGATCCGCATTTGGCAGTTCTCAGAGAGACGATGCTACAGGGTAGTGCCAAAGAGGTTTCCATTGGTGAGGATGGTGTTCTGCGACTCCAAGGTTTGCCTATGTGTTTCTAATGTCGATGGCTTGAGGGAGAGGATTCTAGCGGAGGCACACAGTTCACGATGTTCTATTCATCTAGGTGCTACGAAGATGTATCGTGACCTGAGGCAGCATTATTGTTGGCGGCGGATAAAGAAAGACATATTGGAGTATGTATCTAGATGCTTGAATTGCCAGCAGGTTAAGTATGAGCATCAGAGACCAGGGGGGCTACTCCAGCAGATGACTATACTTGAGTAAAAATGGGAGCACATCACTATGGACTTCGTAGTTGGGTTGCCACGGACCTTGCAGAAGTTTGATGTAGTATGGGTCACTGTCGACAGGTTGACCAAGTCAGCACACTTTATTCCAGTTGTGACTATTTATACTTCAGAGAGGTTGGCTCAGATCTACGTTCGGGAAGTAGTTCGGTTGCACGGTGTACCTGTTTCCATCATATCAGATAGAGGCCCTTAGTTCACTTCACATTTCTAGAGAGCTGTTCAGAGTGAGTTGGGGACCCGTGTGGAGCTCAGCACAACATTCCATCCTTAAAATGACGGACAGTTCAAATTTTGGAGGACATGCTTAGAGCATGTGTGATTGACTTTGGAGGGCAGTGGGATCAGTTCTTGCCTTTGGCCGAGTTTGCTTACAACAACAGCTATCAGTCCAGCATTGAGATGGCTCCATTAAAGGCTTTATATGGTCGGCAATGTCGTTCTCCTATCGGGTGGTTTGAGCCTGATGAGGCTAAGTTGTATGGTACAGACTTGGTGAAAGATGCCTTGAAAAAGGTAAAGATAATTCAGGAAAGACTTCGTACAGCACAGTCCAGACAGAAGAGTTACGCGGATCAGAAGGCACGTGATGCATCATTCATGGTCGGCAAGAAGGTTCTCTTGAAAGTCTCGCCGATGAAAGGTATTATGAGATTCGGGAAGAAGGGCAAGTTAAGCCTCATGTTTATAGGCCCATTTGAGGTGTTGAGGCGAGTTGGGGATATTGCTTATGAGCTCGCTTTACCTCCCAGCTTATCAGGAATTCATCCAATTTTTCACACATCTATGCTTCGGAGGTATCACGCCGACTTGTCTCATGTGTTAGACTTCAGCACTATCTAGCTAGATGAGAGCTTAGGCTATGAGGAGGAGCCAATTGACATTGTTGATAGACAAGATCGCTAAACGATATCCAAGAGGATTTCTGCGGTAAAAGTCCAGTGGAGGGGCCAACTAGTTTCGGAGGAGACTTGGGAGTCCGAGGAAGATAAGCGGAGCAGATATCCACACTTGTTTAGCACTTCAGGTATGAATCTAAACCCGTTCGAGGACGAACGTTTGTTTAAAAGGTGGAGAATGTAACGACCTGACTGGTCATTTTGCTTTTTAGAACATTGTTCCCCTAAATGACACTTCTTGTACTTGCTTTAACTAATTTATGACTTACGGGGATAGTTGGTTCGGTATTTGGAAGAGGTTGGGTTGAAATCAGAATACTTGGTTCCTTAAGGTTATCTTAAAAGGCCAAGTTTGACTTCGATCAATATATTGAGTAAATGACCTCGAAATCAGGATTTGATAGTTTCAATAGCTTCGTATGATGATTTCGGACTTAGGCACATGTCAGGATCGGATTTTAGATGAACTGGGAGCATTTCGGCGCCTAATAGTGAAAGTTAGTTCTTGAAGAACTTTGAAGTTCTTTGAATTTGTTTTGGAATGCGTTTTGGTAATATCGAGGTCCAAATGGAATTTTGAGACCGGAAATAGTTCTGTAATGTCATTTAAGACTTGCACGCAAAATTTGGTATCCATACGAGTAGTATAAGTACGTTTCGGCATGTTGGAAGTAGATTGAAGAACTTAAAGTTCATAAGTTTGAATCAATTGGTTTTAGGGTGTGATTCTTAGTTTTAGTGTTGTTTCCAGTATTTTGAGGGCTCGAGCGAGTCAGTTTTATCATTTCAAACTTGTCGGTATGTTCGGGCGGGGCCTCGGGGGACCAGAGCATCAATCGGACGAGGGTCGAGTTGAGTTAGGAATTTTTGGAAGGAGCTTGAAGCTCTAGGCATCTGTCATAAACGCACCTGCGGTTGACCAGCCATAGGTGCGAGACTGCAGAAGTGGTCAAGCCTTCGAAGGTGCGGCCCAAGGGGAGGAGCCTAGGAACCACTGATGCGGCTCATTTTCCGCAGAAGCGGAACTACAGAAGCGGTCCCCTAACCGCAGGTGCAGAATCACTAAAGGCAGTGCCTTCATTTAATACGGAAATGTGTCATTTTGACACATTTCATTTATTGTTTGGGCGATTTCGGAGCTTCCAAAGAGGGAATTTCAACCTAGCATTTGTGAGGTAAGTTATTCATACTTAATGTGAGTTTAATACTTAATTTTTGGGTAGATTAACACACAAAGATTAGTGAAAATCACGGGATTAGAGTAAAACCTAGGGTTTTGATAAAAACAAGATTTAACACGAAATTCGTTATGGAATGAAGTAAAAATCATATATTCTTGATCCTTAGGTTATGGGTAACAACTTTCTTCGAAAATTTTCGGAATCCAGGCACGTGGGCCCGGGGATGAATTTTAGGAATCTTGCCTTTGGGGTTGGATAATTATTTTAATAGCTAGATTATGAAGTTGTAAATATATAATGAATGGATTTCATGCTATTTGAATAGTTTCGGATTGTGCGGCTCCGGTCTGAGGGTTTGAGCGCATTCTTGAGTTGGAAGTGGGCCCGAAACGAGGTAAGTCTTTTTTCTAACCTTGTAAGAGGGAAATTTCTCCATTTGTGAACTTAATTAATATGTAATTTAATTGTGGGGTGCTACGTATGCACGAAGTAACGAGAGTCCGTACATAGCTATTATTCCTGTTATGTCCAGGTAGTTCTAGGCTTACACCATGCTTTGTGTGTATTTTTATATGATTATAAATTGTTGAATTGCGTTGATTGAAACTTCGTTGAGAATGTCATGATTTCAAGGATTTCAAGTAAATAATTATTTTGAAAAGAATTAAGGAAACATTTAAGTTGTTTTTATACTTAACTGCGTCGCAAGTATATTCCGTGAGCAGGGTGATTATTTCCACTACTCTCATGGGAGCGGGTCGTTAGCCTTGGTAGGTTGGTAATTGTATACATATGGTTCGGGCCGTTCGACCCTCGGCAGTGCACAGTTTATTTTTATGTTGGATCGGGCCGAACGTCCTCGGTGGTATTTGTGTGTGATAATGGAACTGGAACCTCTTATAATCCGTATGATTTATTGCTTGAAAAAACACTTGTTTTAAAAGAAAGAAATACCTAGATTTATTGATTTGACGAGAGGATTTTAGTATTATTTCTTGTTTGAACTTGTTTCTATCTATGTACATTGTGAATTGGAATATTGGACTTTATGTTATTACATTTATTGACCCTAGTAAGTTTCAAGTCGACCCCTTGTCAATACTTCTTCGAGGTTAGACTGGATACTTACTGGGTACATATTGTTTATATACTCATACTACGCTTCTGCACTTGATTGTGTAGGCTTTGAGGCAAGTGCATCTGGTCATCAGTCCGGCACGTAGAGTGGACTCTTTGGCTTGAGACTTTCGTTGTGTTGCCCTTCTGAGTTGTTCTGCAGTAGCTGAAGTCTTTCTATATTTCTACTTTTCTTGTCTTTTCCTTTCCAGACAGTAGGATAGCATGGTTTTGTGTATTCTACTAGATTGCCATATATTTGTGACACCAGTTCTTGGCACACATACACTAGTAGACTATTCTTTTGGGATGTAATCACTTAATTATGACTTCTTTGGGTCATTTCAGTTTCAGATTTTCCTAAACTATTTGTTAGTATCATATGCTTTAAATTTAATCTAAGTAAATGCTGGATATGTTTTGGTTAATCTAAATAAAAACCATTAGTTGATTAATGTTGGCTTGCCTAACCTCGGTGTCGGGCGCCATCACGACCTAAAGTGGAAATTGGGTCATGACAACATGGTATCAGAGCACTAGGTTTATGTATGTCTCACAAGTTATGGGCAAACCTGGTAGAGTCTTGCGGATCGATACAGAGACGTCTGTACGTATCTTCGAGAGGCTATAGGGTATTAGAGAACTACTCTTTATTCATCTTCTATCGTGCAGTTGATGGTATACTAAGTTTCCTTCTTCTGTTCTCTCATAGATGGTGAGGACGCGTACGACAGACGTTCCACACCCGGGAGGAGCCGTTCCCCCTGTTGCTAGAGGCTAAGGCAGAGGCCGGGAGAGGGCACTAGCTCGAGGTAGTGGACGAGGACGTCCCAGAGTTGCCCCAGTTGCCCCAGTTGCACCACTGGCGGATCTAGCATTGGATTCCAATATTGAGGAGCAGGGCGAGGTGCCCGCAGCAGTTCCTTCCCTGGTAGATTTCATTACGGCACATGGCTTCCAGGAGGTCATGGGTTGTATGTTGCGGTTCATGGACTCTATAACACAGGTTGGTTTATTTCCAGCAGACCCAGCCATATCTCAGGCAAGAGGGGAGCACAGACCCCTACTGTTCAGGCTCTTAGGCACGCAGTTGCCATATATCAAACTCCGGT
Organism: Nicotiana tabacum; assembly: GCF_000715075.1. NCBI lineage: Eukaryota > Viridiplantae > Streptophyta > Magnoliopsida > Solanales > Solanaceae > Nicotiana > Nicotiana tabacum. Next base: position 25,680,965 of record NC_134095.1, read on the forward strand.
TACACTACCCATGGGCGGTGCTCAGCCAGTTGCAGCAGTGTTACTTGAGCATAGGCCAGCTGCGGACGGCAATTCACAGAAGTAATTGGACAGATGGACCGGGCTACACCCCTATCTTCGGAGGTGAGCATCATGAGGATGTCCTGGATTTTATTGACAGGTTTAGGGATAGACTTCTCAATATGAGGATCTCATGGAGTAGATTTCACCGCCTTCCAGTTAAAAGGTAGGGTTCGTAGATGGTGGCAGTCTTACCTTCTCGGCAGACCGGAAGGTTCTCCTCCTATGACTTGGGGTCAGTTTACACAACTTCTATTGGACAGGTATATTCTACCCTCTCAGAAGGAAGAGTTACGATGTCAGTTTGAGCAGCTCGAGCGGATGTCTATAACCAACTATGAGGCGAGATTCTCTGAGTTGTTTCGCCATGCACTCATGATACTTCCTACGGATGCACAGAGAGTGTAGAGATTTTTTGCAGTTACACCCAGGTATTCGAGCTAGCATGGCCCGGTGGATTGAGATAGGGACTGAGTATCATATAATGGTGGAGATAGCTCGGAGGATTGAGGGTTACTGGCAGAGGAGTAGAGAGTAGTTGTAGCAGGATAAGATGACCCGATTCTCTAGGGAGTTTATAGGTGCCCTAGCTAGGGGCAGAGGTCACTTTTGGAGGGGTTAGTCCAGCAGGCCCCCATATTCGGCAGCACCACCACCTTCTCGAGGTGCTCCAATGAGGCCTTATTAACTTAGACCGCGGTAACCTTCATAACCAAAGCATCACGACAACTTCCAAAGGTGACCTTTGGATTCTTAGGAGGCCACTAGATCCTTCATACTCTTAGGAAAGTACACTTAAGACTCAACCAATCTTTCAGTGCAATGTTAGAGAGTTCTTACCACCCGCCAGCTATTCAGGGTTCCTCCGGTGGGTATTCTGGTCATCAGGGTTCTTCTAGTGCCTACTTCAGTGCTATGCCAGAGAGTTCATACCGCCCACCATCCATTCAGGGTTCTTCTAGTGGGTATTCAGGCCAGTAGGGCCAGGCTTCAGGACAACAGTCTATGGCACCGCAAGGTTGTTATGAGTGTGGGGATACAGGTCATAGGAAGAAATTTTGTCCCATACTTTGGGGCAAGGTAGTACAGCAGGATCATTAGCCTATGATTACAGCACTAGCCGTCTGGCCGCCTAGAGGTGGGGGACAGGTTGGCAGGGGCCGTCCTAGAGGTGGAGGCCAGACAGGGGGAGGTCAGCCAGCAATTGCTTAGCCAGGGGGAGGCCAGCCAGCCGATGCTTCATCCAGATTCTATGCTTTTTCGTCCAGACCAGATGCAGTGGCCTCAGATGTCGTGATCACAGGTACTATTTCTGTCTGCGGTAGGGATACTTCGGTATTGTTTGATCCAAGATCTACATATTCATATGTTTCATCTCTGTTTGCTCATTTCCTGGATATTCCTCGTGAGTCTTTCGGTACTCATGTCTATGTGTCCACTCTTATGGGCGATTTTGTGGTTGTGGATCAGATCTACCGATCCTGTGTAGTTACCTTCTGTGGTTACGAGACTAGAGCGGACCTTCTGTTACTTGACATGATCGACTTTGAGGTCATTTTAGGCATAGATTAGTTATCTCCATATCACTCCATTCTTGATTGTTAGGCCAAGGCTTTTACTTTAGCGATGCCAGAGTTACCGAGATTGGAGTGGAAGGGTTCTTTCGTTAGTGCATCCAGTCGGGTTATCTCTTTTCTAAAGGCTCGACATTTGGTCAAGAAGGGTTGTTTGGCATATCTAGCATATGTTCGGGACACCAATGCAGAGTCCCCGACAATTAATTCAGTGGCAATAGTCAGGGAGTTCACCGATATGTTTCCTTTTGACCTTCCAAGCATGCCACCGGATCGTGATATTGATTTCTGTATTGATTTGGCTCCAGGAACACAGCCTATATCTATTCCACCATACCGTATGACTCCGAAAGAGTTGAAAGAGTTGAAGGAGCAGCTTGAGGAGTTGTTAGCAAAGGGGTTTGTGAGACCAAGTGTATCACCTTGGGGTGCACCAGTGTTGTTTGTGAAGAAGAAGGATGGGACTATGTGGATGTGCATTGATTACCGCTAGTTAAAAAAAGTCATCATCAAGAAAAAGTACTTGTTGCCTCGTATCGATGATTTGTTTGACCAGTTGTAGGGTTCTAGGGTATTTTCTAAGATCAACTTGAGATCGAGGTACCATCAGTTGATGATTCGGGACTCAGATGTTCCGAAGACTGCCTTCCATACTAGGTATGACCATTATGAATTCTTGGTAATGTCTTTCGGCTTGACTAACGCCCCAGCGGCGTTTATGGACTTGATGAACAGGGTGTTTAGGACATATATTTATTCCTTTATTATTGTCTTCATTGACTACATCTTGATCTACTCGCGTATCCTGGGGGAGCAAGAGCAACATTTGAGAGCAGTGCTTTAGACACTGAAGAGCATAAGTTATATGCTAAGTTCTCCAAGTGTGAGTCTTGGCTTGAGTCAGTAGCATTCTTAGGACATGTTGTATCATGAGAGGGTATCAAGGTGGATCCCAAGAAGATTGAGGCAGTTCAGAGTTGGCCATGTCATACTTCAGTGACTGAGATCAGGAGTTTCCTAGGGTTAGCAGGTTATTATCGCTGATTTGTGTAGGGTTTTTCGTCAATTGCAGCACATTTCACTTGATTGACCCAGAAGGGTGATCCTTTCCATTGGTCCGACGAGTGTGAGGCGAGCTTTTAGAAGCTCAAGAAAGCTTTGACCACAACACCAGCTCTAGTGTTGCCTTCCGGTTTGGGGATGTATATAATTTATTGCGATGCTTCACGCGTTGGCTTAGGATGTGTATTGATGCAGAGGGGCGAGTTATTGCATATACTTCACGTTAGCTGAAGATTCATGAGAAGAACTACCTCGTGCACTATTGGGAGTTGGCAGAGATTGTTTATGCTTCTAAGATTTGGAGGCATTATTTGTATGGGGTGTCCTGTGAGGTTTATACAGACCACATCAGTTTGCAGCACTTGTTCACGCACATGGATCTTAATTTGAGGAAGCATAGATAGCTTGAGTTACTGAAGGACTATGACATCACCATTCTTTATCATCCGGGCAAGGCAAATGTGGTAGCAGATGCCTTAAGCAGGAAGGTAGAGAGTATGGGTAGCTTGGCATTCATCTCAGCAGAGGAGAGGCCACTAGCTTTGGACATTCAGTCCTTGGCTAAAAGACTTGTGAGGTTGGACATTTCAGAGCCCAGCCGAGTCCTTGCATGTATTGTTGCTCAGTCTTCATTATTGGGACAGATCAAGGCTCGGCAGTTCGATAATCCGTATTTGGCAGTTCTTAGAGAGACAATGTTGCAGGGTAGTTCCAAAGAGGTTTCCATTGGCGAGGATGGTGTTCAGCAACTCCAAGGTCACCTATGTGTTCCTAATGTCGATGGCTTGAGGGAGAGAATTCTAGAGGAGGCACACAATTTACGGTATTCTATTCGTCAAGGTGCTACGAAGATGTATCGTGACCTGAGGCAGCATTATTGTTGGCGGCGGATGAAAAAAGACATAGTGGCGTATGTAGCTAGATGCCTAAATTACCAGCAGGTTAAGTATGAGCCTCAGAGGCCAGGGGGCCTACTCCAGCAGATGACTATACCTGAGTGAAAATGGGAGCGCAATACTATGGACTTTGTAGTTGGGTTGCCGCGGACCTTGTGGAAGTTTGATGCAGTGTGGGTCATTGTCGACAGGTTGACTAAGTCAGCACACTTTATTTCCTGGTTATGACTACTTATACTTTAGAGAGGTTGTCTCAGATCTACATTTGGGAGGTAGTTCGGTTGCACGATGTGCCTGTTTCCATCATATCAGATAGAGGCCCTCAGTTCACTTCACATTTCTAGAGAGATGCTCAAAGTGAGTTGGGGACTCGTGTGGAGCTCAACACAGCATTCCACCCTCAGACCGACGGACAGTCGGAGCGGACAGTTCAGATTTTGGAGGACATGCTTAGAGAATGTGTGATTGACTTTGGAGGGCAGTGGGATCAGTTCTCACCTTTGGCCGAGTTTTCTTACAACAACAGCTATTAGTCCAGCATCGAGATGGCTCCATTTGAGGCTTTATATGGTCGGCGATGTCGTTCTCCTATCGGGTGGTTTAAGCATGATGAGGCTAAGTTGTATGATACAGACTTCGTGAAAGATGCCTTAAAAAGGTAAAGATGATTCAGGAAAGACTTCGCACAACACAGTCCAGACAGAAGAGTTACGCGGATCAGAAGGTGCGTGATGTATCATTCATAGTCGGCGAGAAAGTTCTCTTGAAAGTCTCTCCGATGAAGGGTATTATGAGATTCGGGAAGAAGGGCAAGTTGATCCCCATGTTTATAGGCCCATTTGAGGTGTTGAGGCGAGTTGGGGAGGTTGCTTATGAGCTCACTTTACCTCCCAACTTATCAAGAGTTCATCTAGCTTTTTACGTGTCTATGCTTCAGAGGTATCACGCCGACTTGCCTCATGTGTTAGACTTCAGTACTATCTAGCTAGATGAGAGATTGGGCTATGAGGAGGAGCCAGTTGCCATTGTTGATAGAAAGGATCGCTAGTTGAGATCCAAGAGGATTTTTGCGATAAAGGTCCAGTGGAGGGGCCAACCATCTAAGGAGGAGACCTGGGAGTCCGAGGAGGACATGCGGAGCATATATCCTTACTTGTTTAGCACTTCAGGTATGAATCTAAACCCGTTCGAGGACGAATGTTTGTTTAAGAGATGAAGAATGTAATGACCCAACCGGTCGTTTGCTTTTTAGAACCCCGTTACCCTAAACAAAACTTCTCGTACTTGTTTTAACTGATTTATGACTTGCGGGGATGGTTGGTTCGGGATTTCGAAGAGGTTGGGTTGAAATCGGAACACTTGGTTCCTTAAGGTTGGCTTAAAAGGACAAATTTGACTTCGATCAATATTTTGAGTAAACGACCTCGGAATCGGGATTTGACAGTTTCAATAGGTTTGTATGATGATTTCGGACTTAGGCATATTTCGTATCGGGTTTTGGATGACCCGGGCGCGTTTCGACGCCTAATAGTGAAAGTTAGTTTTTGAAGAACTTTAAAGTTCTTTTAATTTGGTTTGGAACGCATTTTGGTGATATCGAGGTCCAAATGGAATTCCGAGATCGGAAATAGTTTTTTAATGTCATTTAAGATTTGCACGAAAAATTTGGTATCAATCCGAGTAGTATAAGTACGTTTCGGCGCATTGGAAGTACATTGAAGAACTTAAAGTTCATAAGATTGAATCAATTGGTTTTAGGGTGTGATTCTTTGTTTTAGTTTTGTTTTCGGTGTTCCGAGGGCTCGAGCAAGTCCATTTTATCATTTCAAACTTGTCGGTATATTCTGGCGGGGCCTTGGGGGCCTCGAGCGTCAATCGGACGAGGGTCGAGTTGAGTTAGAAATTTTTGGAAGCAGTTAAAGCTCCAGGCATCTGTCATAAACGCACTTGCGGTTGACCAGCCGCAGGTGCGAGACCGCAGAAGCGGTCACGCCTTCACAATTGCGGCCCAAGGGGAGGAGCCCAGGAACCACGGATGTGGCTCCTCTTCTGCAGAAGCGGAACCGCAGATGTGGTCCCCTAATCGCAGGTGCGAAAATCACTGAAGGCAGTGCCTTCATTTAATACGGGAATGTGTCATTTTTGACACATTTCATTTATTGTTTGGACGATTTGGGAGCTTCCAAAGAGGGGATTTCAACCTAGCATTTGTGAGGTAAGTTATTCCTACTTAATGTGAGTTTAATACTTGGTTTTTGGGTAGATTAACATACAAATATTAGTGAAAATTATGGGGTTAGAGTAATACCTAGGGTTTTGATAAAAACAAGATTTAACCACGAAATTTGTTATGGAATGAAGTAAAAATCATATATTCTTGATCCTTAGGTTATGGGTAACAATTTTCTTCGAATTTTTTTGAAATCCGGGCATGTAGGACTGGGGATGAATTTTAGGAATCTTACATTTGGGGTTGAATAATCACTTTAATAGCTAGATTATGAACTTGTAAATATATAATGAATGGATTTCACACTATTTGAATAGTTTCGGATTGTGCAGCTCCGGTTTGAGGGTTTGAGCGCATTCTTGAGTAGGAAGTGGGCCCGAAATGAGGTAAGTCTCTTTTCTAACCTTGTAAGAGGAAAATTTTCTCATATGGGAACTTAATTAATTTGTGATTTAATTGTGGGGATTACGTACGCACGAAGTGACGAGAGTCCGTACGTAGCTATTATTCCTGTTATGTCCAGTAGTTCTAGGCTTACACCATGCTTTGTGTGTATTGTTATATGATTATAAATAGTTGAATTGAATTGATTGAAACTTCGTTGAGAATGTCATGATTTCAAGGATTTCAAGTAAATAATTATTTTGAAAAGAATTACGGTAACATTTAAGTTGTATTTATACTTAACAGCGTCACAAGTATATTTCGCGAGCGGGGTGATTATTTCCACTACTATCATGGGAGCAGGCCATTTGCCTCGGCAGGTTGGTAATTGTATACATATGGTTCGGGGTGTTCGACCCTCGACAGTGTACAATTTATTTTTATGTTGGATCGGGCCGAACTTCCTCGGTGGTATTTGTGTGTGATAATGGAACCGAAACCTCTTATAATCCGTATGATTTATTGCTTGCAAAACCACCTGTTTTAAAAGAAGGAAATGCCTAGATTTATTGATTTGACGAGAGGATTTTAGTATTATTTCTTGTTTGAACTTGTTGCTATCTATGTACATTGTGAATTGGAATATTGAACTTTATGTTATTACATTTATTGACCCTAGTAAGTGTCAAGTCGACCCCTCGTCACTACTTCTTCGAGGTTAGACTGGATACTTACTGGGTACATATTGTTTATATACTCATACTACGTTTCTTCACTTGATTGTGCAGGCTTTGAGGTAGGTGCATCTGGTCATCAGTCCGGCACGTAGAGTGGACTCTTTGGCTTGAGACTTCCGGTGAACTGCCCTTCTGAGTCGTTCTGCAGCAGCTGGAGTCTTTTTATGTTTCTACTTTTCGTGTCTTTTCCTTTCCATACAGTAGGATAACATGATTTTGTGTATTCTACTAAATTGCCCTATACTTGTGACACCAAGTCATAGAACGCACACTAGTAGACTATTCTTTTGGGATGTAATCACTTAATTATGACTTCTTTAGGTCATTTCAATTTCAGATTTGCCTAAACTATTCGTTAGTATCATATGCTTTAAATTGAATCTAAGTAAATGTTGGATATGTTTTGGTTAATCTAAATGGAAACCATTAGTTGATTAATGTTGGCTTGTCTAACCTCGGTGTCGGGCGCCATCGCGACCTAAAGTGAAAATTGGGTCGTGACAAATAGTTTGCCTATGAAGTCCCAACAGACGGCGCCAAAATGTATAACCTGAAAAATAGGTCTTGATTTTATACAATTAGATTTATTGGGAAATAGGATTAATCGTAATCAACATCAATTTTCAATGATAGTTCTAGCACTTTGAAGCCCGTATTTACCATATATTATTAAAGAAAACAGTCGTGGGACAATAATGGAGCTGTAATCATTAGAAACCGTAAAGAAGAGCAATAAATAGTAATAAATGACTTTCGAATAGTAAATGAGATTAAGACAACCCGACAAAGATGAGATTTTCGGATGTCTTTCTGACAATGATGGATGATGATGAGCAACCTTATATTCCAATCCTTCTTGGATTGGGTGAGAAAGATAAAAGAAAAGAAGTGTAAAGTCAAACTTTGTTTCTATTTAATAAGTGAGAATATTGTACAGAGAACGTTGATGAAATTCTTTATAAAAGGTCTCATCCCCCTTTCTGATCTACATTTCTTCCTATTTATAGCGGCACATGGGCCACAAATCCCTAGATAATACAACAGAAGAGAATATCCATAGAATATTCTCTAGGGAATCTAAATCCTAAGATTGATCATTATTTTGTGCTAAGAGTTGACGCTTGTCCTCGTCCTTGTCTTCCGTCGATCTGGTTCGACCTTGACTTCACTTTATCTTTCACCCTTTACTTCGACCTTTTGGAATCATATCGACACGTCACAACCTTAAAAGGCTTTATTACTGTTAATCGGGTAAAACCGATAAAATGAAGTATTTTCTTATATAGTAATAATGTGGACATAGAAAAAAAATAATTAATACCTTTTTAATTGGAAAAATGCATAAGTACCCCCTGACCTATACCCAAATTCTCAACTACACACTTTTTCTTTGCGGGAATTCTATTACCCCCTAAACTTATTTTAAATGTAATTATTTGCACCCTTAACGCTGACAACCAAACTCTTGGTAAGTGGTGAGCTACACGCGCCCCCATATGTATTTTTAGTACTTTTTTTATTCTTTCTTCTTTTTCTTATCCTTTTTTCTTATTTCTTATTATTCTCATTTTTTTTTGTTATTTCATTCTCCTTCTTTTTATTTTGGTCACCGGCGGCATAAAATGGTGGTCGTCGGAATTTCACTAAAACCATTTTTCCTGCGAATTTTTTTTTCCGACGATAGATTTTTATCCCGATCTAAGTGTGTTTTGTTATATATATATATATATTCGTGAAAGTGTAATTTATGTGTGGGAGGAAGAGCAAAAGAAATAAAAACGAATATAAGCTGAGAAAATTTTTTCCAATTAAAATTTCAATACATCATTTTTTTTCCAGCGTGGGAAGGTTTTCCGATGATGAATTTTTTTCCCAAATCTGAGTGTATTTTGCTTTGCTTATGATAGATCTTTTTGAGAGTTTAATTTGTGTGTGAAAAGAAAAAACGGTTAGACAAAGTCACCGGTGAATGAATATCCGCCGGAATTAGAGAATAAACGAAAAAAAGTAAAAGAAAAAAGACAAAGAAAAAGGAAAAAAAAAGTAAGAAAAAATGGTAAAAAAGAATAAAAAATAATCTGAAAATCGTTTTTTCTTTCTTCTAGGAGAGTGAAATACACACGCTCTGTCACGTTAGTGTTAAGGGTGCAAATAATTTCATTTAAAATAAGTTTAGGGGGTAATAGAATTCTCGCAAAGAAAAAGTGTGTAGTTGGGAATCCGGGTATAGGTGAGGGTACTTATGCATTTTCCCTTTTTAATTTTTTAAACCGACAAATATTTGAAACCAGATTCTTTTGCATAAAGTAATACTACTCATTTCATTATATTTATTCAAAGTTGTAATTAATTCTCTTCCCCAAAAAGACGTGCTCTTCTATCCACCGCGGAAAATGAGTTAATTCCAAATATAAAAGCCCGTGAAGAATACTATAGTATATTTCATATATAAACGCCAAAGTAGAAATCTAAAGAGAAAAAAATTCCATAGCCATAGACATTTATTACATTGATATACTAGCTCCACAACAAACATAACTCCAGCCAACGCTGATTAATTAAAATACAATAAAAGAGATAGACTTAAAGCATATTTTAACTCCCAATTTCTCTAGAGGATAGTGCAGTAAGAAGAAGGTTTAGAATCCCCGCCGCCACTGTCGCCGCCGCCGGAGACAGAACCGTCGCCGGTAGTTTTGACACCGGGCCAATCCTTGCACTGGCAGTGTTGTCCTTCTGGGATTCGGTTGTAAACTGAAGGAACATGTCTTCCACAACCACCCCAACTGGTCTTTCCACAAGTCGAACACTTGACCTCGTAACACATGATTATCGTTTTCTCCTCTTGATCTTCGAATATTTCGTAAGAATTTTGGTTGGTTTATGAAAGGGAAAGAATCGTTGGCTAATGTTATATATAGTAGTAAAAACCGTGTTGAAAGTTTGGTGATATATTCAATGTCCGATTGTTTCTTGACGCTTTTTGTGGGTTGACTGACTTTCGAGACGGCGTCATCTTCAAGGAGTTGAATAACTGTTTGCAGATTTCTGAAAATGCTAGCTTTTACTTCATTCAACTGCCAATAAAAGTTCTTTTTTTTCCCCAATTAATATCACCTACCTGTGGTCTTCTTTTTTTTTTCTCTCTAAAAAATGTGGCTATCACTTTATCCGTCTCAATTTACTTGTCGTGTTTGAGCTGAGGGTCTATCGGAAAATAACTTTTCTATTTGTATAGGGTAACGGTAAGTTGCGTACTCATTATGAAACTACACTGAATTTATTGTTGTTGTTATTGTAATTTAGTTGTCGTGTTTCATATGTTTGCAGTTTGGTGGAGGCAAATTCACGTTGGTTTATGTTATGACTTATGAGTATATTTGTTGGATTAAAGCTACTCCCACAATCAACATATGAGATCTCTTATGAGCACAAGTTTTATGTCCGGTTGGAAGCTTTAACATATTAGAATCTTTAACAAGTTTTCAGCTTAAAAATTCATAAATGCAATTATATATTAACTACTATTTATAACATTGTAACTAATACTCCCTCCATCCAGTTTTACTTGGCATGTATACTAAAAATAGATTTTCATTTTTACTCGTCTTACGCATATCAAAAGAATGACAATTTTTTTTCCTTGTTATACCCACAGTATTTATTACTTATTTCAAATTATTTTCTCAAATTCAATAAAATATGCATCAATTAATATGGATATCATGATGTACACTTTATTTATTATTTCTTAAAGGCATGAAAAATTAAAAAGTGGTTAAGTAAAAGTGAACGAAGGAAGTACAATTTTTCGTATGAGTAAATTGGAGATGGACTAGCTAAGTGCAATGAATGTAGCTTACTGCTATAGTAACATACAAAAGTGAAGCGCGGTGGGGATAGGAGTTGATTCCGTTTCCGTTGACAGAAGTCTTGGAGAAATGGGGAGGACTTCTAGATGGTGATGATTACAATTTACAATTAATGTCCAGTCTGCAAACGGCGTTATATATAGGAAATCCAAATGTTTGACGACGACTACAGGCACCAATTACAACTAAAAAATATTCCTTCTTGTAAAGACCGGCAAATACCTTTTTTTGGTTCTTACGTGGTGTTCGGTACCCGTATTGGAACTCGATTATGTCCAGAATCGCACCACGTAGGACCGGTTTTTTGATTAAACGGGTGTTGTACATTATCTGTAGGGTTTCTAAGCTACTTTGTACAGGATTGGATATGTATTCGTCGCTCATTGATAATATTCCATTCGGTCCATACGTATTCCTAAAAAGTCATTTACTCTTCACATTTGAGAAGAGAAGTAAGTGCTACTACAACTATAGTGTAACATTTAATGAAGGATAGTTTAGTCATGCTAACTATTTTCGTCTAGAATTTAGTATTTTTTCTTAATAGGTGTGTCCAAAATAAATTGGTCACTTAATATGAACTAGAGGGAATAATATTTAAAGATATAGCTCGTACTGAATGTAATGTATTTGAATTACGTAAAATTTATCATCTAATGGTATTTATGTTGTTTTTTAATATAATAGGTGTGAATTCAATTCTTACTACAAGAGGGGTTGCTCTGATGGTAAGCAACATTCACTTCCAACTAAGAGGTTGTGAGTTCGAGTCTCCCCAAGAGCAAGGTGGGAAGTTCTTGGAGGGAAGGATATCGGGGGTCTATTTGGAAACAGCCTCTCTACCCCAGGGTAGGGGTAAGGTCTGCGTACACACTACCCTCCCCAGACCCCACTAAGTGGGATTATACTGGGTTGTTGTTGTTGTTGTTGAATTCAATTCTTACTACATTTGTTTATTTATGTATAAAAACAATTTTAAAAAAATAGTTTTTAGCAATGATGATAATTATCGAGATTGCCCATATTTAGAAAGAATCAATTCTTTTTAGGGAAAATGATATTGTATAGCCCCTCTTAAAATAATTGCTGAAATATATATATATATATATTTCTCTATGTTATATACAAATAATATACAAATTTTATATACTTTGTGGCGATTGAATATAAATAGTTTCGTTCGTGGACTAAAGTAATCTTTGCCCTTCTTTTTACTTTCAAACCATGTTACTGATGTTGAAATTGGAGATAAAGCTAGGATATAATGAAAAATGTAATCCCTGTGTAGGTTCAGACTTTTGCACATAAATTTGCTTATTCTGCTCTTCTCCCAAAAACAAAAACGAAAACAAAAGAATAAAAGTTTCTTTCCACAAATTAGAGGGGCATTTGTATCCATACCTATTTTTTGTGTCATGTTTTAACTTGTGCTCGCTTTGCAAAAAAAATTGCAAGAGTACCCATTTTTTCGCATAACTTCAGCATACGGGGCTGAAGTAGCAAAGACAATCACGCAAAACTTCAGCATTCTAGTAGTCCGGCCTGAAGTTCAGCTCTAGAGCTGAAATTTTTATTTTGTAATTGGCGAACTTCAGCTCTAGAGCTGAAGTTTTTGTTTTTGTAACTGGCGAACTTCAGAGCTGAAGTTTTTGTTTTGTTTTATTTTTGTAACTGGAGAACTTCAGCTCTAGAGCTGAAGTTTTTGTTTTGTAATTGTCGAACTTCAGCTCTAGAGCTGAAGTTTGTGTTTTGTAACTGTCGAATTTCGGCTCTAGAGCTGAAGTTTTTGTTTGTAACTGGCGAACTTCAGCTCTAGAGCTGAAGTTTTTGTTTGTAACTGGCGAATTTCAGCTCTAGAATTTTTAAAACCCTTGAGTATGTACTGCTGAAGTTTCTATTTTTGGGGGAGGAAGATTCACCTTTCAAATTCCATATTCTAAGTATGGAGATGACTTCATTGATT